>NC_092744.1:42327119-42971894 GCF_047496795.1 Chiloscyllium punctatum
TTATTTGTATGGCACTTCAAGTACATCTGTCTGTGGCCAAAGTGAACAAATGTTCTCAGGTACTTCTTTAATACACATCACTTTTGGAAAATCATAGAATCCACATGGTATGGAAGCAGGTAATTCAGCTCATCAAGTGCGACTTTTGAAGACCATCCCACTCAGATCCACCTCACTACTTTAATTCACCCAGCCTGCAAATCCCTGGACACTCTGGGGCAATTTAGCATGGTCAGTCTACCTAACCTGTGCATCGTTGGACTGTGGGAGCAAACCAGAGCACTTGGTGGAAACCCACGGAGACACAGGGAAAATGTTCAAACTCCACATAGTCATCTAAGGCTGGAACTGAACTTGGGTCCCTACTGCTGTTAGGCAGCAGTGTTAACCACCGAGACAATGTGCCACCTCAATCTTCTTCAGATCTTGTAGGTACCCACCTTTAAACCTTGTTAATTCTAACTGTTCACTCTGGCTCTGGCCAAAATGTAACACGCAAACCTTGAGAACATTTTCATCTTTGTTATTCAGAGCATCAACAAGAATGTTTTGGACTTTGTGTGAGTTGGGTAATCTGCTCATCATATTAGATAATAATCATTTTGTGCAAAACAGAAATTATGGGAGAAACTTGACAGGTCTGGCAGCAACAAAGTGATCTTGGAGTGCAGGTTCATAGCTCTTTAGAGTCGCAGGGAGATAGGTTAGTGAAGAAGGCATTTTTTGTATGCTTTCCTTTAATGGACAGAGCATTGAGTATTGGAGTTGGGAGATCATATTGTGGCTGTACAGGATATTGGTTAGGCCACTGTTGGACTATTGCGTGCAATTCTGGTCTCCTTCCTATCGGAAGGTCGCTGTGAAACATGAAAGGGTTCAGAAAAGATTTACAAAGATGTTGCCAGGGTTAGAGGATTTGAGTTACAGGGAGAGGCTGAATAGGCTGGGGTTGTTTTCCCTGGAGCATCAGATGCTGAGTGGTGACCTTTTAGAGGTTTATAAAACCATGAGGGGCATGGATAGGATAAATATGTCTTTTCCCTGGGGTGGGGGAATCCAGAACTAGAGGGTGTAGGTTAAGGGCGAGAAAACAAAGTTAACTATAGGATAAAGGAGCAGTGTTAGTCCATTTGGTCTATAGAGTCTTCTCCACCATGGCTGGTGTATTTCTCAATCCCATTCTCTTGCCTTCTCCCCAAACCCTTTGATTTACTCACCACTCAAGAACTTATCTATCTATGTCTTAAGTACACTCAGTGACTTGTCCTTCACAGCCTTTTGTGGCAATGAGTTCTAAAGATTCACCACCTTCTGGCTGAAGAAATCCCTACTCATTTCAGTTCAAAACAGTCGTTCTTTCACTCTCAGACAGTGCCCTCAGGTTTTAGTCTCTCTTACTAGTGAAAACATCTTCTCTTCATCCACTCTAATCTGGCCTCTCAGTATTCTGTAAATTTCAATGCAATCTCCACTCATCCTTTCAAACTCCATTGAGTACAGGCTCAGAATTTTCAGCAGCTCCTCATACATAAGCTCTTCATCACCGGGTTCATTCTTGTAAACCTCCTCTAGACCCCCTCCAAGACCAACACATCCTGCCTTGGACACAGGGCCCAAAACTGTTCACAATATTCCAAATATGGTCTGACCACTGTCTTATTATACTCTTGTATCCTAGCCCTCCTGAAATGAATGCTATCATTACATTTGCCTTCCTAACTACCAACTGAACCTCCATGTTAACATTGAGAGAATTTTGAACTAGAACCCCGAAGTCCCTTTGTGCTTCAGGTTTCCAAGGTTTTCCCCATTTAGAAAACAGCCAAAATCTCTATTCCTTTATTGTTAAGGGTATTGAGTACAGGAGTTGGGAGGTCATGTTGCAGCTGTTTAGGACATTGGTTAGGCTACCTTTGGATAATAACCGTGCAAGTCTGGTCTCCATCCTATCAGAAGGATGTTGTGAAACTTGAAAGGGTTCAGAAAAGATTTACAAGGATGTTGCCAGGGTTGGTGGATTTGAGCTATAGGAAGAGGTTGAATAGGCTGAGCTGTTTTTCCTGGAGTGTAGGAGGCTGAGGGGTGACCTTACAAAGGTTGATAAAATCATGAGGGGCATGGATAGGATAAATAGACAAAGTTTCTTACCTGGGGTGGGTGAGTCCAGAACTAGAGGGCATAGGTTCAGGGTGAGAGGGGAAAGATATAAAAGAGACCTGAGGGGCAACTTTTTCACGCAGAGGGTGGTACATGTATGGAATGAACTGCCAGAGGAAGTGGTGGTGGCTAGTATGGTTGCAACATTTAAAAGACATCTGGGTGGGTATATGAATAGGAAGGGTTTGGAGGGATATGGGCCAGGTGCTGGCAGGTAGGACTAGATTGGGTTGGGATATCTGGTTGGCATGGATGAGTTGGACCAAAGGGTCTGCTTCCACGCTGTACATCTCTGTGACTCTTTGACTATTCTTCATACCAAAGTGTCAAACCTCACAATTCATTGCATTCCATTGCTCACTTTCCCAGCCAGATCACGTCCTTCTTCATCCTCCCCACTTCCTCAACACAACCTGTCCCTCCACCTATGTTTGTGTTATCTACAAACTTAGCATCAATGCCCTCAGTCCTTTATCCAATATTGGGTCGAGTGACCGTTCTCCAGACCGTTCTCTGCCTTCCTCTGCAGATGCTGCCAGACTTGCTGAGTTATTTTGGCAATTTCTGTTTTTGTTTTAGATTTCCAACATCCACAGGTCTTTGTTTTATTATAATGATCTAAGAACCTGACTTGTATCTCATTGAAAGTCATATTTTTGCACATTTTTGATTTATTTGCTTGTATCATATATGGTCTGTTCTCTCACAGAGGAAATTATTTCAATTTCATGAATTGTGACTTTGATTATACTAAGATCTGTGCATATTATTAGTCCTAGCACTGCTGGTTCATTAATTTCTTCCAAGTAGGAGATTTCACAAGGCCAAGATGAGCTTGTATATTGGCACTGCAGTGTAAATAAATTTGAACCAATCAAGAGAAGAGTGACTAGACTAATACCTAAAATGAACAGATATTATGAAGTAAAGCTGGACATTGTCTGTGACTGCTGAGATCAGAAAATGATGGGATGACTTATGGAAACACACATGAGTGGTCTGATGGGTCTTGGCAAGGTGCTTTTAAAGAGTATGTTTCCTCTGTGGGAGAATCTCAAAATAGGAGGCACTGTTCCTAAATAAGGTGATGACTCATAAAACAGAGGTAATGGATTATTTTTTCTAATGAAGGATCATGAGTCTTTGGAATGCTCTACCTCAAAAGGTGGTGGAACCAGAGTCCTTGCATTTTTTAAGACTGAAGTAGAGAGATTCTTGATAGGCAAAGGGGGGAGAATGGTGATCAGAGGTAGGCAGCAATGTGGAATAGTGAGATCAGCCATGATCTTATTAAATGATGGAGCCAGATCAAGGGGCTGAATAGCCTACCCCGACACCTAATTCATTTACTTGTATGTGAAAGTCATGCATTCCAGCCCATAGTGTTTCACCAACTAATTTTCAGGAATACAAGTATATTTATAGCTTCTTGAGCCAAACAAACAATAAAAAAAATGTAGAAAGTGGTAATGCTTGATGTCTGAGGATGAAAAAGCCATTTGTTTGGTGTGGGACATAATGTGGATAAAGGCATAATGGTTAGCAAGAGGCCAAATATAGGAATATTCCACTTTCCTAGGTTCTTGTAGCCCAATTACTGTTGTACAGCAGCAACTCCCAAAATTGCCAGACCCACAAGAGATAGGAATAGCAGTAGATAGCCCATCAGTGGAGCATCTATAACACTTTGAGGTACAGAATTTGAAGAATTCACAATCCTTTCTGGGGAGAAATTTCTCTTTCTCTCTGCCACTAAATGATAATCATTATCTTATTTTTAACTGTGGTGAATATAAACTCAATGTACTTAGCCTCTCATCATTAGACAATCCTCTCAACCCAGCAACTAACCCATTGAATATTCACTGCATTGTTTCCAATGCAATATGGAGAGTCTTTGTTCCTCCAAACAGAATTGGTATCACATAATAAAGACAGGGCTTTCATTGAGAAATTTTCTAGAAAGAAATGGGAATTGAGGTAGAACATGACTACAAGGAACACAGTTCAGAATAAGGAGTGTAACATCTATAGTGAATGATAGGGTACAATAGGACCTGAAAGAAATGGTTTGTCTGCTGCCTGCATGATGTTTTCCACATGACGGCATTTGTTTAGAATGTAGTCTCAAGGAGTCAATTAATAAATCTCCGATGGTGTAAAAGTGGAACTAATAAAGTTCTGTTTAAAGAAATTTGTATGACCTCTGACCTCTTAAAAAAAGGCATTGGATGACAAAAAAGCATTAAAAATTTAAATATGGCCAACAATGGAACAAAATTCAAATATCTTCAAATTGAAAGCTATTTATTTTTACAGAACCATAATATAATTTACAGATCCTGATTAAAACTCTTCAAAGTTTATTTTTATTTGTGCGATAAAGTATTTTTGACAAGGCTGGATGATTTATCTAGCATTACTAAAGTATTTTTTGGAAATACCCAAATTGAGTTGATCATCATCAATGATTGCTGGTGTTGTTTCAAATTTCACACTGTAATCCATGACACAATGAATGGAATATGTTGAACATGAACCTGCTCACCTTTGTTTATCAGGAACAATTCTCTCTTTGTTATCCCAATGAGTTAATTGTGACATGTTTTGGTCCATTACAAAAAAAGTTTCCAGAGTATGAAACTGGGTAGGGCAATGGTTTGGACACATTCATCTTTGTATCTGATACTTGTTGGCAATGTCAGTCAAACAGGATAATTTTTCCCACACGAATTATCTCCTGAGCACTTAAGTATATGTTGCACCTGGCGAAACTGGGAGTATTAGACACCAACAATGAAAGGAAAGATGGTCCCTCCTTCAGCACTAACATTCTTCATCTTAATGAGCACAAAAATGTTTTTAAAAAGCTGATCCATTTATTGTGGTGACATTTGATGGAATTGATTGAAATTTGGCTTGCTGGCTGGAGAGCTAGTGAGTGTGCCTCTCTCCTGGCGGGCCCACCACTTGGCAGTAGTGGGGCTTCCAATGAATCAGGAACACTGAGGACAGACGTCCTACCCATTGGGAGCTGTTGGTCAACCAGAAGTCAACAGCTCTTCATTGTTCAGTAGAGTGGCCACGCAAGCAGTACTGCTGCTGGCACTGCATTCACTCAAGGTCAAAGGTCACCATTGTCTCAGGCAGGGCTGAGCAGTGGTGGGAGGGGTCACAGGGTACGGGTTGCAGGGAGTTGAGTCAGCATTGAAAGCAGGGAGGTGAATCTCAGAGGGGTCCCTCAATGAGGTGCTGAGTGCTTTTGAAATTGGGTCCTCATGGTGGCAGCGGAGTAAGCCGCGTGTTCCATGAGGTAGACCTTCAGCCCCGGGCTCATCAATCCATCCGGTTTCATTTCCCCTTTTCTTCCACTTTTTTCCCGAAGATTTTAAAGTGGATTTTAGCGGCTGAGAGCCGGAGCAGAGCAGGCTGGCACCCTGGAGCAGCTGAGAGCCAGACCAAAGATGGCTAGAGGTCTAAAGAAGCATGGAGCAGCTGACAGCCAGAGCAGAGATGGCCAGAGGCCTAGATTGGCTGAGAGCTGGAGCAGAGTGGGCTGGAGGCCTGGAGCAGCATGGAGCAGCTGAAATCCGGAGCAGAAAGGGCCGGGCTTGGAGTAGCACAGAGCAGCTGAGAGCTGTAGCAGAGAGGGCTGGAGGTCTGTAGCAGCTGAAATCCAGAGAAAAGAGGCCTGGAGCAGCATGGAGCAGCTGAAATCCAGAAGAAAGTGGGCTGGATGCCTGGAGCCCTGGAGCAACTGATAGCCAGAGCACAGAGGGCTAGAGGCCTGGAGCAGCTGAGATCCAGAGCAGAGAGGACTGGAGGCCTGGAATGGCTGAGAGCTGGAGCAGAGAGGCCTGGAGGCCTGGAATGGCTGAGAGCTGGAGCAGAGAGGGCTGGAGGCCTGGAGCAGCTGTGATCCAGAGCAGTGAGGCCTGGAGGCCTGGAGCAGCTGTGATCCAGAGCAGTGAGGCCTGGAGGCCTGGAATGGCTGAGATCCAGAGCAGAGAGGGCTGGAGGCCTGGAATGGCTGAGAGCTGGAGCAGAGAGGGCTGGAGGCCTGGAGCAGCTGTGATCCAGAGCAGTGAGGCCTGGAGGCCTGGAGCAGCTGTGATCCAGAGCAGTGAGGCCTGGAGGCCTGGAATGGCTGAGAGCTGGAGCAGAGAGGGCTGGAGGCCTGGAATGGCTGAGAGCTGGAGCAGAGAGGGCTGGAGGCCTGGAGCAGCTGTGATCCAGAGCAGAGAGGGCTGGAGGCCTGGAGCAGCTGTGATCCAGAGCAGTGAGGCCTGGAGGCCTGGAATGGCTGAGAGCTGGAGCAGAGAGGGCTGGAGGCCTGGAGCAGCTGTGATCCAGAGCAGTGAGGCCTGGAGGCCTGGAGCAGCTGTGTTCCAGAGCAGTGAGGCCTGGAGGCCTGGAGCAGCTGTGATCCAGAGCAGTGAGGCCTGGAGGCCTGGAATGGCTGAGAGCTGGAGCAGAGAGGGCTGGAGGCCTGGAATGGCTGAGAGCTGGAGCAGTGAGGCGTGGAAGCCTGGGGCAGCTGTGATCCAGAGCAGAGAGGGCTGGAGGCCTGGAATGGCTGAGAGCTGGAGCAGAGAGGGCTGGAGGCCTGGAATGGCTGAGAGCTGGAGCAGTGAGGCGTGGAAGCCTGGGGCAGCTGTGATCCAGAGCAGAGAGGGCTGGAGGCCTGGAGTAGCTGAGAGCTGAAGCAGAGTGGGCTGGAGGCCTGAAGCAGAGCAGGGACGGTTGTTGGACTGGGGTTTAATGTGGGCAGTCAGCAGCTTGTGAGGCCAGTCAGATCATGTCTGGATGCCCCTGTGCTAAGCTACTGCAATATAATGTTTATCTGTACATTGTTTATCTGACTGTAATGTTTATCCTTTAAACTATATCTGATTTCTAACTTATACTCTGAATCACTGTAAGGTAACGCAACTTATTTTCTTAATGCTCCTCTTTTTGTATCTAAGATTTGTACCTAGGTATTCCACCTCGGAACACTTCAACCCCAGGGCATCAATGTGGACTTCACCAGTTTCCTCATTTCCCCTCCATCCACCTTACCCCAATTCCAACCTTCCAGCTCAACACTATCATCATGACCGGTCCTACCTGCCAATCTCCTTTCACACCTATCCGCTCAACCCTCCCTTCTGACTTATCACCTCTATCCCCACACCCATTCACCTATTGTACAGCTTCCAACCTCGTAGTGTGGGGACCCCGCACCACCCGATTCTACCTCCTTCACAAGTCTGACCATCCCAGCCAACCCATTGTCTCAGCCTGCTTCTGCCCCACCGAACTCATCTCCACCTACCTCGATACTGTCCTATCCCCCCAAGTCCAGGAATTCCCCACATACGTTCGAGATGCTACTCACGTCCGCCACCTCCTCCTAGTCATCAGTTTCCCCAGCTCCCAATGCCTCATCTTCACCATGGACATCCAATCCCTCTACACCTCCATCCGCCATGAGCAGGGCCTCCAAGCCCTCCGTTTCTTCCTCTACCGATGTCCCCAACAGTATCCTTTCACTGACACTCTCATTCATTTGGCTGAACTGGTCCTCACCCTTAACAATTTCTCCTTCGAGTGCTCCCACTTCCTCCAGACCAAAGGGGTAGCCATGGGCACCCGTATGGGCCCCAGCTATGCCTGTCTCTTTGTCGGCTACGTAGAACAATTCATCTTCCGTAGTTACACCGACACCACTTCCCACCTCTTCCTCCGCTACATTGATGACTGCATCAGCGCCACCTCGTGCTCCCACAAGGAGGTTGAACAGTTCATCAACTTCACCAATACATTCCACCCTGACCTTAAATTCACCTGGACCATCTCTGACACCTCCCTCCCTTTCCTGGACCTCTCCATCTCCATTAATGACAACCGACTTGACACTGACATTTTTTACAAACCCACCAACTCCCACAGCTACCTGGATTACACCTCTTCCCACCCTACCTCCTGCAAAAATACCATCCCATATTCCCAATTCCTCCGCCTCTGCTGTATCTGCTCCCAGGAGGACCAGTTCCACCACAGAACACCTAGATAGCCTCCTTCTTTAGAGATCGCAATTTCCCTTCTCACGTGGTTGAAGATGCCCTCCAATGCATCTCATCCACATCCCCCACGTCCGCCCTCAAACCCCACTCCTCCAACCGTAAAAAGGACAGAACGCCCCTGGTCCTCACTTTCCACTCTACCAACCTTCGCATGAACCATATCATCCGCCGACATTTCCGCCACCTCCAAACAGACCCCACCACTTGAGATATATTTCCCTCCCCACCCCTTTCTCCTTTCCGCAAAGACTGTTCCCTCCGTAACTACTTGGTCAGTTCCACGCCCCCGAACAAACTACCCTCCCGTCCTGGCACCCTCCCCTGCCACTGCAGGATTTGCAAAACCAGCGCCCACACCTGCTCCCTCACCTCCATTCAAGGCCCCAAAGGAGCCTTCCACATCCATCAAAGATTCACCTGCACAAAACCCATGTCATTTATTGTATCTGTTGTTCCCGATATGGTCTCCTCCACATTGGAGAGACTGGATGCCACCTCGCAGAGTGCTTCAGGAAACATCTCTGGGACACCCGCACCAATCAACCACACCGCCCTGTGGCCCAACATTTCAACTCCCCCTCCCACTCTGCTGAGGACATGCAGGTCCTGGGCCTCTTCCACCACTGCTCCCTCACCCACCCGACGCCTGAAGGAAGAACGCCTCATCTTCTGACTCGGAACACTTCAACTCCAGGGCATCAATGTGGACTTCACCAGTTTCCTCATTTCCCCTCCCTCCACCTTATTTCAGTTCCAATCTTCCAGCTCAGCACAGCCTTTATGACCTGTCCTACCTGCCTATCTCCCTTCCCACCTATCCGCTCCACCCTCCCCTCTGACCTATCACCTCTGTCCCCACCCCCATTCACCTATTGTACTAGAACATAGAACAGTACAGCACAGAACAGGCCCTTTAGCCCATGGTGTTGTGCCGACCATTGATCCTCATGTAAGGTAAACCTAATGTACGAATCCTCAAATTTATGTGACCATATGCATGTCCAGCAGTCTCTTAAATATCCCCAATGACCTCGCTTCCACAACTGCTGCTGGCAACGCATTCCATGCTCTCACAACTCTCTGCACAAAGGACCTGCCTCTGACATCCCCTCTATACTTTCCTCCAACCAGCTTAAAACTATGACCCCTCGTGTTAGCCATTTCTGCCATTGGAAATAGTCTCTAGCTAGCGACTCTATCTATGCATCTCATTATCTTGTATACCTCAATTAGGTCCCCTCTCTTCCTTCTTTTTTCCAATGAAACGGGCTCAGTCAACCTCTCTTCGTAAGAAAGTGCTCCATTCCAGGCAGCATCCTGGTAAACCTCCTCTGAAACCCTCTCCAAAGCATCCAAATCTTTCCTATAATAGGGCGACCAGAACTGGACACAGTATTCAAAGTGCGGTCTAACCAAAGTTTTATAGAGCTGCAACAAGATCTCACAACTCTTTAACTCAATCCCCCTGTTAATGAAAGCCAAAACACCATATGCTTTCTTAACAACCCTGTCCACTTGGGTGTCCATTTTAAGAGATCTATGTACCTGCACACCAAGATCCCGCTGTTCCTCCACACTACCAAGAATCCTGTCTTTAATCCTGTACTCAACTTTCAAGTTCGACCTTCCAAAATGAATCACTTCACATTTAACCAGGTTGAACTCCATCTGCCACCTCTCAGCCCATCTCTGCATCCTGTCAATGTCATGCTGCAGCCTACAACAGTCCTCTGTACTGTCAACGACACCTCCAACCTTTGTGTCGTCTACAAACTTGCTAACTCATCCTTCAATCTCCTCATCCAAGTCATTAATAAGAATTACAAAGAGTAGAGGCCCAAGAACAGAGCCCTGTGGAACACCACTCACCACTGACTTCCAGGCAGAATACTTTTCTTCCACTGTCTTCTGTCGACCAGCCAATTCTGTATTCAGACAGCTAAATTTCCCTGTATCCCATTCCTCCTGACCTTCTGATTGAGCATACCATGGGAACCTAATCAAATGCCGTGCAGAAGTCCATATACATCACATTCACCGCTCGACCCTCATCAACTTGTCTAGTAACATCCTCAAAAAACTCAATAAGATTTGTGAGGCATGACCTGCCCCTCACAAAGCCGTGCTGACTGCATTTAATCAAGCCATGCTTTTCCAGATGGTCATAAATCCTATCCCTCAGAATCCTTTCTAACACCTTGCAGATGACACGCATGAGACTGACTGGTCTGTAATTGCCGGGGATTTCCCTATTTCTTTTCTTGAAGAGAGGAATTACATTTGCCTCCCTCCAGTCCTCTGGTGGAGAGCAAGGATGCAAAGCTCTTCGCAAGTGGCGAAACAATCACATTTCTCACTTCCCAAAGCAGCTGAGGACAAATCTGGTCTGGCCCTGGTGACTTGTCAATTTTAATGTTTGTCAAAATTTTCAGCATTAGCTTCCTCAATCTCTATCCATTCCAGCATGCTTACCTGCTCCTCAATGGTTTCATTCATTACAAGGTCCTTTTCTTTAGTAAAGACAGAAGCAAAAAACTCATTTAGGGCTTCCCATACCTCCTCAGACTCTATACACAAGTTCCCTATGCTATCCCTGATCGGTCCTACTCTTTCTTTGATCATTCTCTTTTTCCTTATATACGTGTAAAATACCTTTGGATTCTCCCTAATCCTTCCTGCCAAGCCTTTTTCGTACCCCCTCCTGGCTCTCCTCAGACCATTTTTGAGCTCCTTCCTCGCCTGCCTGTAATTCTCTACAGCTGAGCAAGACCCTTGCTTCCCCCACCTTACATAAGCTGCCTTCTGTCTTTTCACGAGAAGTTCCTCCGCTGTCATCATCCAAGGTTTCTTTATCTTACTCCTTCTTGCCTGGCTCACTTTATGCATCACTCACAACAACTGTTCCTTAAATAGTCTCCACATATCGAAAGTGCCCTTTCCATGGAACAATTGCTCCCAGTCCATGCTTCCCAACTCACATCTGATAGCATCATAGTTTCCTTTTCCCCAATTAAATATCCTCCCATTGTGCCTGCTTCTCTTCTTCTCCATAGCTATGTAGAATGTGAGGCAGTTGTGGTCACTATCACCAAAATACTCTCCCACCGCAAGATCTGACACCTGCCCCAGCTAATTGCTGAGCACCAAATCCAAAATGGCCTCTCCCCTCGTCGGCCTGTCAACGTACTGAGTTCGGAAACCCTCCTGAACCCACCTTACAAAAACAGCTCCTTCCAAACCATCTGCTTGAAGGAGGTTCCAATGAATATTGGGGAAAGTTAAAGTCACCCATTACAACAACCCTACTACATTCACACTTTTCCAAAATCTGCCGACCTATGCTTTCTTCCATCTCCCTGCTGCTATTGGGGGGCCTGTAGTAAACCCCTAATGAGGTGACTGCTCCCTTACTGTTCCTAATTTCCACCCATACTGACTCAGTTGGCAGACCCTCCTCGACAATGGTAACTTCTGCAGCTGTGATACCCTCTATGATTAGGAGTGCTACACCCCCTCCTCTCCCCCCCACCCCCTTTTCCTTTTAAATGTTCAAAACCCTGGAACATCCAGCAACCATTCCTGCCCCTTTGACACTCTTTGCTACCTTCCCCCACTCTCCTCTCTGACCTATCACCTCCATCCCCACCCCCATTCACCTATTGTACTCTTTGCTACCTTCTCCCCAGCCCCACCTCCCCCAATTATATCTCCACCCTGGAGGCTTCCTACCTCTATTCCTGATGAAGGGTTTTTGCCTGAAATGTCGATTTTCCTGCTCCTTGGATGCTGCCTGACCTGCTGTGCTTTTCCAGCACCACTCTGATCTAAACTCTGGTTTCCAGCATCTGCAGTCCTCACTTTTGCCGAGGTACTTTGTACCTAAGATGACACTATGAGACCCAACCTTGTAAACTTTTCACTGTAGTCCGATCAGTCTGTACTTGAGTGCACGTGACAATAAAGGATATTCTATTCTATTCTATTCCTGGATTTGTTTTCCAGGCTTCTGCATAGTGAGTCCCCTGTCTGCTGTGGCTGTAAAACTGAATTCTGTTCTGCTACCCTACTTTGTATGATAAGGTTGGCCTGTATCACATGCAAAAAAACATTTTTCACTGTATCCTGGTACATGTGACAACAATGAATGAATTAATCAATGAAACTGTTTGCTCACTTAAGGGCCTAAGCTTGTAGCAGGATGGGAACTACGTCCAGACACTTGCCCACCATAGACCTAATCAGGCATTGGTAGGAAGAGGGCGGGCCCCACCTTCTTACCTGATTAAACGTCACCTACCATACAACCCATGGAAGAAGGTATCAAATTCTGCCCCACGACACTACATTAAAACCATAGTAATAGCACGATACAAACATCAGACAAGTTTTATTATGTTTGTGTTAAATTCCAGTTAAAAACCACAAATGAAATTCTGAATAATTTATATAATACTGTCCTCATCATTAGAGTCATACAGCACAGAAACACACCCTTTGGTCCAGCCATTCCATGCCAAACATAACCCCAAATTAAACTAGTCCCACTTGCTTGCTCCCGTCCACACCTTTCCTATTCATGTACTTGTCTAAGTATCTTTTAAACATCGTAACTGTGCCGACATCCACCACTTAGAGTCATAGAGATGTACAGCATGGAAACAGACCCTTCGGTCCAACTCATTCATGCCGACCAGATATCCAACCCAATCTAGTCCCACCTTCCAGCACAAGGCTCATATCCCTCCTAACCCTTTCTATTCAGATACCCATGCAGATGTCTTTTAAATGTTGCAATTGTACAAGCCTCCACCACTTCCTCTGGCAGCTCATTCCATACACGCACCTCTGTGTGAAAAAGTTGCCCCTTAGGTCACTTTTATATCTTTCCCCTCTCACCCTAAACCTATGCCCTCTAGTTCTGGACTCCCCCCACCCCAGGGAAAAGACTTTGTCTATTTATCCTATGCATGCCCCTCATAATTTTATAAACCTCTATAAGGTCACCCCTCAGTCTCCGATGTTCCAGGGAAAACAGCCCTAGCCTATTCAATGTCTCCCTACAGCTCAAATCCTCCAACCATGGAAACATGCTTGTAATTTTTTTCTGAACCCTTTCAAATTTCACAACATCTTTCCAATAGGAAGGAGACCAGAGTTACACACAATATTCCAAAAATGGCTTAACCAATGTCCTGTACAGTCACAACATGACCTCCCAACTCCCGTACTCAGTACTTTGGCCAATAAAGGAAACCATACAAACGCCTTCTTCACTATCTTATCAATCTGTGACTCCACTTTCAAGGAGCTATGAACCTGCACTCCATGATCTCTTTGTTCAGCAACACTCCCTAGGACCTTACCATTAAGTGTATAAGTCCTACTAAGATTTGTTTTCCCAAAATGCAGCACCTCGCATTTATCTGAATTAAACTCCACCTGCCACTTCTCAGCCCACTGGCCCATCTGATCAAGATCCCATTGTAATCTGAGGAAACCTTCTTTGCTGTCCACTACACCTCCAATTTTGGTGTCATCAGCAAATTCACTAACTATACCTCTTATGCTCACATCCAAATCATTTATATAAATGATGTCAGGAGGTTCATTCCACATGAGAACCACCTGCACTGGAAAGAAATTTGCCCCTCATGTCTTTTTAAATCTCTCTCCTCTCACCTTAAAAATATGTTCCCTTGTCTTGAAATTCCCCACCCTAGGGAAAAGACACTCACCATTAACCCTATCTATACCCCTCATGATTTTATAAACCTGTATAAGGTCACATCTCAATCTCCTACATTCCACTGAAAAAAGTCCCAGCTTGTCTTGACGTTCTCAATCTGTTGGCGCTACATTTAGCTTTGAAAGCCAGTTTCACAGACAAGCAAAGCTGGGAATTGAAGAACATTTACCGGTCACATTATAACTCATAAATAATGTCAATCTTATATGCTTAAAACACCACACTGGAAGAAAGCATTGGTAAGCCAATTCCACAAAGTCAAGTTAATTAAACTGTTGAACTATGAGGATTAAAAGTTCTTAAATGCTGAAGCAACTTTATTCTGACTGTGCTGTCAGTAATATTACTCCATTCAGTGTGGCAAGGGGCAAGAGTTGTGAAGCCCATTCACACTACTTTATGGAACTACATTTTTCAGGATCTTGTGCATATCAGGATCAAAGATGGTACTGTACATTATAATGTATATCTTATAAGTTATGCTGCTTTGGGAGCACCTAATCCTGCTTATGCACCATAATTGTTAATCCACTGTACACAGCATAGTTCAAAGAGATTATCCACGACAATTTAAAAGATAATCACGCCAAACAAAATTAACCTCTCTCAATAAATGCTGGTAGATCTAATCATGATTTCACTTCAACTGAAAATGGAAGAAAAAGATCCTCCCTGTGTTTCTACTCACCTCATTCAATCCATTCATTATGTTAAACTCCATCAAATTATATATTAATATTCCTTTTCATAGAAGTGGAACAATTTTTGTAATTTGGCTTTCAAATTTAGGGAAACAGTTTTAACCTAACTACTCATTAGGAAATTGATGGTGTAACATTGAGTTTTTGCTCTGCTCCACTTTATTGTATTCATGACAAAGAGCAGTAATATTTGACAAACAGTCATCTCAATCCTAAGTGTTTCCTATACACAGGGAGTTAATTTAAATTTATGCCTGAGGTGACAACCTGTGGTAGTGTCCTTGTCTGTAAATCTGGCAGGTCAGGTCAGCAGTTCAAGCCATGCCCTCCTGATGTAGAGATATAATCTCAGTTAACACATCAGTATAGCACTGGGGGAGTGGTGTACTCACAGGTGTCTTTCAGTTCATAGATTAAACCAAATTCCATCTTTCCAGGTGGACGTAAAGGATCAAGTAATTCTTGAGAAAGGCAAGACTGTTCTCCTTGTGCGCTGGCCAAATTATATTCTTCAATCAATATTATTAAAAAAGTGTTTTTGTTGACCTGGAATATTGCATAAATTGGATGACATTTTTCCCTGAACTGGAATAGTGACTACACTACAGACTTACTTCAAATATACTCATGGTCATTCCCTTACAGACGTTTTTAGATTGTAAAAGCTGCATTATAAATGCATTTTTCTTACATAATATACACTACTCCATACACATTCACATTGAACTCATCAATCTGATCTTTTTTTACTCCAGACTACATCTCTCACCTGACAGATGGACAGGTTTTAAAAAGGAAGCTATCATTCAGGAATTCCATCCCTTTACTCAGTTTACTCATTTCCTGGCCTATTCAATGAGAACCAAATTGAAACATTTCTAGAACATTAGTTTGGTTGTCCTTATTAATGTCTCCACTCAGCCTACAGGCTTCCTTTTAAACTTTCTTTCTTACAATTAGACAATCTGAAGTATGATAGCAGTAATATAAGAAAATACTTCGCATGTGTAAAAATAATCCTTATTTCATAATACTGTGGGCCTAGTTTCTGATCCCTAAACATGTTAGTATAGAATATGATGTAAATAGACATTTGCTCAGTAAATCCCAGATAACAGTTAAAAATTCAATGATTTGCAATTTATGTACTGACTTGCAACTAGATGCTGGTATAACTGAACAGCTGCTAGCCTTAATTATTTCAATAGTGTACACTTCAGAAGTGAACTGAGATAATTGTACAGCCTTTAGGAATTGATTTGATGATATTTGAAACATCCTCAATCCACATTAACTTATGTTTGACCGACAGTTGAAGTTGTCTTTTCTTTTTAAATTGTGTTCCCTTTTTAGGATGCTTAGAAGGAACTACTGAATCCATGTTTCAGTGAGACCCAGGTATATGCAGTGTTCTCAATAACGTACACACTTTAATGCTCTACTTGATGTATTTACAGACCAGACCAGGGAGATTCCAGATTCAATCCATTGCCTTCAATTTGAGGACTAGCCAGAGGATGAGGACCCATAAATTGTGTTACGTCTCACACTAGAATGCAGTATATCCTTACAAGACATGTTTATATCATATCATAGATTATGACCTGATGGTATAAAAGGTCTCAATCTCTATTTTATTGGGGCCACTTGCAGCATGACATAGTGATGGAAGTGAGCTACTGTTTGTAACCAGATAACTTAGTATTAACTCCAACACCGCAGTGCCTGTATCTGTAGTTTAAATACATTCTAAGAATTGTAATAAATGTCTATTGAATACTTCAGTACCCCATTACCCACAATGGGAGCTAACACAAGGATTGTCCCATCAGTTACAAATACCCTGGAGGCAAAACTTCACAATAGAGGCAGATGTTTAATGGTCTTAAACATTTGCTGAGTTTTAATGCAAATATTGCAGTGGTCATTTTCCAGCCCTTGAATGACATGAGCAGTTGTGAGAAATTTGGGGGATTGAGGCAAGAATGGAACAATTAGATTCTTGACATTAAGAAGAAAAGGCCTAATTTCCCTCTTACAGTTTCAACAACTGGGTGAAGATCTTACTAGTATGTGGCAACCCTATTAACATGCATCAGTTTCTCATTATTTGCTGATTTTGCCTCATTATTATGCGGTTCACAATTGTCCCAGGTGCTGGTGAGAAATTGGATAATGCCAAATCTCAACTTGAAATTCAGAGCGGTTACCTGATGGTGCTTTCTCTAAGTTTCCATGGCGACTGCACTCCCCAACATCTTATGGCATGCACCATGGGCAGAAACTGCTTCCATCCTGCATCCACAGAAGTCAGCATCAACAAAACATTGGAAAGATCACATTATTATAGCAATCTCAGAAAATGTTAGAAAACACTTCAGCACTTCCCTGCTGCACTGGGGGCTCACCAGAAACTTACATTGCAATGCTCCTGCCAGGTTTCACTGTACATGCCTACATCATGTACTTGCACAGGATGCATCTATGACTACTTAGCTTGCTTTCTTAGTGCTCACAGCATCTCTGCCTTGCTTTGCTTCTTAGCTCAGACAAAAAGCTAGGCAGTTTCTCATGGCTGTCCACAGGAAAGAAAAAACATTTCCTCTTCACCTTTACATCTACCTGGGCCTGTAGATGCATAGCCCCATCTGGGGTACCAACATCTGTTTCACAGCCACCTCCTCCCTAAGACCAATCAAATCACAGACTTTGAAATGGAAGTTCCTGGTTTGCAGTGTTTGAACTGGCAGGAAGCTGGGGCTTTAAAAACGGTGCCTGTGGCATCAACGCCACAATGTCCTGGCAGCAGCAAACAATTCTATTTCTGTGACCGCACACTCTAACAAGGGCACCATGGAGCCCGGATGCATAATTAACGAGGGACAGCAGTGGATGATTGAGAACAAAAAGTCGCCATGATGCATAAAGAGAAACCCACCATGAAGCTCCCTAAAATTGACACTCAGCCAAAATGTGGGAAGATACAGTCCATAATCTCGTCTGTTCTCACAGCCAATACCTATTTTATGAGGAAATGAGTTTTAAATTTCTTGCATCTGATTGGTAATTACCTCAGATTGAAGGGAGTCTGGAACATAAATATACATGATGTACACAAATGCACTTTTCCCTAAGAAGAATACATCTACCGGGGGTGCAGTTGACAAGCAGAATTGTGATGAAGCATTGATCTGCTGAATGTAAATGTTCACGTAGAAGTTAGGATGATAATGCAGTTGCGAACTGTTCCAAAGGACTCCAATGCATTCACTGGTGGTGGTCAGAATAGCTATTTTTGAAGAATTGTGAAATGTTTACGCAAAAATACAATCGTTAAATGAATAACTTCCTTGGTTACTGTATTAGCTTAATCAATATTTCTAAAGAATTGTCCGATATCATTATATTCTGCTACAGGATGAAAAACATTTCACAACAAAATAAATCCATACAACTAGAATTTAGAATATGGCACTCATACATTAAATACATATCAATTACTCTGTAAAATGCAGTCTTTCTGCAATATCCCTCCAATGCTGTTGGCTGGGAACTATTATAGACAGACGAGTGCATTTCTCTGTATGTTGTGTTGTAATTTTGTCTCAGCTGATAACTAAACCCAGACATGTAAATGTCGTTTCTAAAAGCCAATATTGACAGAAACCCCCTTGTCTATATCCTGTAACTTCGGCCTGTCTGAGAAAAGGAAAGATATTATCTTTGAACTGCAGGAGCCAACTCAGGGGGAGAAGGAACAATAGGAACCCGAGGTAGGTTATACTCCCACTGCTTACTGCAGACACAGCTCTGCCTTAATTCCCATCTCACAGAGTTAAACCAGCTTTGAAGTCATCAAGCTTTGGAATTTGACAACCAAATCACTTTAGCTCCACTAAATGATCACAACAGACTGCAGCCATCAGCACTTTGTTTGATGTTACGGTTTGTCCCAAATATCCAACTGCTTTAACCCCCATGGATTCAGAACCCTGAAGGTATGAAATTATTGAGAAATGTACAACGAAACCAAAGGTCCTGCCTTTATTAGCATGGCTTTTAAAATTCCCAACTCTTCTATTTAAGCATCCCAAGCTGTGTTAAATGTAAATGTGATTATCTTATAGTGTCACGGTTGCATATTGAAAACCAATGGAGTTTAAAGGGACAGCCAGAGTTGTTGGTATTTTTGTTTGGCTAACTGCAGAACGATTGAATAGTAAATAATGGGGTGGGGAGCATTTAAATTGATTTGTTCATTATATAAAAAAGTGAATGCACTGCAACATACTTTAAAACTTCTTTTGCTGCAAACCATTTTGAAATGATACAGATTGAGAAAGGCACTATGTAAAGGTTAATACTTCATTTTCAATTTTCTCAGGAAGATAAGCATTCATTTTTCAATGTTCTTCCTTGATTCTGGTGACTAAATAAACTGTAGGTGGGATTTTCTGTTCTTAAAACTACCTTTAACTATTCTTAGCTGTGGGCATTCAAAAATGCAGTTCATGCCATTCCTGTTGTAGGCAGTAGTGGCAGGGAAGAGACTTGGTGCAATAGCAGTCAGACTAGGAAAGGTCTGGAAAGAAATGCAGTAGTTATTATTAAGTGTAATCCCAAGCAGTTTCATGACACAAGATTTTGTGCTATATGAGCTACTCCCAAAGATGTATGAGAACCAAAACAGATGGAGGACCCTCAACTCAATTAAAGATACTTCAGTCTGCCTGAAAGGTTGTGAATCTAGAATTCACTACCTCAAAGTGCAGTGGATGCTGGGACAGTGACTAAATTTAAAGAGGACTTAGACAGGTTTATAATTTGTACTGGGCTGAAGGGTTATGAGGAGAAGGCAGAAAAATGGGGGTGAGGAGGAGATCAGCCATGAATGGTGGAGTAGACTCGATGGGCTGAATAGCTTAATTCTGCTCCGATATCTTATGAACTTATAAACTATGACTGAGGCTTACAGCCTGGCACATTCCAAATGAGCTGCTAGGGGACATTATAAACCTCAAAGGCTCAATGGAGTAAAGCCACAGATTAAGACCCTCTGCCATATGCACAAAACTAGTTGGAATCTAAGGAAAATCCTTTAAGCTGTTTGCAGAGAGTGTTTGATGTGAATTGTAAATTGTAAGTAAATGCTGTAATTATAAATGTAGAAATCATAGATACCTCAGAGTGGCATGTCATGTACCAAAACAATGGAACTACATTATATTTTATGCAATGTCAAATCTGAATTGCTTTGCAAAGTTTAATGAAATACTATATTTTTGGGGAAAAGAAACTGCTCTCATGTTGGCCAAGCACCTAAAGAATGCCAGTGTAAAACACTGATACCACACAACAGCACGTTTTGGCCCTGATCTTTGAATTTACAAAAAAATAATCATAAACTATCTTTTTAATCATGACTTATTTTTCAATTATCTCTACTACAGTCAGTTCTGATATAACATGATTGTTCCGTTCTCATACAATCTTGCATAATAAGAAAATCGTGCAATAGAAGCACCAGAGGGATATGGGCCTAGTGCTGGCAAATCGGACTAGATTATGTTAGGCTACCTGGTCAGCATGGATGAGTTGGACTGAAGGGTCTGTTTCTGTGTTGTACATCTGTATGACTCTATTTAAACTAATGGGGCCAAAATTGCATTATAGCCAATACAGTCTAAATTCTTCAATCGCGTTAAAGCCGATTCATGTTGAAGAAACACACATTTTAGTGGAGCTGACTGTCCTAAGTCTTATGATTTCTTTTGAGAAACGCTTTGGTTAGTATATAAATGCAAATTGATATCCCTGACTAGTTATATGGTTTACTTCAATGGAAGGAAAAGGGCAAACCAATAGCTATGGTGAGATTGGTAGATGATCCATGCTCCAGATCTCGCCGTCTCTACATAGTTTCTTGAATAATATGTTTCTGTAAAGAACACATGGGCATGTTTGGCAATGCTTTTAAAGTGCTTTGAAGTGGTTTATAAACATTTTATAAGTATAATTGGTTGTTGATTTCTATTTATCAAATAACCATTCTCTGTAGAATATTACAGAGGACTCTGATGTCAAATAAATACATTATACATTCCAGATACCACATGCCAGTCAGAAAGGAAATAAAGAAATGATTTTTGTAAAACACAAAAGGTAGTGGAAATGTAAAATTGTTTCGCTCACACTCTCCATCACTCTAAACCTGAAAGGGGTGTGGACCTGGAGTGATTAAAAATTTTAGACTGAGATGGACAAATTTTGTTGGGTAAGGATTTTGAAAATTACGGCCATGACATTCAGTTCCACAGTGATCTGTCTTCACACATTTTGATTGTTGCTTTGCTTCCAAATTAGTGTGAATACTCATGGTGTTCGCCATACTGGTCACTAATTTGGTGAGGGCATAAGTACACAGGAAGGAACCAGTGGAGCTATAGTGTTATGAGATCAAAGTCAAGTCAATAATGAAATGAAATCAATCAACATCTAAACATTGATTTGCTGTCAGTACTGCTACCTTGAAGCTCCACCTAATGTCCTCTCTTGACTCTGTACAAGTGAGTGTGCATTGAACAGCAGGAGAAACACCATGAGCACAAATTAAATGAATTGTCAACTATTTTCACATAGTTATCATTAATTCATTTGTGTTACATTGCAATTGTAGAAATTTTGGTGGTTTTCAGATTTGTTTAAAGTGGCTGAAGTTTACTGATAATTGTGGAACATATTCACTTGATCTTTGTCTTTCTTTGAGTATTTTGTGCAAACCACTTGCTCTTAGATATGGTTTCATTAGTATTCATCCTTCTTGGATGACAATATACAGTGAGAGAATGAGTAGAGGCAACACAACAACATAAGCTGCTAGAAGAGGGAGGAGGAGAAATTGTCTCAGCAGGATGCCACATCTATACAGAATGTAGATAGTGTAACTCCTTGTTCAAACTTGGCGAGGAACAGTACAGTCATCTTTGCTTTACCCTGGAGTTTCTCCCTAAAATTTGTTACCTATTGGATCCATGATTTCAACCTTAGAGCAGAGTAAAGAATATCATACCATTGTCCTTGATGGTGGCCTCAGCAATAAGCTCTTACATGTTTGTCTTCTTTCAGGTTGTGATTGGTGGTATAGTATTTTAAAAGTCTCCTAGTTTACATACACTGTCACGTGAGTCAGTTCACTGAGGTTTTCTCTTCCAAGAATTCTGAATATGTTTAATTCTTGTTTCCCAGACAGACAAAGGCAGGCAGACTGAGCATCTGGCTTTGCAAAGTTTGTGGGCTTCCTATGTTGCAGAGTGGCATTCACTGTATGCACATCAGTTTGTGGGTGCTGTGTGCCAACATGCACCACAATCAAATTCCATTCCCTTAATATGTGGGGGCATGCAATTATGTACTGTATATTTTGCAGGTTAATCCCTGGTATTTGGCAACAGTGGTGATACCTTCATTATGTCCCAGTTTGTAGCCCCATTAGGATTGGAAGTCGACAGGCAGGAGCCAGGATTTGAGCCACTACAACAAATTAGACAACTGATCTTTTTCAGTCATGTAAGATCATGTAAGGCATGGGCTACCTTGATTCTGATAGTGGGTAATAAGCCAGGTTTAATAGATAAACTCAGTGTAAAAGATCCACTAGGAAATAGTGATCATAACGGACAGAATTTAATATCCATCCTGGGTTAGAAACAACTGTCTTGGGGAATTGCAATGAAAAGAGGTTAAACATAGTTGGTATGAACTGGGCAGATAGAGTAGCAGAAAAGACAGTAAGCAAGCATTGGCAAATGTTCAAGGAAGTAATCCATGACTTTCAGCAAATATATTTCTCAATTAAGAGGAAATATTCTAAGAAAGGGATGAACAAACTATGGCTACCCAAGGAAGATAAGGAGAGTTGAAAGTAAAAGCATAAGGGGAGGCAAAAGTCAGTGATTGCCACAAAGGCTAGGAGAAATTCAGAATCCAGCATTCACATAAACGAGTTGGATGTGAACATTGGAGATATGGTTAGTAAGTTTGCAGATATCACCAAAATTGTAAGTGTAGTAGACAGCAAAGAAGGTTTCCTTAGAGTACCATAGGAACGTGATCAGATGGGCCAATGGGCTGAGGAGTGGCTGATGGAGTTTAATTTAGATAAATGTGAGGTGCTGCACTTTGGAGAGGCAAATTAGGGTAGCACTTATACACTTAATGGTAAGGTCCTGGGGGGTGTTGGAGTGCAGGTTCATAGTTCCTTGAAAGTGGAGTTGCAAGTAGATAAGACAGTGAAGAAGGCATTTGGTATGCTTTCCTTTATTGGTCTGTGCATTGAGTATAGGAGTTGAGATGTCATGTAGAGGCTGTACAGGACATTGGTTGAGGCCACTTTTGGAATATTGCATGCAATTCTGGTCTCCCTATTATTGGAAGGATGTTGTGAAACTTGAAAGCATTTGGAAAAGATTTACAAGGATGTTGCCAGGTTTGGGGTGGTTTGAGCCATAGAGAGAAGCTAAATAGGGTGGGGCTACCTTCCCTGTAGCATTGGAAGTTGAGGAGTGACTTTATAGAAGTTTATAAAATCATACAGATGGACAGTGCGCAAACAGACTCTGCATCCAACTCGTCCATGCTGATAAATGTCCTAAATTAATCTAAGTCCCATTTGCCAGTATTTGGCCTATATCCCTCTAAACCCTTCCTATGCATGTACCCATCCAGATGCCTTTTAAATGTTATAATTGTACCAGCCATCACTACACCTGGCAGCTCATTCTATACACAAACCACCCTCTGCATGAAAACGTTGCCCCTTAGGTCCCTTTTAAATCTTTCCCCTCTCACCTTAACCTCTAGTTTTGGACTCCCTTACCCTGGGGAAAAGAACATAGAACATAGAACATAGAAGAATACAGCGCAGTACAGGCCCTTCGGCCCTCGATGTTGCGCCGATCAAAGCCCACCTAACCTACACTAACCCACTATCCTCCATATACCTATCCAATGCCCGCTTAAATACCCATAAAGAGGGAGAGTCCACTACTGCTACTGGCAGGGCATTCCATGAACTTACGACTCGCTGAGTGAAGAACCTACCCCTAACATCAGTCCTATATCTACCCCCCCTTAGTTTAAAGCTATGCCCCCTTGTAATAGCTGACTCCATACGTGGAAAAAGGTTCTCACTGTCAACCAAGGAAAAGACCTTGGTTATTCACCCTATCCATGTTCCCTCATGATTTTGCAAACCTGCCAACTCCTATTACTCATTGCACTGACCAATAAAGGCAACAAAAGGCCCTCTTCACCATCCTGTCTACCTGCAACTCCACATACGAAACTGCACCCCAAGGTCTCTTTCTTTGGCAACACTCCCCGGGATCTTACTGTTAAGTATTTAAGTCCTGCTCATTTGACACAAATGATGGAAAGGAGAATGAGGGTAGGGAAAGAAGGTAAACATCATGTAGATGTTTAGTATGATCTTCATTAGTAAGTAGCAATGGGTCAACCTGGTGTGGTGATTCGACTGTATTTGAGCTCTGGACAATAAGCCTTTACTTACAAATACATTCCATTGTTTCCACAAACTTTCACAGTGGGAAAAACAGAAGAACATAGGAGTGAGGTGCATAAATTGGTTTCACATGCTGAACTTTGAATCTTTACCTTCCCCCCCATCTTCATATTCCTTGACATCATTTGTATCAATGATCAATCACTGTTATTGATTGACCATCCACAACCCTTCAACATTGAGAATTCCAAATATATACAGATCCCTGAGTGAAGTAATTTCTCCTCATCTCAGTTTTAAATGTAGCGTAGGAAGAGAATTAAGTTTGATTGTGACATGCATCACTGTAAAATATTCAGCAGCCACAGCAAATAGATTTTAATTGTGATGTTGGAATTTATACAAACCAGCTAGTTTATCCAGCAATCTCAGATGGAAAAATGCATGTACTTAGACAGAATGGACTGAGCTCCAATGAATGTCAGCAGGAAGCTGACAATGATCAAACAATCCAACTTTCTGAGCTTGTACTTTCAGAAGGAGTTACCACCATTCATTTTAATAACAAATTAATCTTGGGAATGGCCCCTATGTTTTCTCAATAGATACATGTATAAAGCCAGTTATTCAGGAGAGAAGAGGCAATGATGGGTGGAGTAAGGTTGAGGTGCTGAGAGGGGGATGGGGGTGTGGATGTAGGGGGAAGAAAATGAAATGCGTAAAATTAAAGTGAATACAAATGTGTGTTTTGTGATTCTGTGAGCTGAAAGCCTGCATTCCACATGGTACTTAAACAGCTTGGATGAGAACTAATAGAAGTCTTGAAATCTGTCTTAAGACAGGACAATCCAAATAGGAGGTCTCAGAAACCAGGTTCTAGTAGATGTCAAATATTGACAGATTCATTGCAATGTCCCATTAAAATAAAAAAAATCAATTTTCATGCAATAATACCATATTTTCTACATTAGACAATTTCTCACCACTGCTACGAATTCTTCAAACCCATTTTTCTCTTCGTAGTAAACTGGTATTCTGTGCACCATATGCAATACGAACTGACATGCATTCCAACATCTGTTACTTCTAAATAGGAAGCACTTTAGCTGTGAATTTCATGGTAAATTTCTCTCTATAATGTGGTGTGAATATATACTAGGAAGAAGATGAAAGCAATTTTATTTGATCTGAATTCTATTTATGTCCACCGAGGAAAATAGGATTTAACCAAAGAAGCAGAGGGAAGTCGGGAAGTGTTGAGTGGGGGAAGGTGAGATGGTTCAGAGAGGAAGAAAGATGAAACGCTGAACTCAATTTATCAGTCAGAATCTTGCATACTAAGTGAATAGATGGACAGGTTAAACCAGAAAGAGAGTCTAATCAAGCCACAACCTCATCACAGCAATTGAAATCAGCTCGAAAATGTATGATAGGGAATCATTCCCCATGTCATTGCTTTATTTTCAATTCATAGTTGAATTTGGAAAACTTTGATGAATGGCTAACTGATCATATAACCCTGGCATAAGCTCTCGAGATTTCCCGATCAATTACCTGTAACCCATCTCACCATTGTAGCAGCATTGTTTGACAAGTTGACCAAATATTTCCAAGATATCCTTATTTATCGGATTTGGTGCTGATTTATTTAATTTCTGTACTTATTCAAATATTGTTTTTCAGAACCTTCTCTTACTTTTATGTGAATGACTGGGCAAAGAACTTCTTTATTTGAAGACCTCCTGCTCAATTTGCACAGTTGGATTTTTCAGTCTTGCTGTAGTTTCAATCTCTTTTCCACAGTCAAAAATGACCAAATGAGAAAGTTTAGTATTGCAACAGAAGGTTTGACAGTAATTTTAATTGCCAAGGAGAGGTGCGTTTGGTTAACTGGGGGAAGTAAAAATGCATAAATATCAAATGCTGCACAACCTGCACCCAGCTGTCCCAAAAGGACATTTAGCAGTATGCAGGTAATTTGCTTGCTGGAGATAGGTGGACCATTTTCGTCATTAGCAGAAAGCCATATGAGATTTTGAATTAATTCAAATGTGTATTAGAATTTAATGCCTCAGGTGCGGGCTTCCTAGGAGTAGGGGATACACAACAATAAAATATACAATATTCTTTTGTTGTCACATTTAATCTATTGTAGAAGTACTGCAAAAAGCTTTTACAATGTCTGCCTTCCTATGATGACATCTTAGGTACAAGTATCTAGATAAAATTCTTGGATATAGCAGAGGAACATAAGGAATTGCATTAGTTATAGAGTTGAAAAGTAAGTTAAAAACAGGGCAATGTTAAAGGGTTGACATTACAGTACGGTAGGAAATTTCAAACCAACACCACAGTGCAGCAGCTTAGCGCAGGGCCTCTGCACAGTCCAACAGCCGTCTCTGCTCCACTCTAAGGCCAGGTACATTCCACACTGGCTCGTAGCTGCTCCAAGATAAATGCCAGAATTGCCTCCCTCATGCCAGTCTCCACCTGGGACTCGCAGTCTGTGTGCTCCACCGGGGCCACGTCCCCATGTGCTGCTCCAGGGCTCATTACCATTGTACTGCTCCAAGGTTACATTCCCATTGTACTGCTCTGGGGCTCATTCCCCATGAACTGCTCCGGGGCTCATTCCCCATGTACTGCCCCGGGGCTACTTCCCCATGAACTGCTCTGGGGCTCATTCCCCATGTACTGCCCCGGGGCTACTTCCTCATGTGCTGCCCGAGGGCTACCTCCCCATGTACTGCTCTGGGCCTTTTGCCCATGTGCTGCCCCTGTGTTTATTCCCCATATACTGCTCCGGGGCTACTTCCCCATGTACTGCTCCGGGGCTCATTCCCCATGTACTGCTCCAAGATTACTTCCCCATGTACTGCTCCAGGGCTACTTCCCCGTGAACTGCTCCGAGGCTCAGTCCCCATGTACTGCTCCAGGGCTACTTCCCCATGAACTGCTCCGGGGCTCATTCCCCATGTACTGCTCCAAGATTACTTCCCCATGCATTGTCCAGGGCTCATTCCCCATGTACTGCTCCGGGGCTCATTACCCATGTGCTACTCCGCGGCTCAATCCCCATGTGCTGCTCCGGGACTACTTCCCCATGTAATGCTCCGGAGCTACTGCCCCGTGTACTGCTCCGGGGCTCATTCACCATGTACTGATCTGGGGCTGCTTCCCGATGTGCTGCTCCGGGGCTACTTCACCATTTAATGCTCCGGGGCTACGTCCCCATGTGCTGCTCCGGGACTACTTCCCTGTTTAATGCTCCAGGGCTACTGCCCCGTGTACTGCTCCGGAGCTCATTCACCATGTACTGATCCGGGACTACTTCCCCATGTACTGCTCTGGGCCTTTTGCCCATGTGCTGCTCCGGTGCTTATTCCCCATGTACTGCTCCGGGGCTACTTCCCCACGTGTTGCTCCAGGGCTACTTCCCCGTGTACTGCTCCAGGGCTCATTACGCATGTACTGCTCCTAGACTACTTCCAATGTGCTGCCCTGGGGCTCCTTCCCCATGTGCTGCCCCAGGGCTACTTCCCCATGTACTGCTCCGGGGCTACTTCCCCATTTGCTGCTCCGGGGCTGCGTTGCCATGTACTGCTCTGGGGCAGTAAATGGGGAAGTAGCCCCGGAGCAGCACATGTGAAAGTAGCCCCAGCGCAGTACAGGGGGATAGAGCCCCGGAGCAGTACACTGGGATGTAGCCCCAGAGCAGTAAATGGGGAATTAGCACTGGAGCAGCACATGGGAATTAGCCCCGGAGCAGTACGCGGGGAAGTAGCTCCAGAGCAGCACATGGGGAATGAGCACCGGAGCAGTACATGGGGAAGAAGCCCCGGAGCAGTACATGGGGAAGTAGCCCCGGAGCAGTTCATGAGGAATTAGCCCCGGAGCAGTACATGGGGAAGTAGCCCCGGAGCAGTTCATGAGGAATTAGCCCCGGAACTGTACATGGGAAAGTAACCTTGGAGCAGCACATGGGGAAGTAGCCCCGGAGCAGTACATGGGGAATGAGCCCCGGAGCAGTACATGGGGAATAAGCCTCAAAACAGTAAATGGGGAAGTAGCCCTGGAGCAGTTCATGAGTAATGAGCCCTGGAGCAGTTCACGGGGAAGTAGCCCAGGAGCAGTACATTGTGAAGTAGCCCTGGAGCAGTACATGGGGAATGAGCCCCGGAGCAGTACACAGGGCAGTAGACCCGGAGCAGTACATGGGGAAGTAGACCCAGAGCAGTACACGGGGAAGTAGCATTCCCCATGTACTGTTCCAGGGCTCCTTCCCCATGTATTGCACCGGGGCTACTTCCCAATGAACAGCTCCAGGGCTACTTCCCCATGTCCTGCTCCGGGGCTTTTGCCCCATGTGCTGCTCTGGGGCTACTTCCCCGTGTACTGCGCTGGGGCTACTTCCCCATTTGCTGCTCCGGGTCTCATTCCCCATGTACTGCTCCGGAGCTACTTCCCCGTGTACTGCTCCGGGGCTCATTCCCCATGTACTGCTCCGGGTCTCATTCCCCATGTACTGCTCCAGGGCTACTTCCCCATGTATTGCTCCGGGACTCATTCCCCATGTGCTGCTCCAGGGCTACTTCCCCATGTACTGCTCCGGGGCTCATTACCCATGTACTGCTCCAGGGCTACTTCCCCATGTACTGCTCCGGGACTCATTCCCCATGTACTGCTCCAGGGCTACTTCCCCATGTACTGCTCCGGGACTCATTCCCCATGTACTGCTCCAGGGCTACTTCCCCATGTACTGCTCCGGGACTCATTCCCCATGTACTGCTCCAGGGCTACTTCCCCATGTATTGCTCCAGGGCTACTTCCACATGTACTGCTCCAAGGCTATTTCCCATGTACTGCTCCGGGGCTCCTTCCCCATGTGCTGCTCTGGGGCTACTTCTCCATATCCTGCTCCGGGGCTACTTCCCCATGTACTGCTCCAGGGCTACTTCTCCGTGTATTGCCCCAGGGCTCATTACCCATGTACTGCGTCAAGTCTACTTACAATGTGCTGCTCTGGGGCTACTTTCCGATGTATTCCTCCGGGGCTACTTCCCCATGTACTGCTCCGGGGCTCAATCCCCATGTACTGCTCCGGGACTACTTCCCCGTGTTCTGCTCCGGGGCTACTTCCCCATGTACTGCTCTGGGGCGACGTCGCCATGTACTGCTCTGGGGCAACTTCTCCATGTACTGCTCTGGGGCTACTTCCCCATGTAATGCTCTGGGGCTACTTCCCCATGTACTGCTCCAAGGCTATTTCCCATGTGCTGCTCCGGGGCTCATTCCCCATGTACTGCACCGGGTCTACTCCCCATGTACTGCTCTGCGGCTTCCTCCCCATGTACTGCTTCGGGACTCCTTCCCCATGTGCTTCTCCGGGGGTACTTCCCCATGTACTACTCCAGGACAACTTCCAGGTGTACTGCTCCAGGGCTCATTACCCATTTACTGCTCCAAGACTACTTCCCATGTGCTGATCTGGGGCTACTTCCCCATGTACTGCTCCCGGGCCCATTACCCATGTACTGCTCCGGGGCTCCTGCCCCATGTACTCCCCCGGGGCTACTTCCCCATGTGCTGCCCTGGGGCTACTTCTCCATGTGCTGCTTCGGGGCAACTTCCCCATTTGCTGCTCCAGATCT
Source organism: Chiloscyllium punctatum (assembly GCF_047496795.1). NCBI lineage: Eukaryota > Metazoa > Chordata > Chondrichthyes > Orectolobiformes > Hemiscylliidae > Chiloscyllium > Chiloscyllium punctatum. The sequence continues at coordinate 42,356,963 of NC_092744.1, forward strand.
CATTCCCCATGTACTGCTCCGGAGCTAGTTCCTCATGTACTGCTCCGGGTCTCATTCCCCATGTACTGCTCCGGGGCTACTTCCCCATGTACTGCTCCGGGTCTCATTCCCCATGTACTGCTCCGGGGCTACTTCCCCATGTACTGCTCTGGGGCTCCTTCCCCATGTGCTGCTCAGGGGCTCATTCCCCATGTCCTGCTCCGTGGCTACTTCCCCACGTACTGCTCTGGGGCTACTTCCCCATGTACTGCTCCAGGGCTACTTCCCCATGTTCTGCTCCAAGGCTATTTCCCATGTACTGCTCCGGGGCTCATTCCCCATGTACTGCTCCAGGGCTCCTACCCCATGTACTGCTCTGGGGCTACTTCCCAATGAAAGGCTCCAGGGCTACTTCCCCATGAACTGCTCCGAGGCCCATTCCCCATGTGATGCTCTGGGGCTACTTCCCCATGTAATCTCCAGTGCTCATTTCCTATTTACTGCTCCGTGGCTACTTCCCCGCGTACTGCTCCGGGGCTAATTCCCCATGTGCTGCTCCAGTGCTCATTCCCCATTTACTGCGCTGGGGCTACTTCTCCATGTGCTGCTCCGGGGCAACTTCCCCATTTGCTGCTCCGGGTCTCATTCCCCATGTACTGCTCCGGGGCTACTTCCCCATGTACTGCTCCGGGTCTACTGCCCCTTATACTGCTCCGGGGCTCCTTCCCCATGTACTGCTCCGGGGCTACTTCCCCATTTATTGCTCCAGGGCTACTTCCCCGTGTACTGCTCCAGGGCTCATTACGCATGTACTGCTCCTAGACTACTTCCAATGTGCTGCCCTGGGGCTCCTTCCCCATGTGCTGCCCAAGGGCTACTTCCCCATGTACTGCTCCGGGGCTACTTCCCCATTTGCTGCTCCGGGGCTGCGTTGCCATGTACTGCTCTGGGGCAGTAAATGGGGAAGTAGCCCCGGAGCAGCACATGTGAAAGTAGCCCCAGCGCAGTACAGGGGGATAGAGCCCCGGAGCAGTACACTGGGATGTAGCCCCAGAGCAGTAAATGGGGAATTAGCACTGGAGCAGCACATGGGAATTAGCCCTGGAGCAGTACGCGGGGAAGTAGCTCCAGAGCAGCACATGGGGAATGAGCACCGGAGCAGTACATGGGGAAGAAGCCCCGGAGCAGTACATGGGGAAGTAGCCCCGGAGCAGTTCATGAGGAATTAGCCCCGGAGCAGTACATGGGGAAGTAGCCCCGGAGCAGTTCATGAGGAATTAGCCCCGGAACTGTACATGGGGAATAAGCCTCAAAGCAGTAAATGGGGAAGTAGCCCTGGAGCAGTTCATGAGTAATGAGCCCTGGAGCAGTTCACGGGGAAGTAGCCCAGGAGCAGTACATTGTGAAGTAGCCCTGGAGCAGTACATGCGGAATGAGCCCCGGAGCAGTACACAGGGCAGTAGACGCGGAGCAGTACATGGGGAAGTAGACCCAGAGCAGTACACGGGGAAGTAGCATTCCCCATGTACTGTTCCAGGGCTCCTTCCCCATGTATTACACCGGGGCTACTTCCCAATGAACAGCTCCAGGGCTACTTCCCCATGTCCTGTTCCGGGGCTTTTGCCCCATGTGCTGCTCTGGGGCTACTTCCCCGTGTACTGCGCTGGGGCTACTTCCCCATTTGCTGCTCCGGGTCTCATTCCCCATGTACTGCTCTGGAGCTACTTCCCCGTGTACTGCTCCGGGGCTCATTACCCATGTACTGCTCCAGGGCTACTTCCACATGTACTGCTCCGGGACTCATTCCCCATGTACTGCTCCAGGGCTACTTCCCCATTTACTGCTCCGGGACTCCTTCCCCATGTGCTTCTCCGGGGGTACTTCCCCATGTACTACTCCAGGACAACTTCCAGGTGTACTGCTCCAGGGCTCATTACCCATTTACTGCTCCAAGACTACTTCCCATGTGCTGATCTGGGGCTACTTCCCCATGTACTGCTCCCGGGCCCATTACCCATGTACTGCTCCGGGGCTCCTGCCCCATGTACTCCCCCGGGGCTACTTCCCCATGTGCTGCCCTGGGGCTACTTCTCCATGTGCTGCTTCGGGGCAACTTCCCCATTTGCTGCTCCAGATCTCATTCCCCATGTACTGCTCCGGAGCTAGTTCCTCATGTACTGCTCCGGGTCTCATTCCCCATGTACTGCTCCGGGGCTACTTCCCCATGTACTGCTCCGGGTCTCATTCCCCATGTACTGCTCCGGGGCTACTTCCCCATGTACTGCTCTGGGGCTCCTTCCCCATGTGCTGCTCAGGGGCTCATTCCCCATGTCCTGCTCCGTGGCTACTTCCCCACGTACTGCTCTGGGGCTACTTCCCCATGTACTGCTCCAGGGCTACTTCCCCATGTTCTGCTCCAAGGCTATTTCCCATGTACTGCTCCGGGGCTCATTCCCCATGTACTGCTCCAGGGCTCCTACCCCATGTACTGCTCTGGGGCTACTTCCCAATGAAAGGCTCCAGGGCTACTTCCCCATGAACTGCTCCGAGGCCCATTCCCCATGTGATGCTCTGGGGCTACTTCCCCATGTAATCTCCAGTGCTCATTTCCTATTTACTGCTCCGTGGCTACTTCCCCGCGTACTGCTCCGGGGCTAATTCCCCATGTGCTGCTCCAGTGCTCATTCCCCATTTACTGCGCTGGGGCTACTTCTCCATGTGCTGCTCCGGGGCAACTTCCCCATTTGCTGCTCCGGGTCTCATTCCCCATGTACTGCTCCGGGGCTACTTCCCCATGTACTGCTCCGGGTCTACTGCCCCTTATACTGCTCCGGGGCTCCTTCCCCATGTACTGCTCCGGGGCTACTTCCCCATTTATTGCTCCAGGGCTACTTCCCCGTGTACTGCTCCAGGGCTCATTACGCATGTACTGCTCCTAGACTACTTCCAATGTGCTGCCCTGGGGCTCCTTCCCCATGTGCTGCCCAAGGGCTACTTCCCCATGTACTGCTCCGGGGCTACTTCCCCATTTGCTGCTCCGGGGCTGCGTTGCCATGTACTGCTCTGGGGCAGTAAATGGGGAAGTAGCCCCGGAGCAGCACATGTGAAAGTAGCCCCAGCGCAGTACAGGGGGATAGAGCCCCGGAGCAGTACACTGGGATGTAGCCCCAGAGCAGTAAATGGGGAATTAGCACTGGAGCAGCACATGGGAATTAGCCCCGGAGCAGTACGCGGGGAAGTAGCTCCAGAGCAGCACATGGGGAATGAGCACTGGAGCAGTACATGGGGAAGAAGCCCCGGAGCAGTACATGGGGAAGTAGCCCCGGAGCAGTTCATGAGGAATTAGCCCCGGAGCAGTACATGGGGAAGTAGCCCCGGAGCAGTTCATGAGGAATTAGCCCCGGAACTGTACATGGGGAATAAGCCTCAAAGCAGTAAATGGGGAAGTAGCCCTGGAGCAGTTCATGAGTAATGAGCCCTGGAGCAGTTCACGGGGAAGTAGCCCAGGAGCAGTACATTGTGAAGTAGCCCTGGAGCAGTACATGCGGAATGAGCCCCGGAGCAGTACACAGGGCAGTAGACGCGGAGCAGTACATGGGGAAGTAGACCCAGAGCAGTACACGGGGAAGTAGCATTCCCCATGTACTGTTCCAGGGCTCCTTCCCCATGTATTACACCGGGGCTACTTCCCAATGAACAGCTCCAGGGCTACTTCCCCATGTCCTGTTCCGGGGCTTTTGCCCCATGTGCTGCTCTGGGGCTACTTCCCCGTGTACTGCGCTGGGGCTACTTCCCCATTTGCTGCTCCGGGTCTCATTCCCCATGTACTGCTCTGGAGCTACTTCCCCGTGTACTGCTCCGGGGCTCATTACCCATGTACTGCTCCAGGGCTACTTCCACATGTACTGCTCCGGGACTCATTCCCCATGTACTGCTCCAGGGCTACTTCCCCATTTACTGCTCCGGGACTCATTCCCCATGTATTGCTCCAGGGCTACTTCCACATGTACTGCTCCGGGGCTCCTTCCCCATGTGCTGCTCTGGGGCTACTTCCCCATATCCTGCTCCGGGGCTACTTCCTCATGTATTGCTCCAGGGCTACTTCTCCGTGTACTGCCCCAGGGCTCATTACCCATGTACTGCGCCAAGTCTACTTACAATGTGCTGCTCTGGGGCTACTTTCCGATGTACTCCTCCGGGACTACTTCCCCATGTACTGCTCCCGGGCTCATTCCCCATGTACTGCTCCCGGGCCCATTACCCATGTACTGCTCCGGGGCTCCTGCCCCATGTACTCCCCCGGGGCTACTTCCCCATGTGCTGCCCCGGGGCTACTTCTCCATGTGCTGCTTCGGGGCAACTTCCCCATTTGCTGCTCCAGATCTCATTCCCCATGTACTGCTCAAGGGCTACATCCCCGTGTACTGCTCCGGGGCTCCTTCCCCATGTGCTGCTCTGCGGCTACTTCCCCATGTCCTGCTCCTGGGCTACTTCCCCATGTCCTGCTCCAAGGCTATTTCACATCTACTGCTCCGGGGCTACTTCCCCATGTACTGCTCCAGGGCTCATTCCCCATGTACTGCTCCGGGGATCCTTCCCCACGTACTGCTCTGGGTCTGCTTCCCCATGTGCTGGCCCGGGGCTACTTCCCCATGTCCTGCTCCGGGGCTCATTCCCCATGTGCTGCTCCGGGACTACTTCCCCATGTGCTGCTCCGGGTCTACTTACCCATGTGCTGCTCCAGGGCTCATTCCCCATGTACTGCTCCAGGACGCATTCCCAATATGCTGCTCTGCGGCTACCTCCCCATGTAGTGCTCCGGGTCTACTTCCCTGTGTACTGTTCCAGGGCTCATTCCCCATGTACTGCTTCGGGGTTACTTGCACATGTGCTGCTCCGGGGCTCATTCCCCATGTACTGCTCCAAGACTACTTCCCATGTGCTGCTCCGGGGCTATTTCCCCATGTACTGCTCCAGGGCTACTTCCTCATGAACTCATGAACTGCTCCAGGGCTCATTATCCATGTGCTGCCCCGGGGCTCATTCCCCATGTACTGCTCCGGGGCTCATTCCCCATGTACTACTCCGGGGCTCCTTCCCCATGTGCTGCTCTGGGGCTACTTCCCCAAGTACTGCTCCGGAGCTACTTCCCCATGTACTGCTCAAGGGCTACTTCCCCGTGTACTGCTCTGGGGCTCCTTCCCCATGTGCTGCTCAGGGGCTCATTCCCTGTGTACTGCTCTGGGGCTCCTTCCCCATGTGCTGCTCAGGGGCTCATTCCCTGTGTACTGCTCTGGGGCTACTTCCCCATGTACTACTCCGGGGCTACTTCCCCATGTACTGCTCCGGGGCTCCTTCCCCATGTGCTGCTCCGGGGCTACTTCCCCATGTACTGCTCCAGGGCTCATTCCCCATGTACTGCTCCGGGGATCCTTCCCCACGTACTGCTCTGGGTCTGCTTCCCCATGTGCTGGCCCGGGGCTACTTCCCCATGTCCTGCTCCGGGGCTCATTCCCCATGTGCTGCTCCGGGACTACTTCCCCATGTACTGCTCCGGGGCTCATTCCCCATGTACTGCTCCGGGGCTACTTCCCCATGTGCTGCTCCGGGTCTACTTACCCATGTGCTGCTCCAGTGCTAATTCCCCATGTACTACTCCGGGGCTAATTCGTCATGTGCTGCTCTGGGGCTACTTCCCCATGTGCTGCTCAGGTGCTCCTTCCCCATGTGCTGCTCAGGTCTCATTCCCCGTGAACTGCTCAGGGGCTCATTCCCCATGTACTTCTCTGGGGCTTCTTCCCCATGTGCTGCTCAGGGGCTCATTCCCCATGTAGTGCTCTGGGGATACTTCCCCATGTACTGCTCCGGGGCTACGTCCCAATGTACTGCTCTGCGGCTACATCCCCATGTACTGTTCCAGGGCTACTTCCCCGTGTCCTGCTCCAGGGATACTTTCCCGTGAAGTGCTCCAGAGCTCATTACCCACATACTGCTCCAGGGCTTCTTCCCCATGTATTGCTCTGGGGCTACTTCCTCATGTCCTGCCCCGGGGCTACTTCCCCACTTACTGCTCCAAGGCTATTTCCCATGTGCTGCTCCGGGGCAACTTCCCCATGTACTGCTCCGGGGCTCATTCCCCATGTACTGCTCCAGGGCTCATTCCCCATGTACTGCTCCGGGGCTCCTTCCCCATGTATTGCTCTGGGGCTACTTCCCCATGTACTGCTCCCGGGCCCATTACCCATGTACTGCTCCGGGGCTCCTGCCCCATGTACTCCCCCGGGGCTACTTCCCCATGTGCTGCCCCGGGGCTACTTCTCCATGTGCTGCTTCGGGGCAACTTCCCCATTTGCTGCTCCAGATCTCAATCCCCATGTACTGCTCCGGAGCTACTTCCCCATGTACTGCTCCGGGTCTCATTCCCCATGTACTGCTCCGGGGCTACTTCCCCATGTACTGCTCTGGGGCTCCTTCCCCATGTGCTGCTCAGGGACTCATTCCCCATGTCCTGCTCCGGGGCTACTTCCCCACGTACTGCTCTGGGGCTACTTCCCCATGTACTGCTCCAAGGCTATTTCCCATGTACTGCTCCGGGGCTCATTCCCCATGTACTGCTCCGGGGCTACTTCCCCACGTACTGCTCTGGGGCTACTTCCCCATGTTCTGCTCCAAGGCTATTTCCCATGTACTGCTCCGGGGCTCATTCCCCATGTACTGCTCCAGGGCTCCTACCCCATGTACTGCTCTGGGGCTACTTCCCAATGAAAGGCTCCAGGGCTACTTCCCCATGAACTGCTCCGAGGCCCATTCCCCATGTGATGCTCTGGGGCTACTTCCCCATGTAATCTCCAGTGCTCATTTCCTATTTACTGCTCCGTGGCTACTTCCCCGCGTACTGCTCCGGGGCTAATTCCCCGTGTGCTGCTCCAGTGCTCATTCCCCATTTACTGCGCTGGGGCTACTTCTCCATGTGCTGCTCCGGGGCAACTTCCCCATTTGCTGCTCCGGGTCTCATTCCCCATGTACTGCTCTGGGGCTCATTCACCATGTACTGCTCCAAAGCTACTTCCCCGTGTAGTGCTCCAGGGCTATTTCCCCATTTACTGCTCCGGGGCTCTTTCCCCATGTACACCTCTGGGTCTCATTCCCCATGAACTGCTCTGGAGCTACTTCCCGATGTACTGCTCCAGGGCTACTTCCCCATGTACTGCTCCAGGGCTACTTCCCCATGTGCTCTTCCAGGGCTACTAACCCATGTACTGCTCCAGGGCTACTTGCTCATGTGCTGCTCCGGGGCTACGTCCCCATGTACCACTCCGGGGCTCTTTCCCAATGTACTGCTCGGGGCTACTTTCCCATGTACTGCTCCAGGGCTCATTGCCCATTGCTGCTCTGGGGCTACTACCCCATGTACTCCTCCGGGACTCATTCCCCGCGTACAGCTCCGGGTCTACTTCCCCATGTCCTGCTCCGCGGCTCATTCCTCATGTACAGCTCCGGGGCGCATTGCCCATGTGCTGCTCTGGGACTACTTCTCCATGTAATCTCCTGTGCTCATTCCCCATTTACTGCTCTGGGGCTACATCTCCGTGTACTGCTCCGGGGCTAATTCCCATGTGCTGCTCCAGTGCTCATTTCCCATTTACTGCACTGGGGCTACTTCCACATGTGCTGCTCCGGGGCTTCTTCCCCATGTACTGCTCCGGGGCTACTTCCCCATTTGCTGCTCTGGGACTCATTCCCCATGCACTGCTCCAGGGCTACTTCCCCATGTGCTGCTCCGGGGCTACTTCCCCATGTGCTACTCCAAAGCTCCTTCACCACGTATTGCTCCAGGGCTACTTTCCAATGTACTGCTCCAGGGCTCATTACCCATGTACTGCTCCGGGGCTACTTCCCCATGTGCTGCTCCGGGGCAACTTCCCCATATACTGCTCCTGGGCCCATTACCCATGTACTGCTCCAGGGCAACTTCCCCATGTACTGCTCTGGGGCTCCTGCCCCATGTACTGCTCTGGGGCAACTTCCCCATGTGCTGCCCCGGGGCTCATTTCCAATATGCTCCTCCGGGGCTACTTCCCCATGTACTGCTCCAGGGCTCATTTTCAATATGCTGCTCTGGGGCTACTTCCCCATGTACTGCTTCGGGGCAACTTCCCCATTTGCTGCTACAGATCTCATTCCCCATGTACTGCTCCGGAGCTAGTTCCTCATGTACTGCTCCGGGTCTCATTCCCCATGTACTGCTCCGGGGCTACTTCCCCATGTGCTGCTCAGGGGCTCATTCCCCATGTCCTGCTCTGGGGCTACTTCCCCACGTACTGCTCTGGGGCTACTTCCCCATGTACTGCTCCAGGGCTACTTCCCCATGTGCTGCTCTGGGGCTACTTCCCCATGTAATCTCCAGTGCTCATTTCCTATTTACTGCTCCGTGGCTACTTCCCCGCGTACTGCTCCGGGGCTAATTCCCCATGTGCTGCTCCAGTGCTCATTCCCCATTTACTGCGCTGGGGCTGCTTCTCCATGTGCTGCTCCGGGGCAACTTCCCCATTTGCTGCTCCGGGTCTCATTCCCCATGTACTGCTCCGGGGCTACTTCCCCATGTACTGCTCCAGGGCTACTTCCCCATGTGCTGCTCTGGGGCTACTTCCCCATGTAATCTCCAGTGCTCATTTCCTATTTACTGCTCCGTGGCTACTTCCCCGCGTACTGCTCCGGGGCTAATTCCCCATGTGCTGCTCCAGTGCTCATTCCCCATTTACTGCGCTGGGGCTGCTTCTCCATGTGCTGCTCCGGGGCAACTTCCCCATTTGCTGCTCCGGGTCTCATTCCCCATGTACTGCTCCGGGGCTACTTCCCCATGTACTGCTCCGGGTCTCATTCCCCATGTACTGCTCTGGGGCTCATTCACCATGTACTGCTCCAAAGCTACTTCCCCGTGTAGTGCTCCAGGGCTATTTCCCCATTTACTGCTCCGGGGCTCATTCCCCATGTACTGCTCCAAGATTACTTTCCCATGTACTGCTCCGGGGCTCTTTCCCCATGTACACCTCTGGGTCTCATTCCCCATGAACTGCTCTGGAGCTACTTCCCGATGTACTGCTCCAGGGCTACTTCCCCATGTACTGCTCCAGGGCTACTTCCCCATGTGCTCTTCCAGGGCTACTAACCCATGTACTGCTCCAGGGCTACTTGCTCATGTGCTGCTCCGGGGCTACGTCCCCATGTACCACTCCGGGGCTCTTTCCCAATGTACTGCTCGGGGCTACTTTCCCATGTACTGCTCCAGGGCTCATTGCCCATTGCTGCTCTGGGGCTACTACCCCATGTACTCCTCCGGGACTCATTCCCCGTGTACAGCTCCGGGTCTACTTCCCCATGTCCTGCTCCGCGGCTCTTTCCTCATGTACAGCTCCGGGGCGCATTGCCCATGTGCTGCTCTGGGACTACTTCTCCATGTAATCTCCTGTGCTCATTCCCCATTTACTGCTCTGGGGCTACATCTCCGTGTACTGCTCCGGGGCTAATTCCCATGTGCTGCTCCAGTGCTCATTTCCCATTTACTGCGCTGGGGCTACATCCCCGTGTACTGCTCCGGGGCGATATCCCCCTTTACTGCGCTGGGGCTACTTCCACATGTGCTGCTCCGGGGCTTCTTCCCCATGTACTGCTCCGGGGCTACTTCCCCATTTGCTGCTCTGGGACTCATTCCCCATGCACTGCTCCAGGGCTACTTCCCCATGTGCTGCTCCGGGGCTACTTCCCCATGTGCTACTCCAAAGCTCCTTCACCACGTATTGCTCCAGGGCTACTTTCCGATGTACTGCTCCAGGGCTCATTAACCATGTGCTGCTCCGGGGCTACTTCCCCATGTGCTGCTCCGGGGCAACTTCCCCATGTACTGCTCCGGGGCTCCTTCCCCATGTATTGCTCTGGAGCTACTTCCCCATGTAATGTTCCAGGGCTACTTCCCCGTGTCCTGCACCAGGGCTACTTTCCCGTGAAGTGCTCCAGAGCTCATTACCCACGTACTGCTCCGGGGCTCCTTCCCCATGTATTGCTCTGGGGCTACTTCCTCATGTCCTGCCCCAGGGCTACTTTCCCACGTACTGCTCCAAGGCTATTTCACATGTGCCGCTCCGGGGCAACTTCCCCATGTACTGCTCCGGGGCTCATTCCCCATGTACTGCTCCGGGGCTCCTTCCGCATGTATTGCTCTGGGGCTACTTCCCCATATACTGCTCCTGGGCCCATTACCCATGTACTGCTCCAGGGCAACTTCCCCATGTACTGCTCTGGGGCTCCTGCCCCATGTACTGCTCTGGGGCAACTTCCCCATGTGCTGCCCCGGGGCTACTTCCCCATGTGCTCCTCCGGGGCTACTTCCCCATGTACTGCTCCGGGGCTACTTCCCCATGTGCTGCTCCGGGGCAACTTCCCCATGTACTGCTCCGGGGCTCATTCCCAATATGCTGCTCCGGGGCTTCTTCCCCATGTACTGCTCCGGGTCTACTTCCCCGTGTACTGTTCCGGGGCTCATTCCCCATGTACTGCTCCAGGGCTACTTCCCCATGTACTACTCCTGGGCTTCTTCCTCATTTACTGCTCCTGGGCTACTTCCCCATGTACTGCTCCGGGGCTCATTCCCCATGTACTGCTCCGGGGCCCCATCCCCATGTACTGCTCTGGGGCTACTTCCCCATGTACTCCTCCGGGGCTACTTCCCCTTGTACTGCTCCAAGACTACTTCCCCATGGACTGCTCCGGGTCTCATTACCCACGTACTTCTCTGGGGCTACATCCCCATGTACTGCTCCAAAGCTACTTCCCCATGTGCTACTCTGGGGCTCATTCCCCATGTACTGCTCCAAAGCTACTTCCCATGTGCTGCTCCGGGGCTACTTCCCCATGTACTGCTCCGCGGCTACGTCCCAATGTATTGCTCTGGGGCTACATCCCCATGTACAGCTCCAGGGCTACTTCCTCATGAACTCATGAACTGCTCCAGGGCTTATTACCCATGTACTACTCCGGGGCTACTTCCCCATGTGCTGCTCCGGGTCTTCTTCCATGTGCTACTCCAGGGCTACTTCACCATGTATTGCTCCAGGGCTACTTTCCGATGTACTGCTCCAGGGCTCATTACCCATGTACTGCTTCGGGGCTCATTCCCCATGTACTGCTCCGGGGCTCATTTCCCATGTACTGCTCCGGGGCTACTTCCCCATATACTGCTCCGGGGCTACTTCCCCACATACTGCTCCGGGGCTACTTCCCCATGTGCTGCTCCAGGGCTACTTCCCCATGTACTGCTCCGGGTCTACTGCCCCATATACTGCTCCGGGGCTCATTACCCATGTACTGCTCCGGGGCTACTTCCCCATGTGCTGATCCTTGGGCTACTTCCCCATGTACTGCTCCGGCTCTACTGCCCCATATGCTGCTCCGGGGCTCATTCCCCATGTACTGCTCCAGGTCTACTTCCCCATGTACTGCTCTGACGCACCTTCCCCATGTGTTGCTCAGGTGCTCATTCCCCATGTGCTGCTCCGGGGCTACTTCCCCATGTACTGCTCCGGGGCTCATTCCCCATGTGATGCCCCGGGGCTCAATCCCCATGTGCTGCTCTGGGACTCCTTCCCCATATACTGCTCCAGTGCTAATTCCCCATGTACTACTCCGTGGCTAATTTGCTAAGTGCTGCTCTGGGGCTACTTCCCCATGTACTGCTCTGGGGCTACATCCCCATGTACTGCTCCGGGGCTCCTTCCCCATGTAGTGCTCCAGGGCTACTTCCCCGTGAACTGCTCAGGGGCTCATTCCCCATGTACTGCTCTGGGGCTCCTTGCCCATGTGCTGCTCAGGTGCTCATTCCCCATGTGCTGCTCAGGGGCTCATTCCCCATGTACTGCTCTGGGGATACTTCCCCATGTACTGCTCCGGGGCTACGTCCCAATGTACTGCTCTGTGGCTACATCCCCATGTACTGTTCCAGGGCTACTTCTCCGTGTCCTGCTCCAGGGCTACTTTCCCGTGAAGTGCTCCAGAGGTCATTACCCACGTACTGCTCCGGGGCTCCTTCCCCATGTATTGCTCCGGGGCTCCTTCCCCATGTATTGCTCTGGGGCTACTTCCTCATGTCCTGCCCCGGGGCTACCTCCCCACGTACTGCTCCAAGGCTATTTCCCTTGTACTGCTCTGGGGCAACTTCCCCATGTACTGCTCCAAGGCTATCTCCCATGTACTGCTCCGGGGCTACTTCCCCATGTGCTGCTCTGGGGCAACTTCCCCATGTACTGCTCCGGGGCTCCTTCACCATGTATTGCTCTGGGGCTACTTCCCCATGTACTGCTCCCGGGACCATTACCCATGTACTGCTCCAGGGCAACTTCCCCATGTACTGCTCCGGTCTCATTACCCATGTACTGCTCCGGGGCTTCTGCCCCATGTACTGCTCTGGGGCTACTTCCCATGTACACCTCCGGGGCTACTTCCCCATGTACTGCTCCGGGGCTCATTCCCAATATGCTGCTCCGGGGCTACTTCCCCATGTACTGCTCCGGGTCTACTTCCCCATGTACTGCTCCAGGGCTACTTCCCCATGTACTACTCCTGGGCTTCTTCCTCATTTACTGCTCCTGGGCTAGTTCCCCATGTACTGCTCTGGGGCTACTTCCCCATGTACTGCTCTGGGGCTACTTCCCCATGTGCTGCGCCGGGTCTACTTCCTGATGTACTGCTCCAGAGCTTATTCACCATGTACTGCTCCAAGACTACTTCCCTATGTACTGCTCCGGGGCTCTTTCCCCATGTACTGCTCCGGGGCTCATTTCCCATGTGCTGCTCCTGGGCTACATCCCCATGTACTGTTCCAGGGCTACTTCCCAGTGTCCTGCTCCAGGGCTACTTTCCCATGAAGTGCTCCAGAGCTCATTCCCCATGTACTGCTCCGGGGCTCCTTCCCCATGTTTTGCCCTGGGGCTACTTCCCCATGTACTGCTCCCGGGCTCCTTCCCCATGTATTGCTCTGGGGCTACTTTCCCACGTACTGCTCCAGGGCTACGTCCCAATGAACTGCTCTGCGGCTATTTCCCATGTCCTGCTCCGGGGCTACTTCCCCATGTAGTGCTCCAGGGCTATTTCCCCATTTACTGCTCCGGGGCTCATTCCCCATGTACTGCTCCAAGGTTACTTTCCCATGTACTGCTCCGGGGCTCTTTTCCCCATGTACACCTCCGGGTCTCATTCCCCATGAACTGCTCTGGAGCTACTTCCCGATGTACTGCTCCAGAGCTACTTCCCCATGTGCTCTTCCAGGGCTACTAACCCATGTACTGCTCCAGGGCTACTTGCTCATGTGCTGCTCCGGGGCTACGTCCCCATGTACCACTCCGGGGCTCATTCCCCATGTGCTGCTCTGGGACTACTTCCCCATGTAATCTCCAGTGCTCATTCCCCATTTACTGCTCTGGGGCTACATCCCCGTGTACTGCTCCGGGGCTAATTCCCATGTGCTGCTCCAGTGCTCATTCCCCATTTACTGCTCTGGGGCTACTTCCCCGTGTACTGCTCCGGGGCTATATCCCCCTTTACTGCGCTGGGGCTACTTCCACATGTGCTGCTCCGGGGCTTCTTCCCCATGTGCTATTCCAGGGCTACTTCACCATGTATTGCTCCAGGGCTACTTTCCGATGTACTGCTCCAGGGCTCATTCCACATGTAATGCTCCGGGGCTCATTCCCCATGTACTGCTCCGGGGCTCATTTCCCATGTACTGCTCCGGGGCTACTTCCCCATGTACTGCTCCGGGTCTACTGCCCCATATACTGCTCCGGGGCTCATTCCCCATGCACTGCTCCAGGTCTACTTCCCCATGTACTGCTCTGGGGCTCCTTCCCCATGTGCTGCTCAGGTGCTCATTCCCCATGTGCTGCTCAGGGCTCATTCCCCATGTACTGCTCTGGGGATACTTCCCCATGTACTACTCCGAGGCTACTTCCCCATGTACTGCTCCGGGGCTCATTCCCAATATGCTGCTCCGGGGCTACTTCCCCATGTGCTGCTCCGGGGCTGCTTACCCATGTACTGCTCCGGGGCTCATTCCCCATGTGCTGCTCCAAGACTACTTCCCCATGTACTGCTCTGGGGCTACTTCCCCATGTGCTGCACCGGGTCTACTTCCTGATGTACTGCTCCAGGGCTTCTTCTCCATGTACTGCTCCAGAACTTATTCCCTATGTACTGCTCCAAGACTACTTCCCCATGTACTGCTCCGGGTCTCATTACCCATGTACTGCTCTGGGGCTACATCCCCATGTACTGCTCCAAAGCTACTTCCCCATGTGCTGCACCGGGTCTACTTCCTGATGTACTGCTCCAGGGCTTCTTCTCCATGTACTGCTCCAGAACTCATTCCCCATGTGCTGCTCCAGGGCTACTTCCCCATGTACTGCTCCGGGTCTCATTACCCATGTACTGCTCTGGGGCTACATCCCCATGTACTGCTCCAAAGCTACTTCCCCATGTGCTGCTCTGGGGCTCATTCCCCATGTACTGCTCCAAGACTACTTCCCATGTGCTGCTCCGGGGCTACGTCCCAATGTACTGCTCTGGGGCTACATCCCCATGTACAGCTCCAGGGCTACTTCCTCATGAACTCATGAACTGCTCCAGGGCTCATTATCCATGTACTACTCCGGGGCTACTTCCCCATGTACTGCTCCGGGGCTCATTCCCCATGTACTGCTCCGGGGCTCATTCCCCATGTACTGCTTTGGGGCTCCTTCCCCATGTGCTGCTCTGGGGCTACTTCCCCGTGTACTGCTCCGGGGCTCCTTCCCCATGTGCTGCTCAGGGGCTCATGCCCTGTGTACTGCTCTGGGGCTACTTCCCCATGTACTACTCCGGGGCTACTTCCCCATGTACTGCTCCAGGGCTCCTTCCCCATGTGCTGCTCTGCGGCTACTTCCCCATGTCCTGCTCCTGGGCTACTTCCCCATGTCCTGCTCCAAGGCTATTTCACATCTGCTGCTCCGGGGCTACTTCCCCATGTACTGCTCCAGGGCTCATTCCCCATGTACTGCTCCAGGGATCCTTCCCCACGTACTGCTCTGGGTCTGCTTCCCCATGTGCTGGCCCGGGGCTACTTCCCCATGTCCTGCTCCGGGGCTCATTCCCCATGTGCTGCTCCGGGACTACTTCCCCATGTACTGCTCCGGGGCTCATTCCCCATGTACTGCTCCGGGGCTCATTCCCCATGTACTGCTCCGGGGCTCCTTCCCCATGTGCTGCTCTGGGGCTACTTCCCCAAGTACTGCTCCGGGGCTACTTCCCCATGTACTGCTCAAGGGCTACTTCCCCGTGTACTGCTCTGGGGCTGCTTCCCCATGTGCTGCTCAGGAGCTCATTCCCTGTGTACTGCTCTGGGGCTACTTCCCCATGTACTACTCCGGGGCTACTTCCCCATGTACTGCTCCGGGGCTCCTTCCCCATGTGCTGCTCTGCGGCTACTTCCCCATGTGCTGCTCCAGGGCTACTTCCCCATGTACTGCTCCGGGGATCCTTCCCCACGTACTGCTCTGGGTCTGCTTCCCCATGTGCTGGCCTGGGGCTACTTCCCCATGTCCTGCTCCAGGGCTCATTCCCCATGTACTGCTCCAGGACGCATTCCCAATATGCTGCTCCGCGGCTACCTCCCCATGTAGTGCTCCGGGTATACTTCCCTGTGTACTGTTCCCGGGCCCATTCCCCATGCACTGCTTCGGGGTTACTTGCACATGTGCTGCTCCAGGGCTACTTCCCCATGTACTGCTCCGGGGCTACTTCCCCATGTGCTGCTCCGGGTCTACTTACCCATGTGCTGCTCCAGGGCTCATTCCCCATATACTGCTCCAGGACGCATTCCCAATATGCTGCTCCGCGGCTACCTCCCCATGTAGTGCTCCGGGTCTACTTCCCTGTGTACTGTTCCAGGGCTCATTCCCCATGTACTGCTTCGGGGTTACTTGCACATGTGCTGCTCCAGGGCTACTTCCCCATGTACTGCTCTGGGGCTAGTTCCCCATTTGCTGCTCTGGGTCTATATCCCCATTTCCTGCTCCAGGGCTACTTCTCCATGTGCTGCTCCTGGGCTCATTCCCCATTTATTACTCCAGGTTTACTTCCCCATGTGCTGCTCTGGGGCTACTTCCCAATGTGCTGCGCAAGGGCTCATCCCCATGTACTGCTCCGAGGCTACTTCCCCGTGTACTGCTCCGGGGCTACTTCCCCATGTGCTGCTCCAGGGCTACTTCCCCATGTGTTTCTCCGGGGTTACTTCCCCATGTACTGCTCCGGGGTTACTTCCCCATGTACTGCTCTGGAGCTACTTCCCCAAGTACTGCTCCGGGGCTACTTCCCCATGTGCTGCTCCAGGGCTACTTCCCCATATACTGCTCCAGTGCTAATTCCCCATGTACTACTCCGGGGCTAATTCGCCATGTGCTGCTCTGGGGCTACTTCCCCATGTGCTGCTCAGGTGCTCCTTCCCCATGTGCTGCTCAGGTCTCATTCCCCGTGAACTGCTCAGGGGCTCATTCCCCATGTACTTCTCTGGGGCTCCTTCCCCATGTGCTGCTCAGGGGCTCATTCCCCATGTAGTGCTCTGGGGATACTTCCCCATGTACTGCTCCGGGGATACTTTCCCGTGAAGTGCTCCAGAGCTCATTACCCACATACTGCTCCAGGGCTTCTTCCCCATGTATTGCTCTGGGGCTACTTCCTCATGTCCTGCCCCGGGGCTACTTCCCCACTTACTGCTCCAAGGCTATTTCCCATGTGCTGCTCCGGGGCTCCTTCCCCATGTATTGCTCTGGGGCTACTTCCCCATGTACTGCTCCCGGGCCCATTCCCCATGTACTGCTCCGGGGCTCCTGCCCCATGTACTCCTCCGGGGCTACTTCCCCATGTACTCCCCCGGGGCTACTTCTCCATGTGCTGCTTCGGGGCAACTTCCCCATTTGCTGCTCCAGATCTCATTCCCCATGTACTGCTCCGGAGCTAGTTCCTCATGTACTGCTCCGGGGCTACGTCCCCATGTACTGCTCCGGGTCTCATTCCCCATGTACTGCTCCGTGGCTACGTCCCCATGTACTGCTCCAGGGCTCATTGCCCATTGCTGCTCTGGGGCTACTTCCCCATGTACCACTCCGGGGCTCATTCCCCATGTGCTGCTCTGGGACTACTTCCCCATGTAATCTCCAGTGCTCATTCCCCATTTACTGCTCTGGGGCTACATCCCCGCGTAGTGCTCCGGGGCGAATTCCCATGTGCTGCTCCAGTGCTCATTCCCCATTTACTGCTCTGGGGCTACTTCCCTGTGTACTGCTCCGGGGCTATATCCCCCTGTACTGCGCTGGGGCTACTTCCACATGTACTGTTCTGGGGCTACTTTCCCAAGTACTGCTCCAGGGCTACATCCCTGTGTACGCTCCGGGGCTAATTCCCATGTGCTGCTCCAGTGCTCAATTCCCCATTTACTGCTCTGGGGCTACTTCCCCGTGTACTGCTCCAGGGCTATATCCCCCTGTACTGCTCTGGGGCTACTTCCCCATGTTTTGCTCCGGGGCTCATTCCCCATGTACTGCTCCAGGGCTCATTCCCAATATGCTGCTTCGGGGCTACTTCCCCGTGTACTGTTCTGGGGCTCTTTCCCCATGTTCTGCTCCTGGGCTACTTCCCCATGTACTGCTCTGTGGCTACTTCCCCATGTACTGTTCCAAGGCTATTTCCCATGTGCTGCTCCAGGGCTACTTCCCCATGTAATGATCTGGTGCTCATTCCCCATGTGCTGCTCAGGGGCTCATTCCCCATGTACTGCTCCAAGGTTACTTCCCCATGTACTGCTCCGGGGCTCTTTCCCCATGTACAGCTCCGGGTCTCATTCCCCATGAACTGCTCTGGGGCTACTTCCCCATGTACAGCTCCGGGTCTCATTCCCCATGAACTGCTCTGGGGCTACTTCCCCATGTGCTGCTCCGGGGCTACGTCCCCATGTACTGCTCCGGGGCCATTTCCCGATGTACTGCTCCAGGGCTACTTTCCCGTGTACTGCTCCAGGGCTCATTGCCCATTGCTGCTCTGGGGCTACTTCCCCATGTACAGCTCCGAGGCTCATTGCCCATGTACTGCTCCGGGACTACTTCCCCATGTGCTGGCCCGGGGCTAATTCCCCATGTACTGCTCCGGGGCTACTTCCCTATGTCCTGCTCTGGGTCTACTTACCCATGTACTGCTCCGGGGTACATTCCCCATGTACTGCTCCAGGGCTCATTCTCAATATGCTGCTCCGGGCTATTTCTCCATGTAGTGCTCCGGGTCTACTTCCCCGTGTAGTGTTCCGGGGCTCATTCCCCATGTACTGCTCCCGGGCTACTTCCCCATGTATTGCTCCGGTGCTCATTCCCCACGTGCTGCTTCAGGGTTACTTGCACATGTGCTGCTCCGGGGCTACATCCCCATGTACTGCTCTGGGTCTACATCCCCATGTACTGCTCCGGGGCTACTTCCCCATGTGCAGCTCCTGGGCTACTTCCCCATGGACTGCTCTGTGGCTTCTACCCCATGTACGGCACTGGGACTACTTTCCCGTGTACTGATCCGGGGCTACTACCCCATTTACTGCTCCGGGGCTACTTTGCCGTGTACTAATCCGGGGATTCTTCCCCATGTGCTGCTCCGGGGCTATTTCCCTGTGTACTGCTCCGGGGCTACTCCTCCATGTTCTGCTCCGGGGCTGATTCCCCATGTACTGGTCCTGTTCTGATTCCCCACGTACTACTCCGGGGCTACTTCCCCATGTACTACTCCGGTGATGATTCCCTGTGTGCTGCTCCTGTGCTGATTCCCCATGTTCTGCTCCGGGGCTACTTTCCCATGTGCTGCTTAAAGGAGACCAAAGTGAATGATACATCATGGAATTGTTTAATGTCAGATTATTTGCTATAAAAGCTTTCAGTTTCTTTCTTAGTTCCCTGTGGCAAGCCTTTTTGCAGAATTCTTAAGAGTGTAGAGTTCTTTTCAAAGTGTGGAGACTTTCAAACATTAAGAAGGGGCTACCGTGGAAAGTTTTGAACAGGTATCGATGAGGAAGATAATTATCCAGGACAGCAAAGTTATGCTGCTCTGGGATGTGCTGGTATACAAAGAGAAGGTCACAAAAACTGATGTGAAGAACATGACAGAAGAAAACAATATGGCGGCTGAGGCCATCGGAGGCATTTTCCCTGTAAAACAGACAATTTCTCAATACAAGAACTCATATGAAGTTCTGTTCCTCTCTGGGCATAGGCCAGCATGACAGGCAGTTGCTAAAAGCTGCAAACCTTTTCAAGGAGACATTTCCTGCTAAACGCAATCTTGATGAATTGCCAGTCACTGTCAAAGTTAGGGCTGCCCACCTGAAACCTTGCCTTTGAATAATTTAAGTATGCCACCAGAGACATATGGGTCTTTCATGAAGTGGACAACAATAGTCAGAAGAAACTGGCACCCCACTGGTTTAGGATGGCCAGGATACATGTACACACACAGGTGGTAGTCTGAGGGCCTGTAGATCAACCAGCAGATTTTTGTCAACTGCAAGGGATTTAATTTGATCAAGACACAATGGGAGCACAATCACACTAGATTTATCTTCATTATGCTTTTTTACACAGTAGCAGTCCAACATGTTAGACATGGTTACGCTGGTAAGACTCACATGACCACCAATTGTGTCATCAAGCAAGCCATTGGTGCATTGAAGGTTACTGTAGGTGCCTAAGTAGGGCAGGGGGCACTCATTCATACTCACCAGCAAGGCTATCCAGAATGATAGTAAGGTACTGTGGCCTGCACAAGCTTGTAAAAAGGGAGATGGCGATACAGTGGATTGTCACTCAGCTGGTAATTTAGACATCCTGGTTAATACCATGGGAAAATGGGTTTGATTCCTACTATGGTAGCTGGCGGAATATGGGCTAGACTCTTACAGGGATGTGGACAGCTCACCTCTCCAGAAAGAAATTTAGTGGTCAGCCATTAAACTGATGAGAAGCCTTTCAGGCTACATTTGTGCAGAGTGAGAGAAAGTGGCAGCCCATCTGATTGAGGTCAGTAGTAGATGCTGCAGGGACTGCAAACTAGACTGAAGGCCTTGATGAATCCCAAACCAGGTTCGGTATAGTTTGAACATTTTAGGAACAGGGAGTAAGTGGGATGGTGAGGCAGACTTCAAATCCATGTGGAGAGAAAGGGTGAAAAGGGAACCTTCCAAAAATAGTGCTCATTTTTCTTTTCGGCCCTTTTAAAAATTTAGACAAACAGTGGCTGGCCATTAGCTATCAGCCATTGGTAAGAACATTGAAGAAGAGAAGAATCAATATAAAGATTACCTTACCGTATCATGCAGATTGCCCCCCAGTATGCCAGGAATGCCCAAATAGCCCAAAGACTCAACTGGTTAGAATATCAAAGTAAAGCAACTGAAATTCTCTGTCAAAAACCACCCTCCTGTAAATGCCACCCCAACACTAAACAGTCCTTTAACATGTAACAGGCACATATGTTGGCATCAATCATGAAACAAGCAAAAGTACAAGTTAGTACTTGGAAGATGCAGTGCTAATCAAAACTTGTGTGTATTGTTTTTTAAGAAAGGAACTCAGCAACATTACATTTTGTCAAACATTTTGGATGAAAAACTTGGAATTCTCCAAGGCTGTTATTCCTCCCACTTCTCTGTTGGGTGTCCTGTGTTGTTTCAGCAGAGGTAGATATGGTCTGCTCAGATCCCTAGCCCTCTTATATTTGGTCTAATTTTAGGGACCCTGAGGGCCCCTCCAAATACTGTTCCATCTATGCATGGACAGACTCCAATGTTGGGAGACAAGGCAACATTTCAGGTATTGGTTGCAGTAGAGGTAAATGAGTGAATAATGGCAATCCGTTGAAATGAGTTGAATTAGCTATGCAATTTGTAACCATTCAAATTATTGCTATACACACAAAAAGGAAGTCTCCAATTTTCATTGCATAGACTGTGACATTTGAATCGGAGAACTCCTCTGCTATGTTCTAAAAAGTACCATGGGATTTAAAAACAAAACATTTTTGTGGGACTTGGACATTGCTGGCTGGCTAGCATTTATTGCCCATAACTGGTTGCCCTTGAGAAGGTGAGCTGCCTTTTTGAACAGCTGCAGTCCATCTGTGGGTTGACCCACAGTGCCATTAGGGAGGGAATTCCAGGATTTTAACCAGGCGACAAGGATGGAATGACAATATATTTCCAAGTCAGGATGATGAGTGGTTTGGAGGGGAACTTGAAGATGGTGGTATTCCCATATATCTGCTGCCCTAGTCCTTCCAGATGGAAGTGGTCATGGGTTCGGAAGGTGCTTTCTGAGGATCATTGATGAAGTTCTGCAGTGCATCTTGTAGATAGCAAATACTACTGATACTGAGTGCTGTTGATGAAGGAAATAGATGTTTGTGGATGTGGTCCCAATCAACCGGGCTGCTTTTTCCTGGATGGTGTCAAGTTTCTTGAATGTTGTTGGAGTTGCACCCATCCAGGCAAGTGGGGAGTATTCCATCACACTCCTGATTTGTGCCTTGAAGATGATGAAAAGGCTTTGGGGAGGGGTCAGGAGGTGAGTTGGTCATCACCATATTCCTAGCTTCTGACCTGCTTTTGTAGCCACTGTGTTTATGTCGCGAGTCCAGTTGTGTTTATGGTTAATGGTAACCCCCAGGATGTTGATAGTAGGTTCAGTGAAGGTAACACCATTGGATGTCAAGAGGTGGTGGTTAGATTGTCTGTTACTGGGGATGATCATTGTTTAGCATTTGTGTGTAGCGAATGTTACTTGCCAGTTGTCAGCCCAAGCCTAGATATTGTCCAAATCTTGTTGCTTTCGAACATGGGCTTTCAATATTTGAGGAATTGCAAATGGTGCCGAACATTATGTAATAAACAATGAACAATCCATACTTCTGACCTTATGCTGGAGGGAAGGTAATTCAACAACCCTTCGATAATATCACTTCTTTCAATACCTTTTAACTCAACCTGAATTGAAACTGAGACTCTCTACCACTTCCATCTAGTTCCCATAAAGAATTGGGAAGAGGTGTGGTAGGGACATAGAAACATAGAAAATAGAAGCAGTCCGAGGTTATTTAGCTCTTCAAGTCTGTTCAGCAATTCAATATGGACATGTCTAATCATTCAACTCAGTACCCTATTTCCACTTTCTCCTTGTACACATTGATTCTTTTTGCCCTGAGAATGATAGCTCACAAGTTGACATAAGAACATTTTCAACTTGAAATGGGTTGATGGGAAAGAAGAACATCAAGTTGAATGGATACTGCCAGATTGAACTGAATTTGACAGAAGGCTTCTTCTTTGAAAAGAATCCTCTTCCCAATTCATTTTGGGAACTAGGCGGAAGTGGTAGAGAGCCTCAGTTCCAAGTTGAATTAGAAGGAAGAGATTTTATTGAAGCGTTGTTGAATGACCTTCCCTCCAGCATAAGATCAGAAGTATGGACATTCGTTGTTTATTACATAGCATTCAGCACCATTTGCAACTCCTCAAATATTGAAAGTCCATGTTCAAAAGCAACAAGATCTGGACAATATCCAGGCTTAGGCTGACAACTGGCAAGTAACATTCGCTACACACAAATATCAGGCAATGGCCATCCCCAATAAGGGACAATTTACAATGGGCTAAAATTTATAGTCATAGAGATGTACAGCATGGAAACAGATTCTTTGATCCAATCTGTCCATGCCGGCTAGACATCCCAACCCAATCTAGTTCCACCTGCCAGCACCCAGCCCATATCCCTCCAAACCCTTCCTATTCATATACCCATCCAAATGCCTCTTAACTGCTGCAATTGTACCAGCCTCCACCATTTCCTCTGGCAGCGCATTCCATACACGTACCACCCTCTGTGTGAAAAGGTTGCCTTGTAGGTCTCTTTTATACCTTTCCCCTCTCACCCTTAACCTATGCCCTCTAGTTCTGGACTCCCTGACCCCAGGGAAAAGACTTTGTCTATTTACCCTATCAATGCCCCTCATAATTTTGTAAACCTCTATAAGGTCACCCTTCAGTCTCCGACACTCCAGGGAAAACAGCCCCAGCATATTCAGCCTCTCCCTATAGCTCAAATCCTCCAACTTTGGCAACATCCTTGTAAGTATTTTCTGAACCCTTTCAAGTTTCACAACATCTTTCCGATAGGAAGGAGACCAGAATTGCACGCAATATTCCAACAGGGGCCTAACCAATGTCCTGTACAGCTGCAACATGACCTCCCAACACCTGTACTCGATACTTTGATCAATAAAGGAAAGCATACCAAACACCTTCTTCACTATCCTATCTACCTGCGACTCCACTTTCAAGGAGCTATGAACCTGCACACCAAGGTCTCTTTGTTCAGCAACACTCCCTAGGACCTTACCATTAAGTATATAAATCCTGCTAAGATTTGCTTTCCCAAAATGCAGCACCTCACATTTATCTGAATTAAACTTCATCTGCCATTTCTCATCCCATTGGCCTATCTGGTCCATATCCTGTTGTAATCTGAGGTAACCCTCTTCGCTGTCCACTACATCTCCAATTTTGGTGTCATCTGCAAACTTACTAACTGTACCTCTTATGCTCACATCCAAACCATTTATGTAAACGACAAAAAGTAGAGGACCCAGCATCGATCCTTGTGGCACTCCACTGGTCAGAGGCCTCTAGTCTGAAAAACAACCCTCCACCACCACCCTCTGTCTTCTACCTTTGAGCCAGTTCTATATCCAAATGGCTAGTTCTCCCTGTGTTCCGTGCTAATCAGTCTCCCATGGGGAACATTGTCAAACCCCTTACTGAAGTCCATATAGATCACATCGACCGCTCTGCCCTCATTAATCAAGTTTGTGAGGTATGATTTCCCACGCACAAACCCATGTTGACTATCCCTAATCAGTCCTTGCCTTTCCAAATACATGTACATCTTGTCCCTCAGGATTCCCTCCAACAACTTGCCCGCCACCGAGATTAGGCTCACTGGTCTATAGTTCCCAGGCTTGTCCTTACCACCCTTTTTAAATAGTGGCACCATGTTAGCCAACCTCCACTGTGACTATCATTGATACAAATATCTCAGCAAGAGGCCGACCTGGTCAGGTCCTGGGGATTTATCCACCTTTACCCATTTCAAGACATCCAGCATTTCCTCCTCTGTAATATAGACATTTTGCAAGATGTCACCATCTATTTACCTACATTTTACATCTTCCATATCCTTTTCCACAGTAAATGCTGATGCAAAATACTTGTTTAGTATCTCCCCCATTTTCTGCGGCTCCACACAAAGGCCGCCTTGCTGATCTTTGAGGGGCCCTATTCTCTCCCTCATTACCTTTTTGTCCTTGATGTATTTGTAAAAATTCTTTGGATTCTCCTTAATTCTATTTGCCAAAGCTATCTCATGTCCCCTTTTTGCCCTCCTGAATTCCCTCTTTAGTATACTCCGACTGCATTTATACTCTTCTAAGGATTCACTCGAACTATCTGTCTGTACCTTATATATGCTTCCTTCTTTTTCTTAATCAAACCCTCAATTTCTTTAATCATCCAACATTCCATATACCTACCAGCCTTCCCTTTCACTCTAACAGAAATATACTTTCTCTGGATTCTCGTACAGGTCACTTCTAACCCACAAGAGATTCCAATGATCCAAAAATGTGAATCCTTCTCCCATACATCAGCTCCTCAGCCATGCATTCATCTGTCTATCCTTCTATTACTGCCCACACTAGCTCAAAGCACCAGGAGTAATCCAGATATTACTATTCTTGAGGACTTCCTTTTTAAATTTCTGCCTAACTCTTTAATATTCCTTCAGAATCTCAACGTTTTCCCTTCCTATGTCATTGGTTCCAATGTGGACAATGACCTCTTGCTGGCCCCTCTCCCCCGTGAGAACATTCTGCACCCTCTCTGAGACATCCTTGATCCTGGCACCAGGAAAACAACAAACCATTCTGCTTCTTTCCTGCTGGCCACAGAAATGCCTGTCTATACCTCGGACTAGAGAATCCCTGAACACAATTGATCTCCTAGAACCCGATGTACCCCTTGGTGCATTAGAGCCAGTCTCAATACCAGAAACTTGGCTGTTTGTACTACGTTCCCCTGAGAATCTCTCGCCCCCTACATTTTCCAAAACAGCATACCTGTTTGAAATGGGTATATCCCCAAAAGACTCCTGCACTAGCTGCCTACCTCTCTTACCCTTCCTGGAGTTAACCCATCTATGTGACTGTATCTGAGACTTTCCCCCCTTCCTATAATTGCCATCCATCACATACTGTTGCTGTTGCAAATTCCTTATTGCTTCTAACTGTCTCTCTAACCAATCTATTCAATCTGATAAGATTCGCAGCTAACACATTTATGGCAGATATAATCCGCAGTAACCCTAGAACTTTCCTTAAACTCCCACATCTGACAAGAAGGACATATCACTCTATTAGAGGCCATTTTTGCTCCTTCACAATCTACAGACCCAGAAAATAACACCGTCTTATTCCTCTACAAACACTGCCCCAGGTTAAATTATTAGTTATGGCTTATATTTTAAGTTTAATAAAGAGACATATCTCCAAAAACATATAATCAAGAAAGAACCCACTCTACTCACTACTGCCACAGTTACAACAATGATTCACTTATCTGATTCTGTGCTGTGAACTTTGCTCAACAGTTCCTCCAAGACCAGTTGTGAATTTCACTGTTTGTTAATTTTCCCAGATGCATTCTGATGTCCAAAGAAAGTTAGATGGGTAATTTATGTACAGCCAAGCCACTTCATCACTTTATTACCAAGTCAATGAGGACTAAAGTCTACCTCAGTATCTCTGTGAAAGACAGAGTGCCATTACATACACTGAGGCAGTGGCACTTGGGTGTGGCAGATTGGTTGTTGAAGCATTTCCTGAAGCTATGATATTTTGATTGAACTGTTGCAGTTCAAATCTGTTAGATGTTAATGTAATCTAAACATAGAATCATAGAGTAATACAGCATGGAAATAGACCCTTTGGTCCAACCAGTACATACTAACCATAATCCCAAACTAAACTAGACCCACTTGCCTGTGCTTGGCCCATGTACTTCCAAACATACTTAAAAATAACAAGAATGCATTGTATTCCTGGGGATAATACCTCCAGATTTATGCTTAGTTAATAGCATCATTTTGTGTGTTCAGCCTTTGGTTTTACCCCTTCAGGCTGTTTTATTTTCTCTTTTTTGATAGAAAGTAAAGTATTATTGGATATATCCACAAGCTAGCTTCCAAAGGCAGTAACACCGTTTGCATAAGCACGATCATTCTTAAGATATCATGCTTCTGGGGCCACTTCAGCTTCTAATACTTTTCTAAATTATAATGTATGCAGGAGAAATATCAATACAGTGCACTACAAGAATATTTCTCCCTTCTTTGGGCTTTGAATGGTTTATTAAGGATTGCCTACTGTGTCTAAGCCTTTTCAATGCCCATTCCAGGAACAGCTTCCAGTAGCATTGTAGTCTTGCATATCAATTTTGCCTTCTTTTAGGTGACTTGGGCACTGCCACCAAAGGACCAGCATTATGAATCTTCAACTTAGTACAAGAGGATTAGACTACATAAACTGAAAAGAGATAAATTAACAATGAGTTAGGCACTGTTTTTCTATTTCCAATCTTTTTAGAAAAAGAATTTTTGGCAATTTTAGAAATCATTATCTTTAACTATAGTTACTAATCAAGTGTGATCATTATGCCAAATATTGATACTACGAGGTAGATGCTATTTTGTAAAGAGAGCAAAAGAAGTTTGGAAAACACTTTATTAAAGAGCATAATTTTTCTGCAAAATTCTGCTTTTCATTTAAAAATAGTTAAAGATATTTATATGAATAATTCTCTAATATCTCTAAACTCAATTCAGTCGAAGAGACTTGTCAAGACAATATATGGAGGCTAACTGAGAGTATGTTACAATGTATCTGTGAAGATGGTAGTCTAATTCACTGAATGATTTATTTAAGGAGCACACTTTCAACTAATCACAGCAATAAGTGCAGATTAGAAAGACCATTTAACCTACTTTCCTCAATCTTCCTTTGCAACTTAAAAATTATCTTCACCCATCACAGCACTCAACTTGAATAATTCTAGTTTTTGCTTCTATTACCCAAAATAGAAGTTCATTAATCACCTGATGGCTAACATCCCAAGCATTTAGTGGACACGGCTACAGAGCTAGTGGAGGCATTAGTCAACATATTCCTGAACTCACTGGACCCTGAAAGTGTTCTGGAATTGAAGTCTGGTACAGAGCAGTCTTGATCATCTGGAATGACATTTGAATGCAAATGTAGGTGATCTCATTAGTAAGCTTGCAGATGACCTTAAAATTGGTGGAGTTGTGGATAGTGAGGAAGTTTATCAAAGAATACAGATGCATGTAGACCAGCTGGAAAGTTGAGAAGAGAAATGGCAGATGGAGTTTAAACCAAACAAGTGTGAGGTGATGCATCATGGAAGGTCAAATGCAAGCCAAAAGTATACAGTAAATGGCAGGACAATGATGAGCATTGACACTCAGATGTTATCCCAACGTCTATTATTGGGAACTGTATTATTAAGGAAGGACTAGCCAGACATTTAGAGAGGTTTAACACATCCAAGCAGCATTAACATAGTTTTGTGAAAGATAAATCATGTTAAAACATGTTAGACAAACTTGGATCATTTGTGCTAGAGTTTCAAAGGCTGAAGAGCGAACTGTTAGGAATATATGAAATTATGAGAGGCACGGATAGGGTGCATGGTCGGATATTCTTTCCCAGGGTGGTAATGTCAAATATTAGCATGCATAGGTTTAAGGGGAGAGGGGAAATGTTTAAAGAAGATTCGCGAGGAAATTCTTTTTACACATAAGGTGGTAGGTGCTTGGAATATACTGCCATGGGAGGTGGTGGAAGCAGATACAATAATAATGTTTAAGAGGCAGTTTATACAGACACATGAATGTGCAGGGAACGTGCAGGACCACATGCAGGCAGACAGGACTAAATTAGAATGATATCATGGTCGGCACAGACACGGTGGGCTGAATGGCCTGCTCCTGTGCTGTACTGTTCTGTGTTCTGTGACAGGGCGCACTCACGGGGCTGAAAGGCCTACCCCTCCTACTTCTTATATTTTTATATTCTTCTATTTAAAAATGCTTGTTGAGTTGAGTTATGTGTTTGCCTATTGCCAGTTTGTACATCTGTTCACTTGACTTGTAGTCATTGTTGAACAGAAAAAGTCTGTGGAAGTTTAAGTTTCCTATTGTATTTAGTAAATTATGGAGTTTCATAAGAAAGAAATCATGCAAAAAAAAATTAAGTACAGGTCATAAGATGGCAACTGAAGTACGCCACTCTGTGAAAATGCTTCAAACACATCTGTAACACTGAACCAACAACTGGCTGTTGTGTTAAACAAAGCTCCTGCTGTTTATTGAAGCAGCAGGATTCTATTCCCATCATTCAACAACTCACCAGTTTCATTTCAATTTCCTAATTTGGATAATCAAAGAAAATGAAAAACTTCAAAGACCACTTGTTGCTCTGCAAAGTTATGATTAACATTGAAATCAACAAAAGAAAGAATATTACGATTATTTAAACAACATTCAAATAAGATTAAAATAGTCATACAAATTCTCATAGGGCTCTGTATACTGCTTAGTATTTGCATGAGTCTTAAAGACTAAAACATTGCATGAGTATAATATTCTCATAGACCTTGTTCCACTCATAGGTTCCTGCCCACTTTGATTTTATTGTTCAAATTGTGTTATTGGAGGTACAGGGTATTTATATTATAGAATAATTCCATTAAATTTTAAAACGTTTCATTTTGTTTTCTTGGTGTAAATGTTTTTAGATATCCCCAGACGTCATATGTTTCCACTTAATTTATTATCTTTTAGATAAAGGGAGAGAAACATGTAAGGGGAGAGAAACATTAAAAATGGGGTGGTACAGTGGCTCAGTGGTTAGCACTGCTGCCCCACAGCACCAGGAACCTGGGTTCAAGCCCCACCACTGGTGACTGTCTGTGTGGAG
This sequence comes from Chiloscyllium punctatum, assembly GCF_047496795.1. Taxonomy (NCBI): domain Eukaryota; kingdom Metazoa; phylum Chordata; class Chondrichthyes; order Orectolobiformes; family Hemiscylliidae; genus Chiloscyllium; species Chiloscyllium punctatum. The sequence goes on from NC_092744.1 coordinate 42,386,153, forward strand.
CTTGCACATTCTGTCTGGGTGGGTTTCCTCTGGGTGCTCCGGTTTTCTCCCACAGTCTAAAGATGTGCAGGTTAGGTGAATTCTGGGTTAGTGGTGCTGGAAGAGCACAGCAGTTCAGGCACGATTTTACTGCTCCTCAGATGCTGCCTGAACTGCTATGCTCTTCCAGCACCATTAATCCAGAATCTAGTTTCCAGCATCTGCAGTCATTGTTTTTACCAGGTTAGGTGAATTGGCCATGCTAAATTGCCCATAGTGTTAGGTGTGTTAGTCTGGGGTAAATATAGGGTAGGGGAATGGGTCTGGGTGGCTTACTGTTCGGAGGGTCAGTGTGGACTTGTTGGGCCGAAGGACCTGATTCTATACTGTCAGGAATCTAATCTCATAAACTATAATGAGCTGGATTTTCTGAGCATGTTGTGCACTATGATCGTTCCGATCTGCTGCCATTGTACATTTCTTCTGTAATCTTCCAATCCTGCTGGCACAATATCTCCTGAGAAACTCCATTGGTGTGAAGTAGAGATGGAGGACAAAAAAACATATCCCATCATTTTACAGTGCTAGCTAACATTTCCTGTCTGGTAAGTTTAAAGATACAGTCTTTGAGTGTCAGCTTGTCCGTTGGACAGTTAGTCAAGTGGAGGATGGTGGGTGACTGGGGAGATGTGTGAGTAGCCAGGTGTGTGAGGTGGCTAGAAAGAAGCTTATGAAGTCGTGTGGTTGGGAGATTGTCTAGGAGATGGTCAGTTTCTTTTGAGGCAATAATCAAGTCAGGAGATAGTTAGCTTGGATCAATAGGGTAATCAAATGATTGGCGGGTAGTCAGGTTGCGTATAGTGTTAGCCGGAGGTAGTCAGTGGACGATGGGTAGGGCAGTGGGTAGTCATGGATCAGTGGGGTTCATTGGGTGTTCAGCTGTACAGTTACCCAGGAAGTAGAATAGGTTTTAACCTGTTTAACACAAAATAGCCAAGTTTTAGAAAATGGAGATTGTAGTTTGCACAGCAGGAGAAAAAAAAACTCGAGTGAAGTTTTTCTCTGTGTAGTGTTTGTGACAAAATCTTAGAGTACATGTTTAATAAATATATTTCTGCTTCTACTATAAATGGTGCATAGAAGAACCAATATCAGATTGTTATAGACACTGAGATTCAAGAAAATAGAAACACATCATTTTCTAATGTAAACTCTCATGGCAGTGAGAAAATTAATTGGTGATGCAATAGATTATTTAATGCAAATTAGAATATTTTGCGCCTTGCATTTACCAAACTCAGTAATTAGCCCATCCTTCTTCAAAAAGACAGCATTCTTTTACATTATTCACATCATACTAAATCCTAGGAAACTAAAATTGTCTTAACTGAGCCAGTATATGTTTTCTTTAATTCATGTCTCCAGGTTCCCAGATGGAGCTGATTGTTTGCTAGGAAATAATTTTACAGGCACTAGTTTTCTACTTCACTGCCCCAACCACCATGTGTGAAGAAGGACAAGTTGCTCAACTATAGATCATCAAGGTTTGAGTCTAACCTACGGTCCACAGACATGGTTTTCTAACAAGCCCTGTAACCCTTGCTGCTAAACTCTTTTCAAGGAGGCCAATTGTAGCATTTGGGCTATTTCTTCCAACGTAATGTGGATCAGCAATCAAACTCAGACGTCAGTATCTTAACAAGCCCTGAGCGACATGGACTAGGGTGAAATGAACGGTAGTAAGACTGAAATAGTCATCTCGATGCCAAGGTCATTTTGCCACAACTCTCCCCATTTGCTCAAGCAGCATGGTGAGATTCTCACCAGGAAGCAGTGAGTTCCCAATTGATGTTTATTATATCATGCTAAACAGCTTGTTTACTCACCATGGGCTATGATCTTACCAAGTTCACCATACAAACGAGCTGTCGAACAATCTCAACGCGGAAATCAGAGCTGGTTCTTTGCAGATTCAATTCATCATTTGCCCCTAATAACCTCCATGTTGGACACTGAGCATGGATATTGCAGGCACACTCTACGGTCACCAGCTATATACATGCCATGCCCATGGACATGAGCTCATCTCTACGAAACCTCTATGAAACCTCATGGCTCAACGAGCCAACTAAGGATGCCTCTGCATTTCAAAGCTGCACCAGCTTTAATGCTGCTGCAAGGACAGTATATGATAGATCTTCTTACTATAGCGCTGGCCATTCCTCCCAATGGTTGAGACTACTCCAGTATGGTAATAACCTCAGATCTTGCTGTCCACCGCAGGTCCTGGGGGTAAAGGATGACCTGCCTTGCATGCAAGAGTCCACTCACAAAGCAGGGCAAGGATTTCCCCTTGTCTGCCATGTCTTGAGTAAGTATTAGGAACTGAGAGGGATAGCTCCAGACATACAATGCTTGCCTGGGTGATCAATAGCATTGTAAATATGGTGCTGGCATCAGGGATACTAGTTAACTCTGGGATCTCTGTTGAGTGGTGAGTTGTTCTGCGAATGGTGGAATGAAAATATGGCATGATGTTCACCGCACTGGCTCAAATGACAATGAAAGCAGTGAGGTTACTAAGATACAGCAAGAAAAGCTGTATGGCCTTGCGATGGGAATCATTCATAATTTGCCATAAAAATGGGAAGATTCTGCCCAAAACCTTTCTTGTTAACCACGTCAGATACTGACTGTGTACATCTATCGTAGGAGAGTCTTCTCGGCTTATAACAGAAATCATAAATGGACTGATTGGAACACATATGACTACGACGCCATTGACTTCACTTTCTCCACGAACATCATTCCTTAGCCACCAACTCTACCCTTCACCTTTGCAAGCATCTGAGGCTAAACCAAACCGATCACAACTAGGTATCGTATTTGATACTTAGATTAATTTCCAATCATAAATTGGTGTGATCATAAAGACTGCCTTTATTTCTACCTCAATAACAGCACTCAACTCCACTCTTGCTTCTGCTAATTCACTGCTGAAAGATCCTCCTTAACTCACCATGGGTTATGATCTTACTAAACTCATCATACAAATGAACTGTCAGAAAAACTCGACATGGAAACCTATTTCTTTCATACCTTAGTTACCCCTGACCAGACTATTCCAAAACTCTCCTGCCTGGCCCCCATCTTCAATCCCCAATAAACTTGAACTAATTCAAAATTTGGTTGTCCATATCTAACCTTCAATTGAGTCTCATTTATTATACCACAGTATGTGAACATTATTGGTACGATTCAACATTTGTTGCCCATCACTTCTGCATTTGTTAACCAATCCCTCAATTTTAACATTCTCATTCTTGTTTCATGGCTTTCCATAACCTCTCCTATCCCTATGTCCACAACTTATTTCACCAAACAACCCTCTAATATCTCTGCACACCTCCAGTTCTGATCTTTTGTTCAACTTCTTATTTATTAATTTAATTAATTGATGACTGTGCTTTCAATTGGCTGGACTGTAAACTCTGAAATTCCCATCTAAGCCTCTTTGCATCTCTCTTAAGACACTACTTGAAATCTGTTTCATTAGTTTTTGATCATTTATCTTAATATCCCCATGGCCGCAAATTTTGTTTGATAAAGTTTCTGTGAATTGCCTTGGGTCATTTTACAGTGTTAAAGATTACGTATAAATGGGTTTTTGTTTATCTTATATGCTACATTCTTGCCAATATTTGGAGGACTTTGTGAAGCAAAATAAAGAGGAGAAAACAAATATTTTCTTGATCGTTCACTGTCATCTTTTGTAGCATAACAGGATATTTGTAACTCAGCCTTATAAAACGACATCCATTGCATTAAGTTGTTGTCACTTCAGCATAGGTCAGTATATTTCAAATGTTTCAGTCCTCCAGCGCCCTTTTATGCTGCTTCTTAAGAATGATCACTATAGATTAAAACTAACCTGACTGTGAATCAGCATTATTTCTCAGAATTTCTACTTTTTAAAAAAAATAGAATTTGAACTGGGAAACCAAGCGGCAAAGTGTGAAGTAGACAAAGTAGTTTTGGAGCTCGATCTGTGGGTCACCCCTGCTGCATGAAAGATTGCCGCACTTCCCCCAAAGGTAATCAGTAAACACACCATTCCTGCGGCAGGCAGCAGCTGTTAGCAGTTCACACTGAGATCCATCAGTGGCACAGCTGGGCCGGAGGGAACTGGCTCCATGCCTGAGGGGGCTCAATTGGACCCCTGTCTACTTCAATCCTTTCCTGTAGGAATTGCAACTTTAAAGACTTCTGTCAGACATCCAGCGATGTCTCATTCACAGATACAGACCACTGCAAACACAGGTTACTTGGTGACTCAGACAATTCCTGCACCATGTCTACAGCTTTTGAGGTCAGTGCTGGCTTTCTTAATTTGCCATCACTCATGGGATACAGGACACAAGCCTTTAAGGAATTTATACAACCACAACGGCACGTTTAGAATGAGGTTTATAATAAATATCTCTCAAACAGTTAGAATTCTTTGAATTTAACAATTACCAAGAACATGTTCTCTGTAGTATCTCAATGTGGCGCTGTCTGAAACATACTATTTAATAATTTTATTTTATAAGTCTCTTGCTTTTCAATCTTTGTTTTACTAATGCTCGCGAATTCATGCCATACACTCTGTATGCAAGATTCCAAATGCTTAGCAAAATGATAAATAATGTACAATTAAGGTGGATGCCTGTTGGTTACCTTGATTGAGTGGCTCCTGCCGTGTTTCCGTCTCAATTAACATACTGTAAAACAGGCAGGAATCTGACTGGAAAATTGTTTAACAATTGACTGGATGTAGATCATTTATGTTTTTTCTGCAATCATTGCCTTGTTTGCTTTGATTATTTCGCCTTAATCAGGTAGAGTGTCCAATTTTTCTTTACTTCTTCCTGTTTTAATAAGCTCTCATTTATAAATCACTCATCATTACCTTTTAATGAAACCTTGATAGCATTGATTCTCTGAACTCCAACTTAATTTGTCTGTGGAAGTTGAAGTGAGTGGCAAGTCCGGAGTTAATTAGAACCTGGTTCATTAACTGGAAAGAAACCAGGTCCAATGCAATTAGCAGATGGCCAAATTTTACTGAACAGAAAAAGTTAACATTTCCTATACAATCATACAGGAGTTGAATAACTGAATTTTCAGCTCCTTTTCCTTTCATTAGAGATCTCTGTTAAAATCAATAGTATTTGTTACTCTCTAGACAACTATAAGATGTTGTCCCTGAACTATAACCTTAGTGTGCATGAAGCCAACATAGCTTCAGTGTCATATATTCATGCAATTTTCTTTGGTGTATATGTAGCGATGTGGATATAAATTCAGTACACAAATTTTAGTATAACACAAATATATGATGTTATAATAAAACTAGTAAACCTTGTGTAAATTGGTTGTTGGCCCAGTTTTAGGCTGAAAAATTTTGTTCTGTAACACTGCTAGAGCCAGACCAACAAAACCTGGAGTTGCTGAAATTAGTGGACTCACTGCTTTTGGGGTGGAATGATGGTGAGGATTCTAGCATGGGTCTGCCAGCTAGACACTGAGCTTCCACAATAAGCAGACTGTGACATCAAACAGTTTCATAGGATTCAGAGTGCACAGATCCCTTGATGTAAACAAGCTTTCAGCTGCACAGCTCCCCTGGCCACTGACCACTAGTTTCCAGCCATTCAATTTTTATTTGAGGTGTTGTTAACTTTTTATTTTGCAACGTTTGCAGAGTATTGTGGAATGTTCCTGATGAATTTAGGTGAATTGTTGGCTGTTGAAGGAAGTCATGCTGCAACCTGACAGGGAGATCAAAAAATTTTCTATCTAGTGCGCAGAAAATCTATGATAGATATGGGAGTTAAAGGTGTAGTCTTCCTTGACTTTTGGAAAACGGAAAGGGACATGGAACACAAGCTGCTCTCAATATAATGCCCAATCTACCAACAATTCTCCTGCATCTTTCTGAGCCAGGAGCAATATGTGCGCCACCTGGTATTCAACAAGGAGGTGGATGCTGAACAGTGTCACCAGTCCAACAGGACCTAAAGCTGCTGAGCTGGGTAGGGGATAGTATTGTTAGAAACCATCAAGAACACCAGCAAATTCAAGTTTGATCCTTTCGGGTCGGAGTAGGTAATATAGCCCTAGTTTCCCAGTTTAATGAACACCATTGCATCAGAGATGTGATTAATGCCCTAAAAGGAGAGGAAACTTTAGTGTGTTCTTTCTTCCCAGAGAGAGGCACAGAGAGGGACATTTGGCATTGTTAAGGTAACAACACCTGCAATTGCGCAGAATGCCCTCAACATCACACTCATAACTCTGTTGGTCTACCTGCAAACAGGGAGATATATAGGAACTACAAGGATTAGTACTCAACGTGTGGACCTTGTGTGTGCCCAAGTCTATAATACAGTGTTGATAAATACACACGGTCATGGCAATAAGCACAATGCGTTCAGCTACTTATTGTGGTTTTGGGGCTAGAATGACTTAACCACAGACTGACTATTTGGAGATCTGGGACAAGCTGACCACAGGAAGCTGATGATTCTTCTCTGATATTTCACCATGCAACGACATTGTACCTATAATGGGAGTCATGGAGTCAACAGAGACAGAAATGAGCAGGCCACTAGCATCCTTAAGCAAGAATGCTGTTTCCTGGACCATTCGGTCAGGGCAGAGGTGGGGGGAGGAGGATATCCTCCAGTACTCACCAGTTAGGGTATCAAAATTTGTGGCAGTTTGCTGTATTCTCCTTTACCTTGTCATTATGAGATGCATTTATTTCACCAGGAATCTCGGGGCCACAGCATGGAGGAGGAATGTGAATAGCCCTTATAACTCAAACCTTCTAGTTCCAGCTACATCCTTGTAAATCTTTTCCGCACCCTTTCCAATTTAATAATATCTTTCCTAAAGCAGGGCAACCAGAACTACAGACAGTACTTCAAAATACAAGTCAAATTTAACCTTTAGATTTCTAACAGCTAACTTTAACCTCACACAATTTTGTTCCATGCTTTCACTGAAAAACTCCAAAAAGTGTGATGGCCTGTAGTCAACATAATTGTGTTCTGGCTGTCTCATCCCAGCCTGCTCATTATAGACTGACAACATGTTAACTACATTACTGGACTGTACACACTCTGCTGAACATCCTACAGGAAGATAGTAGTCACCAATGTGACAACAGGGCAACAAGTTTGCATAATTTTTCACTGGTACTAGTTTCCATTCAAAACAGGGCAGATTCAGAAAATAGGCAAATACAGCTCAGAAGAGGTAAAGACAGGATAATCTATGTTGTCTCATGCTAAAAGTATTGTTTATCCTTCAGAATAGTTCTAAGTGTTCAGTATGTCTTAGGCTGTCCAATGTGTGTCCAATTGAAAATGCATTCAGTCATCTGAAAATGGAAGTTGGTTTAGAGAGAAAATTTCTCTCTACTGTACTTGCAGTAATATCCATTTCACTTGCAGTAATTTCAAATTTGAAAAGTTTTGTCCCATGGCTATGTAACTGACATGAATATATTTTATAAAAGCTAAAACCATTGCAATCTTATTGAGTGGGACATAACGTACAGGATCAAATCGAATTTTATTACACAGTATGTTGCAAAATTAACATGTTAATATATTTTTAAAACATGTACTCATGTTATTGTCACCATTTTATTGCATGAGACCTGAGAGCATAAATGTCACAGTACAAATCTTAATAGGAGCCAATTGAAACATGTCAGACTGGTTGAAGTTTCTATTTGCAATGAATAGCTTACTAAAAGCTCAGATCATTAAAGTTCTCGTGACTATAATACATGTATATTCCAGAAGCTGTAACAAACCTCAATGGAATCTTTCAGTATTGTGTTACCCACGAGTCATTCTTATGTTATGGGACCTAACATTAGTTTACTTAAGGTTGAGGAAGAAAGATCTAGCACAGTTTTAGAGGAAAGAACTCAAAAATGGACTGAGGCGAACTAGGACGGGGCATGAAAAAGCCTTGGTGGGAAGGATTAGGGAAAATCCAAAAGCATTCTACACGCACATGAGGAATAAGAGAATGATCAGAGAAAGGATAGGGCCAATCAGGGATAGTGGAGGGAACTTGTTCCTGGAGTCTGAAGAGGTGAGGAGACCCTAAATGAGCTTTTTGCCTCAGTATTCACCAGACAGAGGGACCTTATTGATCGTGAGAACACTGTGGACCAGGTTAATAGGCTTAAACAGATTGACATTAAGGAAGTGGACCTACTGAAAATGTTTGGAAGTGTCAAGATAGATAAGTCACCAGAACCGGACCAGATATATCCAAGATTACTATGGGAAGTAAGGAATGCAATTGCTGAGCCTCTGGCGATGATCTTTGCATCCTCACACTCCATGGCAGTAGTACCAGATTATTAGAGGGAAGCGAATGTTGTTCTTCCGTTCAAGAAAGGAAATAGGGAAATCTTTGGGAATTATAGACCAGTCAGTCTTATATCTGTGGTAAGCAAGTTATTGGAAAGGATTCTGAGAGATAGGATTTATGACTGTTTAGAAAAATATAGTTTGATTAAGGATAATCAGCATGGCTTTGTGAGGGGCAGGTCATGCTTCACTAGCCTTATTGAGTTCTTTGAGGATGTGGCGAGACAAGTTGATGAAGGCCAAACAGTGGATGTGGTGCATATGGATTTCAGTAAGGCATTTGATAAGGTTTCCCATGGTAGGCTCATTCAGAAAGTTAAGAGGTATGGGATACAGGGAGATGTGGCAGTATGGATACAGAATTGGCTGGCTGAAAGAAGACAGCGAGTGGAGTGGATGGAAAGTATTCTGGAGGTCAGTGACCAATGGTGTCCCGCAGGGATCTGTTCTTGGGCCTCTGCTCTTTGTAGTTTTTATAAATGACTTGGATGAAGAAGTGGAAAGGTGGGTTAGTAAGTTTAATGATGACACAAAAGTTGATGGTGTTGTAGATAGTGTCGAGGGCTGTTGCAGGCTACAACTTGACATTGACAGGATGCAGAGCTGGGCTGAAAAGTGGCAGATGGAGTTCAATCTGGATAAATGCAAAGTGAATCATTTTGGAAGGTCGAATTTGAATGCTGAATACATGATTAAAGACACGATTCTTGGCAGCGAGGAGGAACAGTGGGATCTTGGAGTCCATGTACATGGATCCCTCAAAGTTGTTACCCAGATTGTTAGGGGTGTTAAGAAGGCATATCGTGTTTTGGCTTTCATTAACAGGGGGATTGAGTTTAAGAACAGCTCTATAAAACTCTGGTTAGATCACACTTGGAATATTGTATCCAATTCTGGTCGCCTCACGAGAGGAAGGATGTGGATGCTTTAGAGAGGATGCAGAAGAGATTTACGAGAATGCTGTCTGGACTGGAGGGCATGGCTTATGAAGAAAGGTTGAGTGAGCTCGGGCTTTTCACATTGGAGAGAAGAAGGAAGAGAGGTGACTTGATTGAGGTGTCCAAGGTAATGAGAGGCACAAGTAGAGTAGATAGCCAGAGAGCTTTTTCCAGGGCAGAAAAAGGGTCATGAGGGGTCATAATTTTAAGGTGATTGGAGAAAGGTATAGGGGAGATATCAGAGGTAGGTTCCTTACACAAAGAGTGGGGGGTATGTGGAATGCTTTGCCAGTGGTAGTAGTAGTGTCAGAGACATTCGGGACATTTAAGCGACTGTTGGACAAGCACATGAACGGGCAGTAAATTGAAGGGTGTGTAGGTTAGGTTGATCTTAGATTAAGATAAATGCTCAGCACAACATCGTGGACTGAAGGGCCTGTACTGCACTGTACTGTTCTATGTTCTATAAATGTTGCTTCGTCAGCTTGGAGAAAAAAGTCCAATCACGGTGGCAGATCACAGGTCAAAATGTTTGTTATGAAATTTCAGTTTCAAATATATTTGGCTACATTATTGGGGTGATTTGTGTTGATTCAGCCATCTCTAATTGTCCTCTGATTTTAATTCTCAATGAGTTCATTTATTGTGCTCCTTCAAGCCCACGTAAATTGTTTGCTCACTGCCAGCCCTCCTCTTATAATTGCCTCAGTCCCTTAACGCCAACATTAAGCTCTGGAGCCACCGCTGCGTTGTCCTACATCTCCCTGACAGATTAGCTGTCCTCTAAACTCAATCAATACACCTCAGCTCACTGGCATTAGACTACTGAGGCCCAGTTCTCAAAATGGCTTGGATCTTTTACCAAAAACCGGAGAGAAATGTCATAATTATCAACTGTTCACCTGCCCAAAGTTTGGCTTCACTCCAAATTTCATCTAATGAACATGAAATGAGTATCTATTCATAACTAACTGCCAAACACTAAGGAGTGATGGGAAAGGAGGTACACACAAAAGATGAAGTACATGCTAGAATTGCAATCAGGTTTCTGCTGTACCTCCATCATAATTTAGAAATACAGGAAGTGAAGAAGGCTATTCCACCCTTAAGCAGGTTCTACCATTTAGTAGGAAAATGGCTAATCCGTGGCTGAAGTACATAGACAGTCAGTTCTGCTATCATGCTTCTTCCATTAACGTAATTCGGCTGTAATGCAATTGGGTGAATCGGGAATGCTGTTTCTAAAGCACAAACTTTTAAACTGTGTGTGGGCTAAAACGCAATGACATCACCAATACTTTAAGTGCTGTTTGTATTACACGATTTTTATATAGCGCAGCGTCACACAGGAATGCAACTATCGCATTCTGGAAGTAATGCCTGTAGCTAGGTTTGCTCTAATCCTTTAATATATCTGGCTGACAAGGATCAACCACCATCAGTTTTAGAATTAACAACTGATTCAGCAACAAATGCTATTTTTGGAAAAGAATTTTGAACATCGACAAGCTCTTGTGTGTGGAAGTGTTTCCTAATTTCACACCTGAATTGACTGTCTCTATTTTTAGATCATACACTGACAAAAATTGCTCCCATTAACTTGGAATGTATATTGGATGTAGCCAGTGTCTGAGTCAGTAATGGGGGAGTTGAGGAGTGAATGATTGTGGTTGGTCTGATAATCTTCAATTTTACTTTCCTGCCTTATCCCCATAACCCTCAATTCCCATTACTGATTTGAGGGAAGAAATTTGTCCCCATTTCTGTCTAAAGCGTCAGGCTCTACGTCCGTTACCCTGGAAGGATGAGATGTTTCAAAAATTTGAACAAGAGTTGGAGCTAGCTGTTTCACACTATGAACGTGCAGCAGCAACATGAGTGTTGTTCGCCATTAATGGGATACTCCCATCAAGCCAAAAAGATATTCTCCATATGACACAAAGAGTGATGCAGTTTATGAATTTTGATGCTGATGTGATGCTAGGACTGTGAGGTATATATTCTAAAGACAGATCATATCAAGAGCATGCTTCTTCAGCTGTTCACAACATGCAAGGGACTGGGCTATGCAAAACCAGCCATCTAACACTGTTGCAATTTATAGTTCCATGATTAACCAACATTTGCTAAATAATTCTGAGTGTGCTTAAAATTGCTCTTGCAACTGATTCAAGATTGGTAGACAGTCTTGCCGCGTTGTGCATTTGCATGTTGTGTATATATTAATACAAAGGATACAACGTTTTGCAGATAGAACTTGCACATACATTGTGCCCATATTAATTGACTAAAGTTGGTGACAGACATTTTCTGTTTCATTCCACAGAGAAATGCCTTGACAAATCAGTCAACCAGCCCGTTTAAATTTAAGCAAAACTAGGCAGTGAACTGTCAGTCATCATCTAACTGCTTCATTCTCCATGACAATGCCTCTATTAATCAGATACCACTTGCTAGCCAAGCAACATCCTTTTCTTATACATGATAGAATACTGTCCCCATTTACATCTGCATTCGTGCAAACTGTTCTGATGAATGCAATGTGAAAGTTTTGCAAAGCGCATCTTGTTTCAGCAAAGCTTTGTTCAAAGTTAAATGGCCACACAGAAGTGTGTTTTCAGTTCCTTGCCAAATCTTTGGGTAGGAAATTTCAACATCCACTTGAGGCTACCATGTGAAGTCCAGAAGGAGAATAAAGAAAGGCAGGTTTTCAAGCATTTTCAACAGATCTACTTCTTATTGAGTCATTGAATTATTATTTCTTCTCAAGAGCTTCATATGGGGCTTCTTCCCTCAATTGGGATACCTCCCCTTAAGTACTTAACATGTACTGTGGACAAGATTTCTGCTTCCTAATGGCAGTCTGACATTGCCAGAGTTTCCATGCTGACAACTGCTTTCCATCCAATTGGTTAGGAAGTAGGCAAAATGCACATTAACAAGGGAAAGGTGGTAAAATTGACTGAGGTAAACCTCGGCCAATCCTATACAGACACAGTGCTCAATTTACCATATTCCATCTAAGATTATAATTGAGCACATTTTTAACCTAATAATTGTGAATTCCAGTTATTGGACCTGATTCACCAAAAACTAATATGTTTCATTTAAAATACAAAATGATAATGTTCCAGGGTCATAAGTGATATACATCCCTTACTGGATGTTCAAAATAAGTCTGAGGCGCTTTCTCTTCCCTCGGGTGGGGGAGTCCAGAACTAGAGGACGTAGGTTTAGGGTGAGGGGGAAAGATATAAAAGAGATCTAAGGGGCAACTTTTTCAAGTAGAGGGTGGTATGTGTATGGAATGAGCTGCCAGAGGAAGTGGTGGAGGCTAGTACAATTACAACATTTAAAAGGCATCTGGATGGTGTATGAATAGGAAGGGTTTGGAGGGTTATGGGCTGGATGCTGGTAGGTGGGACTAGATTGGGTTGGGATATCTGGTTGGTATGGACAAGTTGGATCAAAGGGTCTGTTTCCATGCTGCACGTCTCTATGACTCTATGACTACTTTGTCCAGTTTAACTGTATGTTAGAAAGGGGAGGGTAGAATGAACATCTTCTACATCTTACTAAAGGAAAGAAGACCTGTTATAACTGGAATCATAAACAAAATGAAATGTCAGCTACCATTTGTGCATCAACACTCTCAAATTGAATCTCTTTTCATTTGATTCTCTACTGAAGTGACATCTTGTAGTTGCATAAGAAGTAAGAGATTGGCTATATTGCAGTGACTTGCCATTGTCTCAGCACTTAAAGCAAAAATTAAATGTTTGCCAAAGTGTTCAGCTTCTGCAAATCCATTGTGAATAAGCCATATCCACAAGCAGCACCAGTTGGACAGGTCTTGATCGTTGCAAGACTTTTAGACATTTGTTCGAGAAACACATTGTGTCTCAGCACTATGCACATCGACTGCCACATGCAGCATGTGACATTATGCTGCCCTTATCTATTTAGTCAGCAGCACTACATTATCCTGCTAATTTACAAACTAGTAAGGGAGACTTGGATCTATAAAATGCCTTGATGACCTCAGGACATCCCAAAGAATGTTATGGCCTAAAGTGCAATTACAGCTGTATTGCAGGAAATGTGGCAGCCTGTTTGTGGATAGCTAACCTCCACAAATAGCAATGGGGCAAGCAGTTTTTGGGATGTTGTTTGAGAAACATATATTGGCCAGGATACCAGGAGAATTCTCCAGTGTTTCTTCGAAATGATGCCATGGGAAATTTTACATCCACCATACAGAGCAGCTGTGGCCTCTGTTTAATGTCTCATCTGAAATACCGCACCTCTAACCTTACAGAAATCCTTAAATGCTGCACTGGAGAGTCAGCCTAGATATTTGAGTTCAAATTTGGAATGGGATTTGAACCCAAGATCTCCTGAAGCAGAGGGGAATATGTTTCTAACTGATCTCCAGCTATGAGGGTGAAGCCTGATTTCAAAAAGTGATTTAGAAAAGATGTGATAATTGCCACTGTTCTGAAATGTTGAAGTGAATTTTAACTTGAATGAAATTGTTGGTTTGGGAGGAGGTACAGCATGTAAATTGTGGAATTTGAGAACACGTTGATCAGCCATCTCCAACCTGCCAATATCCAGCTGTTAGGCTGCATATGGACAAACCCCTTAAGAGAGGTGCACTGGTAGTCACTAAATTATAGTGCTATCGTCATGGCTTTTGAAATTCCTGTGAATATTTGGGGTTTCCTAGGCGTCCCAGTTATCACCTACAAAAACAAAATGAGAACTCACTGACCATTAATGGGGCTGAAAACAAGAGAAGGAAACATGGAAATAATTGTTATAAACACAAACTATTTTCCTGCCTGATCCTGAAAAATTCCTTTGTTCACAGTATTGTTTGAGAAATGATTTTCACAACATTAGCGGTTACTTTCACTTTTGAAAGAATCTCGGTCTATTCTTCACCTTCGGGCCCTGATTTATCAGCTCAGTGTGGGTATTACCAACCTTTCCTCATGGGCAGCTATTGTAATGATCCATGCATGGCCATCCATGTGCTGTCACGCATCACAGCATTGACTTGAAGTTCACCTCCACTGATGGACCTCAGAGTCACTCAGCAGAAGAAAAGTAGGGAGAAGCATTGGTTGTATCATATACAGTTTTACTTTTGAACTCAGGTAAGACCTGGATGATGAGTAGTATTAACGATAACAGGAAAGGCACAACCAGGGACATTAACAGCAGAACAAGCTAAGCTCGTCATCAATGAGAGAGGTAAACAGTGAGATGAACATCACAGAAGGCCATATCATGGCTCACAACTCCGACAGCACTCAGGAAGTTTGACACCATCCAGAATACATGGCCATTAGGGCACTGCTCGATCACTCAGGAGAGCTTGCTAACCACAACTTCCACTCCATCCTTGTACAGCTGGTGTGTAACCACAAAAAGATCTTATTGCAGGTGCACGGAAGGTGTCTGGGCAGCTGCCACAATACCTTTTGCCCTGCAGCTGTCCACCCTTCATAATCTCCTCACACTTTAAAATAAACCCTCTCACTGGTTGCTCGGAGGCCAGGGATGCCCACTTCAAATGAAACGGTTGTTGTCTGTGTGAAACTCAAACTATGAGGCCCAATAGCAACACAATGAAAACCAGAAGACCACAAGATGGACAAGTCATCTTCATGCTGATGATGTACTGCATGTACTTGAATATACATTGATGCACCAGCCAAGACCTCCAGAATGAAATTAACAACCTCAGTAACAGCCAGCACTGCCAGGGCTATCGTTCATGATTGGAAATGATTGCCTTAATCACCTTCTCCACTAACACCTCACCTTCATCTGGAATAGTGCCATTAGGTGGACATTGCTGATGGAATGACAATGACCTTCTGCTTAACTACCCATTCCTATTTTCACACCCCTACTTTTGTGCTTTTGTGTTGTCTGATAGACAAAAGTCACGGACTGCTCAACCCCTACAGTTTTATGTCAAAGAGTGAGAGTGGGAGGCAAGCTCAGAGGCCAATAGACCATTTCGCAGCATAACACTGGCAGACACCAGCTCAGATATTGGTGCTTCATGTATCTTAGAATCAAGATTTCAGTTAGGATCTAAACCAGGTGAATCACTAGACTATAGTTTAATGGTTGCTAGAACAGGAAGACTCATGAATAAACTTCCCAGATGGCAAGATTACATCCTGGTTCAGCTGCAGAGCACCACAGCAAAGGACAGCACAATGTGAGACTCGAAGAGAACACTGCAAACTGAGGTGCTTCTGTGTCTTGGCTGGCCAGTCAAATAGCCTCCAACCACTGTCAAAGTGCATGGAGAGTCCTGCCTCTAATATAGCACAGGGGCCTTGCACTAACTTTGAAGCCCATCTTTTCCATGATATAAGTTGTAGACACAACCATCACAGCATTGCATCACCAGGTCATGGTGGAATGCTCATTGGTCACTGTCTCAGTTTCCACTGCAGGAGAAGGCCACCTAATTTTTCATATTTTCATTCAGATGCAGAAATCTCTCACCATGAATGTGGATTTCAGACCATCCACATTCTCGAAAGAAGCCAGTAATCTATGCTCCAGCAGATTGTAAAGAGTGCTGAAACACCACATTGATTGGAATGCCAATAGCTCAAAAGATACTGTTCTTCTAATGATGACAACGTTCATGCTCTTACCAAAGTCACTCCCTCATGTCCTTACTTTGTCTTTATCCAGTTAACCCACCCAATTGGTACTGTCAGAAACCGGGCTCTCAAGGCCCAGAGCTCAGTGCATTAATCTTTCAAAACTTTCTACACAGTCTCCAACAATAATAAGTGACTTTCTACCAGCCATTTTGTTTCCACTGAAAGAGCATGGCATAAGAGTACCGATACTGGATAGTCAGCATGGCTTTGTGCATGGGAAATCATGCCTCATGAACTTGATTGAGTTTTTTGAAGAAGAAACAAAGATGAGGGCCAGCTGGTTAGCAAATTTTGATCTCATGGAATACAGAGAGAACTAGCCATTTGGATACAGAACTGGCTCAAGGTTAGAAGACTAATAGTGGTGGTGGAAGACTGTTTTCCAGATTGGAGGCCTGTGATCAGTGCTGTGACACAAGGATCAGTGCTGGGTCCACTAAGTTTCATCATTTATATAAATAATTTGGATGTGAACATAGGAGGTATAGTCAGTAAGTTTGCAGCTGACACCAAAATTGGAGGTGCAGTGGACAGCAAAGAAAGTTACCTCAGAGTACAAAGGGATCTTGATCAGATAAGCCAATGGGCTGGTGGGCAAGTTGTTGGAGGGAATCCTGAGGGACAGGATGTACATGTATTTGGAAAGGCAAGGACTGATTAGGGATAGTCAACATAGCTTTGTGCGTGGGAAATCATGTCTCACAAACTTGATTGAGTTTTTTGAAGTAGTAACAAAGAGGATTGATGAGGGCAGAGCAGTGGATGTGATCTATGTGGACTTCAGTAAGGCGTTCGACAAGGTTCCCCATGGGAGACTGATTAGCAAGGTTAGATCTCATGGAATACAGGGGGAACTAGCCATTTGGATACAGAACTGGCTCAAAGGTAGAAGACAGAGGGTGGTGGTGGAGGGTTGTTTTTCAGACAGGAGGCCTCTGACCAGTGGAGTGCCACAAGGATCGTCTACTCTTTGTCATTTACATAAATGATTTGGATGCGAGCATAAGAGGTACAGTTAGTATGTTTGCAGATGACAACAAGATTGGAAGTGTAGTGGACAGTGAAGAGAGTCACTTCAGATTATAACAGGATATGGACCAGATGGGCCAATGGGCTGAGAAGTGGCTGATGGAATTTAAGTCAGATAAATGCTAGGTGCTGCATTTTGAGAAAGCAAATCTTAGTAGGACTTACACACTTAATGGTAAGGTCCTAGAGAGTGTTGCTGAACAAAGATACCTTGGAGTGCAGGTTCATAGCTCCTTGAAAGTGGAGTCGCAGGTAGATAGGATAGTGAAGAAAGCATTTGGTATGCTTTCCTTTATTGGTCAGAGTATTGAGTACAAGAGTTGGGAGGTCATGTTGCGGCTGTACAGGACATTGGTTAGGCCACTGTTGGAATATTGCATGCAATTCTGGTCTCCTTTCTATCGGAAAGATGTTGTGAAACTTGAAAGGGTTCAGAAAAGATTTACAAGGATGTTGCCAAGGTTGGAGGATTTGAGCAATAGGGAGAGACTGAACAGGCTGGGGCTGTTTTCCGTGGAGCGTTGGAGGCTGAGGGGTGACTTTATAGAAGTTTACAAAATTATGAGGGCATGGATAGTGTAAATAGGTAAAGTCTTTTCCCTGGGGTGGGGGAGTCCAGAACTAGAGGCATAGGTTTAGGGTGAGAGGGGAAAGATATAAAAGAGACCTAAGGGGCAACTTTTTCGCGCAGAGGATGGTACATGTATGGAATGACCTGCCAGAGGATGTGGTGGAGGCTGGTACAATTGCAACATTTAAGAGGCATTTGTATGGGTATATGAATAGGAAGGATTTGGAGGGATATGGGCCGGGTGCTGGCAGGTGGGACTAGATTGGGTTGGGATATCTGGTTGGCATTGACGGGTTGGACCGAAGGGTCTGTTCCCATGCTGTACATCTCTATGACTATGACTCTATGACCTAAGTGCCACAGCTGTATCAAGCAGATCCTGCCCTGAGGAATCAAGATAAGTCTGTTTATCTAAACAAATAGATTTATTCGCTATAATCGTCTAATTTAAAAGCAGGAATGCTGTTCAAGGGGCCTAGCTGACAGAAATACATGGCATATATGCAAGTATCCTCCATACATATAACAGCACAGCTACAGTTTAAATTGAACATCCCAGTTTTTCAATTCAGTTGTGTTCAATACATGACATTGAATATCATCTATAAATTACATAATAGGCCAAAATGGATAAAAATAAATACATTAATTGGAAATGACCTCAAGTCTATTGTGCACTTTTGAGCAGTTACTTGTAAGCTGTAATGATGTAAGTGTAATTTTTATTACATATCAAAATTCCATGGAAACTTTATAGAGAGATTAATACACACCCCTGGAGGGAGGTGGGATTTGAAGCCAGATAATTTACTGGCTTAGAGATAGCATTACTACCACTGCACCACAAAGGCTTTTTTGTTTTCCTAAGCAACCTGTTCAGAGATGTTATAACACATCTCCAGACCAGGCGGGATTAAACCCAGTCCTCTCAGTCCTGACGTCAAAATCAATGCGAGATCATTTTCTGGAATGTTTTAAATAACTTGCAAACTTTTAATACAAAAAAAACCTATATTCCAAGGACAAGAATACAGTTATCACAGAAAAGTAGTGGATTTCTGGTACATCAGGGTTTTTTTAGCTAGTATTAATTGCTAGCTGAAGTATCCGTGTCGTCAGGTCATGTAGAATTGGGAACTGAGGGATGAAGGTTCTAATGGAGTACTGCTAAAGTCTGTCTCTGCAAATAGTGTAAGTAGTTAGTAAATGTTCATTAGTTTCTACTGGCATGGCTTTTAGCCTCTTTCAACAAATAACACAGAACCTGTTCTGTTATTAATAGATTTTCCTTTGATTATAAATTTTCAAGGAACTGTTAATACCATTGTCACAGGATTACATTCAAAGTATTCTCACTTTCCCCTTCTGGAGGTGTACCTTATAGAATAATGAGACACGGGCTGGATGTTATCAGGAGTGTATTTTCTGCTGCTCTCCACATGCCCCAACCTAATAGTCCTGAATTTGAAAAGGACTGCTCTGTAACAGTGGCACACTGGCAGCAGATAAAAAAAAGATGAAAGTTGAACAGCTGGCATACACACCTGGCATATTTCACATTCTCTTCCATCTCAACTGAAAGTGCATTTGGTGAGTTGGCCATAAAATCCAGTATAACAGTTATAATGAGCACTCAAATAGATCAGTAACTTCATATCAAACCTCAGTGAAACTACAAGCATTAACAGAATAACTCCTACAGCAATCATTACATGTTTGGGAATGAGAAACATTAAATGCTTCATATCAGTTTTGACCAAAGGTCGGTAATAAACATAAATTTTGAGCAGTAGCCTAGTAGAAATGATAAGCAAAATCTCATGAACTCCAATCAACAGACAGCTAGAAGCAAAGGCTACTCTTAATTAATTCTAATAAAATAACTACCAGTTAACTAAGTGACTGACCCACCAATCATTCACACTGACCACCTTCTCAAACTCCCATGAATATTTGACTCAGACCTCACCAGACACTAAACCACCACTCACCCGCGTTGACACCCAAATCCCCAAGGGACACTCTGACTCCCACATCACCATAGTCAATATCCAACACCCACTCAACATCTCTCACCTTCTCTCCTTGTCAAAAAGGCATTGGACATTAAGAAGATGGAATATACCAGTTACTGCTGTAAAACAAAAGGCCATGAGTTGACTCCTACGCCAAACCTGCACTATGTTGAAAGGTTTCATAAACAGATATGACCAAATTGGACTTTCCGACCAAAAATATTTGTTTCCCAGTTTGCAAAAAGGTGCGAGTTGCAATCTGATTCTGAATACCACTTCTCAGAGGATTCGGCCCATGGTTTCCAAATTCTGAAAGTGATATAACAGAGAGAAGTACAAGTTGTTGAAAAGTTGCAATAACAATATGTACAAACACTTAAGAAAGCTTGTTGACTGCAGAAGACAAATAAGGCCAATCTTAACTCCCAACAGGCATTATGTGGACAGCTTACAAAATTTTGCTTAAGAGAAGGTGATTCAGACTGAATTACAGTTCTATGCAACAGTAACCCACCTAAGTGGCAATTCGTTTTATATGAGTTTTTAATTCACATCTGATGGTTTCACAATAATCTTTTGTTCTCAGGAGTAGTTACCTCATGTCTTTTTGTTTGTCTTTTTCTTCACCTAACCACTTTACATGTACAATGATTTCTGGATCAACCCACCTTTATCTTCTCCATTTTCAAAATCATATTCCTATTCTTCGCCCCGACAAGAAAGAAGAGTCAGATTTAGGTATCTGCACTGAGCAACCTCATAGTCATACATAATCATTCATACATAAACTCTGTCTGTTTTACTCCTTCCCACAAAGAATCATAACCCTCACTTTAGATGATATCAACTAAACTATACAGCTGAAGATCGAAACTGGAAGCACCATGTGTCTGATAAAATTCCCCCTGAAGATTCTGATAGGGAATACACAAGCAAATTAATTAAGAGCAGGAGCAGGATATTCAGCACCTCCAACTACATGTAATGGTAAGTCTACTATATAGACTGAATTATAAAAATACATGACCTACTTACAATATACGCATTCTGATTGATTGAGTCACAGTACTTGGAAAATGATCATTTGATTCAGAACTGATGAAAGCTGTTTTTTTCTAACAACAAGTATCCGGGCTGAGAAATTAAAAGTAAATAACTGTGCAACCCTGCTCAAAGTACACTCCCCAATCAATGTTGCGTTGCTTTAATAATATTTGCCAATGTGCTTTATTACTGTCAAAGAGTGCAGGGCAGGGAAGTTTGGCACAGCTACAAGAATAATATAAATGTAATCCAACTGATAGCATTCTATCAGCATAACAAAAACTGCAATTACTTTATATACTGCAATACCATGGTCCTTTTAGGATTGCTAATACATGATATTGTATTAGCCTGGCTGTCCTCCCATATGCAATTTCTGATAAGGTTGGTCTTAATGACCATCAATAACAAATTGCTGCTACTCTGATTTGATTTCATCCCAGATTACTCATTAGCCTTGTAAGGCAGTTTTGTGATCAAAATACACCCTTGACAGGCTAGACAGTCAAAATATTTCTGATGCTTCATTTAAAAGGCAGCAGATTAAGATAAAAGCAAGGTGACAGAGCAAACATTTGCTTTGGGAGTGCCAAGCAACTGGACTGACCAATAAAAGCATCAGCAAGAATAATCATTTTGGACTTGAAACATTAACTGTTTCCCCATTCTCAGATGCTGTCAGGTATGTTGAGTTTCACTAGCACTTAACTGTTCTTATTCCTGATTTTTTGATGCACTTATGTTGGTGTTGCTCACACAGGGAGGAGTAGGAGGAACATTTAATGAGCATTAAGTGCCGGAAGTCCCATTAGAAGGTGATTGAGGCTGTCTGGAAGGGAATGGCTGGAACAACCTCTACATCTCCTGAGAAACCGTCACTGACCTCACAAAGATGGCCAAAGCAAATCAATTCTGACACAATCTTTATTACTGACCTTTTTGTCTATCACATCGTATATTTCTCAGCACCAGATTATCAAGAATACTTGTTGTTTCAAACCACAACCTTTCAAAACACAAAAGCATTTTCTTTATTCAGAATCTCCGAGGTTGCTCATTATTGAGGACACTTCATTAGGGATTTCAGCCTCAGCTGCATCAATTGTCTTTTCCCTCTCATGTCATTCAGGGTGCATTGACGGAAGATGCCAACTATTCTAACGAGCACTTGGGCCCTTCATCGTCAACAGCAACTGACATGTTGACACTTACCATATCTTGACATTTTGTGTAAGCACCAACACAGAGACAAATACGCAAAGGGGATTAGGCAAACAGCAAAAATTGTACCTCCTGGTGAGTTACTGAACACCAGTGAGATCAAGGACATGGTGGTGAAAGAGAAGGTAAATGCTACTTCCCCAAGGAGCAGAATAGAACATAGAACATAGAACATAGAACAATACAGCACAGAACAGGCCCTTCGGCCCACGATGTTGTGCCGAACTTCTATCCTAGATTAAGCACCCATCCATGTACCTATCCAAATGCCGCTTAAAGGTCGCCAATGAATCTGACTCTACCACTCCCACGGGCAGCGCATTCCATGCCCCCACCACTCTCTGGGTGAAGAACCCACCCCTGACATCTCCCCTATACCTTCCACCCTTCACCTTAAATTTATGTCCCCTTGTAACACTCTGTTGTACCCGGGGAAAAAGTTTCTGACTGTCTACTCTATCTATTCCTCTGATCATCTTATAAACCTCTATCAAGTCACCCCTCATCCTTCGCCGTTCCAACGAGAAAAGGCCGAGAACTCTCAACCTATCCTCGTACGACCTACTCTCCATTCCAGGCAACATCCTGGTAAATCTTCTCTGCACCCTCTCCAAAGCTTCCACATCTTTCCTAAAGTGAGGCGACCAGAACTGCACACAGTACTCCAAATGTGGCCTAACCAAAGTCCTGTACAGCTGCAACATCACCTCACGACTCTTGAATTCAATCCCTCTGCTAATGAACGATAATACTCCATAGGCCTTCTTACAAACTCTATCCACCTGAGTGGCAACCTTCAAAGATCTATGTACATAGACCCCAAGATCCCTCTGTTCCTCCACCTGACCAAGAACCCTACCATTAACCCTGTATTCCGCATTCTTATTTGTTCTTCCAAAATGGACAACTTCACACTTGGCAGGGTTGAACTCCATCTGCCACTCCTCAGCCCAGCTCTGCATCATATCTAAGTCCCTCTGCAGCCGACAACAGCCCTCCTCACTGTCCACAACTCCACCTATCTTTGTATCATCTGCAAAATGATGACTTACTTTGCTTGATGACACAGGTGTTAGGTCTCAGTTTCCAAAAGAACACTTGCTTGGGAGCGTTTTCATAATTTGAAGGAAGTAAGATCTTTCCCACATTTAATGGAGAAGCAAACTATCCCTGATTTTTAAATGTAATGGAGAAAGTGAGGACTGCAGGTCTGGAGATCAGAGTCAAAACGTGTGGTGCTGGGAAAGCACGGCCGGTCTGGCAGCATCCGAGGAGCAGGAGAGTTGACGTTTTGGGCATAAGCCCTTTAGCAGGAATGTGACTTACAACTACAAGTTTCACATGACCTGAAGGAAGAGGTCTGTTATGGTGCAGTGGTGTAGTGTTCCTACCTCTGAACCAGGAAGCAATGTTTAAGTCCCATCTGCTCTAGAGGTGAGTAATAACATCTCTCAATGGGTATTTTAGAAAATACCTATCATGCCTGTAGGAATCCCTAGAATTTAAGACATCCAGGAATATTGCCAAACAACATGACATCATGGAAAAGCTTTTGAGATATTGATGTTAAGAATACCTGAACAGAAATCTTGAGGATTAGCCTGAATATCAATCAATGCACAGCTAGCTTCTAAAATCTTGGTAGGACATTACAGTTAGTGATAACACTGACAATTAGTACTTTAGAACTAATTTTCAGTATTCCTTGTACTAAGAAATGGCTCCATTCCCTGGTCTGATTCTGACAATGGCTCCATTTCGTTCATACACAATCAAATGCATTACAACATGAAGCTTCAGAAATGGACTGCGTGGCAGGCTATGGGAAGCTTATCACTCCAGGCTAGCAGTCATCCTGAAACAAGAGTAAACTCAGATTGCTATGTTTCCAAGAGTCACAAGGCCAACCATTACTCATGGAACTTTCTGTGGAAACACAATTGGAAAGTTTACCTGACATTAAGTTTATACAATGTTTTTTCCAATGCCTTAGACTGCCTAATTTTCATTGCTTACCCCAGAATATACAACAAACAGAAATAAGCATAAAGATTCAGGCCCTTAGAAAAATGTATAAATCAACCAAGGGCTAAATTCAGCAAGAGTGGTTGGAATTGATGGTGACTTCACCTGCACACTATTCTGAGGTGACAATTAGCAGGCCATCTCCAAAATCCCTGTCCAATGACAGCAGGCAGACGGCACAAGCAGGATGGTTAACAAAGTGCTTTAAGGCCATAGGACAGTGCTGAAGGCCCTACTATGAAAAACAGGAATTACCCCACATCCTGGAAATGAATAAAAACCAAGTAGGCAGACATCTCAAAGGTGGAGACTCTCTCTAAAAACATCTGAGATTGTTAAAGAAAGGGTAGCTGGCATAGGGCAAACCTCTCCTCTAGCTGGGCCATGGATAAGACTGTGATCTCCAAATCCTTACCAATCCAGATGGGGAATGGGGAGGGAGGCAGGGATTTCAAGGACATGTTAATGGCTCTTTGACCTGCTACCAGAAGGATGACACTGTGAGAGAGCAGGTGGACTTTGCGCTTGGTAGATGATTACTTCAGTGATGGGTAGATCCTATCCATTGTGGGTGCAACTGGCTACCCTCCTCTTTGAAGCTGGTACCCAACGTTCTTCCCTGCTTATCCTTAGGGACGTTCCTGTGGTGCTGGAAATCGCGCACCTCCATCTCTTTCTCCATTAGGCCAAAAACTTCCTGTCTTAAATGATTTTCTTCTCTTAAAATATGATTTTTTTTGGCAAAGTGTGAAAGTATTTCAATTTTTAATGTAACTTGTAGCCATTCCTGACAGATATTCAAAGTTACTAAGTAGAACAATATAGAAGTGCAGGTGTTAACTTTATGTAGTCTCAGCACATATTATCAAGAGTTGAAAAGACTGTAAAATGGGCTTGTTAGATTTAATGTGGTGTGGCTGGCTCTATTTTACAAAGGATATGTGTTCAAACTGTCCACCTGATGCACACAACACGCTGCAACTGTCATTTTGGGTAGGAGCTGATCAGACCCTGTACAATGAACACTGCAGTTTGCTTCTTATTTATAAACGTGGCAGTACATCTACTTTTGGAATGACAAATATAAATAAAGCAAAACTGTATAGTGCAAAGATGTTGATGCATTGCATTGTCATCATTGGGCCAGCAACCAATATGCATTTGTCAAGCAGAAATCTATAAATTTGTGGGTTTGTCAAGGAATTAATGGTTGGGCCCTGGGTAGTGTTGTAGAACAGAGAGACCTCGGGGTTCAGGTATATAATACTTTGAAATTTGTGTCACAGGTAGACAGGGTGGTTGAGAAGGCATTTCTCCCACTTGCCTTCATTGCTTAGACCTTTGAGTATAGGAGTTGAGACATCATGTTGTGGTTGTACAGTATGTTGATGAGGTCTCTTCTGGAGTACAATGTGCAGTTCTTGTTTAAAAATGTTTTTATGAAACTGGAGAGGGTTCAGAAAAGATTTAACAGGATATTGCGGGAGTGGAGGGTTTGAAATATGAAAATGGACTGGAAAGATTGGGACTTTTTTCACTGGGATGTTGAAGATTAAGGGTGACTTATTTTTACACTGAGTGGTTCATGTGTGGAATGAACTGTCGGGTGGTGGATGCAGGAACAGTTACAATAAAAGACATTTGGATAAGTTCATGAACAGGAAAGGTTTGGAGGGATATGGGCCAGGTACTGGTAGGTGGGACTAGTTTAGTTTGGGAACATTGTGGTATTACTGGTTGGACTGAATGGTCTGTTTCCATGCTGCATGACTTGGAAACAGGTAGGCCAATCATGTAGCTAATTACATGACAGTTGTGTGGACAACAGATACAATAGTACAGATCTTCATAACATTTAAAAGCAGCTTCAATGTTAATTGTCATTTTAAAAACAAAATACTGCACTCGCTAGAAATCTGAAAGAAACAGAGAATGCTAGAGAAACTCGACAGGTTTAGCAGCATCAATGGAGAAAGAAAAACACAGAAAACTGAAAAGTACTGAAGGAAGAAAAAGCCAGCCAGCATACTACAGTAAACCTATCAAACTAATTTTGAAATCTTTGCAACTCTGATAATACTTGCTGAGAAAACATAGAGTAGATTCCTGCACTTTATTTTGTTTAATTTTTGTTTCTTTGAATACCTTTTCAGGCAAGGTCACAAGTTACTTTCACACTTTATCTTCAGACAACTTTCAATTCTGAAGAAGAATCATAGCGGACTCAAAATGCTAACACTGTTTCTCTCTTCAAAGTTGTTGCCAGACCTGGTGAGTTTCTCAGCATTCTCTGTGTTTGTCTCGATGTCAATTTTATTTATGTATTAGACCATAAACTGGAATCTTCTAAGCCAAGAGCAGGAGAAATGATAACACACAGAGATATCCAATACTTTGAGCTGTAGAAATTGTTCATGTCAAGCAAATTGAAAAAGTAGCATTATGCTTGTCACCTACCCATATAGTGCCAAGACGGTGTTGATAAGAGCATTGATACAAGTTAGACAAATGTGTCTTTCATTCTGATGAATATTTTTGAAGAGCATAGCTTGATTAAATGCAGTCAACACGGCTTTGTGAGGGGCAGGTCATGTCTCACAAACCTCATCGAGTTCTTTGAGGATGTGACTAGAAAAGTTGATAAGAGTCGAGCTGTGGATGTGGTGTATATGGACTTCAGCAAGGCATTTGATAAGGTTCCCCATGGTAGACTCATTCAGAAGATCAGGAGGAATGGGATAGAGGGGAACTTAGCTGTCTGGATACAGAATTGGCTGGCCAACAGAAGACAGCGAGTGGTAGTAGAATGAAAATATTCTGCCTGGAAGTCTGTGGTGAATGGTGTTCCACAGGGCTCTGTCCTTGGGCCTCTACTATTTGTAATTTTTATTAATGACTTGGATGAGGCGATTGAAGGATGGGTTAGCAAGTTTGCAGACGACACAAAGGTTGGAGGTGTCGTTGACAGTATAGAGGACTGTTGTAGGCTGCAGCATGACATTGACAGGATGCAGAGATGGGCTGAGAGGTGGCAGATGGAGTTCAACCTGGATAAATGTGAAGTGATGCATTTTGGAAGGTCGAATTTGAAAGCTGAGTACAGGATTAAGGATAGGATTCTTGGCAGTGTGGAGGAACAGAGAGATCTTGGGGTGCAGGTACATAGATCCCTTAAAATGGCCACGCAAGTGGACAGGGTTGTTAAGAAAGCATATGGTGTTTTGGCTTTCATTAACAGGGGGATTGAGTTTAAGAGTCATGAGATCTTGTTGCAGCTCTATAAAACTTTGGTTAGACCGCACTTGGAGTACTGTGTCCAGTTCTGGTTGCCCTATTACAGGAAAGATGTGGATGCTTTGGAGATGGTTCAGAGGAGGTTTACCAGGATGCTGCCTGGACTGGAGGGCTTATCTTATGCAGAGAGGTTGACTAAGCTCGGACTTTTTTCATTGGAGAAAAGGAGGAGGAGAGGGGATCTAATTGAGGTATACAAGATAATGAGAGGCATAGATAGAGACAGCCAGAGACTATTTCCCAGGGCGGAAATGACTAACACGAGGGGTCATAGTTTTAAGCTGGTTGGAGGAAAGTATAGAGGGGATGTCAGTGGCAGGTTCTTTACACAGAGAGTTGTGAGAGCATGGAATGCGTTGCCAGCAGCAGTTGTGGAAGCGAGGTCATTGGGGATATTTAAGAGACTGCTGGACATGCATATGGTCACAGAAATTTGAGGGTGCATACATGAGGATCAGTGGTCGGCACAACATTGTGGGCTGAAGGGCCTGTTCTGTGCTGTACTGTTCTATGTTCTATGTTTGATGTTCTAATTAGCCCTTGTACAGAGTCTGTCTATGTCACAGATGAAGGTGATGGTCAGAGCTCATCTGTCACACTGGAATGACAGACAGCAGAAACTGGGGAGGACAGTTGCAGCAGATAGCACAGACAAGGAAGAAACCTCTACAGCTAAGAACCCTTGCTGAGGTGAGGGGCTGGAAAGCAGGTAGCAGTCTCAGACATATGAATGGATCTCAGATTGATGGACACTGCTGGGGAGGTGAGTGACAGCATCAATGATCCCCTGGAGAGAGAGAAAATAATTAGTTTATTTAGAACTTCCACTGTCGTTCTCATGTTAATTGTTATTTTTTACTTGAATTCATTAAAAAAATACCTTCACCCACATGCATTGAATAATGTATGGAGATCTAAGCACCAAATATTTCAGGGCATTTTGGATGAAACTTTTAAGGAGCAAGTCTGACAAAATTTGGGTTTCATTTTCTTTTCAAAGCACTGCTGATGGCAATTAACAATTCTAAGCGCTTAAAAGAAAAATTACAAAATGCATTAAAATAATTAATGATCTTTTACTTTTTTTTCAATATAATCTATAAAATACGTTTTAAAAATATATTTTCATTGTCCTCTGATCAAACTTTAGATTGGTCATCAACTATCTGTATTTATACAGCTTCTTTAAAGTCTTAAAACATTTCAAGGAACTTTATTAAACAAAGTTCAACACCAGGTCACATTGGCTCAATGGTTAGCATTGCTGTCTCACAGCATTCAATTCCTGCCTTGGCATCTGTCTATGTGGAGTTTGCACATTCTTCCTGTGTCTGCATGGGTTTCCTCCGGGTGCTCTGGTTTCCTTCCACAGTCCAAAGATGTGCAGGTTAGTTAAATTGGCCATGCTGAATTGCCCATAGTGCTAAGTGCATTAGTCAGGGGTTAATGTAGGGAATGGGTCTGAGTGGGTTGCTCTTCAGAGGGTTGGTGTGGACATTGGGCTGAAGGGCCTGTTTTCACACTGTAGGGAATCTAATCTAAGTCACTTAAGGAAAATTAGATCAGATAAAGAGGCAGGATTAAAAATGTATCCGAAAGAAAGGGAGTGAATTGGAAAGTTTTAGTAAGGGAATTCCAAAGCTTACAATCTAGTAATCTGAAGGTGCAGCAAACAAATATGGAATGATGAAAAGTGTAGATTTTGAAGGGGACAGAATTAGATATAGTGCAGTGGAACTTAGATGGAGGAGAGGACAAAAATAGATAGCAGTGAGGCTGTAAAAACAAGGGTTTTAAAATCAATGCTTTACTTTCCTGGGGTCAAGGTATATCAGTAAGTAGAGGAGGATAGGTGAATGAAGCTTAGTGCATGCAAGGACATGGGCAGTAGAGTTGATCTTAAGTTTTCAGATTGTAGAAGATGAGAAACCTGTGAGGGCTAGATCTGTGCTGAAATTGTCATGTTTAAACAAAGCAAAGGCAGAATGTGGATTTACTGACAAATGCATGGAGCCATAAAGATATACAGCTTGAAAATAGACTCTTCAGTCCAACTCATTCATGCCGACCAGATATCCCAACCCAATCTAGTCCCACCTGCCAGCACCCATATCCCTCCAAACCCTTCCTATTCATATACCCATCCAGATGCCTTTTAAATGTTGCAATTGTACCAGCCTCCACCACTCCTCTTGCATCCCTGCGTGAAAAAGTTGCCCCTTAGGTCTCTTGTATATCTTTCCACTCTCACCCAAAACTTATGCTGTCTAGTTCTGGACTCCCCCACCCCAAGGAAAAGACCTTGTCTATTTACCCTATCCACACCCCTCATGATTTTATAAACCTCTCTAAGGTCACCCCTCAACCTCCAACACTCCAGGGAAAATAGCCCCAGTCTGTTCAGCTTCTGCCTATAGCTCAAATCCTCCAACCCTGGCAACATCCTTGTAAAAATGTTCTGAGCCCTTTCAAGTTTCACAACATCTTTCCGATAGGAAGGAACCAGAATTGCACACAATATTCTAAAAGTGGCTTAACTAATGCCCTGTACAGCTGCAACATGACCTCCCAACTCCTGTACTCAATACTCAAACCAATAAAGAAAAGCATACCAAACTCCTTCTTCACTATCCTATCTACCTGCGACTCTACTTTCAAAGAGCTATGAACCTGCACTCAAAGATGTCTTTGTTCAGCAACACTCCCTAGGAGTCAGCTGCAGTTACAGAGGTAGGTGGTCTTGGCAGTGGGATGGGTACATGGTTGGAAGTTCATCTTGATGTTGAATACAAAACTAAGATTGTGAATGGTCTGGTTCAGTGTCAGTGGTCAGGGAGCGAGGTGGATTATAGCCAGGAAATGGCATTTGTGAAATGATAAAAGATAAT
Source organism: Chiloscyllium punctatum (assembly GCF_047496795.1). Lineage (NCBI taxonomy): Eukaryota > Metazoa > Chordata > Chondrichthyes > Orectolobiformes > Hemiscylliidae > Chiloscyllium > Chiloscyllium punctatum. The sequence continues at coordinate 42,416,299 of NC_092744.1, forward strand.
GTTTACATTCTTCCCAATATCAATTTCCAATGAAATGTCTACATACCCAATTTTAAATGCCAACAAGCCAAATTAGAAATGCTGTAATAGATCACGAGAGGCAAATGGTAAAACATATGTTTTTGCTGCTGGTTTAGAAAAGTGATGGTCTATTAGTGGGTGGCACGGTGGCACAGTGCTTAGTACTGCTGCTTCATAGCGCCTGAGACCCGGGTTCAATTCCTGCCTCAGGTGACTCTGTGTGTGGAGTTTGCACATTTGCCCTGTGTCTGCGTGGGTTTCCTCCGGGTGCTCTGGTTTCCTCCCACAATCCAAAAATATGCAGGTTAGGTGAATTGGCCATGCTAAATTGCCTGTAGTGTTAGGTAAATGTAGGCGAATGGGTCTGGGTGGGTTGTGGATCGGTGTGGACTTGTTGGGCCAAAGGGCCTGTTTCCACACTGTAATTAATCTAATCTAGTACTATTATTGCAAGGCTATTAATCCAGAGATGAAGAGTGTGTGGTGCTGGAAAAATACAGCTGGACAGGCAGCATCCAAGGAGCAGGAGAGTTGACGTTTTGAACATAAGCTCTTCATCAGGAAGAGTTTATGCTCAAAATGTCGACTCTGCTGATCCTCGGGAAGAGCTTATTAATCCAGAAACCCAAGTAATGTTCTGGGAGCCCAGGTTTGAATCTAGCCATGGCAGATGTGGAATTTGAATTCAATAAATAACTAGAATTAAGAGTTTATTAATGACCATGAAACTACTTCATGGAAGAACCCATCTTATTCACTAATTTCCTTTCGGGAAGGAAACTGCTATCCTCACCTTGTCTGCTACATTGACTCCAGACCCATAGCAATGTGGTTGACATTTAACCGCCCTCTGGGCAATTAGGGATGGGCAATAAATGCTGGCCCAATCAACAATGTCCACTTCCTAAGAATGAATAAACTGCCAGTAAATACTATTGATGACGCTGTATGAAAAGAAGTTTGAAAATAAAGTGCTGGAGCTCTCAGAAAAGAAGAAAAAGATTTAACAAAACAATCCTATTTATATCTCAAATTTTGCATGGGCTAGAGTTTCCGAGGAGAGTAAATCTCCTGCAAATTGCCCCTCCTGATCTTCTTTTCTATGAAAGAGGGGAGCTTCCCATTTCTGAGAAGGGAACACACTCAGGGCTCCCTCAGATAAAGAAGAGGAAGAAAAACCATGCCCCTTTACATAGTAATCAGCTGCTGTATTCTGGAATGTAAAGGTTCTGACAGCCATGTTGACAGCTGTTGTCAAACTACATGTTCATAAGTTAAGTGTGATGTTAAGGTGCTGGGAGGTGAAAGTGCCAGACGTTGTGGAAATATAGAGTACCAGGTAAATGGAATGCCATTGGGGCACAGGTAGGTTTCAGAGAGTCCGATACCACGTGGATGGGGCATTGGGTATGGTGCCAGGCAAGTAATATGGCAGAAATGGAGAGTGCCAAGTGCATAGAGTGTCAGGTAAGTAAGGTGACAACTGGATATGGTATTGGCTGGCAAGAGGGCAGGGTGCCAGGATATAGGATGCCAGATTGGTCGGGGTAGGCTGCCATTTAAGGAGAGTGGCAGCCAGGAAGAAGGGGGAGCTGCCACCTGGGTAGGAAATAGGATTCCAGGTACCTACAATGCCAAAGTGGGAAGGGGTTAGGCTGCCATAGTGATAAGGAAGCCAGGTGATATGTAGCGTTTAAGGTCCATTAGGGTGAGCAGGAGAAAGAAGGTTCGGAGGTAGGGCAGAGGAATGATGGGTGTTCGATATCATGGATCAGATCCAGCAGTGGGCAGGGGTTGTAAGCAGCTGGTGAGCTATTGATAGGTCTGTCAAAAGGCTTGGATTGTGGATTTGGGTCTGACAGGGAGGGGATTTGAAGTAGTGTTCAGTGGTGATTGCTGGTTGGCTCAGGGTAGGTCCTGTTAAGGGGGGGGGTTCATGGCTAGATCTGGCAAGGAGTGTCAACTCCCAGGGGTTGTCATCATCCTGGGGGATTGAAGTGGGGAGAGGCATTTCATGGAGTGGTGCCAGGTCAGGGGCTGGCAGGGGTGTAAGGAGCTTGGGAGCAGTGCAGTTGGGTTGGATGATGTCAGTATGGGGTCTGCTGAATAGTTGCTCAGAAACTAGACTCTGCATTCAATTGTCTAACCTTCCCTGAGTAACTATGTTTTACTTAAGTTTCTCAAAACCTTCCAAATTCACTGATTTTAAATTAAAGCTTGTGGAGAGTTCCAGGTGTAGAGGAACTGCTGGTGAAAAGTTCAATTTCTGCTATGTTGAGGATTCCACAGGGTCTCCAAACATATCTGCTAGCTACGTTGGAATAATGACTGTCTGGCCAACAGAAAATTCAGGCACTTTGGTCTGCCTAAGTTAGAAGGCCCAATGAAATGCAGTAGAGATTAGATTCAGATATATTTTATATCAATTGGAACTTGACACTTGGATAAATGTACTAATTTACAAACCACAGCCACCTTAGATAACCTTTCTGCTGCCAGCCATATCTTATTTAAGCAATCTGAATGAAAACGCCTCTGTCCAGCTGCATGCAGTAAATTATCGCTCTAAAGCAAATAATGTCAAGATTAGGTTTAAGAGATCTGGCTGCTTTATGTCTTAACTATACGTGAAAGTACTGACTCACATTAGTCTGAATGGGAAAAAATTCAGTTGACTTCTTTTGCTGACTAGGATAAAATATTTCATCACACTGGATATTACTGAATGTTACCATTGTATTGTTTTACACCTAATGTTTTGCTGGGAAAGTCAACATTTCTTGGCCATCTCTTTATTGCCCTTGATGGAGTAATGATGAATCTCTTGATCAGATATCTGTCTGTGTTGTAAACTTGCTGCCAGAGTGCAGGTAAGTTGCATGTTCTGGGAAATTTGATTCAGCGTCGAATGGTAGATCAGGCTGAGGCTGTGTGGACCATTGCTGCTCCTATTGATTATTGTATTATGTTTGCCTGTTTGAGACACCTTGCTGGACCTTCCTGTCCATCCCTGTTGTCATACCACTAGAGTTTTCCTCTTCGTGTTGAAACACAATATAAGTTTCACCAGCAGTTCATGTCGCATACTTAATGAACCACAACAGCTTGGGTGGACAGAATGGGACAGGCAAAGCTCTGACCAGAAAAAAAGAGAATTTCCTCACGATAACTAAGCCATGTAGACTCGTCATTTCTGAATCAACACATTCAACTAGAAGAAATACCATAACTGGCTATAATGCAGTAGAATGACGACTTTGTACAATTTTCACAGTACTCCTGTATTTCTGTACTTGAATATACATGACAGTAAAAGCTAATTCTAATGCCCCAAATTAGAGGATTAGTCATGGCTCCCACTCACAGTTCAGATTTACTATCAGACCTGCACATATGGCTGCTTAAGGAATTAGATTATTAGAAACACTACTGGTCTTTCTTTTCATCCAAATTTTCTATTAAAGTGTACAAATATTGATTTCAGGATATGCTGTTTTCATTCCTGCATGATAATGTTCATCTTCAGATGCTGAACTTGTTTACAATTAGAGTCATAGAGATGTACAGCACGGAAACAAACCCTTCGGTCCAACTCGTCCATGCCAACCAGATATCCTAACCTAATCTAGTCCCACCTGCCAGCACCTGGCCCATATCCCTCCAAACCCGTCCTATTCATATACCCATTCAGATGCCTTTTAAATGTTGTAATTGTATCAGTCTCCACCACTTCTCTGGCAGGTCATTCCATTCACATACCACCCTCTGCATGAAAAAGTTGCCCTTTAGGTCTCTTTTTAAACCTCTGTAAGGTCATCCCTCAGCCTCCGACGCTGCGGGGAAAACAGCCCTAGTCTATTCAACCTCTAGCACAAATCCTCCAACCCTGGCAACATCCTTGTAAATCTTTCCTGAACCTTTGGTTTTAAAAATTGTGCAGATCCTTTAAGGCTGTTCCTCGAACCCTTTGGAAGCATTCCGGGGAATCCTTGTTCAAAATCACTGGCCTAAACATAGACTTGAACAAGCAATTCATGGCTAGTTTTCATGTGCAATCCCACACAACAGCTGCCACCAAACCTTTGGTTGTTTGCATCATAAAAACTAACTGCTCTATTTCCAATATTACACTTCAAATACACTTCATTAGCAGCAAAGTGCTTTGACAAATTTAATGATCATGAAAAATACTCTAAAATGTAAGCCTTTTTTTCCAAAGAGGGAGTTATTGATTCAACAAGGTATAAAGTTTGCGCCACGTTAAAGTTGTTTCTTTTAAATTAGTGCCATTGATTACCACATTTTAATGACAACGATAGCATGATCGCATGGCCATATAATTCCTGTTCATGTGGTTAACTGCCATAACTTATTCTATGGTTGCTCTTAACTTCATTGAGTGTATTTGCCCAGTGACAGAAAGTTGGCATAAGTATGCATGGTGCACAGAGTTGGCTCTGCACCTGACCCCCAGGCCAATTTCTTTCAACGTCTCAGAATCTAGTTTTTTTTTCACCTTCTCTCCTATCAGTTACACACACACAGGAGGCCCAACAGAAATCCTACTAAAGTTTACCTGTGTCATTTCAGGAATGTGCAGAAATCCCTTTAAAGACTGTTAGACTATTCTATGACAGGCATCATTGGGAAGAACATGGATAACATAGAGCAACCGACAACAAATATACAATGTCAAATGGCAAGTGAAATATAAGTTAATTCAACTCCTGTTTGTGACCATAAGCATTACAAACAGGATTATCCCTGTCAACAAGGTGCTTATCCTCGACTGATAATTAAGTCACCATGTCAAATTTCCAGCTCTGCAGGTGTACGCCTACTATACAAAAGTAATCCATCATGTTCTGTTAGGACATTATGCAAATCTATTACCCCCTTAGGTCTGAATCTTTATAATGCAATAGGCCCAGTTCCATAAGAATACAGTACAACTAGGCCTGCCTGAGAAGCCACCATCTGAGCAAACAAAAGACTGAAAGGTGAAAAGCTCCACAGGACAGTGCCAAACCTACATCTGGGACCCTTGAGTATTAGCATTCAACACCAAACAGCTCTCTAGCTAAACAGCAAAGAATTCCACACAAGTGTGTACAAGCCTTTTTCACTGCACTAAGTAATTAAATAATCTTGAGAGCGAGCAAAACTGGAATTTTGTTTGGGTTGGCAACTCAACAGGCTTTCACTTCTGAGTGACCAAAGGTGGAATAAGTTGGAGGCAGCCAACTGGCATATTATGAAGCCCATTAATGTATTAATTTGAGGAGAGATGTTGTTGCTGCAGGAAAGTGACCTACAGTTGGACCCAGCCTTCCAGTAGCAGCATTTGGTGCATCTTGCTATCATCTTAGCACAGATCTGATAAGATGCAATGCCCACAGACTGGGAGGATGCTCCCTGACACTTATAGCCATATATGATTCTTAATTTTTCTCAATGCTACAGAGACTATCTTCATTATGAGTCACCCTTGCGGTCTCCTGCCTGAGCCAGAAAGTCAACTCTTCCAATTGGCAGCCAGCTGGACATTTCAGCATGCCCTCCACATGAGTCTCCGACTTCAGGGCATGGTCCTTCCAATGTCTTCATTGAACATGAGCTCTTGGAGGCAGCTTCTTCATTAGTCACTTCCAGGAAGATCATGAGTGATGTTTCTGCCATGACCACCTCCCATTTTCAAACCCAAAAATCACCCTGCCTTTGATGTCCAACAACCTCACCAAAATCCAGGTCACTATTTTAAATTTTATCTACAGTTAAAAACATATATTCATTTATCTTAAAACCAGGATGAAGTTAAGAAAAACTGAGGAAAGAAATATAAATCAGTAACAAATTATCTTATTATTTTTCATGTATTGTAAGTGATATTATCACAGCAAAGGATGTAACATTAATAATGACAGCTGGCTTACAGTTGCATAATAAACCTGGTTAAGCAAGTGATGTAATTTTGCATTTGAACTTTTTATATGCAACAGGAAACAATGCCAGAGAAAGCCTAAGAACAGGAAATGTTCCATGAGGCTATGTCACTGATTTCTAATCAAATAGAGCTGTGAAAAGTATGAACATCAACAATGTGGACATTGCCTGACACATAGAAGGTTTTCAGTCCAGCTGCACTTCTTAAATATTGTACAGGATAATGTAGCACAGGGGCACTTTTATCAAGATCATTGGCTTGCATTGTTGTGAATCATATGAAGATCAATTTAAAATCAGGGTGGGAATCAGGTAAGTGGGGGTAGTCCCAGATAGGTTTTACACCTGAGCCTCAGGTTAATATAAATGATGGGCATTTTCACGTGTCTCCTGAGATCTATTGGACTGCATCCCTTAAAGCAAGGTTCCATAAAATCAAAAATTAAAGTAAGGTTCTCGCACAATTTGTGTGGCATAGTGAACGTACATGGAATAGTGTAGGTGGGATGGGCTTCAGATTAGTATGACAGGGCGGTGCCTGTACTGCGCTGTAATGTTCTATGTTCTATATGTTCTATGTACTTCTGAGTCAAAAAACCTGGATTCAAGTCCTATCTGGTCCGATATGTATTGTAATGTGTTTGAACAGGTTGCTACAACTGAAAATATAAGTAAAGGAAAATGCCCCATCCATGTCCTCGAGGCAATTCGAGAGAGGTGGTACTGTAGGGGTTAGAGTGCATTATTTACCCATCCAACTCCCAATCAGGAATTCTCGCTCCAGCTTGAGAGTCTTGGCCTAAGCCTTATTCAAATGGTAGGAGCTCAAATAGTTGCAAACCACAAAGAACAGATAAAAACACAACAAGTTATGCTGTGCCTATTCAAGCAGACGTCAGCCAGGCAACAGCTGGTCAAGGAGAATCCAGTTATGAAACCACAAGTCAAGGAAATGTTAGTCATTGAACAAACAATTGATGAACAACAGGTCAAAGGGCAACCTAAAGATTCTACTGGTCTTCTTAGATGCAAGACAGAACCAACAAAGATGACAGAATCCACTGAAATTGCCTACATTAGTATAAGAGAATTATTTTATACTAACAATAGGATAGAAATCTCTTACTGCATTGGGTTTCCATTTCCATCAAAGCTGAAACAAGATCAGATGACATATCAGAGAAGTTTGTAAAAGGTGCCAATGATGCAAAGGATATGGAACAGGAGGACTTATTTGAGTTAATTGAATCTTTGATTGAAGCTGCTTAGCAACACAGCGTGGTGAACAAATCAGTATGACAAATTCAAATTTGTTGTTGGATGTTGAGATAGCAATAATAAAAGAGAAACATTTTAACCCTCTACTTTCCAAGGATGACTCATCAGTACCAGAAAAACAGATCATACTAGGTAGAAAGTAATTCTGAAGCAACATGACCGAGTATGTGCACATGTTGGGATCACCAGGAAAACAACTAGAAGGGGCAAAGGGAGCTGTCTAATTTCATTATCAGGTTGAAGAGTCTACATATTTAATCACAGAATATCCAACAGACTGATAATAACAATTTCCTTGCACAGATTGAAGATGAACTGCATATTACTTCATAGAGCCCTGAGTTGGGCTGATTAATGTCCTCAGCTTAAAGATACTGTCAGGAAGAAATTACATGACACAAAGATCCAGGATATGATCAAAGATAAAGTGTATGGCTCAGAAATTCTTAGCAAAAGGAAATCCAAGAGAAAAAAGGCTCTCCAGTGGACATGGATTTTACAGACTTCAAGTTCTAAACAGAATCAAAGTCAATAATTCTCAGCCCAAATATCTATCAATCTTCCAAATCTGAAGAATGTATTGTGGATAATTTGTGAAATCACCGGAGCAGTTTTTTTAAAAATTTGTTGACAGGATGTGGGAGTTGCTGGCTGGGCCAACGTTTATTGCCCATCCATAATTGCACTGAGGGCAATCAAGAGTCAACCACATTGCTGAGTGTCTGGAATCAAATGTAGACCAGACCAGGTATGAGCAACAGATTTCCTTCCCTAAAGGATATTAGTGAACCAGATGGTTTTTAATATAATTACTTCATGGCCATCATAAGAATCTTAATTTCAGGTTTTTAAAATTTAGTTCAAATTCCACTATCTGCCATGGCAGGATTCAAAGCTGGGTCCACCTGGGTCTTGGGATTAACAGTATGGCAATAATACCACTCGATCATCACTTCCCCATGTGCATTTGTGAAGTCAGAGACTTGGACAGGAGATGGGGTAATGGTGATTTCTTGTGATTGAGTTCCCCAGCTGTGGAGGTCCCACCCATCATGACGGCAGTCAGTCACAGTCCAGAAAGTGTTCATTACCAGCAGTGGAGCAGTAATAGTTGGTGGTAATGCACTCAGCCAGGCACAAGAACATCATTCACCCCAGGACAAAGGTGACTATGGGATAGGGAAATGGGTTGATGGTTGTGGGCTCAGAGACAAGGGCAAAGGATTAGCCTTTAGCACCCACTCACTCTTCTCAAAGCTAGTGCTTTGATTAGGACCTGAAGGCCTCTATAAAAGACCTCTTACCATCCCGAGGGCTACTAGCAAAACAGGAAAGGGAAGCTGTACAGGTTCCCATTTAGTCCCAGAGACACAACTAAATTGCAGTGGACTCAAGGATAATTGGCCATTAGCCTTTTAATGAACTTAATTGAGATCCTGCTCCCTGTGGTCAGGAATCCCATGTCTACCCCCTTCTAACCATCAATTCAATCAGCAAAGGCTTTTCTGTTGTGGTCTCACTCATTATTATGTGGGCCCAACCATCCTGCCACCTCCCTGCCACTGCGACAGTGCCACATTATTGTCTGGTTCTCTTTCCACTGATCCTGCCCATCCTGTTCAGCATTTCCAGCACTTCTTGTTTTGGCTCCTCAATTATGCTAACACAGCCATCATTCAAACTTGTAGCTCCATTTTCTCACACCATATGCTTGAACTTTTCTAACATACTCCTGTGACAGACACATTTTATCAAAACCTGTATATTATTAAGTTAGGCAGGCTGGTTAATTTTATTATTAATTATAAATTCTAAAAGTTTACATGTAATTAGTAATAGAAAATTCCAAAATTACCTAGTTTATGCTCTTCGCTCCCACATTGTACAAGATGACGGACTTGTTCTTTCAACGGTTTATATCCCATTGACGTTGTTTTTTCAGATTACTAATCAATGTCACAGCCTGTATTAAAGTTGCATCTCATTGCACATTTTTGTATTCAAACTAATTTTTGCCCAGGGCTTTAATGTTGTTCAACTCATCTTCTCTGTTTTCACACCATTTATCTTCTTCAAACTTTTAAATTTTGGTGCCAGCCATCCCTGACTGTTTTTGGTTGCCTTTCATTATTGTCTCATGCTGTATGTCTCTGTTTCTCTTCCTTAACTTATAAATTTTTTAATGAATAAAACTAAAGCTGAAAGATCAGAAAACGTTGAGGAGTCCTGACACAATGTCTATAAGTGTGTACATCCCCTCCTCCCCAAGCAGTTTTTGAGGGTACAAGTGAAGCAGTTATTGTTTTTCAAGTGAAAATATTATGTGACATTGTCTTTCTTCCTTTTTAAAAATTCTGTAGATTTTTCCCATTTCTTTATTTGGAAGGTACATGTATTACTGGTTACAATTTCTGAGTCAGGCAATTACTTCGACAGTATCCTAGATCTTTGTGCCATGTAGTCTCTTCCTGAGAGTATCCTGAAACTGTGAATTTAAGATTAGTAAACTTTGAACCAGGATCCTGGTCCTGCACTCACTTAAATAATTTCCACCATTTTCACCACTAATATAATTGTCACTTAGTAAAGTAGAACAATCAGTACCCTGACTTACACTTGGGCACAAGGACCAGATGTACTTACCCTACCGCCTCTCTAATACACACCAGTTAATATAGTGAATCCTCTCAAATAAATCTGGCATGTTAATTGCCAGCCTTTGGATAGTTTTGGTGTTTTTTAAAGCTCAGTCACTAACCTGTGTTATACTTACAAGTTTAATTTAAAAAAGTAACAAACTGTTTTGCATTATGATATCATTATTTAGCAGCATTCCTATGCTGATTTCCATACAATGGTTCCCACAGTTCTCTAGCTATTGACAATGAGACTTAGTTCCTTTATATTGTGTTCAACAATTTCAATATCAAAGCCAAGACGTGAGTGACAATTGAAAACATCCATGCACTATATGATGCATCAGTGTCTGAAGCTTGTTAGAAAATATTAAAAAGTTATGATATCTAGCTGATAAAACATTTGAACAATGAAAAACTGCTTATCCCTGGCTGTGTGAACTAATGTGGCACGTTATGCAGCATTTTGACACAGTGAACAGATCAGAGGTATGAGCGCGATGATTGGGTTGACCCCAGCAAAGCTATCAATTAGTTGACTAGACCTGATTTGGAGATGCCGGTGTTGGACTGGGGTGTACAAAGTTAAAAATCATGCAACACCAGGTTATAGTCCAACAGGTTTAACTGGAAGCACACTAGCTTTTGGAGCGTCGCTCCTTCATCAGGTGGTAGTGATGGGGGAGGTTGTTGGCAAATGGAAGGAGCAGCGCTCCGAAAGCTAGTGTGCTTCCAATTAAACCTGTTGGACTATAACCTGGCGTTGTGTGATTTTTAACTTTGACTAGACCTGGAATCCTTACTCTATGGAGAATAAAGATTAGTCAGTATTCCCTCTCATTGGCCTTTGCTAAACTATGGTAGTTACTGGTCACTTTGGCACATGCACAGACTTGGTAGTTGCAGATCACTAACCCATCATACCTAATTCTGGATATTTTTATTCCAGTTATATAAATGTCAAATCACCTTAGTCCTACTAGGTAGATTTGCTAACTTTGCTAGGGCAGACTTGTTGGGTCAGCCAGACCTCACCTCTTGCACTGTATACAATTAACAACCTCAAACCAAACTGCATAGAACTGAGAGTTCTCATAAGTTGATCAACTGTGGAAAGGCTTCACCTTCAACACCTTGAATGTATGGGCAAAGACACAACATAGTTAATGAAGGAGCCAAGTAAGACAAGAAATTTGTACTAACTGGAGTTTGGAGGAAACATTCTATCCTGCCAGGTTCATGCCTCCTATAGATAGATATATAGTCAGGTTTGTGAACATGAGTGTTTCCTGATTTTGACTAATAATGATGGCTAATAACGATCATGATTCCCACTGCTGGGTGCTCAAGTGCATGCATAGCATAATAATGAACGCAAAACAGGTAGATAATCTGTCTGAAAGTTTCTGAGAAATTAATGAATAGCAAAATTTCAAGCCAACATCAAAAAACTGAATGTTTGCCTCTCATCCAATTAAGTTCTCCATCCTGCCCTTCTCTGGGGTGGCTTGGACAATTCCACCCATTGTGTGGATCATCTTAAATCATGTTTATCATCTTTTTAAAATATTATGCCACACTCTTTAATAGCTGGAAAATCCCATTGAATTGAAGGGAAGTAATTATTTTTCTAAGGGGTTGCATTTTTTGAGTGACAATATTATGCTGTTGTCTGATATCATGCACCCTTGATTGTGAAATAACAGTTTATTTGTTTAAGCTGAAAAGAATGGTTGGCCTACAATATGTGCAGCAAAATGAACACAAAATCATTCGTTAAGGATTTTGTCCTGTTAATAACAACAATACAACAGAATAGGAGGAACAGCAGATAAGAGTCTTTCCATTGCTTTTGTATCAAAGCGGAAAATCTGCTCAACAACTATTGAGCTAATGATGGAAGGAAGTTATGTTTTTTGTCATATTGATGAAAGTTATGTTCAGATATGACTTTTTAAAAAAATATGCTTGCTTGTAAATTGTTATATTATCAAATAGAATTTACTTGCTAAATAATCTTTGTACATTTGTTAGGTTAAAAGAATTCCAAACCATTTTCTCTCCAAACTTGTCACCCACTCACATTTTTTCCTCATAACTTGAAATATGTATTAATTATTTTGGGTGTTCTTATAGCAACAGTAGCAAAACATTTCCTAATTAGGAAAACTGAGTCTCCCTCTGGAACAGCATTCATTATTTACTCTTGAAAGCCTACTTAGCCATATCACCTGGGTGGTCTGGGGAACTGAGGGAATGCTGATTTGGAAAGGCTGAGGTAGTGCTGGGAGTGAGGTGTTGGGGAAATCCCTTCCTCTCTCATTCAAATGTACTCTCTTGTAAGTTCACCAAAGATTGTTATTAAAGAGTTGGTCTCCTCACATACCAATCCAGCATCAGTGTGGAAAAAAAAATAACTGGAAGGTGCAGGCCTAAAATGGGCTGTACCTAAGTGTAAATTCCTCTCTTTCTGAGATAGATTTTCAAATGCCTGGGTGTTAAATTGAAATGAATATTGGGCAGATATTACAATAGGTGCAATGTACACTATCTTGTTTTTACCTGGATGCCAAATATGAAAATCTATCTCTCTGCTTCTGTGAGGATTAGTATTTGACAGCTTGACTGAAAACAGACAAAACACATCACGTTTGTGGTTGGCTGATAATTGTGTCAGGGAGCAATGGGATCTGGATCAAGGAGAACAGCTCTGAACAGTCACATGACGCTACATCAAATAAAATTTTCATTTAACGTTCCAGTATTACTGCTTATCCATTTCCTTGGTGTATTCTCAGGCTTTAATTTAGTACCAGCTACTTATCAAAATACTAATGGTGATCTTAGCTGTATTAGCCTTGAAGTTATTAGTCTTCATACCTGATAAAGTTTAAAACTCTAATGTAACTTCTAATGGTAATTGTTATAGCAATTCAGATTATGAAAAAGATTAAAGGTACAGTTACCAAAGATATGGTTTATATATACTGAACTACAACTCACAGTTCATACATATGTCCCCTGATGAAATTTGAACATTTTCTTTTATCTGTGAAAAAAATTGTATCTTCAGCAGGAAACAGATTTGTTCCAATTATGCTGACCACGAGTTTTAGCATTGTCTTAGCTAAAATTCTTCTCTGAAACAACATCACCAATTAAAGGATTAACCAGTAATTTGTTACATTCAGGCTTCTGGGATATTATTCATAGACAACAACTGTCACATAGGCCACATAACATTAGTTATAACTTAATTTGCATCACACATCAAAATATCCCAAGGCACATGAAGGCATTGAAATATTTCAACTAAATGGTATATAATGGCAACTATTATTATTTTACAAAGGTCAAAATAATGCTTTGTAGCCATCAAAAATTTCACAACTTTTTCCTTACTCACTCTGATATAACACTTCAGTTCAGATTGTTTGTGCCACAACAGTCTGATAGTTAGAGCCAAACTAAAGCAGGAATCCTCAAATCTAAGAAGAATGTGAACTCAAGCCTGATAACTTTCACAAGTCTGCTGCTCTCACTATTGTCTTTTTAGTTACAAATGACAGCATTAGATTTTGCATTGTGCCGGACGTTAAGTATACTGTCAAAAATTATATCAATAATGTCAGACATAACCATATTCCTCCAGGGTGAACTGCTTAATTAATGCATAATTTAAGAGAGCAGTATCGCAAAACTGAAGACATTTCAAAAAAATACCGAGGGCATTTCATGGTAGCATGCGAAATCGTTCAGTTATCTAGCCTTAATTTGCATCCCATCTGACAAAAACATCAGGTAGCTAATATTTTGATGTCATTGACCAGAAAGCAGAAGGCCAAATTTAGCAATATTAATGTTAGTTTGCAAGTTTAGAGGATAGGTTACCACAATACTCAACCTTTCACTTCAGTGGATCAAATTCAACAATTGGAAATATTTACTTTAGTAACCTTAAATATAACTTTATACTTCATTTTCTTTGCCGTGGGTGGCCTGGGATATGGGACATGTCTGTCAGCAAGTGGAGGAAGGAAAGACAAATTGGCATTTCAAGTACAGATTTTTTTATCAGAACACAGTCTGGTGAAAATGAGGTTTCTGTCTCTAGAGATGGAACATTGATCTTTTCTGCTTTAAGGACTGGTAATCCGATTGTTTGTTGCCAGCACTTTCTTTTCATTTCAGACTTGCTGGGTTTCTAATTTTGTTTAATTTTTCCCATTTACTCATTTTTGTTTTGTATGGGTTATTTTTAAGTTAGATTTTTTACATTTTCTTCAATTCTTTATATTGTCATTACTATCTTTTTTTACTATCAAACGATTTTCTATTTTCTATTATCCTATCACGATGCTCCAAAGCATACAGTGTAGGTAAATATGGCAGCCAATTCACACATCAGGTCTCTCAAAGAGGGGTGAAAGAAAATTACCTGATGATCTGTTTTGATGACAGTGTTTGAAGCATAAACACTGACCAGGGCAACTCTACTGTGCATTTTCGCATAGTGCCATGGGATCTTTTCTATCCATGTGAGCACACAATATTGTGGTTTGAGAGCCCATCCAACAATACAACTGTCCCTCAATGCTGCACCAAAGTGTCAGGCTGGATTATATGTTTGCGTTTTTATTGAAGTTAAACCCACAATCATCTAATTGGAGCCAACTGAGCCAAGCTGACATATCAAACAGCTTTCCACTAAGCATTCAAGTCTTTAACCTATTAACTTAATCTGTATGTGTTGGGTATTTGTTCTGTTCCCCAACTGTTCTCTCAATTTGTCTTTTGCACCAATAAACAACCTCAACCATCTCTTCAGCGTGACAAAGAATTTTATCCACAATGCTAACCTTTCCATTTCACAGCTGTGGGTAAGCTTGCATCCCAGCATTCTTTATTCTCAGTCTTTTTTAATTGAGACAATTATTGCGAAGGTGTGGAACCCTTCAACTGCTGCCAAATTCAAATTATTACATGCTGACCTTGATCAGAATAATAGCGTGTATTACCTTATCTGCCTAAAATCAATGGTAATCAAATAAATATTACTTCTGAATTAATCTGTAAAATTAGTTAAACTTATGTGTGCTGAAATGCTAAACAACAGTTCTGATAAAATGCACCCACTCTGGAACACAACACAGTACTTACGAAGAATCTTATTTGCATTGAACTAAATTCTTTTATGTAAAACTTTCTCTGGATATTGGTGTCTGTGGAAAGTCTGAATGTTATTGCTTATCATGTTTACCCTTGAAAAGTTGATAGTGAGTCTTCTTCCTGCCTTCAAACTGCTGAAGGCCGTTTCGTGCATGTGCTCCTAGGAATTTGATCCAGAGGCATGACTGAATAGCATACGGAGGTGGGATGATGCATGACTTAAAACTAATGGTGTTCCCATCCACCTGCTGTTTTGTTGTTCTGAGTCTGAATTAAACATGGATTCATGTGCAGAATTCACTTGGAAGAAATAACTACTGTCTTGAAGTAATTTCTTAATTTTGTAACCCCTGGACTGGACCACATAGATCAGTTGGTCCAGTTTCGATGTTTAGTTTATTCATTCAGGGAATGTGGGCTTCATTTGCTGGGCCTGCAATTATTGGCCATCCCTAATGTCCCTTGGAAGGTGGAAGCAAGCTGCCCTCTTGAACTGCTGCAGTCCATGTAGTGTAGGTAGACCCACGATGACATTAGGGAGGGAACATCAGGATTTGACCCAGTGACAGTGAAGGAATGGTGATATATTTCCATGTCATGAATGGGATGGCGAAAAACTTAACAGATAGTGGTGTTCCCAAACATTTGGTGTCCTTGTCCTTCCTGAAGTGGGTTTGGGAGGTGCTTTCTAAGGAACATCAGTAAATTTTGCTCTGTATCTTCTCCATGATGTATGCTGCTGCCACCATCCTGAATACAGAAGATAGTGGTTAGCGGGCCGATCAAATGGACTGCTTTTTCCTGCATGATATCAAGCTTCCTGAGTGTTCTTGGAACTGAAATCTCTCAGATAAGTGGGGAATATTTCATCACACTACTCACTTGTGCCTTGTAGATGATATCAAAGAGTGTGGTGGTGGAAAAGCACAGCCGGTCAGGCAGCATCCAAGGAGCAGGAGAATCGTGTTTCGAGCATTAGCTCAAGAACTTATGCTCAGAACATCGATTCTCCTGTTCCTTGGATCCTGGCTGTGCTTTTCCAGCACCACACTCTTCGACTCTGATCTCCAGCAGCTGCAGTCCTCACTTTCTCCTTTCAAGATGGTGGACAAGCTTTGGAGAATCACTGCAAGATTCTAGCCTCTGACCTGTTTTTATAGCCACTATATTTATTCGGCCAGATCAGTTCAGTGTCCACTGAATGGTAACTCCTAGGATGTTGGTAATGGGGATTCAGCAATGGTAATGCCATAGAATATCATGGGGCAATGGTTTCTCTTTAGTTTTTGATGCTCCTTGCCGACACAAATGTTACTTCCTGCCTGTCAGTCCAAACCTAGATATTGTCCAGGTCTTGCTGCATTTGACTATGGAATGCTTCAGTATCTAAGAATTCTCAAATCAAGCTGAACGTTGTACAATCATCCCCACTTCTGACTTTATATTACCAAACCGTGCTGAGTTTGAGGATTTCAGCTCAACTGCAAGAGGGATTAACTACTTTGTACAAAAAAAATACGCAACCAATATTTCTTTTACCTCACCATTAGCCAGTTCTCAGTTTGAAAAGTGCTTCTACACAAAAATTAGGTACAATCACTAGCTGGCTCAGTTGTGATCTAAGAACTATGGATGGTGTAGAATAATTTCTTGGGCAAAATATCAGAGGGATTGCAAGTGTCATGACAAATAAAGGCCAGTATCTTTAGAAAATAAGTAATGGTGGGAGCATTTCCCAAAACATACAAATGACTTAAGATCTGGCAAAATGATGAACAAAGCCCAAGGCATGTAAATTGTGCAAGCTTCTCCAAGTGACATTTTAATCTTATAAAGTGTAAAGGGTGACCTCTATTGGTCTGATTAGGTAATTGTCCTCTTGTTTCAACAGTAATACTGACGACACCAACTACAACTGGATATGTTTCAAATGTTAAAACCATTGTTGTAACAACCTCAGGGGAAAAGAAAACTTGAAATGGAGTTCAGTTATTCCTACTTCACCAGCTATTTACTTTACAGTTCCGATGATAAAATAAATTAATACTTGAATTTACATTGATGTTTTTATGGGATACTTAATTTTCAGATTATCCAACTTTTACAAATAACTTACTGGATTTTAAAACATTCCTATATTTTGCCTCACTTTCATGTCTTTGGAAGATGATTTCTCAAAACCTGATATTTCTGTGGGACTTGTGATTCGGTTCTGAGTACCTCTTAATTAACTGTCCATGGTATATAAATTGTACTTTTTCATATTTTCCTGCTTGCATTGTGCAGTTTTTATACATTAGGTTAACCCTTGCTCTCCTCTCACCGTCCCTCCCCTCCATCATTACTGCCAACTTTCTGCCGTTAAGGGTCTTCACACTGGAACTCTCTCTACCATTTCCTAACTTTATATTCGAGTGTGATACCTCCTCCATCGTCAGGTTGAATTTTTTTTCTAAACTTCTCCCCTGTAACGCTACTAGGATATCTTTCTGTACATGTGGAGCACTGCAGAATGGAGGTCTTTGCTAAAATAGTGAAAGCACAAATTTAGATTCATTTGTCACCCTTTACTAAACAAAACCTAACTTTCACAAAACTACTCATATTTCATGAAGGTAAACTCTATGTACCTGCTCAAGTTTTTCTACTTTGAAAATTGAAAACAATGAAAGAAACAAAACTAGTACTTTAGAAAATTAGTAACAAAAGCTGGTAGCACACTGAGTTAGGGCACTTACGTGATAAAGGTCCAGTGTAATCAAGTGTCAAATGAATTTTCTTCAAATTCAAGTATGAATCTTGGGATCACTCACAGATGTTTCAGCAACTGGTTGCACATACCCTCTAGCAAGGGGCCAGGGGACTGAGTGGAACTGTAAATGGAAAAGGACTAGGAAATAAAACAAAGAATCAGCTAAATTGTCAAGATATGATGCTCATATGTACAAATAAAGACTCATAAGACTGTACACTGTAATATGCGTCTCAATTACAATTGGCTTCTGTAACAAAATTATGTTAAATATACTTTCGGTATCCTTCATCATAAAAAAACTTGATGTTTGTTAGATTTTAATGAAGTTATATAAATCATTTACAAAAATCTAAAACACATTATCATGTGACTACTTTAAAATTTTGTTGCTAACATTGAGGCAATTAGAAGACATTCCTTCATGATAAATATTATTCTCATAGAAAACACTATTTACTTGTGTATTAATATAACTGAAACAGCTGACTGTCATATAATTACCTTAACTGTCCATTAACTACAGACTTATAATGAAAGTTTCAAATTACATAGGTTTATTTTCAAACTGGGGTCTGCTAAAAATAATGAAGAATGAGTCTGGTTAAATGAAACATCATTTTAAAAAAATATATGAGCAATGCTTTTCAAAAGCCCATAATGTATTCCTTAATAATAATTGGCCAGTTAATCCTCATCCCCAAGCCAATATACACTTTATCTTGTTCACTATTACAAAAGGAAACCGTAAAATACCAGCTGTCTTAACAAGTCATGAGCCTCACAACTGCAAACAAAATGGTTGTGGCTCATAAGACTACTTGCCTACTGTACTTTTCATTTACAGTTAGACCAGGTGGTTTTCTTAACACCCACATTCTTAAATGGTATAAGTGAAGCTGCATTAAAAAATCTAATTCAAAGTGTATTTATGACTGAGACATTGCCTGTTACATGTGGTAACACTGTGGGGATAGGTAGTTATAATGTGGTTCAAGTATAGTGGATTGGAGCAGGTGTGGTGTTAAAATAAAGAAATACAACACTCACACCATTGTTGCTAGGCCCCAGCAGGAGCTGGACATACTTGTTAAGACTTTTAATAAGTAATATTAAAAGAGTTCATTGCAAATTCTTAAGGATGACTGCAGAAAAACTTAATTAAGCAGAGGAAGAACTGGTATTTAGAAAGTATCTTTCCTGCTCGCCCAAGGTGCTTTACAATTAAAGAAGTAATTTTAATTGTAAACAATAACAACACTGCAGCCAATTTGCATACAGCGTGACCTTAAAAACAATAAAGAGTTAAATTATCTGAAAGATCATTAATATGGTGACCTTTTTGAGGGAGAAGCATTGACTACGCTTACCTCCTATGTGCTTCATCAAATACTGCAAGGGATCTTGAGCATACAACTGAGACAGCAGTCTTTTAGTTCAAAGTTCTGTTACCACCTCTGAGAATGAAGCCCTGAAATGTTCCCTGAGATTATGTACTCACTGTTGAAATGGCTTCAGATTAGAAGAGGAAAATGGTGCCATTGAATCAAGGCTGACACCAAATACCAATGTAAAGGGATCCTTGCATGACCACCACAAGGGTTGCACCAGACTTTACAGCTGACAAACCAAAACGAGGCAGCTTCGGTCTTAAGATGATTCAGCAAACTATCCAGTGAGTGGCTGAGCCATGCGCATGAGGTTTAACTCAGGTTCAATCTCCAATTGGTACTCCAATTGGTATATCTCAGTTAGAATCCATGCTTGAGGCAAACTTTCTCGTAGATGTTGAACCAGATGCATTTAAACCAGCTAACATTGAACTGCAAAAAGGTTTTATCCAGCTGTAAGTGATTGGCCAAAAATGGTCAAAGAATCAGAAATGTCTTCATTTCCCTTATTCACAGATAAGCAATAACCAACTGGACATGGTCCTGGAGAATGACTGGAACATGTGCAACCGAAATCTGGCAAGCAGTCAACAGTCACTAGAGAAAGGGGAAAGAAAGAAACTTGGTAGAAAATATGATCAAAAGCACGAAACTTCCTTTTATGTACTCAATGCATTTTTTTCTGTTTACAAAATAGATATTATACAATTGAAGAGAACAGGAACAATGAAATACTGAGTTAATTACACAATTGAGAGGAATTTAGTTTTCACTGACTAGGCAGGAAACTAGTTAACCTCTACAGTCTGTTAATAATCCTAAATACGTTCCCTTTAATTAAAGGAATTAAAGTCAGACGGCCATATATTGGTCAGATGATCCATAACTGCCAGTTTTAAACCTACTCTCTTCCTCGCCCACCAAGTGAAAATTAAAAATCACACACCAGTTTATAGTCCAACAGGTTTAGTTGGAAGCACTAGTTTTCGGAGCATCGCTCCTTCATCAGGTGGTCATCAGGTACCACCTGATGAAGGAGTGGTGCTCCGAAAGCTAGTGCTTCCAAATAAACCTGTTGGACTATAACCTGGTGTTGTGAGATTTTTAACTTTGTACACCCTAGTCCAACACCGGCATCTCCAAATCAAGTGAAAATTAACCCCGTTAACTGATTAACAAAGGAAAGTGAAAGGTCTGAAGAAAAAGGAAGTCAAATTTGTGAACAATGTTTAACACTTTCCTTCCAAAATTTACACTGAATTTGAATTTATAGTAAGCATATCTGCACAAGAGAAGACTTGTGTTGCAAATGCACCCAAACAGAATGATTGAAACATGCAATCTTTTCAAAACAAAAAGTGCCTTTTCTTGCTGCATTCGAAACAAATTCTCAATTACATTCACAAATTAAACGAGTACTATTTTTACTAATAGACATGTGGAATTTTTTTTTTATATTTGAAAAGAGAAAGAGTAGAGAGTAATTTTGTTACACAACAGATCCAAAACGTTCATTTTGTTTTAAAGTGATAAACAACAGACATGCAGTTATAGGAAAGCATGACTGAAAAACTTACCTGTAATGTCTGATCTTTCATAGAATTCATGTAACTTATTTCATCTGTTGAAAAGTACACCTGCATTCCCAAAGTAAATCAAACAAAATGTTTCTCGCCCATCTAATTTAGTATCCTTAATCATCCAGTTTGGAACAATGTGCCTTTATATCATTACATCACATGCCAAGGTATGATGATGATATCATGGCCACATCCATTAAAAGCATATTCCACATCGCATTATTGCGTTATGCTATAGCAGATGTGGAATATGCTTTTAATGGATGTGGCCATGATATCATCATCATACCTTGGCATGTGATGTAATGATATAAAGCTCTCAGTCTCCATCTTACAGTCAACTATCTCCTTACACCATGACACATTGAGAGAATTGTACAACAGTGCATTGGAATTGTTCAGGTTGAGCCCAGATATGCATACACCTCCTTTTAGTCATCTTTAATGTATCATAATGTGATAGTTGCAGATCATCAGTATACCCTCACTGCATGACATCAGATACAACATTCATTTTTGATGAATTTTCCTGACGAACCTTTTTTCACAACTACTGGATTTTTATTTCTCATTTCCATTCATGGTTGTGAACACTGGAAAAACCAACAGAGACTTGACCACTGAAGCGCTGTCATAATTGAGCCTGACCCTGCTTTCACCCAACATTTAGAAAGATAGATTTGCCAGTAAAGTGTCATTAAATATCAATCAAAAGTGGGATCTTGGCTTTTTTTTCACTGCCTTTAGAACAAACACACTGAAGTCAATTGCAGTACCCTGTCATCATCTGGCTGAGATTAGATACCACATGGAAACTGTCGTAAAATGATGTAAGATTCTGAAAGGAATAACACCAAGGTGTGCCTTAATCACCACCCACTCATGATTATATCATTTGGAGGAACAATAAGTATCTCAAAGGAGCAAGACCTACCATCCAGATCCTCTTGACACTCTCTGTACAATGCCTATCATATTAGTGTAACTTGTACCAAATTGCAATATTCAACAACCTTCATGTTGTTTAAGAAAGTAGCCTCTCAGTATTTGATTAGCAAATGCTTTTCCTCTATAGTGTCAGGCCAAGTATACCCTGTAAATGTCTACCCAAAAAGGGACAGTGACAACAAACCTACCCTATGACGAATAAATTATGCAGACAGTGTCATACAAACAAGGTGGCAACAATACAGATACTAAGAATTTTGGATTATTAACTATCATAACAGATATTACGTCAATAGAGATAATTTTTTTTTACAGTCTGGGCTTTGATTACATTGTAATGATGTCAATGCAGAAATCTGACCCTTGTCACCGTCATTTAGTGCTCAGAAACTGGTTGGAATAATGTCCAATTTTACAATAATGGCTTTTCTCAAAGCAATGAACTGAAATAAGGAATTAGAAGTCTTTTTGCTCAATAATAAATTTTATTTTATTCTTTTATGAAATAGGAACATTGCTGTCCTTGACCTAATTGGTTTGCAAATTTCAGGTCTTTTCAGAGGGAGGTTACAGAATCAACCATATTGCCGTTGGCTTAGAGTCAAATTCAGTCAGACCAGGTAGAGACAGCAGAGATTCTTACCTAATGCATTACTGAAGCAAATATGTTTTTACAACAACCAATAAAGGTTTGGAGAAAGTGAGAAATGTGATGAAGGGCGTATGCTCGACAAACCAATAAAGGTTACATGATTGCCAATAGGTAAGCTTTTAATTCCAGACTTTATGGAATTCAGATTTTCATCATCTGCCATTGAGGGAATTAGAATCCATAGCCCCCACACATCAGCTTGGGGCTGTACGTTACTAGTCCAGTGCATTAGAGCTGCATCACTGCCACCCCTAAATCAGTACAGCAAAACAATTAGCTAAAACACTGAAGAAACATTGTCTTTAACAACACATCTACCTCAGGCAGTATAACAAAATTTAGCAAAGTAACAAAATATAATATCTTTGAATGTGCGCTGAATAAATGAAGGATATCTAAAAGGTAATGTAAAAGTAATAGATATTGTTTTAAAAGTATAACCATAAACTAGATAATGGGACAATGATATTCCGTTAGTACCATCATATAAAGACTAAAAACCCAATGTGCAATACAAACTTTGCACTGTGTGGTCCACTGTGTCTTTGTCATATAAACTTTCATGACCTGGGCTTTTCTTCGTTCCTTACACTTTATTCATCTAAAGATAATAATCTATTTGAAACTTGTTATTGGTCTGATTTAGTCATGAATATCATCATAATCCTTTAACCGATATTCCATAAACTCTTTCATTAAAAGCTACTCTTTTGAGGACACAGGATCCCATTCACTCAACATTTCCCTCTTCCAATCTCATCTCCATATGAAGAAAAGTTTCTCTCACAAGTGTGACCATCTTTCTAAACACCGGATTGTCTGCAATCACAGAATGGTAGTTTTACTTTGTTCTGCAGAATGTTGGGACGTATTCCTTTACTGCAGTTGATTCACTGAAATGAATAGCTAGCATTCTATCTAGCAAATGTTATGCTTGGGCAGACCCTTCACCTACTGCAGCTACATAAAAGGTGCAGGAAAATCTGTATCTCATCTCATTTGTCCATTGAGTTGACAATTTGATTTAACCAAGGGCACAAGACCTTTAAGGAAACTATTTTTTGATATTAGACTCTAGATATTAAGGTATAGGTTTGTAGAGCATCTTCTGTCTGGCATTGTAAAGGAATTGCTTTGAAACACATTAAAAAATGATTTAGTAATACTCACAGAATTTTACTTTGTGGTATGTGCTTTGTAAACACAACTTCAGCAAGAGCTAAAGACTCACCAGAAAATTAGATAAAATTCTAAGAATCTCCATGAATCCTTGATTTAGGAAATAGAGGTTATATTCGTCCAAGGTTTCATTTTAAGAATTGCTATTACCTAATTATTCCACTTAAATATGTTTGATCATATGGAGTACTTTATTGAAGAATAATTTATAATGTTGTTTCACTTTGAGAGCAATTGAGACATAAATTGTGCTCATAATTGTACTGATTTTTTTCTGAATTGCTTTTGTGTTTCAAAGTGTTGTTCATACAGTCCTTCATAGCAGATCTGTGAATGTGTACAAATCTGAGTCAGAATCAGAGGGATAGTTCTATAGTACTTACATGGACAGTTACCAAGGATATGTTAGACAGATTGAAACTCAGTTGTCTTGTTGCTAGTCTCTATCAGGAAACATCAGTGCAAAATCATCCTCACTGCAAACATGCCTCACTGGTATTCCTTTCACTGATCTGAGGTGGTTTCTGTTTCTTCGTATTATAGCACCATGATCAGGAATCCTTTGTCTGATTTTGGCGCAGCTCAGATTTTAGAAACCTTTGCTGGCACTTGTAGTTGTAATTCCAGCTCACATTGTCTGCCCAGTGTTTAGTTTTGCTTGTTCTCTACCTGCTTGCTCATCATGTATCTCTTTCTTTCTCCTCAGTCTTGAAGAAGAATGCCCTGTGTTTTGGAATAGATGGGCAAGAGTGCGTGGGATTGGAATCTTATGAACTATGACTGTACTAAGATTTGTGTATGCTGGTAGCGCTATTACTGCATACTGCTGTTATCTACCGGGTAGAAGATTTCAGGAAGCTCATTTTGCATATTGGCAGTGAAGTGTGGTTCTGTCAATATGTTGAACTGGTGACCCAATGCTATGAGACAATCTCATTTTGTTCTGTAGAATACCAAAGCTGAGGTACGTGTCTTTCAAGATGCAGAGTGATAATATGTTATTATCACGATCATGTCATACGGACAGACTGGCTATGAGACATAATTCAATAACAATCCCTCAATAAACACCCCTACACCAACAATCCCTGTTCAACAGATTTGACACTTACCCAGTTTCATTGATGCATTAATATTTAAAGGATTTTAAACGGTGCCGAAGAAGTCAGACGTATGGATGCAATTGTCAGAAATCTGCCATGATGATGAGCTCAATCTAAGACCTGGTTAGTTTGTTAGTGCAACCTTCTTCCGGCTAAATGTTTTTTTTTAAAACAAGCATGAAAGATTGCAGAAGCTTGACTTGCATTATATTTAATTTGCCTTGATCTTTTGTGTTCACCTGATTTTGGACAAGTATTGCTAGCAGAGCAAGAATGGGAATTTTAAGTCAAGATATTTCAGAATCCAGCAAAAGCATAAACTGGTCAATACATTTCAGTCAATATGGAACCAGAACACTAATAAGCTAAGTTTTATAGAACATTCACACTGTCAGAATGTGGCATTTTCATTGTTAACTCCTTCTCCACTCTCTTCATCCTACATTAATAGACACAGAATCCACTCAGCCAACTTCCAAATGAATGGCATACAGACAATATAGGTTCTGGAAGAGATATGAAATAATTCAATATATCAAATGTAGTAAAAATGATGAATTTATTTATTTCTCAATCCTGTAGCAGCTCATAAGAGGACTTTGGAGTATTATACTGCAAATATGACTGCCCCTACCAGTTTGGGGTGGCACCGTGGCTCAATGGTTAGCACTGCTGCCTCACAGCGCCAGGGACCCATGTTTGATTCCAGCCTCGGGCAACTGTCTGTGTGGAGTTTGTATATTCTCCCCATGCCTGTGTGGATTTCCTTCAGGTGCTTCGGTTTCCTCCCACAGTCCAAAGATGCGCAGGTTAGGTGAATTGGCCATGTTAAATTGCCCATACTGATGAGGGTGTATTAGTCCAGGGGGAAAAGGCTTGGGTGGGATACTCTTCAGAGGGTTGGTGTGGACTTGTTGGGCCGAAGTGCCTGTTTCCACACTGTAGGGATTCTATGATTCTAAGTTATTCACCTAATAACCTCTGAAAAATAAGATGAAGGTGACGATTGTTCATGTTGAAAAGTTGAGTAAATCATGGCCAGTGACTTCAAGGACATTTGAGCCTGAGAGGGTCTTGCTGCAGATTTTCACCCCACAAATATTAGCTGAGAAAGTGGAAATAAAACAGTCGTGCTAACATCCTTATTAAAGGCAATGTGTACTATTCTAATAGCAACCTTGCCACAGCCAAGGGATTGGGGCTTAACTCTTGCCTGACAGGCTGCAGAAGGTGAACATCTCTTTCAAGGTCCTTATCTATTGGCTCTACCAATCTTGTGAAGTTGGAGATCTGTTTCTCCAATGCAGGGAATATAATTCAGTTTCCACTCCAGTTATAGGCTGATAACACAATGAATATCCAGCTGTAGAATCTCCAGAGGAGATCATACTGTCCAGGGTCAGTTGTAGAATACAAAAGAAGGTCTTTGGCCTGAAATGCCGATTCTCCTGTTCCTCGGATGCTGCCTGACTTGCTGTACTTTTCCAGCAACACACTCTCAACTCTGATCTCCAGAATCTGCAGTCCTCACTGTCTCCCTGTAGAATACTGATCTCTAGTCATATGACATCACATATTCTGGACATGAAATGCTCTTCAATTTCAGCTATACTATCAAAATTCTCACATAACTATTTCGAAAAGTCAAGTAATTTTCAATTCATGGCCAGACCCATGCAGATGTCATTTCCCTCCTGTTCAGCACAACTGGAAGAGGGCCCTGTGTTTCAATCTGCTCTCTGCTCAGTTGTCCCTCTACCAGCTACACCATGTGCCTACCTCATTATGTAACACACAGGGTGTCAATGTCTGATCTGTTATGTGGAAGGGATGGATCATATGACAGAAAATTATCCATCTCTAATGTATGGATTTAATGCTGCTAGAAAAGGCCTGAAGAAACAGAAAAGAAAGAGAAAAGAGACAAGTGTTAGCCTGGTACTGAGGTGCTAGATGTTTGAACAATTTCTTGAGGATAAGATTTAAGAAGTTATGAAGTTAAGGTGGATGATTCGCTATATTTTCCATACTTGGGTGAGAGCTATAATGTTCTGTATTCTTCTGCAGCCTTAGCCCTTTCTTGTTATGATGTACTATCTTGTCCTGTTGACAGTTGGTATGTTGAGAGGCTTTGTGCATGAATAGAGAGGGGGGGATAAACTGGGATATATGGGGGATGGATCTAAAGCCAAATGTGTGGAATGTGGTGGGAAGGCATTGTTGGGAGGCGTTGGTAATTGTATAAGTATTGTAACGTGTACTGTCTAAATACTTTGGCCAGCTCTCCAATGGTCATATCAGTAGGCCTGGGAGTAATGAGTTAATCCTTTTGCTACAAATTATCAGTTGGCTCATCCAAAATCCAGATCAGAAGAATGTAGGGGCATGCATGGGATCAAATTAGTGAAAGTTAAGAGGGGAATCCAAATAGTTTGTGAACACTGTCAATGCGATTCTCTTCAGGCTAATCAATAACTGATAATGTCAAAGCGTGCATGGTAAATGCTCCACATTTCAATAGTTCACAAACTTCAGTTCAAAAATGGCAATGCCATCTTATGTATGTTCTAGGATGCGAAGTAGCATTCAACATTGAACTAAAACTTAAATAAGAGGACTGCCCTGGATATCCAGTAGTATTACCAAGAGGAGCATCGCTGCAGCTATGGTGCTGGTGGCAATGGGGCTTGAGATATTATCTACTATTTATGTGGAACTATAACTAGTTCCAGTGAAGCATGAGGCCTGAAAATTCACCCAGCAAATACAATTCTGATCATCTGCATCTTTTTAATATTCAACATCCAGATTATGTTCTAATGTCATTACTGCAGACTCCTCAGTGTAAAATGTTTGCTTCTATGGGAATGATCAGCATCACTGTAGCCAAGAGAATACTTAAAACAGGAACAAAGAAGGATTTCAGGAAGTCAAGCACATCAGAAAGGAAACAAATGGCCAGTCAGTGTCAAAGCTACTCTTGAGTCAAATCATTGAAACTTGGATTGCCTTAACATAAATTTTCTTCCCTTCTCCACTGCAAAGAAGATATTTGGCCTCTGCTGTGCATCTTAGTACTTTTTTATGTGCTGTAACAAATGATTACTCCATATTTCTTTACAACCATAATATAATCATGAAGCCATTAAATGTGAAATACTTCCAACTTCTTGAAATCAATGACATCTTTGCCAAAGAAGCAACACCAGACTCCAACATGTGGGTAGATGATGATTCTAGGATTTGAATTCATGATAATTCATCTATAGAAATATAGTCCCCACTTTCCCCACCAAAGATTGCCTGCTAGGGCTAAGCAACCATAGGTGTGGCTGCATAGTATCTGTAATTGTGTCACAGGCATCACCGTACCATGCTGTCAAAGTTCTAACCTTCCTCTTAAACCATGTGCGACATGCTTTCTCAGGCATCCCAAACAAGAAGTATTCCCTTGACAAATGGACCCTAGGTACTAAAGCTAAATGCTTGCAGGCAGTAAAAGGCAAACTGCTGCACTCATTTTCCCAGCACAGAAGCAGAATTGAGAGCCAGATGTGTGAGAGAGTGTTTGAATTTTCAATGGTACTTCTCTGTTATCTACACTTCCTTTGAGAGTTTCCATGAGAGTGTCTTCTCATAGCAACCTCTGAGGTGGCCAGCAAGGCCTTTGTCTGCTGCAGCAAAATTTCCACTCCACTAAACTTAGACAAGGTCTCCATTAACTCTGGGCTTGTGAGGGAAGCGCATGGAACAAAAAGCCCAACAGTGTGTCCCATCCCTCAGACAAGCACGGAAACAAATGGTACAGGAATTTTTCAGAATAGAATCATCCGCTCTGTGTCACTGAATATATTTACCTACCTCAGAGTCTATTCAATTCAATTAAGGGTCAGGGAGCTGAGAAAATCAAAGACAGACGCAGTTATGGTAATAGCCGTCCTCTAGGCAACCTGCATCCGTATTATGTGGCAGGCACAGAGGAAAATTCAAAGGCACCTCTGCTCTGTAGAGATAAGGGTACTTAAAACAACAGCACAAGATTTTTAAATATAACTTAACATGCAACATGACATGCAAAGCAAACATTTAAGCAATCGATTTTAAAAAGTTCCTACTGACAAGATTCCATTCTACTTGATTTATAGCTGTAAACTATGTCCACCTCTATAGAAAACTGAGCAGAGTTCCAAATTTCTAAATGCCAACTGTCTAGTCTTTAGCCTTCCATTATAATTATTATAATAATTCTGCAGCCACCAATCTGCTCAGTTATTCCCTTATGTATACTTTTGATAGTTTATCTGCAGTCAAATCTTTACGCTGTTACATTTTGGCAGTTTACCTCATGGCCCGAATGACCCTCATTTTTAATCCCCCAAGACCAAAAGGTGCAGACCTGAGCACATCCAGTACACAATGTGTTTGGTTATTCAGATCTAGCTGAACCAAGAGTTATTGTACCACAGTGTCCTCTGAGTCAATATTATTCCACATACAAAATAAATTATCCAGCATCCATCATCTCCTAAAAAGTTTTCTCCCTAGGCGTCTCCACCATCACCTTCACAAAGTGCAAGGATGTTAAGGATTATCCCAAGATTGGGATCATCTGTTCATCTGCATCTGCTTTTTCTGCCCATTCACTTGCTCATCAATCCAATACTCATTTTTAGTTCTTCCCTTGCTCTAGCCCTGAGCCTAGATAGTCTTAATTTCTCTCGAACTGCTTTCATATCCTCTCAGAGTTCATTTTGTCAATGATACTCACCTCCTGCACATGTCTTCATTCCCACAAATGTGTTGACAACAAAACTCACCTTCCTTGTTCCTCTACTAGTTGATATTGTAAATAATTCCACCTCCTCACTGCCGGTCTTTATCAGCCCCTTTCTTAAAATCCCACCTTCAGCCAAATCCATCGTTTCATTCTTTTTTTCTAAAGTTCTTGAACATATTGTCACCTTCCAGTTTTAACCCTCTTTCCTCAACAGTCATGCCTAAGTCTCTCCAGTAAAATTTTCATCTTTTTCACATCCTATCAGTTTCCCAGGCTACTCTTTAAGGCTGGAGTGGAATGTACAAAAACTAAGGGTTTTAATTGATCCCCATCCGCAACAATACTTTTTCACTCACCTTTATAACATTGTATCCCTTCAACCCTAGCATAGCTTATCAGCCACTAAAACACTCATCTATTCCATTACCAGAAACCCACAAACACCTTGTCCGTCCAATTTTGACCTCTTTATTGACTTTGGCCAGCATCTGTAGTCAGCTGTTCAGCCACCCTGCTGCAAACATCTCTTTCTAAAGTGTTATAACTCTTAAACTTGCTCTCCTCTTTTACAATCAACTATTTTGATGAGTCTTGGATCATTACTTGCCTTTGTTCAGCACCTTGCAATGAAGCATGTCTGTGGCAAAATGGACACTGCTATATCAAACTTTCACAATGGTTTAATATTATAACCCCTACTATGAAGAAGAGAGTGCTACCTGAGAGATCCCCATTCATTTCTTAGTCTGGCTATGGCAAAGATTGTTTGTAAATGATGAATGGGAGTAAAAATCATAAAATCAGAACCTACCTGCCCATTTTAAATTACTTTTGATTCAACCCAACTCCACAAACTTTCAGTCCAGTGAAGTAATATAATGCTTTTTAGGGTCAAAAAGGACCTTAACTCCTATATTTAGGAATTAAAATCAATTTCAAAAGTAGACTCACAAGATGCCATAAGCATAAATCCTAGCCAGAATTACAAATTCACTCAAAAAAATAAATGGCATCACCTTTGGTTTATAGTCTAAATTAAATAATCCATTTAATTTCCATTCAAAGGGCTGCTAGTTGTGTGGTATCTGCACTACTTTTCCTAACTGTTTTAGGAGATATTTAATAGATAAGTGTCTTAACACATCTGAATTTCTGCATTTGGTCAATACTGAGTATTTAAAAAGTAGAAGAAGTTACAAATATTACTAACGTCATTAACAATTGTGAGTGATACTTAAAACTACTAGACTACTTCCACTCCATGTCAAATCACACTCCATCTCATTTATTCAGTTTTTACTGATCCTTTAAGTCCTACTTACCTGATCCAGCTGGAAGCATTATTCTAATCTTCCTTCATTCAAGAAAAGCTGAGATTAATACATTGAGCTAACTTTTACTTTTATTACTTCTACTATCCAGTCTTTTCACCATGAATCAGAAAAGTACCTGATAGTATGAAAGAATCTTATCCTACTTTCAAGATTGCTTTGTTTAATTTTGTATCACTGGATTCTACAGGGAAATTAATTTTACTTATTATTACTACTTATCTCAAACCATGAAGCATTTGGAGCTATTGTTCATCATGCAACTTTCTCCTCTGTAGTACTTCATAACTCTTTCCATTTCTAATACTAGAGAGGGGTAATCCTTGATAGTTTTCCTGGATGAATTTGTAATGATTGTAATGAGATCAGCCAGGTGGACCTAATTGAATATGAGTTCCCTGACTAGGGCTGCTAATCTGGTCCAAAAAGGAGTGTCAGGAATTCTGCTTACTCTGAAGAAACCAGAATAGTGTCAAGTACTAGGCACATGTAAATAAAGGGTGACTTGGTGATGGGATATTGGCCTTTGTGGAGCTACTTCAGAATCAATCTAACTTGGTCAAAATGCCAGAGAGTCGTGATACTCATAAAATCATGTCAAATTGGAGTCAATCTCCTCCATCTTTATGAACAGAAAATCAGAAAAGAGGAAAACAATGTAATAAAAATAATATCAATAACCATTCAGATCATGATACTGAAAAGCCAGAACTAAAATTACAGAAGTAGTTGAAGGCTGTTCATACCAAATTTGGCATTGTAGGCAGGAAAGGCATGTCAACTGTGAGCCAAAAAAGAGATTTTAGCTTTCAATTTCAGATCCATTGATCTCAATCAAAAGCAAATTAGTGTATGGAATCATCAATAACATTATCAAGCAGAGTGCGTGTGGTGAGTTATTAAGTGTTAATATCTTTCTAACTGCTTTTTCTTCTTATGCGAAAATGAAAATAAGGAAAGGAAGTATAATAAGTTCCTTTCAGAAGAGTAGTTGATTAGTTAGTTTGGTGGAATGGTTCAGTCTCTTTTTCAGCTAGTTCCAAAGAGTATAAACCCAGAAGTGTCTGTGCAGAATCCAGGTGGAGTGGAGACTTCAAGTTGACTGACCTTGGAGAGGGGGAGTTAGGTAAAGTAGCAGGGGAGGAGGTGGAGGCGATCTTTTTTATTTCCCTTCTTATTTACTTAATTCACCATCTAATATTTGGCTCTTACTGTGATGCAACAGAAGGAGCTGGTGTTAAATAACTGATCAGCTATTCTATTTGTAATAAGTAACCAGTAATTAAAATATGGCAGGGCAGCTCAGTCTTATGGAATGCACTGACTGTGGAATGTGGGAAGTCATGGACACACTGCCTGTTCAAGATGAATAGGGTCACCATCAGCACAAGCTTGAACTCCAGGTTACAGATCTCAAATGGCATCTGGAATCATTGTCCATCCACAAGGGAGATAACTATATGCATAACAATGCTTGGGATTTGGTAAGACCACAGTTTAGGGCTGCATAGTTAGATAAAGAATGTGTGACCACCAGGCAGTTTATGAGAACCAAGGAGGAGTCTCCTGAGATGACCTCACTCACAAATCAATTTTCTGCTTTGGATACTGAGAGGACAATTGCTCTTCAAAGGACTGCAGACAGAGTTGGGTCAATGACACCATGAGTAGATCAGCTAGATAGCAGTGAAGGCTATAGAATGGAAGGACAGTACCACAAAGATTTCTTTGGTAAGGTAAATAGATATGTGTTTCTGCAGCTCTAAGACGGTATGTTACCTTCCTGGTAATAGGATCAAGCACAGAACTGCTGCAGGACATTTTTGAGGAGGGTGAACAGCCAGATGTAATGGTGCCAATAATTTAGGTCGGAAGGGACATGGGATCCTGAAAGTAGATTTCAAGGGTCTGGAAAGCAGCAACATATTCAAAGCAGTACTTTCAGTATGACTCCTAAAGAATATTAAATAAAGAAGAATTGAGTGAATGAAAATGGGGCTGTAAAACTGGTGTAGGAGGGAGGGCATCAGATTCCTGAGGCATTATGATTTGTTTGGGGCAGGTGGTACCGAACAAAGATAAATGGCTTGCATCTTGGCAATACCAGGACTAGCATACTCACAGGGGAGTCAGCTGTATTGTTGAGATGGGTTCAAATGAGATCAACTGGGCACAGGAACATAAAAGATAGCTCTGATTCAAGGGAAGCAAAACTGGCATGGTTACATATCCCAAAACTGAATGGCTCACAATAGATTTGTATGGATTTCACACAATAATATAGAAATAGTTGGATAAAAGTGAGAAAGGATAAGTCATTTGGGGGAATGGTGCACAGGGCCCTTAGTGGTAACCACGTTAGGCATAATGAAAGCATCTCAGAAAGGGATGGTGACATTTTACATTGAAACGGGATAAATCAGATGCTAGATTAGCAGTACATGAAATGTTTTCAGGATAGTTTTGTAAAACAGCATATTCTGGAGCCAACCAGAGAGTAGGCTCTACAAATCCATCTATTGTACAATCAGATAGAATTATGAAGGGAGTCCCTTCATTATGAAGTTCATAATGAAGGGACTCCTAGATAGCAGTGACTGGAATATGATTGAACATTACATTTAGCCTGAAGAAGAGAGGAATGGGTCTAATACATTTTCTTTTTAAAAGGGCTATTGTAAGGGCATGAGAGTAGAATGGATTAAAATGATTTAGCAGATTAAGTTGAGGGAAAGCAAATAGAAGTTCAGTAGCAGACTTTTAAGGAGATATTTCAGAATACTCAGAATTGATACATTCCAAAGAAAGAGAAAAATTCCATAGGATGGACTCACAATCCATAGTTATCCAGAAAAGTAGTATCAAACTTAGAGAAAATGTGTATAATTGTGCAAAGGTAGGTCAGATGTTGGTCAGTATAATTGAAAATAGCAAAGAAGAACCAGAAAATTATGAAGGAGGGAAAACGTAGAGTATAAGTGAAAGCTAGGCAACACTATAAAAAGTGACAGTAAGAGTTTCTATAAACATTTTACAAAAGAGGAGTTAAAATGAGTTTCAATCCCACAGAAAATGGGTATGGACAATTAATAATGGACAACAGGGAGATGGCAGATGATTAACAGGGATTTTGCATCAATCTTCACTTTAAGGCTTTCTGCAAGTCCATAAAGTCCCTGTACACCTCCATCGCCCATCACGAAGGACTCAAAGCCCTCCGCTTCTTCCTTTCCCGCCGTACCAACCAGTACCCTTCCACTGACACCCTCCTTCGACTGACTGAACTGGTCCTCACCCTGAACAACTTCTCTTTCCAATCCTCCCACTTCCTCCAAACCAAAGGAGTAGCCATGGGCACCTGCATGGGCCCCAGCTATGCCTGCCTCTTCATAGGATATGTGGAACAGTTCATCTTCCGCACCTACATTGGCACCACCCCCGACCTTTTCCTCTGCTACATCGATGACTGTATCGGCGCTGCCTCATGCTCCCACGAGGAGTTTGAACAGTTCATCCACTTTACCAACACCTTCCACCCCAACCTCAAATTTACCTGGACCATCTCAGACTCCTCCCTCCCCTTCCATTTCTATCTTGGGCGACCGAATCAACATGGACATTTACTATAAACCGACCGACTCCCACAGCTACCTAGACTACACCTCCTCCCACCCTGCCCCCTGTAAAAATGCCATCCCATATTCCCAATTCCTTCGTCTCCGCCGCATCTGCTCCCAGGAGGACCAGTTCCAATACCGTACAACCCAGATGGCCTCCTTCTTCAAAGACCGCAATTTCCCCCCAGACGTGATCGACGATGCCCTCCATCACATCTCCTCCACTTCCCGCTTTCCACCCTTGAGCCTCGCCCCTCCAATCCCAACCAGGACAGAAACCACTGGTCCTCACCTACCACCCCACCAACCTCCATATGCATCATATCATCCGTCGTCATTTCCACCACCTCCAAACGGACCCCACCACCAGGGATATATTTCCCTCCCCTCCCCTATCAGCATTCCAAAAAGACCACTCCCTCCATGACTCCCTCGTCAGGTCCGCACCCCCCACCAACCCAAACTCCACTCCCAGCACCTTCCCCTGCAACTGCAAGAAATGCAAAACTTGCACCCACACCTCCCCCCTTACTTCCCTCCAAGGCCCCAAGGGATTCTTGCATATCCACCACAAATTCACCTGCACCTCCACACACATCATTTATTGCATCCGCTGCACCTGATGTGGCCTCCTCTATATTGGGGAGACAGGCCGCCTACTTGAGGAACGTTTCAGAGAACACCTCTGGGACACCCGCACCAACCAACCCAACCACCCCGTGTCTCAACACTTCAACTCCCCCTCCCGCTCCACCAAGGACATGGAGGTCCTTGGACTCCTCCATCGCCAGACCATAGCAACACGACAGCTGGAGGAAGAGCACCTCATCTTCCACCTAGGAACTCTCCAACCACAAAGGATGAACTCAGATCTCTCCAGTTTCCTCATTTCCCCTCCCCCCACCTTGTCTCAGTCCCAACCCTCGAACTCAGCACCGCCTTCCTAACCTGCAATCTTCTTCCTGACCTCTCCACCCCCACCCCCACTCCGGCCTTTCACGCTCACCTTGACCTCCTTCCACCTATTGCATTTCTAATGCCCCTCCCCAAATCCCTCCTCCTTCCCTTTTATCTTAGCCTGCTGAACACACTTTCCTCATTCCTGAAGAAGGGCTCATGCCCGAAACGTCGATTCTCCTGCTCCTTGGATGCTGCCTGACCTGCTGCGCTTTTCTAGCAACAGATTTTCAGCATAAAGATTCTCACCAATTTTTATAGATGCAACATAGAAAGCATTCTATTTGGTTGCTTTGTGGCTTGGTATGGCAATTACTGTCCCGAGAACCAGAAGAACACAGCCCAGTTCATCACTCAAGCCAACTTCTTTTATTGACTCCATCTATACTTCTCGCTGCCTTCTCGCTGTTCATCATAATCAAAGACTCCTTCCACACTGGTTATAAACTCTTCCATCAGGAAGAAGATACAAAAGCTTAAACACATGGACCAACAGATTCAAGAACAGCTTCCCCGCTGTTATCAGGCTTCAGAATGTTCCTGATGAAGGGCTTATGTCCGAAACATGGATTCTCCTGCTCCTCAGACGCTGCCTAACCTGCTGTGTTTTTCCAGCGCCACACTCTTCAACCCTGATCTCCAGCATCTGCAAGGACATACTATCAGGTCTAACGGGATTACAAATCAAAATTGTCCTTAATAGTTTATGTCTGACCAGTATACATCAATGATCTTCTCCTATCTGATGCCCTTGACATTTTTTGATGACATCTTTCCAAGCTCAGAATTTCAATGAAAAAATAACCTCTTTGTGTAGCTGTGTGTATTACATTATCATTCCTTTGCTATTTTGCAGATAATTTGACTCCTAGAACAAAAAGTCCCATGTATTAGTTAATGAACAGTTTTGTGTCCTTGGGAATTTATCCACAGCTAGCAGCCCACCACTGTGTGCTATTAAATATTGTTCTGCAAGTTATTTTATTATATTATTATTTTTTAAACTCTTTCAACCACTGTTTAGATAGGATTAAGCATAGTGCTGCTATAAAGTCACCAGATGTCCCTTAAGAGATTAAGGGAAATGATTACTTTGACCCATTATCACCAAAATTTGTAGCAGCAAATGTATCATCAATTAGACTTAGAATACTGTTTCGAATCCTGAAAGATAACTAACATACACATGTCTACTGTGCATCCAACTCTTTGATAGAAACCAAGCAAACATTCGCAGTGATTGACAAAGAAGCGTGAATACCACATGTGGAAGTGAAAAAAATTAGATAATATCCTGGGTCTGAAATTTACCACAGAAACAGAGTACAACTCATTCCAAACCCATGTCTACTTCCATCTAGAAGGACAAGGGCAGCAGGTACTTGGGAATACCATCACCTGCAAGTTCCCCTTCAAGCCACTCACCATCCTGACTTACCATCTTTCCTTCGCAGTTGTTGGGTCAAAATCCTGGAATTCCCTCCCTACCGGCATTGTGAGACAACCCACAGCAAGTGGACTGCAGCGATTCAAGATGGTAGCTCATCACCACCTTCTCAAGGGCAAATTGGGATGGGCTATCAATGCTGGCCAGCCAGCGATGCCCAAGTCCCACAAATGAATTTTAAAAAAAGAGGTATGATGCTATAATAGAGTAAATCGAAGGAAAGTATTCAGCTACAAAAACAAATGCCAGTGAAAATTGAATTTGTGCAAATTTATGAATATTGCATTATTACTGGATGGTCTGCATTTATGCCAAATAATCCAATTCTCAAACAATACTTTGAACAATGAAGACATTCTATTGCCACAGATGATTTGGAAGGTTAGTACTTCCAAAAGTTCTTGAACATGACATTCTTCAAAGGATCCAACAAGGGCATTTGGGAATTATAATGTATTGGGATATGGCTCAAAATTCCATATGGTGGCTGGGATTTTCTATATCATTAGAGGAAATGATCTCCAATTGTATCACTTGTGCTATTCATCATGTAGAACTAACAGAACTGGTTATGATATATTAATTTCCATTCAAACCATGGGAATACCTTAGTAGGAAGCTGTTTCAACTTAAGACAAAAGGTGTTTCTCATCATTGTTGACTATTATAGAGGATGGGTTGAGGTTAAATATTTGCACAGACTCACTTTGGAAGCTATTCATACCTAAATCAAAGAAATGCTTTTAATTCACAACATCCCAAATATAGTTGTTTCGAATAATGGCACGTAGTTTGCAATTGAATGTTACAAAAGCATCACAGAATCATATGGGTTTGCATATATCACTCACGTGCTTAAGTACCCACAGGGCAATGGGGAGACAGTAAGCAGCAGCTGTAAACAATTAAAGCCTTGTTAAAGAAAAATTAGAATTTCAACACAGTTTTACTGAGCTATTACTCTATGCCACAGTAAAATAGTCTAGCCCTGTCTGAATCTTAATGAGCTCAAGATTAAGGATTCAACTCCCTTTTCTAACATACACACTTATACCAACTGTCATCACAACCAATCGAGAGAGAGTACAAACAGGAAGAATTAAACAGACCAACTGAAACCCACTTTTATAATCAACATCACAGAGTTATACAACTTACTAAGCTCCCAAAAGGGCAAAGATATGGTTCTTAGATCAGAATAACAGTGGCACAATCATAGAGACAACACAATAACGTATCTCAGGGAGTTAGATAATAACACTATAAAGTGAAACAGAAGCACCCTAGTTTGGATGATAAGGAAATTTTCATTGGGATGGGCCAGCTATCAAGATGTCCAGGATAACAACCAGAATGAAAATCTGGCATTGTCTAATAACTCAACAATGATTCACCATGTGCAATTATGACTTTGAGGAACTATGATCTTCAAAGTTTTCTGAGAGAACTGAGAATAAGATCAAGGGTATTGGTAAAGCCAGAAAAATACTTATCTCTGTGAGGCATAGATAACAACAGAAATTTAGGGGAGGTTGGATTTTTGTAGGATAACTGTAAATAATGTATAAAGGTAGGGACTTGGGGAGATGTACAGTCAACAATTAATACTCAAATATATAAATTGTAAGCTGCATCAATACTGATGTAAGTTACCTCATGATAGAGAGGCTGAAGGTTCGACACATTACAGTGTAGACCTCAAGCTAAGTTTAAGAATGTTGAATAAATGGTAATCTTATCAAGAGCAACCTCTGTTCTTGCCAAGCATCCAACATCTTCCAAGATGCATCACATAATAGCACAGCAATTAACATTTGTCACATTTAAATGCAGATAATGACCATCACCAATGAAAGGTGTTAACCATCTTCCCTTATATTCCCTGATCATGACCAGACCAGGGCTACAAGAGCAGGTCTGAAACTGGGTATTCTATAGCAAGTAACTCACTTATTGACTCCTCATAACCTGTCCACCAACTACAAGTCCGGTGAGATGAAATATTCCCAGTCCCCAGGATGAGATTATCTCTGACAACACTCAGGAAGCTGAACACTTTCAAAGACAAAACAGTCTGCTTGAATGCTACCCTACTGACTACCTTAAACTTTCACTCCCTCCACCAGTGCATAACAGTGGTAGTGTTTACTATCTACCAAATGTTCTACAGCAACAGGCAAAGGCCAATTTGACTATAACTTCCAAACCTAGACACCACAACCATCAAATTTCTTTCCAATCCCAACTTCATAATATATTGCTTTTTCTTCAGTGTTGCTTGATCAAAACCCTGGAATCACGGCCAAACACCACAGAGACTGTAACAGTTCAAAGTGGCACCTGACCACCATCTTCTCAAGGGCAATTGTGGCTTTGTACTAAATTCTGGATTGCAGATCCATCCCATAAACAAATTAATAATTTTAAAAAAACTGTTCGTGAACTAAATTTAGAATATAAATAAGCAAAGCTCAAACTTTCCCATGGCAGCAGTAGTGGATGTCCCAGTTTGATATTTTTTAATGAAGACTGTAGCATACAATTTTCAAATTCTTTCTTCTTATCAACCAACAAAGTAACATGTTAAATATACACATTGTACAGAAGCAGACTTTAACTAATTATTTGCGACCCTTAATATGTAAAGTCATTTTTGTTGGTTATAAAGAAAGCTTTGTAAGAAAGGATATAATAGGAGACAAAAAGTTATAGTCTCTTGGTACAAAACTTAACTCTTGGGTAAAGAGAGATGTGTTGCTAATGCTTTTTGTTTTACACCGCCTTTGCACAAACACAAAAATGCCAAATTTCAAAATATCACAACAGTTTAAACCAGAGAAAGAAAGAGTGATGATTAGTGGGCAAATTGATTCCAATTGGTTGAGCTGTTGCCATGGAGAGGCAACAGGGCTCCCTATGCCCAAGAATTTGTTGATCAATTCAAGCAGCATGCACATTTACCTTTTTGAAACAGATTATACACAGGCCGTATTCAACCAGACAGTGTTTGCAAAACCCAAAACAAAACGTTTACTGCTGGATGTAATTCTGTGGTTGGGCAGATCTTGCCGAGTAATCCTGATTCACTAGTAGTTGCACTGACAACAAATCTAAGATAATCAGTTGGGCACGTAATGTGACTCACTTATACTTACTGTAATCAACATACACTCATACCAAGGGGCTTGTTCTTTGAAAACAAAAGGGAAATGGGTCAAGCATTGCATTTCCTGATTTGCTCAGAATCTTAGGGAGCATGTCACTCACAGTTACTTTCTCCATGGTACTGTCTTTGTCAATCAGAGTGTAATTGCCAATTAATCAGCATCTTGTTCTCCTCTACTATTAGCCATGATGATTATTTGAAATTTGTCAACTTGCATTTATCCTGATGAGTGTATATAATAAAGCTTCAGTAACATGTTTCTGTTTTAAATTCAAAAATCAAAAGGAATTAATGGCTATACTGCTGCCCTGAATGATTAGAGCAAACTCTTATTTTTCTCTGTAAGGTGCCACTTCCTGTCCCAGAATTCTGCTTATTCTGCACATGGATAACCATAGCTATCCAGATGGGCAACTCTCCAACTTTCTTTGTTCTGGGGAAGTACTTATTACTTCTCAATTCTGAGAATTAGAGCATAATTTGTTGAGAATAAACACATCTGCTAGATTAATGAGAAAACAGTCAAAACAGAGAATCATGCCATTATTAAGCTCTAGAAAGCATTGTGCCTGAATCATATTATTCTGTAAATAATTAAAGTATGTATGTCTATAAATGATTAAACTAGGCTGGCATAAAGACTGAGGTGCAACAACAAGCCCTCAAAGCACTGGAGACAAGAGGAAAGGAAAAATGAAGAGTCAGTAAGTGTTTGAGCACTCTGTAGTGAAATCTGAGACCTTACAACACCTCTGGTATTTTGCCAGGTCGCTGCTTATTTCTATGTTTTAAATGGGGTAGCTTTGAGGACATGGCATTATTGTGTGTAGTATCTTGTATCTTGCTAATCCTTATGTTTTATTAGAAAATAGCGTGAAGCTTTTGGTTAATGCCACTTTTTCCTGGGATTTTTAACACTCAAGATTTCTCTCATTTTTTGAAAGATGGGTTTTACTTTGTGATTTTATGAGGATAAGTAGGAGAGTCTTTTGTTAAACAATGTGTTTTTTCTTGCAGGATTGTTTCCAAGGCTTTTCACTGTCTGGGGCTTCTGTTTTGGATTACAAAAGGGGGAAGGGCGGTTTTGGACTATGTTGCTAAGGGATTACTTTTGTGCTGCAGAACCCTGCATCTCTGTGGGGAATGGGAATATGGCAATGTGATTTACATAACATTATATCAATATGTACAGCTAATTAATTTGAGTGGGATGGAGAGAATATTTTCTTGCCTGATATTTTTGATAGATAAATGCAGGCCTCTTAGGATCTCAATTTCATAGGAATGAAGATGGCAAAGATAAACCACCTCTATGCTCAATATAGGCTTTTATTGTAATAAGTAACTGTATTATACATGGCTTCATTAACAGTTATCAGAAATTTAATATACAAGGTGCATACTTTGGTAAAATAGCATGTACCTGTACAACTTATAAAGAAAAAAAAGAACAAAACTGTCACAAAACAGTTGACATCTTTGAACTGTCACTGAAGTTTAATTGAAGAAATTAATATTTTGACAGATTTCTTGGTGGTGTCAATTATTTTCAGGTATCAAACTAAAACATACAAGCAGAGTTGTGCAGGTTTTGGGATTGCCATTGAAACAAGACCCACAGGAATGGTAAAGTCATTAGCAAAACATCGCAGTTTCCGAGCACACACTGTTTATTTTTAACCACCAGTCAAGCTCACAGCCTCCGCAGGTGCTGTCACTACCTTGGGCTTGACGCAGATTGATGCTGGATCTTGTTAACATTCGGAAGGAATGTTGGTAATGGCCTAGTAATTATCCCAATGTCAGTTCCTGCATGACCCACCATTACCTGCAAATCCTAAGTG
This sequence comes from Chiloscyllium punctatum, assembly GCF_047496795.1. Lineage (NCBI taxonomy): Eukaryota > Metazoa > Chordata > Chondrichthyes > Orectolobiformes > Hemiscylliidae > Chiloscyllium > Chiloscyllium punctatum. The sequence goes on from NC_092744.1 coordinate 42,458,090, forward strand.
CTGCTCTGGAATTCCTTTATGTACGGCGTAAAATAAGAAAGCTGAAACCTCAATTGTAACATAAGAATGAACATGGAAGTTTCTTCCCTTTTGTTGAAAAGAATAAAAAGCATTCTGTAAATGAGCAGACATGTACTTCAACTGATGGAGCATTGGGCACCTATTCACAGGACTCTGGTCAAACCACAGTCCAAACTGTCATTCAACTTTGCTGTTCTGGGTGGATGACCTTGATCAGTTTTCAACTAGAGAATAAGCAGAGCCACTCATGAGTACTCCTTCTCAGAGAAAGAGGTTAAATTTATAAGGAAATGTATCCTAAAGGGTTGAATATGCCTCTTATTGTTTAAAAGAGAATGTTAATGGCAAAAAATCTGTGGTCCCAAGATCTTTGGTGTATTCCTGAAGTGTATTATCATGCTCAGTTCTAGTATATTATGTAATAAGCTTCCAGTCAATACTTTTAAAAATTGGATTAAGCAAGCTATTAAGGTGTCTACAACAAATCATATAACCTCAGATAATTAGACTATAGACAGTATCAAATTTCTTTGAATACCTAATTAAGTGTGGATATAAGTGAGGGTTCCTCCGATCCATCTGTGGAATTCACACATCTCATTGTGTAAAGATCAGCCATCACCCAAAGATTACATAGTTTCTAAATTACTTATCTCCATGTATCATATTGGACAAAAGGTGAGATCAAACCTCAATAGCTGACACTAACTCAAAAATAGAAATTGCTGGAAAAAGTCAGCACGTATAGCAACACGTGTTGTGTGTATCGATGCATTTTGGAAGATCCAATCCCAGAGCGAACTATACAGCAAATGGAAAAGTCTTGGGGAAAATTGATGTCCAGAGAGGTCTGGGTATTCAGGTCCATTGTTTCCTGAAGTTGGCAATGCAGATCAATAGAGTGATCAAGAAGGCATATGGCATGCTTTCCTTATTGGATGGGGTATTGAGTACAAGAGTTACCAGGTTATTGTTACAATTGTATAAGACTTTGATTCGGCCACATTTGGAATACTGCATACAGTTCTGGTCACTACATTACCAAAAGGATGTGGATGCTTTAGAAAGGGTGCAGAGGAGGTTCACCAGGATGTTGCCTGATATGGAGGGTGCTAGCTATGAGAAGAGGTTGATTAGGTAGGATTATTTTCATTGGAAAGAACCCTAGGAGGTTGGGGGGGAGAGACGCTGATTGAGGCCAACAAAATTATGAGAGGTGTAGGCAGGGTGGATAACAAGAAACATTTTCCCAGAGTGGAGGACTCAGTTACTAGGGCTCACAATTTCAAAGTGAGAGGGAAAACATTTTGGGGAAATATTCTTAGAAAGTTCTTTACGCAGAGGGTGGTGGGTGCCTAGAATGCATTGCCAGCGGAAGTGGTAGGGGCAGGAATGATAGCATCATTTAAGATCTATCTAGACAGATACATAGATGATTAAGGAGCAAAGCGATACAGATCCTTAGAAAATTGGTGGCAGGTTTAGATAGAGGCTATGGATAATACAGTCATAGAGTCATAGAGATGTACAGCATGGAAACAGACCCTTCAGTCCAATCTGTCCATGCCGACCAGATATCCCAACACAATCTAGTCCCACCTGCCAGCACCCGGCCCATATCCCTCCAAACCCTTCCTATTCATATACCCATCCAAATGCCTCTTAAATGTTGCAATTGTACCAGCCTCCACCACATTCTCTGGGAGTTCATTCCATACACGTACCACCCTCTGCATGAAAAAGTTGCCCCTTAGGTCTCTTTTATATCTTTCCCCTATCAGCACAGGCTTGAAGGGTCGAAGGGCCTGTTCCTGAGCTGTAGTGTTCTTTGTTATGTGTTCTATCCATGAAGAGAAATCAGAGTTACCTCTTAGATCCAGTGACCCTCTTCAGAAATGATGGTAGCTAAGAAAAAGTCAGTCTTTGGGCAGAAGATAGGGTGGGGTAAGGGGTAAGGAATAAACAAGAGGTGGAGATAGACCTCAAAGAGAGAGAAGGACAATTGGATTGTCAAAGGAGTGGATAACAGTCAGCCTAGGAGAATGAATGACTGATAATGGGGACTATTCGTGGCTAACATTGTGTTGTGTGTAATAGCAGACCACGCAAAACCAAGGCCTGGTGTGTGGGGGTTGGGATAAGAATATGGGAGAAGGTGCCTCAAGTCATAAAGTTATTGAACTCGATATTGAGTCCAGTGTAGAGTTTCCAAGCAGAAAATAAGGTGCTGTTCTTCCAGATTGCGCTGAGCGTCATGGGAGTACTGCAGCAAGCCTGAGACCGAGATGGTGGCCAGGGAACAGCGTGGTGTGTTGAAGTGGCAGGCAACTGGAAGCTCATAGGCTTTTTTGCTGACAGAACCTTAAGTGTTCTGAGAAGTGGTCACCCAGTCTACACTTCACTTCTCCAGTGTAGGGAGGGTTTCAAATTTTTGGCCACAAGACACACAGAGCATTCACAATAGGGCAGCACGGTGGCACAGTGGTTAGCACTGCTGCCTCACAGCGCCAGAGACCCAGGTTCAATTCCCGCCTCAGGTGACTGACTGTGTGGAGTTTGCACATTCTCCCCGTGTCTGTGTGGGTTTCCTCCGGGTGCTCCGGTTTCCTCCCACAGTCCAAAGATGTGCAGGTCAGGTGAATTGGCCATGCTAAATTGCCCATAGTGTTAGGTAAGGGGTAAATGTAGGGGTATGGGTGGGTTGCGCTTCGGCGGGTCGGTGTGGACTTGTTGGGCTGAAGGGCCTGTTTCCACACTGTAAGTAATCTAATCTAGAGTGGATAAATAGATGAAAACAGTATGACATAGTCACATAAATGCTACACAAATGTCAGGCAATGACCATTTTAAACAAGAGAGAATCTAACTATCACCCCTTGGCACTCAGTTGTACCACCATCACTGAGTCCCTCACTATTCACATCCTGGGGCTAACCATTGGCCAGAAACTGAACTGGACTAGCAACATAAATACTGTGGCTACCAAAGCAGGTCAGAGGCTTAGGGTCTTGAAGTGAATAACTCATCATCCGAATTTCCAAACCCTGTCTCCAACTATAAGATACAAATCAGGAGTGTGATGGAATACTTTCCACTTGCCTGAATGAATGCAGCACCAACAACACGCAGGAAGCCTGGCATCATCCAGGACAAAGCAGCCCACTTGATTGGCACCACATCCATAAACATCCATTCCCTCTACCACCAACACTCAGTAGCAACAGAGTGCATCATCTGCAAAACACACTGCAGAAATTTATCAGGGTTCCTAAGTTATTACCTTTCAAACCCACGATTACTTCCATCTAAAAGGTCAAGGGCAGCAGGTGGGAACACCGCCACCTACAAATTCTGCTCCAAACCACTCATCACCCAGACTTGGAAATATATTGCTACTCCTCATTGTGGTTGGGTCAAAATCCTGGAACTCCCTTCCTAATAATATTGTGGGTGTATTTAATCAAATAGACCACAGTATTTCAAGAAGGCAGTTTACCATCACCTCAGTGGCATCTAGGGACAGGCAATAAAAGGTGACCCAGCCAGTAATCCCACATTCTATTGATAATTAAACAAAAGTTTGTTGCCTGCCCCAGTTGTGCAGTACACAGTGCATTAGGATGGTGTGGCACACTCTGCTCAGACTATACTGGAGCTAAGATGTGCATACGGCTGGTCCCCATGGATTGTTTCCTGAGATACTGTTTGGTGCTGATCAACATTGAGGTTTCTCATAGCTAACAGCGAGTTGTGGTCACCAGGTACCTGCTCTGACTTCCATATTGAGATTTCTTGACATCTTGCTTATTTAGCCTGGTTGGTAAGGTAAGTATTAATTTACAAGCTACAAGATCTCTTAATTTGCCACTCATCTAGTGCGCCTGATGATAAGATAAACCTCATCGGAGTTCTTGACCAATTCTTGCACAAATCTCACTTTGACGCCTATAAGATTCTGCTCTCTACCCTATTCTGGACAGTTCTGCCAACAAGGATGCAGACTTTGAATTGAGAGCAAAAGAGAAACAATAGGGGCAGCAAAGGCAAACATAAAGGGTGCATTAGAAAAGTACAGTCATATTTCAAGACTACATTACTTTATCATAGAATTTAAAAGCACTGAACTACTTTGCGTAAGCCAAAATGCTCTGTACAAAGAGTTCATTTGGCCATCAAATATTCAAAAACTACAAGATCATATTTGAACTGAATCTCCTTTGCAACTTGAAAGAAGGTATGTTTTCAATCATAAAATGTCTGCAAAAGTGAATTTTCCAGAACCAACGAGTCAGTACAGTAATTACTGCATAGAACTGCTTGGACCTGATTTTTATTGAGCTTGCAAGCTTTCCATATGGTTGCTATACTAAATAATTCTGTTACCAATGTACTTTACATGGTTCTGGTTCTAATTTTTATTGTCATTGCACAAAAATGCATAATATAACTATTTAAATTCATGGGCAATAATTTAAACAGCATAACTTTGAGATAACAGATTTTATTCAATCATTAGTTAACATATTTTAACTTGAACATTAATGAGGTAATTTCCTTTCTATGGTAAATTTAATGAAACCCTGGGATTCCTTCTAAAGGACAAAGCTGGTAGGGGTTTTAATTCATGCTTCATTGGTTTGTATTAAATTTGCCTGTGACAACTTACTGAAATCTTTTCTAGGTTATAAGAAACTAAGGCAGATTTGGTTAGGGATAAACAAACAGAACTCCATTATGTTCACTGGGGAAAATCTTTTAGGCTTTTCAGGATTGTTCAGGGACTTTCACTTGATGTAGGAGGCACAGAGTGACTGTTTCTTAACGTTTAACGTCTCTGCCTTATTAGGTAAAAGCTTTAGCTTTAGCAACTGATAAGGGGCAACAAATTTGGCTTTTGTTAGGCTCAAAGTATTTTTTATTGCAGAGTAAACAACAGCACTTTCTTTTGCACAGATCTGAAGGTGGCTGACGATAGTGTTCATTCCCACAAGCTGTTCAGCTACCTGGCAGCCAACCGTGTAATTAGTCAAAGAGTCATAGAGATGTACAGCATGGAAACAGACCCTTCGGTCCAACCCGTCTATGCCAACCAGATATTCCAACCCAATCTAGTCACACCCGCCAGCACCCGGCCCATATCCCTCAAAACCCTTCCTATTCGTATTCCCATCCAAATGCCTCTTAAATGTTGCAATTGTACCAGCCTCCATCACTTCCTTTGGCAGCTCATTCCATACACGTACCACCCTCTGCGTGAAAAAGTTGCCCCTTACGCCTCTTTTATATCTTTCTGTTCTCACCCTAAACCTATGTCCTCTAGTTCTGGGCTCCCCGACCCCAGGGAAAAGACTTTGTCTATTTATCCTATCCATGCCCCTCATAATTTTGTAAACATCCTCAGCCTCCGACGCTCCAGGGAAAACAGCCCCAGCCTGTTCAGCCTCTCCCTATAGCTCAGATCCTCCAAACCTTGGCAACATCCTTGTAAATCTTTTCTGAACACTTTCAAGTTTCACAACATCTTTCCAATAGGAAGGAGACCAGAATTGCATGCAATATTCCAACAGTGGCCTAACTAATGTCCTGTTGTACAGCCGCAACATGACCTCCCAACCCCTATACTCAGTACTCAGACCAATAAAGGAAAGCATACCAAACGCCTTCTTCACTATCCTATCTACCTGCGACTCCACTTTCTAGGAGCTATGAACCTGCACTCCAAGGTATCTTTGTTCAGCACTCTCTAGGATCTTACCGTTAAGTGTATAAGTCCTGCTAAGATTTGCTTTCCCAAAATGCAGCACCTTGCATTTATCTGAATTAAGCTCCATCTGCCACTTCTCAGCACATTGGTCTATCTGGTCCAGATCCCATTGTAATCTGAGGTAACCCTCTTTGCTGTCCACTACATCTCCAATTTTGGTGTCATCTGCAAACTTACTAACTGTACCTCCTATGCTCGCATCCAAATCATTTATGTAAATGACAAAAAATTAGAAACCAGCACTGCTCCTTATGGCACTCCACTGGTCACAGGCCTCCAGTCTGAAAAACAACCCTCCACCACCACCCTCTGTCTTCTACCTTTGAGCCAGTTCTGTATCCAAATGGCTAGTTCTCCCTGTATTCCATGAGATCTAACCTTGCTAATCAGTCTCCCATGGGGAACCTTGTCGAAAGCCTTACTGAAGTCGATATAGATCACATCTACTGCTCTGCCCTCATCAATCTTCTTTGTTACTTCTTCAAAAAACTCAATCAAGTTTGTGAGACATGATTTCCCACGCACAAAGCCATGTTGACTATCCCTAATTGGTCCTTGCCTTTCCAAATACATGTACATCCTGTCCCTCAGGATTCCCTCCAACAACTTGCCCACCACTGACATCAATCTCACTGCTCTATCGTTCCCTGGCTTGTCTTTACCGCCCTTCTTAAACAGTGGCACCACGTTTGCCAACCACTAATCTTCCGGCACCTCACCTGTGACTATCGATGATACAAATATCTCAGCAAGAGGCCCAGCAAATACTTCTCTAGCTTCCCACAGAGTTCTAGGGTACACCTAGGTCCTGGGGATTTATCCAACTTTACCCGTTTCAAGACATCCAGCACTTCCTCCTCTGTAATATGGACATTTTGCAAGATGTCACCATCTATTTCCCTCCAGTCTATATCTTCTATATCGTTTTCCACAGTAAATACTGATGCAAAATATTCACTTAGTATCTCCCCCATTTTCTGTGGCTCCACACAAAGGCCGCCTTGCTGATCTTTGAGGGACCCTATTCTCTCCCTAGTTACCTTTTAGTCCTTAATATATTTGTAAACACGCTTTGGATTCTCCTTAATTCTATTTGCCAAAGATATCTCATGTCCCCATTTTGCCCTCCTAATTTCCCTCTTAAGTATACTCCTACTTTCTTTACACTCTTCTAAGGATTCACTCGATCTACCCTGTCTATACCTTACATATGCTTCCTTCTTTTTCTTAACCAAACCCTCAACTTCTTTAGTTATCCAGCATTCCCTATACCTACCAACCTTCCCTTTCATCCTGACAGGAATATACTTTCTCTGGATTCTCATTATCTCATTTCTGAAGGCTTCCCATTTTCTAGCCTTTCCTTTACCTATGAATATCTGCCTCCAATCAGCTTTCGAAAATTCTTGCCTCATACTGTCAAAACTGGTCTTTCTCCAATTTAGAACTTCCACTTTTAGATCTGGTCTATCCTTTTCCATCATGATTTAAAAACGAATAGAATTATGGTCGCTGGCCCCAAAGTGCTCCCCCACTGACACCTCAGTCACCTGCCCTGCCTTATTTCCTTATTTGCACCTTCTCTGGTAGGTACATCCACATACTGAATCAGAAAATTGTCTTGTACACACTTAACAAATTCCTCTCCATCTAAACCTTTGACACTATGGCAGTCCCAGTCTATGTTTGGAAAGTTAAAATCCCCTATCATAACACCCTATTTTTCTTACAGATAGCTGAGATCTCCTTACAAGTTTGTTTCTCAATTTCCCTCTGACTATTGGGGGGTCTATAATACAATCCCAATAAGGTGATCATCCCTTTCTTATTTCTCAGGTCCACCCAAATAACTTCCGTGAATGTATTTCCGGGAATATCCTCCTTCAGCACAGCTGTAATGTTATCCCAGTCCCATGTTCCTAACCATGCCCTGAGTTCATCTGCCTTCCCTGTTAGGCCACTTGCATTGAAATAAATGCAGTTTAATTTATTAGTCCTACCTTGTCCCTGCCTGCCCTGACTGTTTGACTGACTTATGTTCTCAACTGTACCAGTCTCAGATTGATCTCTTTCCTCACTATCTCCCTGGGTCCCACACACCATCCCCCACCCCCCACCCGACCCCCCTGCCCACCACCTTACTAGTTTAAATCCTCCCAAGCAGTTCTAGCAAATTTCCCTGCCAGTATGTTAGTCCCCTTCCAATTTAGGTGCAATCCGTCCTTCTTGTACAGGTCACTTCTACCCCAAAAGAGATTGCAATGATCCAAAAATGTGAACCCTTCCCCCATACACCAGCTCCTCAGCCATACATTCATCTGCTCTATCCTCCTATTCCTGCCCTCACTCGCTCATAGAACTGGGAGTAATCCAGATATTACTATCCTTGAGGACCTCCTTTTTAAATTTCTGCCTACCTCTCTGTAATCTCCCTTCAGAGTCTCACCCTTTTCCCTTCCAATGTCATTGGTTCCAATGTGGACAATGACCTCCTGCTGGCCCCTCTCCCCCATGAGAACATTCTGCACCCTCTCTGAGACATCGTTGATCCTGGCACCAGGGAAACAACACACCATTCTGCTTTTTCTCTGCTGGCCACAGAAACGTCTGTCTGTACCTCTGACTACAGAATCCCCTAACACAATTGACCTCTTGGAAGCCGACGTACCCCTCATTGCATTAGAGCCAGTCTCAATTCCAGAAACTTAGCTGTTCGTGCTACGTTTCCCTGAGAATCCATCACCCCATACATTTTCTAAAACAACATAGCTGTTTGAAATGGGTATATTCACAAAAGCTCCTGCACTAGGTGCCGACCTCTCTCACCCTTCCTGGAATTAACCCATCTATTGTCAGGCAGGAGACCTTTCTCATCAACAACTGGTCACCACGCCACAGACCAAACAGTTACTTGTTACTGGCCAAGTCTCATTTTGTATACACTCTAAACTCCAGCTCACCTGCAAGTAAACCTCTCCCACTGCCTGAACAAACACCAGCGTAAACATCACTTACAATGAGTGACCTGTTTTTAAAAAGTAAGCAATCCTTTCCACAATCTTCCACTATTTTTAAAAATAGTCCTTTTCCCATTTTCAGACCACTATCAAAAACACAGAAAAATAAAAAGATATGGACTTTACATTCAGCAACTAGATTCTGTTCTTGACCCCCCCGTATTGGAATTGCTCTTTAATCTATCCTGCCATCAGAGCTCCTTCCCTACCTTTCCTGGACATCTGCTACCCAGCAATATTTAATGTTCCTTCTTTGAGACAGGCCTCCTTTAGAGAGACGTTATATCTGTTGTAGTCAACTTATAAAGTCTCTGTCTTATTGGTTAAAAACATTAGCTTCAGCAACTGATTAGGGCCAATACATTTCACATTCTTCAGGCTCAAAGTCTTTTTTACTGCAGAGCAAAGGACAGCACCTTGCTTTCCAGTATGATCAAGAAAGAGCGAAATGCCTCTTTCTGTGCTGTAATTCATAAATCATAGAGGAGAGCCTGGTTTAACGTGAGAGGGGAAAGATTTAGAAAGGACCTGAGGGGTAACTCTTTCACGCAGCTGGTGGTGCATGTATAGAATGAGCTGCCAGAGGAAGTGGTGGAAGGGGTACAATTACAATATTTAAAAGGCATCTCGATAGCTATATGAATTAGAAGGGTATAGACAGATATGAGTCAAATGCTGACAAATAGGACTTGGTCAGATTGGAATGTTTGGTCAGTGTGAACAAGTTGGACCAAAGGGTCTGTTTCCATGCTATATGACTCAATGACTCCACAACTGTGCTTGCAGAGCCATCATTGAAGCCTGTTCCAGTTCCACAAAATTTATTTTGTCCTATTTTAGCTCTTTTATTTTCTGCTCTAGTAGTGTCTCTATGTGCATGACATCATTAATCCTCTGATACATCGAGTATCCAGTTTCCCTAACTGTCTCTTTCTTCAACACAAATGTCCAATCTGTCTACTACTCCATACCCACTCTGTAATCATCTCACACCTAGAGTCATAGAGTCATGGAGATGTACAGCATGGAAATAGACCCTTCCATGCCGATCAGATATCCCAACGCAGTCTAGTCACACTTGCCAGCATCCGGCCCATATCCCTCAAACCCTTCCTATTCATATACCAGCGAACATCTGCCCCCAATCAACATTCAATAGTTCTTGCCTAATACCGTCAAAATTGGCCTTCCTGCAATTTAGAACTTCAACTTATACATCTGGTCTATCCTTTTCCATCATTATTTTACATCTAATAGAATTAATAGAAATATTCATATACCCATCCAGTTGCCCCATAGGTCTCTTTTATATCTTTCCCCTCTGACACAAAACCTATGTAGTCTAGTTCTGGACTCCCCAACCCCAGGGAAAAGACTTTGTCTATTTACCCTATCCATGCCCCTCATAATTTTGTAAACATCTATAAGGTCACCCCTCAGCCTCCGACGCTCCAGGGAAAACAGCCCCAGCCTGTTCAGCCTCTCCCTATAGCTCAGATCCTCCAACCCTTTCAAGTTTCACAACATCCTTCCAATAGGAAGGAGACCAGAATTGCACACAATATTCCAACAGTGGCCTAACCAATGTCCCGTACAGTCTCAACATGACCTCCCAACTCCTGTACTCAATACTCTGACCAATAAAGGAAAACATAGCAAACGCCTTCTTCACTATCCTATCTACCTGCAACTCCACTTTCAAGGAGCAATGAACCTGCACTCCAAGGTCTCTTTGTTCAGCAACACTCCCGAGGATCTTACCGTTAAGAGTATAAGTCCTGCTAAGATTTGCTTTCCCAAAATGCAGCACCTTGCATTTATCTGAATTAAGCTCCATCTGCCACTTCTCAGCACATTGGCCCATCTGGTCCAGATCCCATTGTAATCTGAGGTAACCCTCTTTGCTGCCCACTACATCTCCAATTTTGGTGTCATCTGCAAACTTACTAACTGTACCTCCTATGCTCGCATCCAAATCATTTATGTAAATGACAAAAAATTAGAAACCAGCACTGCTCCTTATGGCACTCCACTGGTCACAGGCCTCCAGTCTGAAAAACAACCCTCCACCACCACCCTCTGTCTTCTACCTTTGAGCCAGTTCTGTATCCAAATGGCTAGTTCTCCCTGTATTCCATGAGATCTAACCTTGCTAATCAGTCTCCCATGGGGAACCTTGTCGAAAGCCTTACTGAAGTCGATATAGATCACATCTACTGCTCTGCCCTCATCAATCTTCTTTGTTACTTCTTCAAAAAACTCAATCAAGTTTGTGAGACATGATTTCCCACGCACAAAGCCATGTTGACTATCCCTAATTGGTCCTTGCCTTTCCAAATACATGTACATCCTGTCCCTCAGGATTCCCTCCAACAACTTGCCCACCACTGACATCAATCTCACTGCTCTATCGTTCCCTGGCTTGTCTTTACCGCCCTTCTTAAACAGTGGCACCACGTTTGCCAACCACTAATCTTCCGGCACCTCACCTGTGACTATCGATGATACAAATATCTTAGCAAGAGACCCAGCAAATACTTCTCTAGCTTCCCACAGAGTTCTAGGGTACACCTGATCAGGTCCTGGGGATTTATCCAACTTTACCCGTTTCAAGACATCCAGCACTTCCTCCTCTGTAATATGGACATTTTGCAAGATGTCACCATCTATTTCCCTCCAGTCTATATCTTCTATATCGTTTTCCACAGTAAATACTGATGCAAAATATTCATTTAGTATCTCCCCCATTTTCTGTGGCTCCACACAAAGGCCGCCTTGCTGATCTTTGAGGGGCCCTATTCTCTCCCTAGTTACCTTTTAGTCCTTAATATATTTGTAAACACGCTTTGGATTCTCCTTAATTCTATTTCCCAAAGCTATCTCATGCCCCCTTTTTGCCCTCCTAATTTCCCTCTTAAGTATACTCCTACTTTCTTTATACTCTTCTAAGGACTCACTTGATCTATCCTGTCTATACCTTACATACGCTTCCTTCTTTTTCTTAACCAAACCCTCAACTTCTTTAGTTATCCAGCATTCCCTATACCTACCAACCTTCCCTTTCATCCTGACAGGAATATACTTTCTCTGGATTCTCATTATCTCATTTCTGAAGGCTTCCCATTTTCTAGCCTTCCCTTTACCTATGAATATCTGCCTCTAATCAGCTTTCGAAAATTCTTGCCTAATACTGTCAAAACTGGTCTTTCTCCAATTTAGAACTTCCACTTTTAGATCTGGTCTATCCTTTTCCATCACGATTTAAAAACGAATAGAATTATGGTCGCTGGCCCCAAAGTGCTCCCCCACTGACACCTCAGTCACCGGCCTGCCTTATTTCCCAAGAGTAGGTCAAGTTTTGTACCTTCTCTAGTAGATATATCCACATATTGAATCAGAAAAATGTCTTGTACACACTTAACAAATTCCTTTCCATCTAAACTACTATGGCAGTCCCAGTCTATGTTTGGAAAGTTAAAATTCCCTACCATAACCACCTTACTATTCTTCCAGATAGCTGAGATCTCCTTACAAGTTTGTTTCTCAATTTCCCTCTGACTATTGGGGGGTCTATAATACAATCCCAATAAGGTGATCATCCCTTTCTTATTTCTCAGTTCCACCCAAATAACTCACCTGGATATATTTCCAGGAGTATCCTCCCTCAGCACAGCTGTAATGCTATCCCTTATCAAAAATGATACTCCCCCTCCTCTCTTGCCTCCCTTTCTCTCCTTCCTGTAGCATTTGTATCCTGCAACATTAAGCTGCCAGTCCTGCCCCTCCCTGAGCCATGTTTCTGTAATTGCTATGATCTCCCAATCCCATGTTCCTAACCATGCCCTGAGTTCATCTGCCTTCCCTGTTAGGCCCTTGCATTGAAATAAATGCATTTTAATTTTTTAGTCCTACTTGTCCCTGCCTGCCCTGACTGTTTGACTCGCTTCTGTTCTCAACTGTACCAGTCTCAGATTGATCTCTTTCCTCACCATCTCCCTGGGTCCCATCTCCACCCCCCACCTTACTAGTTTAAATCCTCCCGAGCAGCTCTAGCAAATTTCCCTGCCAATATATTAGTCCCCTTCCAATTTAGGTGCAATCTGTCCATCTTGTACAGGTCACTTCTACACTCTGTATTCTGTATTCCTTTCTTGAATAGAAGCCCAGTAGTCCCCATCCACCAACACTCTCATTTAGCTATCTGAACTTGTGCTTTTTAACACCACTCAGTTCTATACAAGTATCATAGACTCTGTAGAAAAGGGTTAATGCAAACTAATGACAATCTATTGACTATTTATGGCCAACTCAAACCCGGAGCATACTTTCACCATGCCATTAGCTTCAGTAATACCACTTTTGCTGATGTCTCCAGAATATATCAATCCCAATTTCTCCTCGAGATGGTGATGGTGAACTGTCTTCTTGAACTATTGCAGTCCTCCTGCTGTAGGCTGATCCACAATTCCCTTAGGGATGGAATTCCAAGATTTTGACCCTGCGACAGTGAAGGAACAATGAGTAGCTCAGAGGGAAACTGGCAGATGATGGTGTTCCCATGTCTCTGTGCCCTTGTCCATCGAGGTGGAAGTGATCGTGAGTTTAGAATGAGCTGGCTGAGGATCTTCGGTGAATTTCTACAGTGCATCTTGTAGATAGTACACACTGTAGTTACTGAGTAATGGTGAGTACATGTTTGTAGATGTGATGCCAATCAATTGGGTTGCTTTGTCCTGGATGGCACCTAGCTTGAGTGTTGTTGCAGATACACCCGTCCAGGCAAGTGGGGAGTATTCCTTCATAATCCTGACCTGTGCCTTGTAGATGGTGGACAGGCTTTGGGGTGTTAGGACGTGAGTTCCTATCCGCACTATTTCTAACCTCTGATCTGTTCTTGCAGTCATTGTGTTTATATGGCGAGTCCAGTTGAGTATTGGGTTAATGGTAACCCGAAGAATGTTGATAGTGGGGCATTCAGTGGGTAACCCACGATGGATGATGGGAAAAAAAATATGACTGTAAGAACTGCTCCTTTTTGAAATATTTTCAGTGTTGGAGCTGATTTCTTTGAATTCTAGAAGCAGCATTTACTGCTGTATTAGCTATTGCATTGTTTTGGAACTTTAGGGGAAAAAATCAGAACAATGGAGCTTTATAAAAGAAAGAAGACAGACAAAGGGCAGTGATCACATGGGAAGTAATTCAAAAGGAGTGATAAACCTACACTGCTGTCTGACCCAGCAGTAACCTGTATAGATGCTGCCTTTGCCTTCTGTTTTCAAGCATCTCTGGACATGAGAGTTTGTTCTAAGAAAAATAAACAAACGACAAAATTCACAGCTGACCTTGGAGAATCCTATATGTGGGAGCTCACAGCAGGGGAGCAGCTAAATAGTTAGTTTTAAAGTGTAACCTGACTGTTATTGTTTTGTAAATGCACAATAGTGAGTACAGTGGGTTCTTTTTAGATTATATATTTTTGCCAAGTTCTGTCTCTTGATTAAACTTTCAAAATTAAAAAAAAACATAAGGCATCTGGTGCAGAGGAGTTCTCTGGCTGTCCCTATCTCAAACGATTGTGCTGTTTTGGAAAATATAAGGGGTGATGGACTCTCAGTAGAACGTAGCACTTACAGCCAGGTTTCTGATACTGAGACTGGCTCTAATAAGGTGGAGAGTAAGGCTGGTAGGTGCAGGGAATACTGGATGATGAGAGAAGTTGAGGTTCCGATTAAGAATAAGAAGGAAGCATATATCAGGTATAGACAGCAGAGACCAAGTGAATCCCTAGGAGAGTATAAACACAGTAGGAGTTCACCTAAGAGGGAAATCAGGAGGGCAAAAAGGGGACATGAGATAGCTTTGGCAAATAGAGTTAAGGAGAATCCAATGGGATTCTACAAATACATTCAGGACAAAACAGTTACTAGGGAGGGAATAGGAACTCTTAAAGATCAGCAAGGCTTCCTATGTGTGAATTGCAGGAGATGGGCCAGGTACTAAATAAATATTTTGCATCCGTATTTACTGTGGAGAAGGACATAGAAGATAGAGAACATGGGGAAATAAATAGTGACATTTCAAAAAATGTCCATATTTTGAAGAGGTGGTACAGCGCGTCTTAATGCATAAAGCTGAATAAATCGCTAGGATCTGATCAGATGTTCGCTAGAACTCTGTGGGAAGCTAGGGAAGTGATTGTTGGGCACCTTCCTGGGATATTTGTATCATTGATAGTCACAGGTGAGACGCTGGAAGATTGGAGGTTTTCTAACATTGTGCCACTTTTTAAAAAAAGAGGTAAGGAAAAGCCATAGGAAAAGGAATAGACCATTGAGCCTGATGGTGGGTAGGTTGTTGGAGGGAATCCTGAGTGGCAGGATTTACATGTAATTGGAAAGGAAGGCACTGATTAGGGATAGTCAACAAGGCTTTGTGTGTGGGAAATCACATCTCACAAACTTGTTTGAATTTTTTGAAGAAGTAATGAAAAGGATTGATGAACATGAGATGGACATGATCTATATGGATTTCAGTAAGCCATTCAACAAGGTTTCTCATGGTAGACTGATTAGCAAGGATAGATTTCATGGAATATAGGAGAACTAGCCATTTGGATACAGAACTTGCTTGAAGGTAGAAGAGAGAGGGTGGTGTTGGAGGGTTGTTTTTCAGACTGGAAGCCTGTAACCAGTGGTGTGCCACAAGGATTGGGCCTGGGTCCTCTACTTTTCATCATTTATATAAATGATTTGGATGGGAACATTGGAGGAATGGTTAGTAAGTTTGCAGATGATGCCAAAATTGGAGGTGTAGTGGACAGCAAAGGAGGTTACCTCAGATTATAATGGGATCTTGATCAGATGGGCTGGGGAGTGGCAGTTGGAGTTTAAATGAGATAAATGCGAGGTCTTGCATTGTGGGAAAGCCAATCAGGGCAGGACTTATACACTTAATGGCAAACTCCTGGGAGTGTTGCTGAACAAAAAGATATTGGAGTACAGGTTCATAGTTCCTTGAAATTAGACTCACAGGTAGACAGGATAGTGAAGAAGGAGTTTGGTATGCTTGCCTTTATTGATCAGTGCATTGAGTAGAGGAGTTGAGAGGTAATTTTGCAGCTGTACATGACATTGGTTAAATTAGTTTTGGAATACCATGTGCAAATCTGGTCTCCCTGCTATAGGAAGGTTGTTGTAAAACCTGAATGGTTCAGAAAAGATTTACAAGGATGGTGCCTGGGTTAGAGGGTTTGAGGTATGGGGAGAAGCTGAATAGGCTGGGGCTGTTTTCCCTGGAGCATTGGAGGCTGAGGGATGACCTTATAGAGGTTTATAAAATCATGAGGAGCATGGATAGGGTAAATAGACAAGGTCTTTTCCCTGGGGTGGCGGTATCCAAAACTTGAAGGCAGAGGTTTAAGGTGAGATGGGCAAGATTTAAAAGTGACCAACAGGGCAACATTTTCATGCAGAGGGTGGTGTGTGAATGGAATGAGCTGCCAGAGGAAATGGTAGAGACTGGTACAATTATAACATTTAAAAGGTGTCTGGATGTATACATGAATAGGAAGGGTTTAGAGGGATATTGGTCAAGTGCTGGCAAATGGGATTAGGTTGGGTTAGGATAACTGGTTGGCATGGACTATTTCGCTGCTCGTTGGATGCTGCCTGAACTGCTGTGCTCTTCCAGCACCACTAATCCAGTATTTGATTTTCAGCATCTGCAGTCATTGTTTTTACCTTATGGACTAGTTGGAACCAAGCATCTGTTTCTGTTATGTTCTATGATTATATGTTAAAGGGCAGTGGTTAGATTGTCAGTTATTAAAGATGGTCATTATTTGCCATTTGTGTGGTGCAAATGTTACTTACCACTTGTCAGGCCAAGAAAATTTCATGAAAATTGTTTCCACATTCTCTTCTTTCACCTTAACATCTATGTCCAACACTTTGACATTACAGGCTCCATCTCTATAGATAGGCTATTAATCAATATTCATAATAAGCCTAAGGATTCCCAAAGTTACCTTGACCACACTCCTTGTCCCTGTAAACACTATCTGTCATTTTTCAGTTTTCCCACTGCCTGTGATCTGACAATACTGAGCTCATTCTTCTGACATGCCTCTGTGGTTGGCAGGGCCTAGAACAGTGTTTTTTTTTAACCTCCCATAATTCTGCACTTTCTCTTCCTCTCCCTTCTTCCCTAAACCATATTGGGGTTCCCAGTGTCCTCACCTTTCACCCTACCAACCTCAGTATCTATTAGCTTCCCATCACCTGTCAATTTAATCCTCCACCATACTCCAGCTCTGACTTTTCTGTCCTTGGCCTCAAGTGTTTGAACAAAACTCAACATAACCTTAAGGAAGAGCAAGTTCCAGTCTCTGTAATTCAACACTGAGTTCAACAGATTTAGAAATTAACCATTTTGATTCCTTTTTCCACACTAGTTTTGGCTTTTCCCTCATTTGTTTCTCTTGTTTTGCTTTCATACGCAGCTATTTGTTATTCTGCCATTCACAACACCCCTAGACTTCTCCTCTGTTTCTTTACTCGGGCCATTATCATTCCCCTTGGTTTTGCATTGTGAACCGTTGCATCTTTTAATGTCTCCTGCCTGCTGCTCTATTTTAGAACTTCCATTCGGTTCTATTTTTATTATCTTCCCACTTCTAAATGTTTAAAACCTGTTACTTTTCTTGTCTGTGAAGGAATGATCTGATCTAACTTTGTCTCTCTTCACAAAATGCTGCCTGATCTGCTGAAAATTTGCAAGCTTTACTGATTATATTATTGAAGATAAGCTACAAATCAGGTCTCTTTCCAGGTCAGTGCTCGGGTTGATCATGTTAATGAGGGTCAAGATTTCAAATGTACATAATAATAATCCATTAGCCTTGATATTTTCCTAACTGCGTAGAACATCATTAAAAATCACAGACATCCTGATTTGGAGGTGCCAGTGTTGGACTGGGGTGTACACAGTTAAGAATCACACAACACCAGGTTATAGTCCAACAGGTTTATTTGGAAGCACTAGCTTTCAGAGCACTGCTCCTTCATCAAGCGATTGTGGAGTATAAGATCGTAGGATACAAAATTCATAGAAAAGTTTACAGTATGATGTAACTGAAACTAGCATAGGGAACTTGTGTGTGGAGTCTGAGGAGGTAGGGGAAGCTCTAAATGAGTTTTTTGCTTCTGTCTTTACAAAAGAAACAAACTTTGTAGTGAATGAAACCTTTGAAGAGCAGGTGTGCATGCTGGAGTGGATAAAAGTAGAGGAAACTGATGTGCTGAAAATTTTGACAAACATTAAGATTGACAAGTCGCCAGGCCTGGACCAGATTTATCCTCGGCTGCTTTGGGAAACGAGAAATGCAATTGCTTCGCCACTTGTGAAGATCTTTGCATCCTCGCTCTCCACTGGAGTCGTACCTGAGGACTGGAGAGAGGCAAATGTAATTCCTCTCTTCAAGAAAGGAAATAGGGAAATCTCCGGCAATTACAGACCAGTCAGTCTCACGTCTGTCATCTGCAAGGTGTTAGAAAGGATTCTGAGGGATAGGATTTATGACCATCTGGAAGAGCATGGCTTGATTAAATGCAGTCAACATGGCTTTGTGAGGGGCAGGTCATGCCTCACAAACCTTATCGAGTTCTTTGAGGATGTGACTAGAAAAGTTGATGAGAGTCGAGCTGTGGATGTGGTGTATATGGACTTCAGCAAGGCATTTGATAAGGTTCCCCATGGTAGGCTCATTCAGAAGGTCAGGAGGAATGGGATACAGGGGAACTTAGCTGTCTGGATACAGAATTGGCTGGCCAACAGAAGACAACGAGTGGTAGTAGAAGGAAAATATTCTGCCTGGAGGTCAGTGGTGAGTGATGTTCCACAGGGCTCTGTCCTTGGGCCTCTACTGTTTATAACGTTTATTAAATGACTTGGATGAGGGGACTGAAGGATGGCTTAGCAAGTTTGCAGATGACACAAAGGTTGGAGGTGTCGTTGACAATATAGAGGGCTGTTGTAGGCTGCTGCGGGATATTGACAGGATGCAGAGATGGGCTGAGAGGTGGCAGATGGAGTTCAACCTGGATAAATGCGAGGTGATGCATTTTGGAAGGTCGAATTTGAAAGCTGAGTACAGGATTAAGGATAGGATTCTTGGCAGTGTGGAGGAACAGAGGGATCTTGGGGTGCAGGTACATAGATCCCTTAAAATGGCCACCCAAGTGGACAGGGTTGTTAAGAAAGCATATGGTGTTTTGGCTTTCATTAACAGGGGGATTGAGTTAAAGAGTTGTGAGATCTTGTTGCAGCTCTATAAAACTTTGGTTAGACCGCACTTGGAATACTGCATCCAGTTCTGGTCGCCCTAGTATAGGAAAGATGTGGATGCTTTGGAGAGGGTTCAGAGGAGGTTTACCAGGATGCTGCCTGGACTGGAGAGCTTATCTTATGCAGAGAGGTTGACTGAGCTCGGACTTTTTTCATTGGAGAAAAGGAGGAGGAGAGGGGACCTAATTGAGGTATACAAGATAATGAGAGGCATAGATAGAATCAATAGCCAGAGACTATTTCCCAGGGCAGAAATGGCTTAACACGAGGGGTCATAGTTTTAAGCTGATTGGAGGAAAGTATAGAGGGAATGTCAAAGGTGGGTTCTTTACACAGAGAGTTGTGAGAGCATGGAATGCGTTGCCAGCAGCAGTTGTAGAAGCAGGGTCATTGGGGACATTTAAGAGACTGCTGGACATGTATATGGTCACAGAAATTTGAGGGTGCATACATGAGGATCAATGGTTGGCACAACATCGTGGGCTGAAGGGCCTGTTCTGTGCTGTACTGTTCTATGAAACTATATATTGAAAAAGACCTGGAATGTTTGTTAAATCTCTCATCTTTTAGAATGGGCGTGTTGGTTTCAGTTCTTTCATATGTAAATTCCAGAACTTTCTTAAAGTTACGTTCTCAAGTGAACTTTAACAATAGGTGTCGTGTTGGCCCAGATAATGCACTGAAGGTGTAAGGTGCCCTGTGTGAGGCTGTCTGTGCCCAATGTTCAGACTGATTCTAATCAAAAAAGGGATTTTCAGGATCTTACATGGATTCATGCAGTTTTTGAGCAAAATAAAATGTAATTCTGCAAGTACAAGTTCACCCTATAAACTTATATGTGTGTGTGCATGTGGGTGTGTGTAAGTGCAGGGGTGGGGGTATAAGTGTCTGTGAGAGAGTGTGTGTATGTGTAGGTGTCTGAGTGCAAGGGTAAAGGCCTATAAATCTGTGAGAGGGTGCGTGTGGGAGTGTATGTGTGAGCGTATGAGAAAGGGTATGCGTGAGTCGCTGGGTCTTTAGGAGTGGTGTGTGTGTGTTTAGTGGGGTCACCTGTAATGTGACATGGACCTAAGATCCCGGTTGAGGCCATCCCCCTGGGTACCGAACTTGGCTATCAGCCTCTGCTCAGCCACTTTTCGTTGTTGCCTGTCCTCAAGTCCGCCTTGGAGGACGGTCACCCGAAGGTCTGAGGTCGACTGTGCTGGACCACTGAAGTATTCACTGACTGGGAGGGAACACTCTTATCTGGTGATTGTTGTGCGGTGTCCATTCAACTGATGCCATAGCCTCTGCTTGGTCTCACCAATGTACCCTGTCTCAGGTCATCCTTGTCTGCAGCATATGAGATAGACAGCATTAGCTGAGTCGCATGCATACATGCCACGTACATGGTGGGTGGTGTCCCCAAGTGTAATGGTGGTATTAGTTTCGACATTCTGACATGGCTTGCAGCATCTACCGTGACAAAGTTGTATGGAGTTGTCCTGAAAGCCTGGCTGTTTGCTACAAACAATGATCTATTTGAGGTTTGGTGGCAGTTTAAAGGCGAGCATTGGAGATGTGGGGAAGGTCTTGGCGAGGTGCTCATCCTCATTGATAATGTGTTGAGGGCTGTGAAGAACATGGCGTAGTTTCTCAGCTCCTGGGAAGCACTGAACAATGAAGGATGCCCTGTCGGTTGCAGTACGTGTCTGTCTCCTGAGGAGGTCATTACAGTTTCTTGCTGTGGCATGTCAGAACTGATGGTCGATGTGTTGAGCAACGTATCCTGTTCTCATGAGGATATCCTTGAAAACTTCCAGCTGCCCGTCACGTTCCTCTGTATCTGAACAGATCCTATGCATGCGTAGGGCTTGTTCATAGGGGATGGCTGTTTTAATATGTTTTGGGTGGAAGCTGGAGAAGTGTATCATTGTGAGGTTGTCTGTGGGTTTGTGGTAGAGTGTGGTGCTGAGGTGTCCATCCTTGATACCACCATTACACGTGGGGACACCACCCACCAGGTACGTGGCATGTGACTCAGCCAATGTTGTCTATCTCATATGCTGCAGACATATGTGTCCAAGAATGAGACAGATAGTAGAGAGTAGTCCATGGTGAGTTTGATGGTGGGATGAAATTCATTGATATCACTGTGTAGTTGCTTCAATGATTCCTTGCCATGGGTCCAGAGGAAGAAAATGTCGTCAATATATCTGGTGTATAGTGTTGGTTGGTGGTCCTGCGTAGAGAAGAAGTCTTGTTCGAAACTGTGCAACTGAAAATGTTGGCATGTTGGAGTACAACTTTGGTCCCCATAGTTGTTCAGTGTCTGAATGAAGAACTGGTTGTCAAAGGTGAAAATGTTGTGGTCGAGGATAAAGTGAATGCGTTGTAGGACGGTGCTCGGAGATTGGCAGTTGTTGGTATTGAGTACTGAGATTGTTGCTACAATACTATCATTGTTGGGGATGCTGGTGTAGAGTGCGGAAATATCCATTGTGACGAGGAATGTTCCCAGTTCGGCTGGTCCATGGGTGCTGAGTTTCTGTAAGAAATCTGTGGTGTCGCGACAGAAGCTGGCGGCCCCCTGTCCAGATTAGAGTGGTGCTGGAAAAGCACAGCAGGTAAGGCAGCATCCAAGGAGCAGGAAAATTGACATTTTGGGCAAAAGCCTTCATCAGTTGGTTGAGGGTCCCCTGTACAATGGGTTTCAAGATGCCTTCAACATAGCCAGAGAGGTTCTCACACAGGGTCCCATTGCCTGATACAATCTGACATCCTGGTGTGTAGGCTTTGTATATCTTTGGAAAGCAGTAGAAGTCACCCACATGAGAAGTACGTGGGATGAGGGCATCTAGGGAACTCTGAAGGACTGAATCCAAAGTCCTGATCAATGTTTTTAGTTCACGAGTGTGTTCTCTGGTCGGATCAGCCGGTAGTTGCCTGTAGTGTTCCTATTGTTCAGTTGTCGGTACACTTCCTTGCAGTAATCTGTTCTATTATGAATGACGATGGCTCCTCCTTTATCTGCTGGTTTGCAAACAATGTTGTGATTGGTTTTGAGAGCATGGATGGTATTGCATTGTGATTGGCTGATGTTTTGTTCTACTTTGTGGGTATGGCTGATGAACCTGGCATTTATATATTCCTGACGGTTTGAGCATACATGTCAAACCCAAGGCAGTGGCCTTCCGGTGGGGTCCAAGTTGACTCCCTCTTTGGTCACTTGTCTATGGATCCTTGTGATGACTGTTCTGGTTCCTTGGTGGGCTCACTGGGATCACTGTTGGCATCTTGAAAGAATTCCCAGAGTCTCGTTCGTCTGATGAATTCCTCCACGTCTGCTGCAAGACCCATAGGGTCCATTTTGGTGGTGGGGCAGAAATTGAGACCCCTGCGAAGAAGTTCAATCTCTTCCGGTTGAAGGATATGGTCCGATAAGTTCACGATCAAGTTGATAACGTTTTCCTCTTTGATGCTTGGCTATTGCTGGTGGTGATGCCAAGTTTCTCCAGTTTCTTGTTCTTGGTGTGCATGAATGTGGTGTAGTTTTGTCACCTTGCCTGTTTGGTAATGTCCCGTAACTGTATTGCTGCATCCTGAGTGCAGGCTGAGAGTGTGGACTCCATCTTAATTTCAAGGTTGTGGGGCCTGCTGTAAAGTTGGTGGATGAGATGATTGAGTTTACGAGAGGTGCGATGGCAAAGTCTTTCTGCGTAGTCTGTGTTGTAGGTCGACTTAAGTGGGTTGTGATCCGTAATCCTTTTGGGATCTTTCCTGCTTTCCTGTACTTCTGTAGAAAATTGATGTCTGTGTTGATATGTGCGATCTTCTTGGAGATCCTCTCCACTTTAAGCTGGCAGTTAGTGATATCAATGGTGCCATGATGTGGAGATGCCGGTGTTGGACTGGGGTGGACAAAGTTAAAAATCACACAACACCAGGTTATAGTCCAACAGGTTTATTTGGAAGCGCACTAGCTTTTGGAGCACTGCTCCTTCATCAGTGGTGGTGGAGCATAAGATCGTAGGACACAGAATTTATAGCAAAAGATTACGGTGTGATGTAACTGAAATTACATATTGAAAAAAACCTGGATTGCTTGTTAAGTCTCTCACCTTTTAGAATGAACATGTTGGTTTCAGTTCTGTCATATGTAAATCCCAAATTTTCTTAAAGTTACGTTCTCAAGTGAACTTTAACAATAGGTGTCGTGTTGGCCCAGATAATACACTGAAGGCAGGAGGTGCCCTGTGTGAGGCTGTCTGTGCCTCAATGTTCAGACTGATTCTAATCTAAAAAAGGGATTTACAGAATCTTACATGGATTCATGCAGTTTTCGAGCAAAATAAAATGTAATTCTGCAAGTACAAATTCACCCCAAGTGTGTGTGTGTGTGTGTGTGTGTGTGTGTGTACGTGGGTGTGTGTGTGCAGGGGGCTATGAGTGTCTTTGAGAGAGTGTGTGTATGCGTAGGTGTGTGAGTATGTGTGTAAAGGGGTATACGTCTGTGAGAAGGTGTGTGTGAGAGTGTGGGAGTGTATGTGTCTGTAGGAGTGTGTGGTGTGTCTGTATGTCTGTCAGTGTGCGTGTGTGTCCCTGTATAGTGCAGTGGGGTCACCTGTAGTGTGACATGAACCCAAGGTCTTGGTTGAGGCCATCCCCATGGGTACTGAATTTAGCTGTCAGTCTCTGCGCGGCCACTTTGTGTTGTTGCCTGTCCCGAAGTCCGCCTTGGAGGATGGTCACCCGAAGGTCTGAGGTCGAACGTCCCAGACTGGTGAAGTGTTCTCTGACCGGGAGGGAACACTCCTGTCTGGTGACTGTTGGGCAGGGTCCATTCATCTGTTGCCGTAGCCTTTGCTTGGTCTCGCCAATGTCCTTGCCCTGATATCTTTGCATTCTCACAGAATATGTAGTAATCCAACATAGCAACTCACTCACACTTTGAGTGGAGTTTAGGGTGTCCATAAATGGCTCTGCAAGATTAAAGCCCAGATGATGAAGATGAAAATGTAACCTCAGAGCTATTTCTTTTCATTAGTCTTCCTTTAAAAGTAAAACCTCCTTTAACATGAAAAACCTTGGTTTTGTTGGATGTTTAACTAATGATGATGCTTTTTACATCAGCATGCCTGTTGCAATTTAATGCTGCAAAAATTACAATACTCGCAGTGTTCGAAAGGCATGTTGTACATACTTGTATGTTCGCTGGAGCATTACAGTGCACTGAATGTGAAGTTCTAGTATCTAGCCTCCTTCAGCCTTTTTCATTTGTAGTTATTGTTGTTTGAATGAATAAAATTTCCAGAGTGCTGAAAGAAAACAAAAGCACCACATGTATGTGTCAAGGTGCTATACTTCATTGTCTTGTTCTACAGCTCTGTGAGTACTAACCTGCCCTATTTTGTGCTGCTTTTATTGTAAAAATTTTCCCATGCAATGCATTGGCTGACACAGCAGTTCAGTGAGTCAGTTTATTACTGTCTACGGCTAATTACCCAGGAGCAGCTTTGGTGTTACCTTGTCACTGCAGAGGATGCATACCATTGTAATCCTCTCATTATGTCTCCTGCTACAATCACTTAGGCCAGTCGTTGCCCTCTGACAGGCTATTCATGAGGAGCAGACTCCTCACCAGGGACTTTCATTAGTGGAGACTAGCAAAGTTAATGAACAGCTTTGCATAAAGCTTGAAATGTTATTAATGGAAAACGAATCATTTCCAAAAGAATTGCTCAAGAATGCAGATGTCTTATAAACTTTTAATTTTCCAGAAGATTATAACTTGTATCGAAGCATAATTTCTTGGGTGGCAACATGTCTCATAAAATGGCCAAGCCTTGTGGGTGAGCTGAAAGACAAGGTTTGGAAGGGAAATGGTTGCCTGGGCAAGGATGCCATCACAGTACAGTCACATCTTGCCCCCATTTAAAGTCCATCATACCTCAGTAGGTTTTTTTTAATAGAAAGAGGAATACTGTGCGACTCTCATGGAACAAAAGTGATACAAGGGTGTTTCAATCTTTGAATGTGGAATCCGACAAAAGGATTCTAATAGAATTGCTATGAAGGCTGTAAATTTCATTTAACTTCCCTTAGATTGCATTAATTTTAAAAATCATTCAAGTTGACAGCAATTTAGTCCTCGATACAGATAGATTTCCTGTTTGATTCAGCTATTTCTGATCATTTGGAATTTCAAATTGTTGAAATACCACTTTCTTACCACATTGTTCCAAATAGGGTCTGATCAGAGCCTTATACAGTATATGAAGATGGTGGCAGAGTAAAACATTCTAGCCAAAGCTCGTCTGCTTGCCAGTTCATTTCCCTTTCTCTTTCTTTTTTCCCTCTTTAATCTATTTCTCTTTCCATCCCCAAAACAAATTCTAACTTATTAAACTACCCTACCTGGAGGGAATAGAGATCCTAATCCAAGACCAGCTGGTGCAGGAGACAAGATGGAGTCCAGGCCAGTACAGGATGTGAGTGGCAGCCGGATCCCAGAGCGGCATCAGAATGAGCCCGGGCCGAGTGCTGGCCAGAGCCCGGAGCAGGAGCAGAGCGAGCACATGACAAATCCCAACCGGATCCTGGAGCAGGAGCAGAGTGAGCACGGGCCGAGTCCCGGCTGGAGCCCGGAGCGGAAGCAGAGTGAGCACAGGCCGAGTCCCGGCTGGAGCCCGGAGCGGAAGCAGAGTGAGCACGGGCCGAGTCCCGGCTGGAGCCCGGAGCAGAGTGAGCACGGGCCAAGTCCGGCCCAGAGCCTGAAGCAGAGTGAGCACGGGCCGAGTCCCGGCTGGAGCCCGGAGCAGAGTGAGCACGGGCCAAGTCCGGCCCAGAGCCTGGAGCAGAGTGAGCACGGGCCGAGTTCCGGCCGGAGCCTGGAGTGGGAGCAGAGTGAGCATGGACCGAGTCCTGGCCGGAGCCTGGAACAGGAGCAGAGTGAGCACGGGCCAAGTCCCAGCTGCAGCCTGGAGCAGGAGCAGAGTGAGCACGGGCCGAGTCCCAGCTGCAGCCTGGAGCAGGAGAACAGTGAGCATGGGCCGAGTCCCGGCTGGAGCCTGGAGCAGGAGAACAGTGAGCACGGGCTGAGTCCCGGCTGGAGCCCGGAGCAGGAGCAGATTGAGCACAGACCGAATCCCGGCCGAAGCCTGGAGCATGAGCAGAGTGAGCACGGGCTGAGACCCGGCGGAGCCTGGAGCGGGAGCAGAGTGAGCACGGACCGAATCCCTGCCGGATCCCAGAGCGGGTTCAGAGTGAGCACAGGCCGAGTTCTGGCTGGAGCCTGGAGCAGGAGCGGAGTGAGCACGTGCCAGGTCCCAGCCGGATCCCAGAGCGGGTGCAGAGTGAGCACGGGCTGGCTGGGGGGATATGTCATAGAGGCATGTCCTGGACAGACGCCAGCCCGTTCAGGCAGTGAGTCTGTGTGTTCTGAAGCCCGGCAGGCACAGTCTCAATGAAAATGAACTTTAAAGACTTTGCATTCTCATTCTGGACTTTTTAAACTCTGTATTCCCTTGGTAGTTTATTTCTTTTACTATTTCAATTCTGTAACAACACTTAAAGTGTATGTACCTAAGTCCTGTGTACCCTAGATGGCACCGAGAGGTGACATTACAAACTTTTCACTGCACTCATTCAAGTCTATGTGATAATAAAGGCTATTCTATTCTATTCTATAAACAGAAGGGCAAAAGAATCTATATATATATATCTATAACTCATGTCAGAGCATTGGAAACTTTTTACAATTAACTAGCCCAAGTGTTTCATTTTTCTTAACTTATGATCATAAAAAAATAGAAACTTTTCATCAGAATTATTTTCCTCAGATACAAACAGTGACTACACAATATCAAAGCTTCAGCATGTAACACATGTCAGCTGTCAGTGATTAAAGATTATTAAAAAATAAGTTGCATATATTTTGATTCAGACTGCACGAGGAAGATCTTTCAATGAATAAGTTCTACTACACTATTTTATGTATTTATGTAAATATACACAGCATAGCTCCTTGTGTGTTTTTCAATATGACAGACCTTTCTACAAATCCAATCTGTACATTGAGGTGCAGGGGAATACTGTGTACCCACAGTGAATATTGATATCATTATGGGAAGATGGGGATGTCATCTGTTCGTTAAGTATAGTAATTTTTGTTTTACTTTACTTAATTCTGTCCAGTCAACTTTATTAATGGAAGATTAATTAATAACATGACTGAGCTTATATTTTGAATGTTACTGCTAACATCAAGGTTAATTAGTAGAAAAATGTTATAAAAATACCCCCAATAGAAAGCAAGCATAGGAAATAGGGGCAGGAGTGGTCCTTCAACTGCTCTGTCATTTAATATGGCTGGTCATCCAACTTACTTCTGAAGGAAGGTCACTGGACTCAAAACATTAACTCTGCTCTCTTCACAGATGCTGCCAGACCTGCTGAGTTTCTCCAACAATTCCTGTTTATGTTTTAGTATCATGTTCCCACTTTCTTCCCGTACCCTTTAATCCCTGACTCTTGAAAACATTCAATGTTTTGGCCTCGACTACTTCCTGTAGCAGAGAATGCCATAGACTCATAATTCTCTGGGTGAAGACATTTTTCCTCATCTTAGTTCTAAATGGCCTACCCACATCCTTAAACTGTAACTCCTGGTTCTGCAGTTCCCAGTCACCGAGACCATCCTTTCTGCATTTACTCTGCCTAGTCCTGTGTTAGAATTTTATAGGTTTCTGTGAGAATTCCCCCCATTCTTCTAAACTCTAGCCTGAAATGATCTAGTCCTTCTTCAGACGTCAGTCCTGCAATCCCAGGAATCAGTGTGGTGAACCTTTGTTGTCCTCCCCCTACTCCCCCACTACCAGAACATCCTTCCCCAGATAAGGAAACCAAAACTGCCCACAACACTCCAGGTGTGGTCTCACTAAAGCCCTGTACAACTGCAGCAAGACATCTTTACTCCTGTATGCTAATATGAAGATCAACATACTCTTTATCTTCTTTGCTACCTGTTGCATCTGCATGCTTACTTCCGGTCACTGGTGTACATGGACAGCCAGGTTTCATTGCACCTTCTCCTTCCCAATTTATTGGCATTCAGATAGAGCTTTGCTTCCTGTTTTTGCTACTAAAGTGGATAACCTCACATTTATCAATTTTACTTCATCTACCATGCATTTGCTCACTTACTCAACTTGTTCTAATCAGAGTAAAGCATCCCTCCACCCTCCTCACAGTTCACTCTCCCATCCAGCTTTATATTGCCTACAAACTTGGAGATATCACATTTTCTCTCCCAGAGTACTCGACAGGATATAATCCTTCTGGGTTACACTATTCTCAAGTTCAACAGACCTCTTTTGTTTTGAAAACCAAATACTACAAGATGCAAGAAATCTGAAACAAATACAGAAAATGTTGGAGAAAGTCTGCTGGTCTGGCAGCATCTGTGGAGAGAGATACAAAGTTAACATTGAATCCAGTGTGACTCTTAATGCTTTAAGTCCAATACGACTATTCTTCAGAACTGAAGGAATTCTGAAGAAGTGACATTGGACTCAAAATGTTAACTTTGTTTCTCTCTGCACAGATGCTGCCAGACCTTGAGTTTCTGCAGCATTTTCTGTTTGCTTCAGATTTTTAAATTCTTTTAACAGAATGTCCACATCGCTGCCCATCAACATTTGTTCCTCATCCCTAACTGATCTTGAGAAGCTGGTGGGGAACTGCCATCTTGAACTGCAGCAGTCAATATGGTGTAGGTACTGCCAGTAAGAAAAATGTCAAAGGATTTTGACCCAGAGCACTGAAGGACAGTGATATAGATCCAAGTTGGCATGGCGTGTAGTTGGAAGAAACCTGAAACTGGCATCTTGTCATTCTAAATGATAGAGGTTGTGTGTTTGGGAGGCACTGTTGAAGGAGCTTAGATGAGTTGCAGTGTTGAACCTTACATATGGCACACACAGTGTTGCTACTGTGCATCAGTGGTGGAGTGAATGAATATTTACGGTGCTGGAAAGGGTACCAGTCAAGTGGGTTGCATTGTCCTGGAAGCTGTCACGCTTTTTCAGTGTTTTTAAGAGTTGCACTCATCCAGGCAAGTGGGAAATATTCCATTGCATTTCTGACTTGTGCCTTGTGGATGATGGACAAGCTGTGGAGAACAAAGAAGGGAGTTACTCATCACAGAATTCACAGCATCTGACCTGTTCTTCTAGCAGTATTTACACAGATGGTACAGTTCAGTTCCTGGTCAATGGTAACCACCAGTATGTAGGTAGTGGAGGATTTGATGTTAATGCAGTGGAATATCAAGGCTAGGTAGTTCGATTTTCTCTTGTTGGAGATGGTCATTGCCAGGCAATTGTGTTGCAGGAATATTACTTAACAATTATCAGGCCAAACTGGATGCTTTCAGGTCTTTGGCATGAGGACAGTATGGAATGAGCTGCCAGAGGAAGTGGTGGATGCTGGTACAATTGCAACATTTAAAAGGCATCTGGATGGGTATATGAATAGGAAGGGTTTGGAGGGAAATGGGCTGGGTGCTGGCAGGTGGGACGAGATTGGGTTGGGATATCTGGTCGGCATGGACAGGTTGAACCGAAGGGTCTGTTTCCATGCTGTACATCTCTAGGACTCTATGACAGAGACTGCTTTAGTGTCTGAGGAGTCACAAATAGTGCTGAACATTGGACAATCATTGGCAAACATTCCTACTTCTGACTTTATAATGGAATGAAGGTCATTGATTAAGCAGCTGAAGGTGGTTAGGCCCAGGACATTATCATAAGAAAATTGTATGATGATGTTCAGGAACCGAGATAGTTGACCTCCAATGCCAAAACCACCTACTCTTGTATTGGTAAGTTCCTAACCAGCAGAGGGTTTTCCTGTGCATTCCCAGGACTTCAAGTTTGCAGGGGCTATAGCACTTAGTCAAATGCTCTTTGATGTCCACAACTGGTACTCCCAAATCATTCATCAGGTTCAGTATTTTTCTCCAGGCCAGCACCAAGGTTCTAATAAGTTCAAGAACTGAGAGAACCTAGCAGAATCCAAACTAACAGAATGCCAGTGAGCAGATTATTCCCTTGCAAGTGCCACTTGATAGCACTGTCAATGACCACCTCTATCACTTTGTTAATGATCGAGTAAGCGATGACAGAATGGTAAATAACCAGGTTGGATCTGTCCTTCTTTTAGTGGACAGACATACCAGGCTAATTTTCCATGGTGTTGAGTAGTTATCAATGTTGTAGCTTTACTGGAACTGCTTAGCTATGGACGTAGCTTGTTCTGGAGCATGTGTCATCAGTACTTTTATGAGAATGAATTAGGGACCCATAGCTTTTAGAGAATTTGTTGCCTTCAGCCATTTCTTGGTATCGGGTGAAGTGATTCGATTTGGCTATCTGTGATGCTGGAAATCTCAGGAATTGGCTGAGATGGATAATTCACGGCACTGCTGGCTGCAAGTGTTTCAGCCTTGTCTTTCGCACTGATGTGTTTGGCTCTCCCCTCATTGAGGATGGCAATATTTCAGAAATTTCCTGCTTGTTGTTTTATCCTCTACCATAATTTATATCTAGGAGGATTGAAGAACTTCTGATCTTTTGGTTCTGAAATTATTTATTTCCATCTGTTGCTTGCTGCTTATGCTATTTGGTTGGTAAGTAGTCATGTGTTGTAATCTCATTGGTTGACACCTCAATTTTAAATAATGCTTCATGATGCTCCTCTGACATTCCCTCCAGTATTCTTCATTGAGCCAATGATGATTCGTCTCCATGATGATCTTGGTAAAGAGGGCAATATGTTGGAGCATGAAGCTACAGATTGTGGTTGACTACAATTCTGCTACTCATGATTATTCACAAAGTGTTATGAATGGCTGGTTTTGAATTACAAGATATGTTCTAAATCTATCTAATTTGGCATGTTGGTCATGCAACAAAATGTAGTGGATGATACTCTCAACATGAAGATGAGCAGTCATATTCACAAGGAATGTACAGTGGCCACTCCTATCAATTCTGTCAGACAAATATATCTGTGTTAGGTAGATTGCTGAAGACCTGGTTAAGTGGGAATGCCCCTCCTATTGGCTTCCTCTTTACCTGCTGTTGACCTAATGTAGTGGTTATATCCTTTAGGACTTGGCCAGCTGAATCAGTTGTGGTGCGAACAAACCACTCTTGAAAATGGTCTTTGAAGGCCTCGCCCTGAGTACATTCTACGCCCTTGCCAATCTCATGCTTCTTCTGTTTGGTGGTCAACATAGAAGAGCACTGATTCATCAGCTGGAGTGGAATGGTAGATGAAAGCAACAAGAAGTTTCCTTTGACCTGATGTCATGAGACTTCAAGCGGTCCGGATTTAATGTTAAGGAGTGAGAACAGGGGAAGTTTCTCTGGAAGTAGATCAGTTCTAGTCAGCTTGTATCCAATTAACCTGCAACCTAGTCTAACTACAGGAGATACTATATGGTTTAAGTTACTGTATTCAGTGATGATTAGAGCGGTGCTGGAAAAGCACAGCAGGTCAGGCAGCATCTGAGGAGCAGGAAAATCTACGTTTTGGGCAAAAGCCCTTCGTCAGGATTCCTGACAAAGGACTTTTGCTCGAAATGTCGATTTTCCTGCTCCTCAGATGCTACCTGACCTACTGTGTTTTTCCAGCACCTCTCTAAACTTGACTCAAATCTGTAGTACCCACTTCTGCCTTAAGTCTGTATCATTTTGCAGTTTAAGTTCCTGGTAATAAAGTGGCTGAATTGGAGATAAAATGGTCAGTTGTGATTCTTAATCTCTCAGACATCACAGCTAGAAGTCACAACTCTTTCCTGCACCATTGAAAATAGCTGTTCCCGAGAGGACCTCTCAGTCCAAGACTTGGCCATAATTGTTTTTCTAAGCCCACCTTCATTTGCTGTCCTGATCAGGACAACGATAATCCAACCCTAGGACATGGTTTTTCATCAGTTAAATCAGGAGATCGCATTTAACACAAGAACCTATCTCATGCTCTACTGAGTTGCCCAACCGATTTTTCTTTAGTATATAATGGTCCAACAGATTAGTAAAATCAAAGGATTGCTTCAACCTGTTTGTGCTGATTAACCACATGGTTCTTGTGCATGCAGCAATGCCACCTGACCTCTATATATCTTCTTAATGAAGTTAACTGAGCAGCAATTTCAATGAACCTTGTATAAGTGAAAAGTAAAGTGGAGCCATTCGCAAGCTGAGCTCACTGATGGAACCTGTCACTTCAGTTTTTCAGGTCACAAACTGAGAAGAGCAATTAAAAGAGAGGGACTCCACAACCTCGACAGTTTAATCATTAAAGCTCTTGTTGTGTTCAATGATGAATTGCTGCTAAGAGTGAAATATGCTGCTAGCCATTAATCAGCAGTTGCTCTGGATGAAAGGCACATTGTTTCAGGAGCTTCTATTTGGTAATTAACTGGTTATCCCCAAAAATGATACATGGTCCAGTGTAAACCTATAGAACTGCCTGGCTGTAGATAATAATGTTGAACAGCTGGAACCTCCCGAGACCGATTCATTCCTTTTCATAAGCATCAGCTGAAAAATGACACTTACATTTGCACCAACATATACTGGAAGGAAACACAAAGCATTCAGTGTAAATATACTGTGACCCTTTGCTGCAAATTTTACCACGGAGAAATACCAGAGAATAACAAAAGGACAATTCTTAGTTACTTTCTTGTAAAATACAATGAAACCACATTTAGCAGAATAATCAATTAAGATGATAAGCATTTTATATACATTTCCATTAATACCTTTCCAGCCTATAAAATGCAATATTTAATTTTAATGTGTATGTGACAAAAATGCAATCCACTCTAATACCCTGTATAAAGTTAGAATTTTCTGTTTATGAAATGGGGTACAGAAATTCAATCTTGTTTGAATTTCAGTTTAAATCTGAATTGAAGTCTCAATCCAAAAAAAAGTACTTCTTTAAAATTTCAGGCTATTCCCAATCAAAATATGAATCAAAAATCAAAGCAGAGTTCAAATCTGATAAAGCATCAGTTTGGTAATAGAAGAAAAATCAGAATGTTGTTTATCCATAGAACTGAAACATTAGCAAAACAGAATCCTATTCTTACTGAATTTCACCAGGTAATTCCAAACTTTTATTTGATAGTTCCATGGAAAATTTGCACAGGGATCTAGACTACATGATGGGTGGTCATAGTGAATAAAACTGGTGAGCCAGGAGGTCTTTAAAAGCTACAGGTCAACTTTGAAATGAAATTAAGGAAGAAGTAGCTGCCTAGAGTTTAAAAATGAGTAGAACTGTGTATCAGACTCCAGCACTTATCCCTGATACGCCAGAGATTATGTTACAGGTGCTGTACCAAAGTTGTGCAACTCTTTTTGGAACTGAAGGCCACCCACTTCTTAACTCAGAAGTGTAAGCTGCTTGGATGAAGGTCACAAAGCAAGTCAATACAATCTCCAGGTCTGTAAACCCTAGGATCAAATGCTGAAGACATTTGTAAGTAAACCCATCTTAGTACACATATTTCCCTGTCTTCCACAGCAGCTGTGGCACTAAAGGCATTGCTTATACTGTGCACCCTCGGGGGATAGTATAGAAAGACACTAATACAAAATTCTTTCATACAACTGAAACTGGGGGATGGGGATTCTCTTTATATCCCTGTTTTCACTCACCAACATTGCTCTCATTTGAGCAATATTTCACATTTAAAATTTCATTCTTGTTTTCAAATCCCTCCAGAGCTTTGTCCCTCTTTATCTCCTCCATCATAGAATAACATCATAGAATGGTTACAGTGTTGAAGGAGGCCATTTGGCCTGTCTTGTCACTGCTGGCTCTTTGAGGGAGGGATTCTTCTCAGCCTCTCCCTGTCTACTCCTCATAACTCTTCACTTTTTTTTTCCTTTTCAGATAATGATCCAATTTACACTTGAAAACTTCTTTGACCCTACTTCCAACAGACTCATGCAATGCATTCCAGATCCTGCTCTCGCTGCATTGTTCACTCATGTTTTCATTGCCTCTTTTGCCAATTATCTTACATCTTCTGGTTCATGTCCCTTTCATCAAAGGGAAGTTTTCCTGATCAACTCTGTCCCTCATGAATTTGAATACTTTGGTCAAATCCCCTCTCAACCTTCTCTTCTCAAAGGAGACCAATCCCAATTTCTTCGGTCTTTCAACATAACTGAAGTACCTCATCCTGGAACTTACCTGAAAAATGTTTCTGCAGCCTCTCTAATACCTTCACATTCTTCCTAAAGTGTTGTCTCTAGAACTGGAGCAAATTCTTCAGTTGAAACCAAATTACAAGTACTTTGGACACATTCCTTTCTAACTTCTTGCTGATTCCTAATTTTGATTGCCCCACAATTGGTCATGGCTCTCCTTACCCAGGTTCAAAGCCCTACTATTCCCTTTCTTCTCCTTCATAATTGTCCTTAAAATCTATTTATCTGACTGGACTACTTTTGGTCACCTGAGCTATATCTTTCTATGCCAAATTTTTTTATTGGTAAAATGTTCCAAAAGGTTCAAGAAAACTGAGTTAATGTAATTCCATAGTTGTGAGTTGTTGTTGCACATTGCAATTAGATTAGAATCCCTACAGTATGGAAACAGGCCCTTCAGCCCAACAAGTCCACACCGACTCTTGAAAGAGCAATCCACCCAGTCCCACCCTACACTTACCCCTGACTAATGCACCTAACACCATGGGCAATTTAACATGGCCAATCCACCTAACCTGCACATCTTTGGATTGTGGGAGGAAACTGGAGCACTCAGAGGAAACCCACGCAGACATAGGGAGAATGTGCAAACTCCACACAGTCAGTTGCCTGAGGCAGGAACTGAACCCGGGTCCCTGTTGCTATGAGGCAGCAGTGCTAACCACTGAGCCACCACACCACCCTTAAAAATACAGTTCAAAAGAGTTAAATCTATAGAAGCACCATGCTAGCTCATTGCAGGATCCTAGATTCAGGATCCAGATACCAAGGTCAAATACAGTTTGCTGCTTTCATTTCAAAAGCTGTTTTATTTACTGGCTAAGATGTGGGTATTGTATAAGGTTATAGTTCTGAAGGGGAAAATATTGGTGATGCATTAAGCTCCATCCAATCTGATGATGTCATTCAGGCTTAAGTGGTGATAAGGAAGAACACCTCAGGAGTTCATGCAGGAAAGATCTGTACTGCAACATAATTTTTATAAAAATGTTGGTTTCACTAAAATAAATTTATCTAACTGCTATTATGCAATAAACTACATTTTATTACAATAAGAGCCTCTTTTTGTGAAGACTCAATAGTGGTTGATCTTATCCCACCGTGAACCTATTTGGCCCTTAGACCAGTCAAAGGAAAGAGGCTTGGTAGCAGTATCAGACTTTCACAAATAGCACACGCTGATCAGTATTGTTTCAAACCACTAGGTACAGTGATGAAAAAAATCCATTGGGTGTAGGAGTGAAAATGCCAGAAGACCAAGTGAGTTCACAGTTTTAAAGAATTTATAACTTCAAGAACAGCTCCCATGGACAGTCTGTGGTTGTAAACACTTGAACAAACATTTTTGGTTCGAGGTTTAACTTGGAATCAAACATATCAAAACTCCATGAGCAAAGTTAAAATTCTCTGGTGGACAAGTTGAAAATTTTTCAAGTGTCAGGTCCAGAATGGGCTGAGGAGGTTAGAAATTTTAAAGAAAGGATATTTACAGCCCACAGTAAGTGTTGCCACCAAAGTGAGTGGATGCTACGAGGCAATACCACAATAAGAAAATCAAGGGCCAATGGAACTTCTTTCCACCAAGTACTATCAATGTCACAAAGTAGAATTAAGGCAACAAAGGGAACAATTTATAAGCGAAAGTAGACAGTGCCAAACAGAATAAAATAGAAAACATTTGAAGCCATGTGAAGTTTGGTTTTGACAGGAAGAATTTATTAAGGCTGTTTATACAAGATTTTATTTGGAAATTTGTGGAAAAGAACTGGTGTTGTTTATTAAGCCAAGAAAAGTGGGAAAGCATCAGGTTTACCTGAAAAAGGGTAAAATCTCACTCTTAACCACCAAAAAGACAGAAAACCTACAGGAATTCCATGATTTGAGTGGGAGAGACTAGGACCTGAGGGCACAGATTCCAGCCCTCAGGACAGGGGACAGCCCTTTAGAATTGAGATGAGGAGGAATTTCTTCAGCTGAAAGTGGTGAATCTGTGGAATCTATTGCTACTAAAGGCTGTGGAAGCCAAGTCATTGAGTCTATTTAAGACAGAGATAGATAGGTTCTTGATTAATAGGGGAATCAGGTTTATGGGTAAAAGCCAAGAAAATGGGTTTGAGAAAGTTTCAGCCATGATTGAGTGGTGGTGCAGAGTTGATGGGTGAAATGATTTTTACAGTACTAATGGAAGCATCTTCATGACTTCCACTCTATCCAGGCCTCTCAGTATTCTGTAGGTTTCAATGAAGTCCCTCTCATCCTTCTATAGTCCATTGAGTACATAGTATGAGCAAAAGTAGATATATTACAATACAATATATTTCCAGGGGTGGGCAGTGTACACTGTCAATCATTTATTTGAAACTTTCTATCCAATGCATGTGAGACAGGTATCCAAAATATCAGGACAGTCATCGCTCTTTGTAGACCTCCCTATTCAAGGTCATGTTATATTATGTCAGGAACATTCCCTGGTTCTTTCTTAACAAAAACAAAAGGGTATAATCCTAACACCTAGGAATGCCAACATGGAAAGCTGACTCAAGTAATCTAGGTGCTTTGGAGATTCCTTTTAGGGTTATCAACACTTTTGTAGAGATAAAAGAATGCTCCAACTAATTTCATGAATTGTTATGTAAAAAATACTAATGTATTAAAGTGCCCAGATGTTATGATGTTGTATGGGCATCATTACACCGTATGAGCTGATACTCCTGCTCAAGGTTGCAGTCACCATCCTCTTTGAGCGTAGGAAAGTATAGGCCTGTTTGATCTAATGTGAGTGAGGAAACCCACTTCCTGGTCTTACTAGAAGACTCTCACAGTTAGCAAGATATAGTTTATTGCATGTTAGTAACTAGGTGCAGATTATTTTGATATGATAGACACTGGCCCAGATTTTCTTAGGTGTGATAATTTCACAGATTGTCACTCTGCTTTTTCTTTCATATGCTATGAAAGAGCTCAACTTTTCTGCGTGGGGATTCTGGTCAGGACTCCTTCACAAATATGGAGCCGTGCTTCCATAATAGCATGTCTGTCAGAGTGTAGGGAAGGCAAGCCTGTAGTCAGCTGCATCAAAGATCGAGAATCTTAGACAGCCTCTTTGACAGTTATTGTCAAAGGGTAAATATGTAAGGTAAGTGAGAGTGCGAGCGCGGGCAGAGTAGGATGCTAGATATGTAGCAGAGGCATTAGGTTTGGAGTGAGGTAGTGCCAGGGAGGTTGGATCTAGAGGTGGGGCAAGGATAGTTTGGCTGGCATCAGGAGGTGGTAGTTTCCTGGCCAAGGAGAAGGGTGTTACATCTAGTGACAGGGGAGTATCAGATTAGGGGGTGGGGTGATTGAAGTGGGAGTGTTTGGGGGTGCGGGGTGTTGCCTCCTGTGATGAGCGGTGTCATGTCCTGGATAGAAAGGGCTGTATTGTCAAGATCTGGAAAAGACAAAGAGCCTGGCAAGGTTTCGTTGTCGGTTTGTGAAGTAAGCTGGGGGTCAGTTTAAGAGTTACTCAGGAGTTATATAGGTAGTTAAGGAGGGTCCAAGCAGAAGGGAATTGTCCAAAGGAATCTTCAACTTCCTGGGCAATTCATTTGGAGTCTGCTGCAATGGGGATTCTGCAGGATCCAGTTCTTAGCCTTTGAGATCTTAAACTATTCTGTCCAGTAGGCCATCATGGATGGGATAAGGTTAAAAACCACACAACACCAGGTTATAGTCCAACAGGCTTAATTGGAAGCGCTAGCTTTCAGAGCGCTGCTCCTTCATCAGGTGGTTGTGGAGTACACAGTTATAAGACACAGAATTTACAGCAAAAGTTTACAGTGTGATGTAACTGAAATTATACATTGAAAAATATCTTGATTGTTTGTTAAGTCTCTCATCTGTTAGAATGACCATGTTAGTTTCACTTCTTTCATATGTAAA
Organism: Chiloscyllium punctatum; assembly: GCF_047496795.1. NCBI lineage: Eukaryota > Metazoa > Chordata > Chondrichthyes > Orectolobiformes > Hemiscylliidae > Chiloscyllium > Chiloscyllium punctatum. Next base: position 42,496,432 of record NC_092744.1, read on the forward strand.
TCATAAAACCTTTTTCTAAAAGTTACATTCTCAAGTTAACTTTAACAATTGGTGTCAGCTCAGATAATGTGTTGAAGGTGTTTGTCACCTGTGTGCTGTTGTCTATGCCACAATGTTTAGACTGATTCTAATCTATCAACAGACATGTAGCAATGGATGCTATATACACGCCATTGCGGAGCAGGATCTGAAATGACCCAATCCACTGTAACCAACCGGGTCAGATAAATAACAAGTGGAGTAGTACAATAAAGCTTCATCGGAAGGAGCACTGAGGATGTAATCTAGCAGGGTGACAAAACTTTTGCATAAAACTAACCGGCTTGGCAGGCAAACCAACAATGGTATTACAATTGCTTTCCTGTTCATCATCCACTAGATAAAAGGAATTTTTCACTCAATTGAATGAATTAATCTGAAAACTCCATAATTACATACATGTAATCTAAATATCCCCATGCACATCAGACAAAAATTATAGATCTATTACTGGAATTTTTAAAAGTATGTATATTGCAGACTATACACTAGTGAGAAATGTTTTGTCATTCATCACTTTTTTTATTCATTCTAAGGATGGTGTTGTCACTGGCTGGGCCATGACTTATTGCCCATTCTTAATCCCCTTGCAAAGTTGGCAGTGAGCTGTTGTAATCCCTGTGGCATAGATACATCCACAATGCTGTTAGGGCCTGTGTTCCAGATTTTTGACCCAGTATCACTGAAGGAACAGTGATATAATTACAAATCAGAATGGTGTCTGGCTTGGAAGGGAACTTGCAAGTGATGGCATTCCCATTTATCAGCTGTCCTTGTCCTTCTGAATTGCAGGGGTCATGATTTAGAAAGGTGCTGTTGAGGGAGCCTTGGTGAGTTGTTGCAGAGCAACAAGACAGTACATACTGTGCAACTGTACGTCAATAGTAGAGAGAGTGAATGTTGAAAGTGTTAGATAGGGTGCCAATTGGAGGCTGCTTCACCTTGATGGTCTCAAATTTCTTGAGAGTGTTGTTGAAGCTGCACTAGTCCAGATAAGTGGATAAGTGCCTTGTAGATGGTGGACTCGCTTTGCAGAGGGAGAAGATGATTAGGTGAGTAACCGGCACAATATCCAACCTCTGACATGTTCTTGTAATTAAACTATATATATTTGGTCTAGTTCAGTTTCTGGTTAATGATAACCCCCACATTTGAGACTTCTCAACACTTGTTAACAGGTCAATACTTAGTAACAATTTAATACAGTATCTGTTGACACTTGTTGACAGATCTTGGCAGCTGGACAGTTCTAAGGGGTTTGGGTGCCATTTAAGCACAATCTTCAAGTTATCCAACAGAAAGGATATCTGAGCCCTCACCAAAAGGTACCAGGTGTCCTCCCTGCCCTCCCCAAAAAGGTTTCTTGTGCTCCCCTTACATCATCCCCGAAGTGTCTATATCCGCAGGGGTATGCCAGCTCTTTTAAAGGGGTGCTCTGGCTATTCGAAAAAAATGCACTGAGAAAAGATTTGCTCTTGTCTGGTCTAACATTCACACTCCAATTCCTTGATCCAGGAATTCCAAAGTCTCATTTCAGTATAGACAGCTGGTCATGTAAGCACGTGAACTGTAATCTGCTCCAATCCTGTCCCATAAAAATGACAGAGGCCACTTCCTGGGGTTGGGATTTGCTGTTCCCATCAACAACGCTGGAGATGCTGTCTGTCCTACAGGAAATTGGGTATGAAATCTTGGTTCTGCTTGAATGTGACTACATTGTTCATGTAATGATGCTGACAAAATGTTTGAAATCAATTGTTTCTATTGTACATACAACTGTTTCTGCTGTGACTTTTTTATATTAAACAATCTTCAGCATTAAATCATCAGAGGTTTTGCAGCATATTCTGTTGATAATCATTCATTGTGCGATCACATTTTACAGGGGTTTGGCAAATCTTGGTTATTTAACACTAGAAAGGTGTTAATTTTATTATTTCCTTTGTCCATCCTAAAAACGACCACCCTACTTTGGTCAATCTGTTGTCTCAATCCTGTTGTCTTTTCAATATCATGTCAAGTTATCCAGTCCCAAATGGTAAACTTCATTTGAAATTTAATGAGTTGCTATGATGTTTCATCTTATTAGAAACACGTATATAGGAATCCTTCATGTGTCATACTTACTGTTGGTCTATCATCTGTTAAAACTTAACTATGTATTTTTTTCTCTGTCCTAGACAAAAGTTGTTTGGTCCTATATCTACAGTGCTATTTGCATAAACTAGACTAAAATGTGACCTCAACTCTCCTGAACTCAAGATAGAATAGGTTCAAGGATTCCTCATAACTGAGTCAGGGAAACTTAAAATAACAAAAAGCCCAAATTATGTTTTAAGTAAGAGACGGTGCTAAGTGTTGAATTAATCTTTTTGTTAATTAAAGGAAATTAAAGAAGTTTAATATCGAGTGAGTACCAACCTGCATATTATACCAGCTTTCTGACACATTTAATAAGAGACAGAGGTTCACTTAAGCAAAATTTGTGCACCAGATTGACTCATTAGGCATGTTTAGTGGCAATCTTTAAAAAGAAGGGCAAAGCTGTCAGAATTGTGGGGAAAATTACACTGATAACAGAAAATAATTCACTAAGATTGTCTTTAGCCTCTGACTTAAAAATACCTGGTAATCTATCAGAAAAAAGCTTGAAAATTTGTGATGAACTATCATTTTTATCACAGCACGGATAAATGGTGTTAGTAGTTTGGCTGCCCATTGCATGCTGCCTGAGATGTATTTCTATTCACCTTTTATTTCTATTCTGAGCATCAAGTGGGATATAAAACAAACAGCTGAGATTAGACAGAAACCTGAGCATTGGTATTAGCTGATACTTTCAAATGCATTGTCCTTGATTCCTCTCCAGTTCAGGTAAAATGAAAACTAATGGTTACTATTATTAACCTATTCATTATTTACCAGGGAAACATCCCACTTGGGAGCTCAGGGTCTTACTGTAACATTGTTACTTTTGTAAGTGTTTTAATATATCTTCCAAATGCTGCCAATTGTTTGATATCCTCAAAATAAATTGACATTCCAATTAACAAATTGAAAATCTGCACATTATTTTACACAGGAAAATGTGCTAAATATAGCATAGGTTTTATTGTAAATATACATAATCATATATATTACAGAGCAGAGGCAAAACTATCACATTTCTTGTTTTTAAGAAATGACTAAACACAATTTTCTTAGAGTAGTGACAGCATTCAATCCAGAAAACAGACCTCAGTTTAAAATCTGTAGAAGATTTACATCTTAAACTATAAAGAAAAGGTTTGCTAGCACTACTGCCCTTGTCATTCATCAGTGAAACGAATATGAAGTGCTTATTTGTTTGCAGATGCAAAATTAACTGAAGCAGAACCTACCTGATCCTGTTTAATCCCATTGAAGCTTTGGTCCTTCCCTGAAGGGACTGTTTATTCCAGCCAGAGCCCAAATTCAAGCCATCAGTTTACTCAGCAAGGTTAGACAAGCACACGCAAGACTGATGACCTGTTTCTAAACAGCTCCAACACAATCCCTGAGGACTTAAAAATAAAGGGACTGAAATGAATACCTTTATCAAGGGACCTGCACTGTACTCCAAGATTAGACTAGAGCCTTACAGATTCTTTAGATCTTTTTGCCTTCTCTATGAGGAATGGTGAAGACTGTGAATTAATAAAGGGCAGGTCACAGACTACAAAGACCTAAAGGTTTATTTAAAATCAGACACTGTTTGCTCAAGCTATAGAATAAAGCCAAATACACCTCATCAGAGCATAAAGAATGGAGACAGCTATGGTTTCCACTACCTGCATTTATAATCTATCTTGATCCACTTTAAATGGGAGACTGAAGCAGCAGCGACACCAGCATTCCAGAAACAAGATATTGCTTTGACAAAATCATTCCTAAAAATTCTCCTTTATCTGCGGATTGCTCCAGCATTTCTCTACCTGACCTTGGTTCCTTCCTCCAAAACAAATACTCTACAACTAAATGATACTGTATTTTGCAGCAGTCCTATAATTTCATGCATTATTCTACCTCTAGATTAGATTACCTACAGTGTGGAAACAGGCCCTTTGGCCCAACAAGTCCTCACCGACCCGCCAAAGTGCAACCCACCCAGACCCATTCCCCTACACCTAACACTACGGGCAATTTAGCATGATCAATTCACCTAACCTGCACATTTTTGGATTGTGGGAGGAAACTCCGGAGCAAAGCCACACAGACACGGGGAGAATGTGCAAACACCACACAGTCGCCTGAGGCAGGAATTGAACCCAGATCTCTGGTGCTGTGAGGTAGCAGTGCTAACCACTGTGCCACCGTGGCACCCAATTTTAGTTAGCATTATAAATATTCAGATAAACAGTATTAAAAATTCATAAAGGTAAATTTTCAGATGAGGCCAGTATACCTATTCATCTCAGATCAACTATAGCAACAGAAAAACTATTTGCATCGTACAATACATCCAACATTCTAATGTAAATATAAGTTGGATAACTCAACATGTCAGGGTAGGTTACAAATCATGTAGGAAAGTCCTGAATTAAAAGGATAGCTATTCCCATCTAACAGTCAAATGTGCAAACATAAACTCTCATAGGGATTTGGATCATAATTAAAAGAATCACCATCCAAAGCTCTAAGTTGACATAATGTTAACATCACTTCATTAGTTACATTCTGATTACTATTAGCAACTAACAGGCATTATTGGAATATTCAATTTAAAGTTCAAAATTTGAATGCCCAGAACTCAGTTTATTTAAATTTCTAATAGTTCTCCCACATGTGGAAGATATAGGAGGTTGTCAGATGATATACCATTTTACTTGATGAATTCACAGGAGAATAGACTTTACTATTGTCTGTCAAATTTAATGCACAACTTTAAATCTCATCAGACAAAAGTATTTAGTCATCCAATTTCCATCTTGAGCCTCACAGATCAGGAAGATCATGTATTGAGTGAGCTGTTGTCAGCTGGTAGCTGTAGGTTGATGATAGGTTAATTCGCCAGGGCTCACACTCATCACATATACCATGACGGCTGTTGGAATGTATTTGTGTTGACACTGATTAAAAAAAGGACCACAATTAAAAATCGAATGTGATGCACTTTGTATAGTAATATGCTGCATATTCTTTCATACTATGCCTGGAACTCTGCTGTACCTGCCTCCTGAGGATCCTCTTGTATATGGTGGCTTCTGCTGGAATCATCTGGAATGCCTTCGATAGGTTTACTGCCACCAAACTTTCTTGCCAGTATCAGTGTAATGTGGGAAAGGATAACTACCTGATGTTTTTGGCAGAAGACAGGCTCAAATTTCACAAACAATAAACAGGTTTATTACTTGGTACTTAGCAGTTGCTTACAAGACATCTGAAACATTCTCTCTAAAGAAACCATCAGTCTCAATATATACCTGTGCATACATTATCTGTGTGCTGTTAATTCTAAGAATAATCACTGAAGTAGTATGTCCACTTTAAAGAACACTTGTAGGACGGACAGAGATAGTGTTAGTTTATCCCAGGGTCAGTCCTTTATATACTGATGGGTGGGGTTTATCTTGTGATACGCATTAACCCTTTCAGGTACTAACAGACTTACACAACATACCTGATTCAACATGTGTGGTTACTAGGTTTGAGACTCCAAATTGAAGGCGGCAAACAAAACCATTTTGCAAAATTTTGTCATCATAAGTCAACTAATAATTTTAGAAAACCAGCTGAATCTTGAATTCTCAACATGGAATACTGGATATAGACCATTGTTTTGCTATCCTTGCACGTACTCCAACAGAAGATTGTTATTAAGTGTTTTTTAACATAAATCTTCCTCTTGCATTGGGGACTGAAAAGTACTATGGCCAAAGTTAGGGAAGCCTCCACTCTCAAAAGGCCATAAGGGTGAAACAGCTGCCAATAATGATGAACAGACAAGCAACAGAGTTGTGCTTGATGTAACCCATATAACCGTCAAAGAGTGTGGTGCTGGAAAAGCACAGCTAGTCAGGCAGCATCCGAAGTTTCGAATGTAAGCCCTTCATCAGGACTACCCTTACGTAATGCACCTAACCTACACATCCCTGAACACAATGGGCAATGTAACATGCCCAATTCACCTAACCTGCACATTTTTGGACTATGGGAGGAAACCAGAGCACCCAGAGGAAACCAACGCAGATACAGGGAGAATGTACAAACACCACACAGACAGTTACCGGAGGCTGGAATTGAACCCAGGTCCCTGGTGCTGTGAGGCAGTAGTGCTAGCCACTGTGCCACCACATGTACCATACTATCTAGTTCTCATAATTTTCCAGGTTGGAACCCTGCACAGTATTCACATGATTAACAGTAGCCTACATCCATAATGCTACAAATGTTATCCCATTCCTTATCATATTTGATTTTATTCATTTTTCTTAATTCTCAGGTGTTCTAATATTGCATTAATTTTGCCCTATTGGCAAATCTATGGCTTACTTTCTCTACTTGTTAAGCCCTTCTTCACTTGAACAGCTCGATCAGATTTCACTTTAATTTTTCTTCTAAATCAGAGAATTCCAGTTTCTCAGGACTCAGCGTCTCTTCCTTGTTATATTGCCGAGTTCCTTTTGCATCATTCTGTTGCCTTAACATATTTCTTCAAGTGACCAAAACTGGTCACAATATTCTACTCATTTTACATTAGCTTTCTGCTTCATAATCTATGTCTCTATTTTAAAAAAAGTTTCATATTTTTTAGATTAATGTTATCAACCTATCCAACCCCCTTTTAAAGATTTATGTATCTGGCCTTTTTAAGCATTCATGTTCCTCTGCTTCATAAAATCACATGGTTTAGTACACTGCCTGTCAATATGGATTATGAGAAAATTAAATCAATCTAAACTCACTCAAGAGACATTCTCCTCAATGCAAAGAGACATTGGATCCATTCAGGATTTATAGCAAGCATCAGGGCATTTTAATCTTAAATAAAGGAATCTACTTGGCCACGAAGACTGAGCTAGTTAAAGTAACCTGGGGATACTAGGCTAGAGGATACATCAATGCAGAGTAGTGGCAGATATTTAAATGGATTTTTCAGAATACTTAGAATATGTATATTCCTACTATCAAGAAACATTCTAAGGAAAAGATTCACCATCCACACTTAAGAAAGAAGTTGAATAATCAAACTTAAGGAGAAACCATATCATTGAGTAATAGATCAGATGTATGGGAGAAATCTAAAGAATGACTAAAACATTAAACATGAGAAAGAAATTAGATTCAAAATGGAAATTAGCTAGAAATGTAAAATAGCAAGTGTTCCTTCAGTTTTTATGTAAAAGGAGATGATTAAACAGTGTTGGCTAAGCCTGACAAGTAGTACTCAGTCTAGTCAGCTGTTTTATACCTAAGGACAGCTTAATCTTCCTCCTCCTCAACATCTTTGTCCTCCTCTTTGGAAACCTGCTCCAGTTCATCCAGTTCCTTGGCATCATTGCCCTTATTATCTGGTCCAACTGTGCAGAATACAGCATCTCAGGATGATGCGGCACTCTCTGTCCAGACTTCACTGGAGGGTTCTCATCCCAACACGAGCCGAAGCAGTGGAACTGTATTTTCAGCAGCTCTATTGTTTGCTCCTCCCAGGTTGAAGCGTTATAGTTATATTTTTGTTCTGCATCAATTGGGGATTAAGTAATGGGATCATGAACCATGGTTACAGTAGTAGCTCCTGCCCCAGTAACCAGGCTTTTAAGGTTCCTGGGTCATCAGGTGTATGAGAGTACTTGTATATATCTGAAGTTGAGAAAGATAGATCCATGATCAGTTAGGGAATTGTGGCTTACAGGAAAAGGGCAAGAAAGTGGTTAGGAGTGGCACCAGATCAGTCATGATTGTACTGAATGGCAGAGCAGGCTTAAGGAACCAAATGGCATACTTTTGCTCCTAATTCACATGCTCATATGACTGTTAATGCTCAACACAATTAGCATGCTGGAACAGCAAGTGAGCTACTAAGTTCCTCAATAATACGTCAGTACATTATATCCACCAAGGCATAGGAAAACTCAAAGGATTCCTCTTCCAAATATATATTGGCAGAATATCAAAACCAGAAAGGTAACAATACCAAATTTCATTTTATATCAAAGATGAGGAATTTTAAAACCAGCAAAAGTACATTTCACTGAAGAAACTAGCTGATTGTCTTCATAGATATCACCACCATTAAACACCTAAAATTAAAAGTCTCAAAATTTGGGGCACACATGTTTGATTTGATTGATTTTTTCAAAATATAGATGTCTGAAAAGATTATTGCATATCATGTGGACTACTTGAATTCATGATTTAAGTGCAGCTACAATTTTCTTGAAACATTATTTCTATTCTGCTCCTGAACTGAGTGATATCATTTTCTTCCCTTCGACTGAAGTCATTAGCTCTACAATTGCTTAAATTTCAGTATCTCATGTGCCAGAGAGTTCTCTGAATTGCCGGTTTGTCAAGTCTTCTTAACTAATCTAACGGATTTTTGGAAGTCCCTAACATTTCCAAGTTTGGTTCCCTTGAAACAAATTTGCTAAAAGTTTAGGCATGGAGTAAAGAATTCTACAGAAAAATAACATAGGTAAAATAATATTGTGGCATATTTAAGTCAAAGAAGTATCAAGTAAGTATACTAATACAAGGTTGATAGCGACATTCTAAAACAGATTTTATAAAACATTTTTTGCACCACATGAACTGGCATAATTTAATTTGAATAGATTCTTTCAAATTCATATCCAGAGTTCTCAAATTCCCATATACCCATATGTTCATTGTGGCATATATTTCTTTCTTCCTTCTCTGCAGGTTTGTTTGGCAAGTTGAGCTATGTTACTCAGTGGAAGCCTTTCACCCTCTGCTCCTGTATAGGGGCTGTGGTTTCAGCTGGATGCACTTGAGTGCTGTCACTCAGCACTTGGCCTGTGCCAGGTGTCAGGGGACAGTGTGCTTGAAGCAGGTAGAACTTCTGCGATTGTTCTTCCAGAGACCGCCTTTAGCAAGCAATATTTTCCCATGAATGTAAAGTGAACTTCTTCTTTAAATGAGACACATATAGAGATTAATTCTGGAAGAGAATGGTTGGCCTTAGAATCAACTTAACAAAATAAAGAGTACATTTGAGTGTTCTTGTTCTGTAGAAAAATGACCAAAAGTTTGTTCTGTTGAAAAATAATATGTATTCCAAATTGACCACAAAAGGTATTTATTTTGTTTTATTGTTATTCAAATAGGCATATATCTTTCAGTTTACTTGTTAAAATATTACAGCATTGAAAACACAACACACCGAAAGCTCAGATCATCTCTGTGAATACTATTTTTCCACCTGTGTGACTTTAGGTGTAAGCCAGACTGAAAATCTGAACAGTCACTATCCAAAGAAAATGAGGTGTTAACCCCAGTGAAGCTACAGAACAGGACTACTTGTTAAACTGCAACAAGCAATAGACAGGACTACACTACACATAGTCAGATCTAAGACAAAAACAGAGAGTGCTGAAGAAACTAAGCAGGTCTGGCAGTATCTGTGGAGAGAAAAACAGAGAAAACATTTTGAGTCCATTGATCCTTTGTTTGACCAGATCTTGATCCTACCACACACAATTGTGAATAGTGGTGGACAATTACATATCTCACTGGAGGAGTAGGCTCCAGAGATAGCCCTATCTTCAATGATGGGGGAGCTCATCAAATCAGTGCAAAAGATTAGGCTAAAACATTTGCAACAATATTTAACTAGAAGCGCCTAGTGGATAATTCATCTTAGCCTTCTGCAAAAGTCCCTAAACTTATAGGTGCCAACTTTCACGATGAGTTGTCACCTTCTTCATTACAATGTGTATTTAATATTGATGAAAGCCTGTCCGAGCTGGGCAAAATGAGGTGATCCCCTGCTAGGTGTCCAAGGTGCACCTGGGTGGGGGGATGGTTAGATGTGAACTCCTTTAAAATATTCCCTTCCTTGAAGATATCATCCTACCTGGTTCGCTTGAGATTGAACCAAGGACCTGGGAGTGGTTTGTCAACAAGTAAAGAGATACGCAGTCAATATGCTTTATGTATATTAAATAAATATTTATTACAATATGCATCTGAAGTACCTTCAATTGAGCCGAATTTCCATTCCACTGGTTTTTATAATGAGAATAGTATGGAAAACATGGAAGCTCAACTTATGACCTGTGAACTGTTTGTACCTGCAAGGTACTACAATAGCTCACCTTGTGGAGCAGCACAGTATCACCGACAACAACATCTGAGCTTCCACATTTAACTGTATATGTGCATGCAGATAGCAGCTAATGTTGACAGATCAATGTCAGCCAGCAGTGACAGCTTTGCTGTCATTACAAACTAAAGTTCTCAGCAAAATTTTATTCACAATGATCCCATATTTATTCCTCCAATAAAAGTGAGTCATTTTCCAGTAGATTTAGTTGCCTTACACCACATCAGGACCAAACAACTGTGATGAAATCAAGACTAAAATCCATCTTAAAGCACAAATAAAATATAAGAATCTGTCAGTTTGACTGATTCATGAGAAAAGAATCTTCCTGCAGACTAAACGGAACAGGTTCAAATAAGAAACACAATAGGTCATTCTCATTAAATGTTCAGTTATAGTTTAATGGCAACTTGTTCAAAGACCATCTTGGTTTACTCTGTTGTAAAATCCATGGCTGGAATTAAGTGCATTGCCTGCTTTTTAACCTATTTAACCTTAAAAAGACTGTGGCCCCTCTATATTAATTTAGTATACAATGCTGTGCAGTTAAGAAATAAGACTTCAGAACTGAGTGTGTTAATGTCTAACTTAATTAAGAGACAATTTTCTAAGTGAGCTTGGAGGCAGAAAAACATTGCTATGCTGGTATGTTAACCCTGATGGCTCTTTCTGGATCAGGTTCCAGTGTATGTGCTTAGTATGTAAACTAGCCAGTGATTAGAAGCTCACTTCTCAAGATCAACCAGTGCCCCAGCCAGCATATTTCAAATATGAGATTCGCATACTGGCACATGTTTGAAGATTTTCTCATGCAGCAGGGAAGATGCTACAAGAAGAAATGGGGCACGGTATATTTCAAAACTTATTCCCAAAATGTTTAGTGATATGTTGAGGACAAAGGCAAATAAATAACACTACGTCCATATTTTTATGTGCAAGTGTCATTCATCAAAACACCCCCACTCCCATGAATAAAGATTTGGAATATTGCTGAGAAGGGAAAACGTTTTAGCCTGATTCAGTGTGATGAAAACCAGGAAAATTCTACAGTTAGCAGACAACCTATTCCAATCCTCCAAATTACCTGTCAGGATGGAAAATTGCAATTTGCTGCTCTAACACAAAGATTATTCCAAAGTTTATGGAGAAGATTCTTCTACCATTACACAAAGTAATTTAGAAAAAGGAGATTTTTTTTTAAGAAAGTATTTTTGCTCAGCTCCAAAGGAATTAATAATTCAGAAAATAACTCCCATATCAAGGATAGTTTGCATAATTTTGAATGCTATTTCTTAAATGAATAAGTTTGTTTATAATGCTTTTCCTTTTCTTTGAGACAAAATGCTCATTGTAATTACTCAAGTCAGCTTTTGCATAATCATACATGGTATAATGACAATTCAAGCACAGGAATAGGGTCAATTGGTTCACGTGTGATTTAGCAGTGATTTCATTGTGGCTGTAGCTCATGGAAGATTTTTTTTAAAAGCAGCATTTCATAAGGACAAAGTCCTTTGACATCCCAGCTTGGGATGAATTTCCACATATGGTTTTGTTGTCTGATATAAATTTGTTGGACAAGATGCAGCCACCCTGGATGTGACCATTAACAAGCATTTTGGCATGAGTTCTCGTAAAATTACAGCAGACAAGTGAGAAAAGCATTGTGCATGCTCATTTCACTGTGCTATTTGGGTGACAATATTTCCAGAGAGAAATAGAGTTTGCAGAGCTATTAATTAGTGGAAGCTACCTTCCAAAGCCAGAAATGAAAGGAGTTCTTGACAGTAGAATAGAAATCGACATTAAATGGGGGGGGGGGGGGGGAAGGGGAGAGGAATTGTTGTTCCTGACTTCATTTTATGCTAACTTTACTTCCTTTTACTTTGCCCTCATGTACCAGGCTGTACGTACCTCACTCTGCTTTAAATCTATCTCTGATTTCTCTTTTCGTCAAATCTACCCAAATATTTCATTCTGTGGCTTGATCTTTCCTATTAGATTCAGCACTGCATTTTGTTTTGCATTATCTTCTCTAAATCTTTCATTCTGTTTTCAATCCATCTTCATCAATCACATTTATAATTTTGACATTTGTTTTCCCTGTCTATTCTCAACATTTCTTTCCTTCCCCGAAACCTCTACTTTGCTCTGCTTTTCAGTTGAGCCAAGTACTCTTTGTTCCATAACATAGACAACATAAAATGCAAAACATAATTGAAATCATTCAATACAGTTGCATACTTTAATATTATCACTTTAAAAAAATACATAACAATAGATATTGAAAACCTTTAATGTACAAAGAGTTGGGGGATTGGTTTGTGGAACTTAAATTAAGATTACTGTTTGCTAACAAAGTCAAGTGACATAGTTGGTGCATGATTATATTCATCAAGCTTGAATTATTTACTGTGGGCTTATAAAACGTGTTCCATTTTCACAGATGGCCAAAATAAATTATTGCCTGCACAGTCTGGTGTTCCTATGTTTGTGCCTTAGGCAAAGTACCAAACATTTATTTATTTAGTTATAGCATCTTTCATCTAATGAAACATTCCAGAGAGCTTCATAAAAATCCTGTGGTGGGAAAAAGATGAATCACACATTTGGCAGAAAGTTAGGGGAGGACTTGAAAGTTGGCTGAAGCCATGGTTTAAAACACTGGTTTTGAAAAGGTCTGTAAATCTGGCAAAGATATAGCAATGCTTGTTACACAGAAATCACAGAATCACAGGCTGCATTTGTTAAAGTTTCTCCTACAAGGGATGAAAACTGAGCAGGTGCAGGCACATACATTCTGGACCCCAAATAGCAGGTTTTGAGAGATTGGATGTAGCATTGAAATAAATTTCACCATCAATAACTACTCTTCATTTATTACATCCTTCTCCACTGAACTCCCTGTCACAGCACCTTCCCCTTGACCCTTTCCTTCTTTTCACTGAGATAAGTCAAAGTTAATGACGTTTGCAAAAATGCAAAATTAAAAACATCTTAAAAACTACAATGATTCAGCTTATAAGGATGAGAAAACAAAGATATTTTTAACAAATTATTATCATAGCATATTCATAAATAATACGCATCAATTGCATTACTGTAGGCTTGTAATATCAGGCTTGCTAATTTGCACAAAATCTCCACCAACTGCACTGTAATAATAACCAGAGATCTGCTTCTACAATGTGGATTGAGGGATAAATGTTGTCCAGGATACTGGGAATAATCTGGCTGTGCCTGCTGACATGCTGGAAAAGCTCAGCAGGTCTGGCAGCATCAGTGGAGCGAAATCAGAGTTAATGCTTCGGGTTGAGTGACCCTTCCTCAGAATTAATAAATATACATCCAGACAAGCAAGTCATAAGGGGCCTGAATTTGACACCTAGTCTGAAAGACAGCACCTCCAAAAGGGTAACACTCTCTTACTACTGTACTGGATTGTTAGCCTCGACTTTTAACTGAAGTTCTGAGTGGAATTTGATAGACTTGGTTATAAAAACTAAGACTCTTACCAATTTTATTGTTGCACCATAGAAAGCATTCTTGATATAATGCTCTTGATATAATCTTGGTATAATGATTGCTCTGTCTAGGACCATAAGAAACTATAGAAAGTTGTGAACAGCTTCCATCCATCGACTCCATCTATACTTCTCACTATATTGGAAAGGTGCCAACATAATCAAAGTTCCCTCCCCCCCTGATTATAATTTCTCCCAACCTATTCTGGAGGGCAGAAGATATAAAAGCTTAAACACATATATCAAGAACAGCTTCTTCCTCACTGTTATTAGATTTCTGAATGGATCTCCCAAATTTTAAATCTAATTTTGATTTTGCTCTTTGAGCACATTCTCTGGATCCATAACATCGTATTCCTCTCTCTGTTCTATCATTCTTATGCACTGTGTATGGTAAGATCTCCTGTACTGCACGCAAAACAAAAGTCTTCACTGTACCTAGGTACATGTGACAATAATGAATCAAATCAAATCAAAAATCAAACAGCAACTGACACATATCTTTGAAAGATGTTTCCAAACCAATAACTAATAAATGTAAATATTTTGGACAGTGATTTTTCAAAATGTTCATATAGCTTTACTCTTGACAGTCACATTTATCCTGCTACCCAGCATTTCTACCCATAGTAATCTCACCTAAATCAGTGTTCTTTACTGGCCTCTGGTGGTTGTAAACTGGTGAACATTTGAACATTTGAGAGTATTCTTGAGCAAATTTTAACAGTGGTTGTGCTTGTTTCATTGTAAATACTGCTTAACTTGACTATTCAACTTAATAACATGATACTGAAATAACTCTGAATAAAATAGCAATTCAAAACAATGATATCAGGTCAAAAAGTTGAATCTGTCAGAATGGAATTGAGAGTGAAGGAGTAGGAGTAAAAACCGTATCAGACAGAACATGGAACATCTATTAGAATAGAGTCAGTATTGACTAAAAAAAATTGTCATGAAGAATGAGGCCTGTCAGACATCTGAACTACCTCACGGCAAATGCATTACATTTGTTTTCTTGCCTAATATACCAAGGAGTGGTGCAGCCATAGTTCCCAGTTAAGTGGAACACGTGGTGCGGATTTGGAAGGTTTGAGTAGCCTTTCATGTAACTTGAGTCAAGAATCACCTAAAGGTTAGTATCTTTAAATGATGAATTCTTTTGTAGTTTATATCTCTCAGATTAATGCAGAGATGGCCCTAATTTCCATGTATACTATTTGTAATGTTTTCTAATGTCTACTCCATGCTTTTAGGTGTTTCTTCAACTTTGTTTACTTTTCTGAGTTTAAAACCAGCCTTAACTAATCAAACTTGATGAGTAGCAATAGTAACCAGACTCACATAATCAAACACAACTGGACTCTACAAATGATGAATACCAGGTGCTCTGGAGCTTGAGAAACATAAGGTGTGAAATTCAATTGCTGTCATTTTGGTCACAAGGGGCAAAGCCCAAAACTCAAGCTTCATCTGCCACTTTAATCTAAATGAATTCAGCACAAGTTCCAGTCCCTATAACCTGTTCTCTCCTTGTCAATGCTGCCGAGCTCTGCACAGTAACAGAAGACCCACATAGCTTTGGTTTGACCACATGGCAGAGGTTCCCTGTGCGTCCTTAAACTTTGGCTGTCTCACAAGGAGGAGCAGAAATGAAAAAATTGCAATAATGGAAGCTCTAGGTTGACAGATGTGGCAAGGTAGGCATTTTGGAGAGGGCGAGAGGCAACGTATTCCTCAGAGAGTGGTGAGCAGGAATGCCAACTTCTGGAGTCTGAGTCAGAGAGTCTGGTTGTCATGTCACATGTCATCTTATGTGGGTTGTCAACTCTAATGAATGCATTTTTGCATGGCATCTCATATTATCCACAATCCTGTATACTACTCAATTCACGAAATGTCCATCACACTTTCATCAGCACTGCCTGATATATCTTTACATTATACTTCAGATATTCTATTTCCTCCTCACAGATCTTTCAAAGCTGCCCATTACTCATGGCATCCATATACTTTAAGTTACTCAGCCACAATGTTCATATCACCCAAACACGTATTACTAAACCACCAATATTATTTTTTCTCTACTGGGATACAAGGTGGCATTTAATAGAAAGGAACAGAACTGACATTACAGAGGAGAAGGACATCTGCATTTCTAAATCCCTAGTGAGAGAGATGGCTCTACTAGCATCATGGGGATGATCTGACAGTTGGACAACCAACTAACCTTGGAGGTCAGTGTAAAGATGAGATCAGGAAGTGGTGAGCCATTGGCCATTATTGTGCTACAAGCAGTCCACAATGAAAACATAGTTTATTTGCCACTCCTTGGAGGGCACAGTGACAGACAGGTTCTGGTGCAGACCATTCGGTTGAGGAGCTCATTAGAACAGCAATAGAGGACAGCACTAAAAGAATGTGCTCAGTGAGATGCTGGCAGCATTGGCTAGTCTGACAGTCAGCTCACTGTCACAATCAAGAACCATGGAAGAGTCTGGTTCCAAATCAGCAGAGGAACTTGCCCTTGCTGGAATATCTCCCTGTTATGCTTCAGACCCAGGGTCAATGTCTCCATGTGATAACACTCACTGATAACTACACCACAAGACCTCCAAAAGCACTCAGAGTTCTATCAGACACTTTCCAAGGGAAAATAATCCAAAGGTTTAGTTTACCTGCAATCAGGCCCCTTTAAGTAACACAACAGCAGGAACCGTCGTGCTACTTCATGTCTCTTCTTTCAAGACTAGCCAACACAGGCATTACAAGAACCTGTAGGAGCAAATTATTGCAGATGCTGCTGATCACAGCAAGTCAGATAGCATCAATGGAAAAACAGCAAGCTAATGTTTAGAGTTCAGCTGTGATCAAGAGTCATCGAGACTCAAAACATTAGCTTGCTCTCTCTCCATGAATACTAGCTGACCCACTATGATCTCCAACATTTGTTGTTTTCATTGCCAGGACCTGCTCTCTTCAAATTTGAAATCCTGGTATCACAATAGTTGGTTGGGTTACACAACACCAGGATTTTTTCAATTCAACAAATGTGGATACTTACAGGGGATAAAGATCTGTGCACTAACACTATTGAAGAATATCATGTGGGCCATGTAGACAGCAGGATATGGGATAATGGCTTGTTTCCAATGAAACATGTTATTACGACAACTCTGGATATGGTAATTCAATTTTCCACCAACAGAACTTGACATGGAAAGATACAGCCTTCTAAAATTAGTGGTCATTATCTGAATTTACAAACCATAAAAAGAATTATTGCTCATTGTCTCCAAAATTCCATGCAAGGGTGGTAAAGTGCAGTTTTAACCTTATTAAAATAAATACAGTGACATTAAAAATGCAAAATACAAAATGCAATTATATATGTCAGATAAAATTGGAAATGAGAATAATTCTAAGGACATGTTTCAAAGGGCACTGTTGCTCTTGTTTATTTATTGACAAGCAATGACAGTGGAATATGACAGCATTACTGATGTAAGGTGCATTGTTACTGTTGATAAGAATAGCGTTTTTAATCATAACATTTACCTGTTGGAAAAATGACCTGCAACCAAATAATATCACCAAGGATTATCACAACTTTTTTTTTCAGATTACCATTCCAAACTTTTCAACAGGTAATGCCATAACCGAGTCCCATCATTTGACTTTCAATGTCTTTTTCTTCATGTCCATAAATGGCAATGGAAAAGTCAAGTTTGCAAGCATCAGGCAGAGGTAGTGGACAAATCTAAGCATCTAGACTTAAATGTATCATCCAAGACTGAAATCCAGGCTAAATTAAGAAACACGGCCGGTCCATTAAGTATTATTGCATGAGGCTGAAACTGTCTGATACAAGAGGTGCTGCATTTTGGGAAAGCAAATCTTAGCAGGACTTATACACTTAATGGTAAGGTCCTAGGGAGTGTTGCTAAACAAAGAGACCTTGGAATACAGGTTCATAGCTCCTTGAAATTGGAGCCACAGGTAGATAGGATAGTGAAGAAGGCATTTGGTATGCTTTCTTTTATTGGTCAAAGTATTGAGTACATGAGTTGGGAGGTCATGTTGCGGCTGTACAGGACAGTGGTTAGGCCACTGTGGGAATATTGGATGCAATTCTGGTCTCCTATCGGAAAGATGTTGTGAAACTTGAAAGGGTTCAGAAAAGATTTACAAGGATGTTGCCAGGGTTGGTGGATTTGAGCTATAGGGAGAGGTTGAATAGGCTAGGGCTGTTTTCCCTGGAGTGTTGGAGGCTGATAGGTGACTTTATAGAAGTTTATAAAATCATAAGGGGCATGGGTAGAATAAATAGAAAAAGTCTTTTCCCTGGGATGTGGGAGTCCAGAACTAGAGGGCATAGATTTAGGGTGAGAGGGGAAAGATATAAAAGAGACCTAAGGGACAATTTTTTCACTGAGAGGTTGGTACATGTATGGAATGAGCTGCCAGAGGAAGTGATGGAAGCTGGTACAATTGCAACATTTAAAAGGCATCTGGATGGGTATATGAATAGGAGGGGTTTGGAGGGATAAGGTCCGGGTGCTCTCAGGTGGGACTAGATTGGATTGGGATATCTGGTCAGCATGGACGAGTTGAACTGAAGGGTCTGTTTCCGTGCTCTACATCTCTATGACTCTATGAGTAAAGTGGAGTGGCTTTTACTACGTGGATGCAAGAGTTGGACTTTGAAGAAAGAGTCTGTTAGAAGGATAGCAGCTTTTGAAATGTGAGTGTGCCAAGACGAGCTCAAAATCTAAAGGATGGGCAGAAAGGCAAATGTCTGGGTTAGATCAGAATTAGAAGTTCAGGAATCCATAATTAGAAGTTATTACTAATTAGAAAATTAACCAGTTCAGGCATTGGAAACAAAAATGTGACAGCCTTGTCCTAGCAACAACTGAAGGCAAATTGACAGTGAAACAGAATAGGAGAAGAAAATAATCAGACAGGTGGATAACATTAAAATGTGGACTGAGAGAGATTTGAAGAAATCTAGGAAAGAAGCAAGGTTACATCATTATGGCTGTGTAACAATAAATAAACAAATACTTTTCTCTTCTCTTCAAAATATATTGCATATGGTATGGTTCATTTTCCTGAGTACTTTTAACAAACATCCTTTCTCCCCCAGTTGAAACTGATCCCTGGTGATACGTATACATTTAAACAACTGAATCTGTGCCCTGTTGCTGAAAGCAGTGAAGGCAGTCTGGACTTGGTGAGAAAACTCTTCAATCACACTTCCCATTCCTAGGATCTTTTGCCCCAATTACTCAAATGTAAACATTATTAAATTAAAGAGAAAAGGCATAATTTTAATAGATAGAGACACCCCAATATTTTACTGTATATAGCTCATAAATAATATGGAAATGATTGAGAGCTTAAACTCAACTTGACAAGGTATAATTTGAGTTTAAGGACATCCACATTTTAAAATCTATTATAGTTATTTGTATTCTGAAATGTCCACAATTGTACAATCCTCTTATTATTTTACATTTTTATTGTATTTTTATTTTAGTGATTATCTATGATGAATTATGAATTATGTCATGTCATCATGATTATCAATATACCAGCTATCGATCAAAGAAACACATCAATGTCCATAATTATCAAAAAGCAAATCACAGTAAATGTGAGAAGTTAAAAGTGATCAGGAATTAATTTATTAATTAACTAACTAAATTGAATATGTTTGAACAATCTTTTGTTTAAAGCATACTGAAGTAAAATAACACTTAGACAATTGTTGTTAGGAGAGGGAATAACAACTTCAAATTGACTGAGCAAACATTCCAAGTTCTACTTTCTACATGGATAACAACAAAGCCCATGTTTATTGACACAGAGATGTCCTTACTACAACCCATACCATGATGCACTCCACCAGTACAAAGACGACAATGATGGTTTCTGCTTGCTGTCAACAACCTTGAGACTGCTGTGCAGCTGGAGACATTAGTTCAATATTTGCCAATCTTGAGTGAAACTCCAACTTTAACCTAGCATTAGCAATACCTGATAAATGATCCCTCGGAGGTTCTTAATTACAAATCTTCGGAAAAAGTAATGCAGTTTGTTTTTAAGTCTGGTGTTTTGTTCAAATAATGAAAGCATCAGTAATTATTCTTTTGCTAACTTTTGGATTTCCGAATTATACATGTTTCTAAAATATACAATCAATATATATTTCTGAATCTACAGAAACAATTGTATTTTCCTTGCTTCTTTCATCTGAACAATTAAGAAACAATTTTAGCTTGTATCCCTTTGGATAAAAGTCATCAAATTTTGAAGCAATACACTGCATGCCATTTTGTTAAATCTTCAAATAGATTTAAAATATGTTTTACATCAAAATATCAAATTCAAAACAATCATCTAAAGAAATGTACAATTGTAGTGGTTGGTTTCTGGGTGGTCTCAAGCAGTTGTGGATTGTACAAGCTGGTTATCTTTGGACAATTTTCAAGTCTATAAATAATCTATAAATGCAATCTTGCCTTTTTCATTTCAATGCCAAAATAATGTCGTGATCTTTGCAAGGTTAATGATCACTTAGTTGTAAAATCATATGTAGACCAATACTCTTCCATACTATCAACAGAACTAATTGTATAACTACAATTGCAATTTCAGTACTGAAGCTTAGCAGCTGCAAATGGTCTTGATCAATAAAGATTCCTTAGCTTTATAATCAAAAGCAGTTGCGTGAAAAGTTATGACTCATTGTTAGCAGGTTGTTTCTGACCTCTCTCACAGAGCATCTTTCCAGTGGACACTATGGGTTGAACTGTTTCACTAATTTATACATTGTAATATTTTTGTACAATATATCATAATTAAACAAAAACTATCTAAAACTAAATATTTGCAAAACAGTTATTTGACATTCCTTATTGCCTCAAACCTATTAATGTTGTTTGAAACAAGTTGATCACTAAATGTGATTCATTTTCCAATACATAGACGTTTTCAGCACTGATAGTATTTTTAAAATAAACTAATGTGATCAATATTATCTCATAAAACTATTTAAGATGAAGTATTTTACACAAGAACATCGATCACTGTATCTGAACCAGCAAAGAAGCAAGTCTCTTTTTTAAGGCATATCACATGACTTCCTATGATTTCATTACAGACAGCACTTCAAACATGAAAGCTTTAGTTAATGCCTCAGCTTGGAATGAGTAGGAATTTGTCATATGTCCTGTTTAAGTAGATCAGGAACTCTGTTGCTACACTTTCATCCTGGTAACCAAACTCTTTGTGCACTGTTTACTTAAAGGATGATCTGTTGAGGCCAAACTCACCTGCCAACCCAAATAGATCATGAATATTCTTATAATCCTCTCGTTTGTATCCCATAAACTCTTTCATCAGGAAGCTGCTTCATTGGGCAGTTCTTTCAGTCCCATTCATCCACAGTACTCCTCATCTCCACATGAAGAGAAGTCTCTACTGCAAGCGTTCCCTTAATGCTTCTTTCTCACCTCTAATCTGTTGACATTTTTTTTCTTTAACTATGGATTACGTGTCCAGTAAAACTCTTATTCTGCCTTTCTGGACTCTTGTGTAAATTAAGGCTGCAAGCTTGTATGTAAAGAATAATGCTAAAAAAAGGGACTGATGTTGAGAAGAAAGCAGATTATGTTAGGAAGATGATATCTTCACTTTGTTTCTTCTTAGTTGTATATTAAACAAAACATTGACCTGCAAGATGCAACCTCCCAGCACAACTAGGAAGTTCAACAAAATTATTCTTTAATCATAATTAAACTACAAGTAACATATAGGAAATGTATCATTACTGTATTGTCTCTAAGCATTTTCATTATGTTTGATTATTATATAAATAATATCTTAAAAAGCCACATATAATGTATGCATTCTTCATTTTTGTTGGCCAGATCTGTTTGTTAGTTTTAATTTTTAGCTGAAAAAAAGTAAGTATTTTTTTGGTAGGTGATTTGAAAATTGTTTTAACTGACACTCAACATGGAAGTAAATTCTTATTTACCGAGCATCTACAACAGATCCCAGTAATTGGTAGTTAGTAATGAAACCAGTCAATACATTGGTGTCTGGTTGATTATCCACCTTTTCTATTTGTGAGTAATTGCCTCACTGGACAAAACATAAAACATACTAGTTTCAGAATTTACAGCATCTGTCATGATTAAGAAATCTGAAAACTAAGTCATAAATATCAGCATAAGAATGTTAGCGCGGATGAAATGATTTCAGTCCGAGCCCAGAGTGCGGTTTGACAATCGGTAACTTTATTGAAGTATATAACTTTTTTTTTTATTTCAAAAATATACTTTATTCATAAATGATTTGATGGTCTGTACATTGGATCATGCCATACATATGTCCATATTTACAAACACAGATTCGACTTTATTCTTGTCCTTTACAATCCTGTGCATTTTTTCAATCTTGTATATATACATATATTTGGCTGAGGCATCAGCAGAGCCCAAAAAAACGTCTGTATGGGCCCCCTGTTCTTCTTTCGGCAGGCCGATCTTACACAGTGGTCTTTCCCCACCGCGCCTTGGCGGCAGCTGCCCCAAGCTTCAGCGCGTCCCTCAACACGTAGTCTTGGACCTTGGAATGTGCCAGTCTGCAACACTCGGTCGGGGTCAACTCCTTCAGCTGGAAGATCAACAGGTTTCGGACCGCCCAGAGAGCGTCCTTCACCGAGTTGATGATCCTCCAGGCGCAGTTAATGTTCGTCTCGGTGTGAGTCCCGGGGAACAGGCCGTAGAGCACGGAGTCCCGCGTCACGGCGCTGCTCGGGACGAACCTCGACAAGCACCACTGCATTCCTCTCCAGACTTCCTCTGCATAGGCACATTCCAGAAGGAGGTGTGTGACAGTCTCGTCCCCCCCGCAGCCACTTCGAGGGCAGCGTGCGGTGCGGCAGAGAGTCCGGGCGTGCATAAAGGATCTCACAGGCAGAGCCCTTCTCACCACCAGCCAAGCCACGTCTTGGTGCTTGTTGGAAAGTTCTGGCGATGAGGCATTCTGCCAAATGGCTTTGACAGTCTGCTCAGGGAACCGCTCGACAGGATCCGCCCTCTCCTTTTCCCGAAGGGTCTCAAGGACGCTACGTGCTGACCACTTCCTGATGGACTTGTGGTCAAAGGTGTTTTTCCTCATAAATTTCTCCACGAAGGACAGGTGATACGGAACGGTCCAACCGACGGAGACCAACCGAGGTCCGAATCTTGATCGCTCTAACGTTTCCCGCGTGATGTTACAAGTTATATACTGCATGAGTCAGGATGTAGGAGATTGGGTATGAATGAGTGTGAATGGTGGTAATCATGGCTGGAGTATGTGTGAATGTCAAGCTTCCTGCTGTCCTCGGAGAGTCGGTAGCATACACAAAAGGTGTGCTGTTTATCTTTATGTAATTGGGTCCGGGTGCTATCTGCTTGTCTCTCCGTGAGGGCTGGAGGCTAGCACCAAAGTGTCTGTTAGGTTCATCCTGTTTGTTTGGTGTTTGCCTTTTGTGTAGGACTGTTTTGCATGATCAGGTTATGGGTGTGTGTCATTTGGAACCTTGACGAGATTATAAGGTGGGTTTCGATCTGTGAGTCATGACCATTGTCTGGTCTGGTGTGTATTCGGATCTGTCTTTGGGCCCCCTACTCCCAATCACGTGGTCGGGCTGGCAGTTGCTGTCTTAAAATGAATACTGTTTGCTTTAAAATGGATACTGCTGGCTTAAAATGGATACTGCTGGTTTTCCCGATGTGGGCCTTGCTCCACGGTAAACACGGGGCGGTTTATACCCGCCTTCAAGAACAAAGATCTGATCATTAGTTTACTGGCATGTTTCCATTAGATGTTAACTATGCAAACGCAGCAATTTTTCCTTTTAATTAACCTCAATGATCAATTTATAAACAACTTGTCAAAACTTGTTCCCAAAGGTCAAAATATTTCCCAATCTTGATGATTCACCAACAATTACAAAATCTTTTGCCATGGCATTACATTTTCTTTTAAATGAATCACTACAAATAAGGTGTAGTTAACTGCGTCATGAGTCACATGTTGCTCTTCAGCATGGAGTTGAACTTTTAGGGTCCAAAGAGGGAGAACATGGAGGCAGATGGGTGGGGAATTTCATCACTCTAGCTGCTAGCAGAGCCAATATGGCCTTGGGTATCCAGAGCTTTTGAAAATGATGTGGATTGTGGCAGTGTCCTGATGGTAGAGTGAGGCCCAGTGCTAAAGGCCTTCTTGCCAGTGCATGCTGTAGAGGACATTTCTACCCAATCGAACCCCCACGACAGCAACCTATTACTAACAGATTTTTATTTTAAATTTTAAAATTTAAGCTTTACAACTTTAAATTTTCAAACAACATGAAGGAATGAAATTGAATTAATTGTTCTCTTTCAGGACCACCAGTGTCGATCACATTATCTGAAGAAGGGTCACTGGATCAGAAAAGTTAACTCTACTTTCCCTCCACAGATACTTCCAGACCCACTGAGTTTCCTCAGCAAATTCTGATTTTGTTTCCTATTTCAAGCATCTGTAGTCCTATGCTTTTTTATTAACAATTATCACATTAATTACTAGACGTAACTTGCTCTGGTGGTGAGTTGACAGTGAGGGTTAGAACAAGGTGCATTTGAATGCTGCAAAATGTTGGAATAGCATAACCTGATCAGTAAGTTCTGGAGATACATACATAATTCATGGTGTTTCTGTGAAGCACCTCCATATAATAGCCAATTACCATAAGAATAACAATGTGCAATATGAACACATGGTTTTTCCAGCAACATTGAGCACAATTTAGGGTGGACTCTTCTCAGGCCCTGAATGACATTGTCTATCGTGTGTCAGTGGGAAAACATGGTGAGATTAAAATAAACTAGGTTCTCAACATTGGGTAAATAAAAAGATTTGATTCTCTGCTGTCAGGAGGGAATCTCACTGGGGAGCAGCAGGAGCATTTTTGCTTGTGTTTACATGCCATTAGTGCCTAAATGCATTTCATTGTCATTCATTTTCCTATTCTCCCATGCAAGAGACAGAACCTGGACAATGACAGTGCCCAATATGAAAGTCAGAGTGAGTACATGGCAGCTCTAGCACATCACTTGTTCCTCTGACCCTTCATCTTGGACAGGAGTCACCAGAAGATCAGGTTAAGCCCCAGCAGCAACCATCTGCAGTTGGCCCCTCCACAAAAGTTGGCATTGGACATTTATGACCTAAACACATCACCATGGCATTTCTCTGAGCCTCTCAGAAAACAGTTCTCCATTTCTGCATTTTGAACTGCACCAACACCTTTCATTATAATGCTACTGCTAGGATACAAACACTCACCTTTCCTGGATTAGACCAGGGAGCATCTCAGGGCTCTTTACTTGCTCCATCTGTTTGATGCAGACACAAAGCCAGGCGGTTTGTCCTGGCTGTCAGCAGTCATTCATCTGTGGTGTTGTGCATCATTAACATTATAACTGTACCATGTGTGAGAAATGGCTCTCACTCTTCAATAATTTCAGTCTGAGTCAAATTCCAAAGCAGGTATTTATTAAAACATTCTTATAACAATGGGTGACAAGTAGGCACACCCGATTAACATGTTACATTGCAAGTTATACAGTTCAGCTGTGTCTCTCGGTACTCCTCTTTTAGCTCATTGGCTTAGCATGCAAAGCGTCAAAAGTATCATAAGCCACTGACTTCACTCCTCCTCTTTTTATTTCTCCCACTACTCTTGTTTGTCTCTTAGCCTTATTTGGCCTTACACGTGACAAAGTGCAGGTGTTAGCTTGGCTGTTTTACCACATAGCTTGACCGTTTCACTACATCCCGCTGTGGTCCTTTATTCGCGTGCATCCCTTTTCGCTGCAAACTGTGTACGTGCTCGCTAGCTCAACACGTCTCCCTCACACTGAGTCTTATGACCTGTTTATGGTTTTGTGTCCATGTTTGCTAAGGCAATATTCTGTCCACTATGGTCCACACTGAGCCTTATGACCTCTGATTGTGGTTTCTGCAGCACTGAGCCTTATATTTTACACAAAATTTATTTTTTACAAGCCTCTTGCAGAAAGAACACTTACATTCTTCACAAACATATTCTCCACAATTCCCCCTTTTCTTTTAGGCTAATAATTGTTACCTTCTGCACAGGCTGCCTCCAAGTTTGTCAGCAGCATCCCTGAGACTCAACTATCTTGGAAACATCTTCAAAATCATTCATCTCCTCATGGTTCAACGGGTAAAGTTCCTGGCGTTGATTACCGGTTAGTGGCATTTGCTTAGTCAGGACCGTTTCAATCAGCCGCTGGGTTAGTCCCCGTGCACAAGGTATGATGCAACATCCTATAGCTATCAGTACTCCAGCAACCACTATCAAGGAGGTGAGTATGGAGACCACTATACCTTTCCATTTCCCAAACCAGGATTCTAGCCACCCAGTGAGAGAAGTGTCTACCCCTGAATTCTCAGCCAACTCCTCTGCCAAGGTAGTCAACCCGCACAAGGCTCGAGTGATTGAACCATCAGGCGCTGTGTTATTTGGAATAAAGGTACAACAACTCCCCCCTAACATCATGTCCATGACCCCTTTTTCGGCTAGGATCATGTCTAAGGCCAATCTGTTCTCCCAAGCCATTCTGCTGGTTCATCAAGCTGCTCTGCTGTACCCTTGACTGCATCCGTAGTGTAGTTAATGAACCTTTGTTGATTATAGAAAATATAGTTTATCCAATCCAAATTCTTGTTGACCGTTACCCACCAGAAGAGAGCCAACTCAAAGCCTGCTGCAATCTGGTTGTGAGCCTTGAACTCATCCGGCACCCCTCTAGGATCTCCTATAGAGTCCAGATACATATGATCAGCAAAAGGGAAATCCAATAATGATCTTTTACTTCCCTTTTTGTGAGAACCTTTTCCTTTTCAAATGCCAAGGTCAATGGGATTGCCAATTGCACAGTTGCACATGTGCCTCCCCAATCTGGAGGTAGGGTGGGTCTCAGCATTCTCCCTCCATAGTACCACCACAGATCCGCTTGGGGAACCTGCAGCCCTGAGTAGTTCCCTCCCTTGTTTATTCCAGTCACATTTTCAATATTGATTTCAGCTCCCCCAAGTCTCTGAACTGATTTAGATCTTGTCTGCTAACACATGACGTGTGAATACCGACCGTGGCCAAAAACTTTGGGGGGGGGGGGGGTGTGTGTGAAGGTTTTAAATCTTTCTTCTCCAAGGGAGGGAACGTTACTGATAGGGAAGTACAATTCACATTATTCCACGCAGTCTTATTCTAACACAGGACTATCATACATTTCATGCCCTCCCTGTCTTGCTGCCACCCGAGTGGAAAGGGAACTATTTGGGCCACAGGCCTACCGGAGGCACATGCATAGCAATTGCTCTTGTTTAGACTTTTCACAGTGTACTTTACCCATTCAAACCACGCATTTGAATCCCTGTAACCAATTTCTATTTCGATGGTCTGTTTTAAGTTCTTTATCTTTGGGAGGGGCGAAGGGATATACCTGTGACATCTGAGTACTCTTTTCATTCACTTCGACTGGCCACTTTCCTCTGCCCATCTGTATGCGGAAACAACAGCCCGAGAAAAACTTTCCGTTTGCCTTCATTTCTATCCCAAATGTTTCATTTAATTGGGCCTGATAGGAGTCCCCTCCTAGAACCACCTCGTACCATGTGGTTTTCTTTATTGTTAAATATATCGGGTTACATTTTGTATGGGGACACTCAAGAGTTGGCCGGAAGGGGCGCCGGTGTATTGTGGCAAGTTGATTAATCCAAGTACCATCCCCGTAAGACTTAATGTGTATCTCTGAGTAGCTGTACTGTCTCTGATTTTCTACATCTCCACAATCAACTAGGCTGCAGGCATCAGTGTCTATTACTTGTGGATTAGCACTCTCAGGGACCATTATCACCAAGTAAGAGGACCATACCAAGGTCAGAAACCCCAAGACTAGAAGAGCTAAGATCATATATCTAAGTATGCACCTCATTCCAAAAATAGTGCTGAAGCACCGAGAGACTTAATATACAATCTTACAGAAATAATCCCGTGCTCGCTTCACCACTGTATACTCAGTTACTCAAAGTCTCTTTAGCCTGAGTTTCAATGGTTCTTTCGCTGATTCGCTGTCCAGATTTTTTTCTCAACCGGAGACACCACTGGTCCCTAAACTCTGGTGTAATGAGTCCAATATCTCTCCGCCGTCCTTATCGCCGTTTCGGTAGTCATAAGAGCCTAGTATGGCCCTTCCCAATCTGGTTAAGTCTCTGTCCATGACTTCACAAGGACCCAATCTCCCGGCCGGATTGGATGAACGGCAAAATCGAGAGGTGGAGTCTATGTGAGTAAACCCTGTCTCCTGAGAAAAGACAAAGAAGAGGACAGGCCCAATATATACTTTTTTAAGAACAAGTCCTTAGTCTCGGGGATCAGCAGTCCCCCTGTCGTCCCCAAGTATGACAGCCCAAGCAATATTTCATAAGGGAACAGACCCAAATCTTTCCTTGGAGCCATTTGCACTCGTAGGAGTGCTATCGGCAAACATTGGGTCCAGGGGAGTCTGGTCTCTAATACCAATTTGGACAACTGTCTTTTAAGAGTTTGGTTCATCCTCTCGACCTTCCCTGAAGACGGAGGGTGCCAAGGGATGTGAAAATCCCAGGAGATTTCCAAGCTTTGCATTATTCCCTGGAGCATCTTAGGGGTGAAGTGGCTTCCCTGGTCTGAGTCTATACGCTCCACCATCCCATACCGGCGAACGATCTGCCCAAGAATGATCTTAGACACTCCACTTGCTGTTGCTGTGACCAGGGGGTATGCTTCCACCCAACTGGATAAATGGTCTACTATAACCAACATGTACTTTAACCTTCCTATCCGGGGCAATTCAGTGTAATCCACCTGTATGCTCTGGAATGGTCTTAGCCCAGGGTCTCTCCCACCTGGGACCTGCTTCCTTTGTATCTTTTTGTTTATCTTTTTACATATTATATAGCTTTCACATATCTGTTTGGCAATCGTGTATATCCCTTTACATCCATGTTTTCTAAGAACCAAATCACACATTACCTGCACTCCCAATGACTCCCCTGATGAAAGACAGCCATTATTTCTCGTATCAGCATCTTAAATAACATTTCCCGACCATCGGGTAGCACCCATTTCCCCTCTACCGTTTTTGTAGCCCCTAGTTCCTCCAACTCCTTCTCTTCCCTAGCACTAAATAGGGGTCTCCCCTTAGGTTCCTGTATTGTCGGGACCAAGGTAAATGTGACCTGTAGGTTCAAAGCTGCCTCCTTAGCGACTTCATCCGCCAACCTATTTCCCCTTATCTTGGGATCATCTCCCCTCTGATCATCATTAATGTGGACAATGGCTATCTCCTTTGGCAGCAAAAGGGATTCCAATACTTGCTGAACTAATGCCTCAATAGCCAGTTCTTTACCTCTACTATTTACCAGTCCTCTCTCCTGCCATATTTTCTCGAATGTGTGTGCCACCCCGAAGGCATATTTAGAATCCATGTAGACAGTTCCTTCCTTCCCCTCTAGAGTCTTAAAGGCGTGATCTAGCGCATAGAGTTCGCAGGTCTGTGCCGACCAGTCATTGGACGGCCTACCAGCCTTGACTACACTCCCCTCTATTCCGTTCACTACCGCATATCCGTTACATCTTTTGCCTTCAATTACTCTGGAGGACCCATCCACAAACAGTCTGACCCCTGCGTGGAGAGGGACGTCTCTACTGTCCATTCTTACTTTAGTCTGATACTCTATAATGTCAAGACAGTCATGTTGTAGGTCTGAGGGAACTACGTCCTCCCTTCTCCGTAGAAAAGTAGCTGGATTCAGACAAGTGTCTGTGATCAATATAAGGTCATCCTTCTCTATTAAAATTGCTTCGTATTTTAAAATTCTAGAGCCCGTTAGCCACCGCCCTGCCTTCTGGTTCAGTATGGCCCGTACTTGATGCGGGATGATTACTATCAATGCCCCGCCGAATATAAGTTGTCGACTTTCTTCCACCAGTAGCGCAGTTGCTGCTACTGCCTGCACACACTCTGGCCACCCTCTAGAAACTGGATCTAATAATTTAGACAAGAATGCTACCGGCTGTTTCATCCCTCCCCATCGCTGGGTCAGGGCCCCTAGGCTGCTCCCTTATCAACGGTGGCAAACAAGTGAAAGGGCTTATCTAGGGAAGGCAACACAAGGACAGGGGCATGGATCAAACGTTCCTTCAATCCTTCTACTAATTCTTTTTCTTCCTCTGTCCACTTTAACAACTGTGGTTCTTCATCCAGCAATTTTAGGTATAATTTCTTTGTCTTTTGGGCGTACGACTCGATCCATTATCTACAGTATCCTGTTGGCCCCAGAAATTTTCTCAATTTCCGTTTAGTCCAAGGGAGTGACATTCCCACTATGCCTTCAATCTTTTCAGGACTTATTTTCGTTTTTCCTTCACTGACCAAGTGTCCTAAGTATTTTACTTCCCTTTCTACATATTGTAATTTGTTCCTCGAAACCTTCAATCCCTGTTGTCCCAGAAAATGTAGCAATTTATTAGTTGCTTCCATTGTTCCCTTCTCATCTTCTCCCGTGACCAATAGGTCATATACATATTGCAGCAAATTTGTCCCTTGGGGACTTATAAACCTTTCCAAAATTTGTTCTAAAACCTGTCCAAACAAGTTTGGGGACTCAGCGAATCCCTGAGGAAGCACTGTCCATCTATATTGCTGTTTCTGCCCCGTTCTTGGGTCTTCCCACTTGAAGGTGAAAGTTTCAACTTTCCTCTGCCAGGGGAATGCCCAAAAGGAGTCCTTTAGGTCCACCACACTGAACCACTTGTGGTCTGTGTGGGATTTTACTCAAGAAGGTATAAGGATTAGGGACTACCGGGTGTCGAGTCTGTACTATCCTGTGCAGTGCCCTTAGGTCTTGTACCAGACGATAGGTACCATCTGTTTTCTTTACTGGCAAAATGGGGGTATTATAGGGGGTCGTACAGGGTTCCAGCAGGCCGTCCTTAATTAATCCCTCAATCATGGGTTGTATCCCCCTTCTTCCTTCGGTTGAAATCAGGTATTGTCTTTCACATATCATCTCCCCCACCTGTTTCAAGCTGATCTTGAGAGGGGGAGTCTGCAATCCCCCTCGATTGCCTTCCTGTGCCCATACTGTGGGGTCTATTTGTTTTTCCTGTTCCTTTGTCAAAAGGGCCATTTTTATTACTAGTTGTCAGTCGCTCACCACGATCCCTAGTCCTAATAACATAATTAAGTCTCTTCCTAACAAACTATTTCCTATATCCGGAATGTTTAATAATTGTCCTCAATTTTTCCTTCATCACTTTCGATCGTCATAGGTTCAAATACGGGGACTGTAAATCCTTCCCCCTTTACATCGGACACTATTACCTTTTGTTTTGTAAATTGTACTCCTTTGGTTATAAAATTTAAGGATGATCGTGCTGCCCCCCCCTCCCCCCCCGTATCTATTAAGAAAATTGTATCATCGTTATGAGGTCCCACCTTTAGATTTATCAAGAGTTCCCGGTGGGTCCCTGGGGGCAGGAACTCCTGATGCCCCTATTCTTCATCCTCCTAATGGGTCCTCCTCATTCCCTTCCCCTACCTCTATTTTCAACAAACCGCCAGCCATCACTCCGGTTGCTTACTATTGGTTCCACTCTTTTCTTGACCACCTCATCAACCGTGGCTACCATCATTTTCGCCTTCTGTTTTTGCTTCTCATCCTTTTTGCAAACACTTTTTGTGCCTCTCTTAATAATTCATCCAATAATTTCTCACTCCATCCCTCTATTTTCTGAATTTTCTTTTGGATATCCGGCCATGCCTTAGTCACAAAATGGACTTTGAGGAGGCCCTGAGCTACTGGATCCTCAGGATTCATACCCAAATACTTTCTCATTGAGTCCCGCAGCCTCAGTAAAAATGTTGAGGGAGCCTCATCTTTCTCTTATCGGACCTCAACTGCCTTTGTTAAATTCAGGGATTTAGGGACTGCCTCTCAAATTCCTTTTATTATTAAGTCTTTGAGGTCCTTCATCTGGGTTTGGTCAGCTGCCTCGTTGTTCCCCCAGCCTGGGTCTGTATTGGGAAACTTCTGTTCAGCCGACATAACTCCCTCTCCAGAGGGGTGTTCTCATTCCCACAACCTTATAGCTGCTCTTCTGATCATCTCACTCTCTTCCCCAGTGAAGAGAATATTTAAAATAGACATCAACTCCATCCAAGTGTATAGGTTGAGACCTAGAAATTGATCTACTTGCTCAGATAGACCCACAATTGTCATCTCCTTCTTAAATGTCCTGACTTCACCGCTTGTTAAAGGGGCATTTATGAAGCCAATTATTCCCAGTCCTATGGGAACTTCCCTGAGATGGTATACATTTGTCTCTTGGTGTTGTTTATTTAATTTCGGGAACGGATATTCCTCAATATCCTTTTCTAATCGTTTTAGTTCCTTTGTCAGTCCTCCTTTCCGGATATTTGGTTTCACAACCTTCACCTGTTCCTCATTTTCCCCCTCCCCTTGCTCGCTATCAACCACCACCCCTAACCCAGCGCCATCGGCTTGTAGATCGTCAAGCTCATTTTGCCGGGGAGCGGTCATATGGCGGGGGCAAATGGTCAAGAACGTCCCAAGGGGGAGGGGGTGCCGAGTGTGACTTTTTCTCCTTTCTTGTTATAGTTTTTATACAATATAAACGCGCTTCTCAACTGTCCTGCCAGCAAGAGGCGTAGTCAGACTCCTCTTTGCAGAAAGATTGTTTTTCATTAACACATGACTTCAACAATTGACAGACCCAATCCTTGTCTGACCCATATTTTGGCCAAAAGACCGATGGTGGACAAATACTCTCTTTGGTCCAAACAAAACAACAATATTTTATCACAGTTTTCTTATCCTTCTCCCTTGTACAAGAATTCTTTTTCCAATTTTTCAACTTCCGTCCCAAGGGACTTCCTGGAGGGATGTCTTCTGGGACTTCTTTACCCTTTATCCCAGGCGCCTCATTTTTGCTTCCTTTACCTCCCATAGTGGTCAACTTGCCAGTCCCTTAATTTGACAGATATCAACACTCCCAGTCACCAAGGCAATTCTAACTCAAACCCAATCAAACCTAGGGAACTCTAACCCCAATCAAACCCAGGGGAACATCCCTCCCAAAGGACTTTCCAGAGGGATGTTTTTCTGGGACTTCTCTCTCCGTTTTCCCCGGCGTCTTATTTTACTTCCCACGAGGCTCACTGCCTCCAGTGGTATTCAACCCATCAGTCCCTCAATTCGACAGGTATTACACCCCTCAGTCACTAAAGTTATACTAAAAAGTCTCTTTTCTTATCTTGGTCTGTGTACGGAGTTGCCTGAATGCAGCTGTGCCTACTATTTTGCACCTGCCTTATTTCCCTGTTCCGGTTCGGAAAGACTCCCCTAGGATCCTCGTCAGTCAACCAGACGGGGCACTGATAAAAGACACAGGACCGTTCTAAAAGGAACAGGATGTGTCTTCCCAGTCATCGACGGTGACCACTCCGCCAGTGATGACAGCATCCCGGACGACGCCCCCAATTGTGAGAAATGACTCCCACTCTTCAATAATTTCAGTCTGAGTCAAATTCCGAAGCAGGTATTTATTAAAACATTCTTATAATAATGGGTGACAAGTAGGCACACCCGATTAACATGTTACATCGCAAGTTATACAGTTCAGCTGAGTCTCTCGATACTCCTAATTTCGCTTATTGGCTTAGTATGCAAAGCGTCAAACTGATCATAAGCTGACTTTACTCCTCCTCTGTTTACTTCTCCCACTACTCTAAACCTGTCGCCCCTTACTCTTGTTTGTCTCTTAGCCTTATTTGGCCTTACACGTGACAAAGTGCAGGTGTTAGCTTGGCTGTTTTACCACATAGCTTGACCGTTTCACTACATCCCGCTGTGGTCCTTTATTCGCGTGCATCGCTTTTCGCTGCAAACTGTGTACGTGCTCGCTAGCTCAACACTTCTCCCTCACACTGAGCCTTATGACCTGTTTATGGTTTTGTGTCCGTGGTTGCTAAGGCAATATTCTGTCCACTATGGTCCACACTGAGCCTTATGACCTCTGATTGTGGTTTCTGCAGCACTGAGCCTTATGTTTTACACAAAATTTATTTTTTTACAAGCCTCTTGCAGAAGGAACACTTACATTCTTCACAAACATATTCTCTACACAGGTGCCAGCAGCCTATGCACCAAACACAAAGTATAATCATCAAATAATTAGCCATCAATAGGAAAGAGTTCCATTCCATCAATGTACAACTCATATATGTTAATCAGTACTCCACCTTAGAAGTCTGCACCAGGTTTCCTGGGTGCTGCCTTGATGCCTAAATACTGGAAATACCCCATGTTCCTTCATTTCAAGGGCTGGATACCTTAAAATAAATACCTGCAGAGATAGAAGAAATATTGATGCACAAGTTGGCACCTTATTCTAATATAATTCATTTGTTTGGCAAGGATACAAAGGCTACGTCTCTACTAAATGGTAAGATAGATTTCTCTCTTTTGTCAAAGAGAGAGAGAGATGACTGGTGGCGGTTTAAGCTGAGGCATCAACATGCCTCAGGTCAGGGGAGAGGTTGAGAAGGAGAATTCTTCGTGTCAACCTCAGTTGGTATGGGAATTGAACCCATGCTTTTAGTGCTGTTCACTAACCACTGAACCAACTGACGCATCACCATTGCATAAACAGTTGAATGTCTGGATAGAACAGATAGGCCATCAGTTCCTGTTAGGCAAGGATTGAGACCCAAATGACATACATAGTTGATTATATTGAAAGATAAATATTTATCCCTTTAAATACCCAAAACACACATTGATCTATGTGCTTGGCAAAAGAGTTAACAGCAACGAAAAAGATAAAAAATATACAGCAAGTGGTTAGGGTCTGGAAATGTGCTGCCTGAGGGTGTGGTGGAAGGAATTTCAACTGAGGCCTTCAAAACAGAATTGGATAATTACCTTAACAGAAAACATTTTTCAGAAGGAAATTCAACTATGTTGCCCTTCTAAACAGTTACGTATGGAGAAACTTTGAAACCAGCTGTTACTGCTTCTTCAACCCTCAGCTGGTGGCTTATTAAGAAATATGGGGATCGATTTTAAGTCTGAGCAGAATAGGACATAGATGCCCAAAGGAGGTCTTTCAATGGGAGGAAGAGATCAGAATGAGGCCTGGAAATTTTTAACAACTTGGTGTAATATTGAACATCTGTCTCCCACCTGAAGCCAGTGGGACTGATGTTAAGTCAGAGGGGTGGGAAGTGAGATAATTGCAGAAGTCAAATGCCTAAGTGAATTGTTTCTATTGAAAGATAAATACTACTGGGCTGAAGTGGGTTATAGCGAAAGTGGAAAGTTTATGGCAGGAGAAAGTAACATTTCCAAGAATTAAAACTCTTGAATGCTGCTTCCTGCTAGCATTTTCACAGTGAATTTGCAACTTGGTCTTAATGCAAATTCCATTAAAAATATCTTTGTGGAGCTAGTCTTTATTTTGTTTTTAACTGCAATTTTACTTATTTCATTAGTCTAGATTTTAACTCATTCATTGTTCCTGCCCAGTGGTGCTAAACTAGACTAAATTGACTGCATACCTCAATAATGAAAACATGTTTTATGGTATGAATAAAATAATCAGATACCAAACAATTTATATCCTCGTAGTTTCTTTTTACCATCCTTCATATATTCTGGGAAAGTGTGACTTAGAAGATTGAATTGAAGTAATCATGAAATTAAACAAACCTCAGGGAGATGGCTTGCAGTCAATGGTCTCATGCAATCAAGTATTGAGGTGGTGGATCCAAATATCAATTGGTAACAACAGAATCATTAAAACAGTTCACGTTAGTTTATGTTTTCTCCATAGTTTTCAAAGATTGCTCATTCTGGAATTTTCTGTAAAAAGTAAGCTGCATTTGACTTTTCTCAAATATAACATTCAATTCATGGAAATATCAACACTGTTGTGTTGTGGATTCTACCACTGAATTATTTCAAAGGATGCAAATTAATGCAATAAATTTTGGGGAGGCATTGTTAACCTTAACA
Organism: Chiloscyllium punctatum; assembly: GCF_047496795.1. Classification (NCBI taxonomy): domain Eukaryota; kingdom Metazoa; phylum Chordata; class Chondrichthyes; order Orectolobiformes; family Hemiscylliidae; genus Chiloscyllium; species Chiloscyllium punctatum. Next base: position 42,532,513 of record NC_092744.1, read on the forward strand.
CTATGTACACGTGACCATCTAACAACATTTTTTCAGTGTTGTTGAGACTATATTTTTTCATCGCTTCCCCACCATCACACCACCACTCCCTCCCACCCACCGCAAACAACTTGTTTAAACTTCCGAGGTGGTCGAGCATGTCACAGCTTGTGGCAGAAGAATTTCTGCACTGCTGAGTTCAGACAAGGACTCCATTAACTCCAAACCTGTGAGGAAACCATTAGAAACAAAACCCTGAAAACTGCCACATCCCCATAACAAGCAGGGAAACAAATGGTACAGGCATGAAGTCAGAATAGAATCATCCGCTCTGTATCACTGAATAAATTTACCTACCTCAGAGAACATTCACTGCCTTTGAGGGATGGGGAGGGACACAGAACAGGCTTTCCAAAAAAGCAATGATGCTTCAGGCCTGTCTACGAGACTGCAAGATGTGACAGGTCTTTACCAGCCCTCAGATTCTTTGTGTCTTCAGTACAATAGGAGTACACAAGTGAGCAACAGTTCTGTATACTATTAGCTATTGCAGGTCTTTGGAAATGCAAATATTCTGTTGCATCTTCTCTAGCTTCTGAATACTATCAGCTGACAAGATACTAAGAATGGCACATCACATCCCATAGAATCTCATGTATAAAAGTCATTGCCGAATCATCACAAATTTACCTCACATCTGTTGAACTGGTATCCAATGTATCTACCAACGAACACTGGTGTATGAAATACAAGGACACTAACATTTATTATTTTCAATTTAGGTGTTTATGGTGGACAATGGTTCACAATTTCACATTGGTTTATCAATTATGCTCATAATTTTGATAAAAAGTGTATGTAATTTATCTTAAACTCGCAGCATAAATTCTTCTATTTATTCTGCACCTTCCTCAAAATTTCCAACCTGCTGTACTTCTAAATGGGCCCAGTACAATTGCTGGAGAACTGAAAATGACATTCTGAATCCTCAAATGGTAAAATGGGTCAGTTTTCAAAAATGTAAGGTATTCTATTGAAACAAATCAAAGACTAAAGAGGTTCACACTGAGATAATAAAATTCATGTCTGCTTCTTATATTCCACTAATGCCACAAATACATATGAAATAGAATCCAATCTTTGCAATACCTAATTGCATTTAGGCCGAAAGAACATTGTTAATGCACATTCAGTTGGCAAACTGCCATTGGTAAAAATATTTAAGCTTCTGTTGAATTCTACAACACATTCCCTTACGTAATGAAGGGTACAAAGGTCACAAACAAATTGTTTTTCTTGATTCAGCAACAATGTTGTTTAACACAAAGAGTGACCCTTGTTGATGAATCAGTGACTATTTACTCATGCATGTCTCAAAAGTTTTGATTTTGAACAAAGACCAAACTCCAAGTGCTTGGTTTTTTTTACCATATAAACTGTTTAAGAATGTCATGAAGTTGCCACCTGAAACTCATTCAATATAATTTGGTTATGAATTCAACAGAAGAAGCAAAGTCTGAGACATACTGGCCCAGTCAGTGATGCCCATATCCCATCAACAAAGTTAAAAAGAAGACAAGGCTGATGGACATCTTTAGATATAGTAAAAATGTATCTATGATAACATACAAAGGGTTTGCATGATTTATAACCTCACCACCATTAATCATCAAGATTAGAATGTAATTGGGTACACAGCACTTCTCTGTATGAGTGGAGCCTCAACACTTACAAAACTCAACACCACTGAAGACCTGCAGTTTTATTAAGTGTTGCTCCTGCCAAATTCAGTTCTCACCACACCCCATCCACCACTGGCATATTGTGGCTCAAATAGAAGACCAACACCCAGAATCTCCACCCAAGGTTATGTACCATCCAGACTTGGAAATGCATTTCCATTTGTTCACTGTCACTGAGCCAAAATCCCTCCCTATGCAACATGATTCATGAAGATGTTCATCTTCACACACTGAGAAACAATTAGAAATGCTGTACATCTCTATGACTCTATGACTTTGCCAGCAATGGCCACTGTCCCTGAATGAATGCAAGAAAGCATATTTACTGAAAAAATCTCTAACAATGAACCATTGAGTTTGATCACTAAATTAATTCATTTTGGATCGTTCAAGATTTATTTGTGTGAATCACTCACACTAGGGTTTAAGGCACTTGTTGTATTCCTAGCATCTGAATTTATGTGGAGACAGTGAGGTCTGCAGATGCTGGAGATCAGAGTTGAGTTTGTGTTGCTGGAAACGCACAGTAGGTCAGGCAGCATCCGAGGAGCTCTACGATATCAGCCATGCACTGCCATCTACTCTACCTACAGTCAGTCCTGCCCCAGCTCAGAGCCTCACTTTCCCAGACCTGCAGCGGACCACTGTATTCCTACATCCTCAGGAGGATACACGCACTCAACAAATGGTATTTATCTACTGCATCGGACATAGAAGAACGTAAGCTAAACAAACTTTCATGTACTTTTCTCCACACACGAGCTTCCTCGAACCTTCCAGAATGTTCTCTTGGCCTCTGAAACTGCCCAGATGTCATTAGCCATGTGGCCGCTCCTTCCACGACCACTGGGGCGATCGATGATATCACTCCGCCCCCCCCCCCCCCCCCCGGACATCGCCACGCAGCCATTGCAGACCACATCACCTCCGCGACTGCAGAGAAGACCACCACCGCAGGATACACTGGCGCCGCTGGATTCACTATCACTGACGTGATACCTACCTTGAACGTTGAACATCACTTTCCCCCCTGTAGTTGCCATCGCGGCAGTCACTTCCGCCCCGCTGGTAGGTCCCATTGGTGACGTCACTTCCACTGTCACTGACGTCAGCAGTTGAGTATCCAACGGTGATGTTGCCTTTCTTGCCCGTGATGTCACGTCTGCCCCCATTAACTTAACCATAAGTCCAACTTCCACCCCACTTTGTAAATGTCACCTCCTTTGGTGACGTTACTACTGACCCCATAACCATGCCCACTCAGGCTACTGTCTCCGCCACCCCACCTCAAATTCCAGCCCCACTCCAGGTCCTAGCCCCCATCCCTGCCGTGTCTTCACCATTCTCCCAGACCTGCCCCTTACTGAGGGCAAACATTTAGTCCTCAGTAAAGGCCTCACCTTTATCACTCTATGATCCCAGATCAACAAGTTCGACACGAGCTGCGACCTTGAACGTTTCTTCCGCTGCCTCCACCTCCATGTCTACTTTTACAATCAAGACACTTGTCCCCCCATCGAGGACACCTTCTCCCACCTCCAACACCCCATTCACGTGGACACCCCATGCTGCCTGCTACCTGCCCTTGACCTCTTCATTTCGAACTGCCGCCATGACAGCCACCACCTCAACCTGTCTAACCGGCTCACCCACTTCAACCTCTTGCACTCACAATGCACAACCCTCCTCTCCCTCTTCTCAAACCCCAATCTCATCATCAAACCAGCGGACAAAGGGGGTGCAGTGGTAGTCTGGCGCGCTGACCTCTACACCGCTGAAGCCAGACGCCAACTCGAAGACACCTTCTCCTACCGCCCCCTCAACCATGACCTCACCCTCATCTGAATTTATGTGACTGTTTGAGTTAACGTTGATCCCAGAAGTGAAACCTAATTTTTTTCAGTCTTTCTTCCAGAAGAACACTTCTCAGTTTTGTATTTCCTAAGTAAGCTGTGTCTACAAGGGCCTCCAAGCCAATACATCATTAGTGACTTAACCATGAGCAAAAAGCCCCAAATGGACAGATATCAGAACACTGAGTGCACAATCCTCTTTTTTGTCCTTAAAACTGAATACATTAGCCAGAAACTGTTTTGTTTGTGAATCTCTGTAGATAGAAATCTATTTCTTTCCCTTTGATTGAAGCATGTGTTTGTACATGTATACTGGGTTATTTAAGGGAGCATCATTTATATTTCCATATCATAAATTGGTTCATTAATGAATTTTGCATCTTCATTGAATAGATAGTCTTTCATCATATATTAATAATATTGAATTTATAATAAAACCTGATTGCTGAATCTCTTAATTCGAAATCCAACAGACATCAAGAACATAGAACAGCACAGCACAGAACAGGCCCTTCGGCACATGATGTTGCATGGACCTGTGAACCCCTCTAAGCTCATCCCCCTACACAATCCCATCATCATCCATGTACTTATCCAAAAATTAATTCATGTTATGCAATGAATAAGTAGTAAAATGAAGTAGTAAAACATGGAAATATTAGAAACAATTAAAGAAATTAAAGATTTTGGCTCAGATTTTCTGGACAGCAGATAATAGGAAGAGTGCTTTGAAAGCTTAAACATCTGAAGGGCAATTATCCTGTGCCCAGACTATCTGGAAAAATTTCCAATACTCAACATTGGACAACACTTGAAGGAAGCATTGAGGGTAGCAAAGGTACAAAAATGTACTCAGGATGTGGGATTTCAATTAGGTGAAAGTGAGGACTGCAGATGCTGGAGATCAGAGTCGAGAGTGTGGTGCTGAAAGAGCACTGCAGGTCAGGCAGCACCCGAGGAGCAGGAGAATCGACGTTTTGGGCACAAACCCTCCATCAGCAATGAGGCTTGCAGGCCGGGGGGGCTGAGAGATAAATGGGAAGGTGGGGGTTGGAAGCGAGGAATGTGAACCCCACCCGAGGGAAAAGACATCTGCTAAGCACTTCATCTTTGCCCCTCATGATTTTATAAACCCCCTGAATCTCCTATGCTCCAGTGAAAGAAGTTCCAGCCTACCCACCCTATTCTTATAATTCAAATCTTCCAGTCCCGGTATCCCCAATTTAATAATATCTCTCCTACCGCTACCGAACTATTCGTGCTGGTGGCATTGAAAACTCCACCAGATGTTTTATAGTAACTAACTATTATGTACAAACATTTCATTCCTTCAGCACAATATTAAGCTAGTTGTTTACAACAGAGAAGCATGCTTATTGTAGAGTGTTATTAGAGTCATAGAGATGTACAACATAGAAACAGACCCATTTGCCAGCACTTGGTCCATATCCCTCCAAACCCTTCCTATTCATATATCCATCTAGATGCCTTATAAATGTTGTGATTGTACTAGACTCTACCACTTCCTCTGGCAGCTCATTCCATATACACATCAGCCTGTGTGAAAAAGTTGCCCTTTAGGTCCCTATTATATCTTTCCCATCTCACCCTGAACCTATGCCCTCTAGTTCTGGACTCCACCACCCCAGGGAAAAGACTTTGCCTATTTATCCTATCCATGCCCCTTACGATTCTATAAACCTCTATAAGGTCACCCCTCAGCCTCCAATGCTGCAGGGAAAACAGCCCCAGCCTATTCAGCCTCTCCCAATATCTCACACCCTCCAACCCTGGCAACATCCTTGTAAATCTTTTTTGAACCCTTTCATGTTTCACAACAACCTTCCGATAGGAAGGAGTCCAGAACTGCACGCAATATTCCAAAAATGGCCTCACCAATATCCTGTACAGCCGCAACATGACCTCCCAACTCCTATACTCAATGCTCTGACCAATAAAGGAAAGCATACTAAACTCCGCCTTCACTATCCTATCTACCTGCAGCTCTATTTTCAAGGAACTATTAACCTGCACTTCAAAGTTACATTGTTCAGCAACACTCCCTTAGACCTTACCATTAAGTGTACAAGTTCTGCTAAGATTTGATTTCCCAAAATGCTGCACCTCACATTTATCTAAATTAAATTCAATCTGCCACTCCTCAGCCCATTGGCCCTTCTGATCAAGATTCCATTATAATCTGAGGTAACCTTCTTCGCTGTCCACTACTCCTCCAATTTTGGTGTCATCTGCAAACTTACAAACTATACCTCCTGTGTTCACATCCAAATCATTTATATAAATATGAAAAGTAGTGGACCCAGCACCGATCCTTGTGGCACACCACTGGTCACAGGCCTCCAGTCTGGAAAGCAACCCTTCCCCACCACCCTCTGGCTTTTACGTTTGAGCCAGTTCTGTATCCAAATGGCTAGTTCTCCCTGCATTCCAAGAGATCTAACCTTACTAACCAATCTCCCAGGGGGAACCTTGTCGAATGCCTTACTGAAGTCCACATAGATCCTGTCCACCATTCTGCCCTCATCAATCCTCTTTTTACTTCTTCAAAACACTTAATCAAATTCATGAGACATGATTTCCCACACACAAAGCCATGCTGACTATCCCGAATCAGTTCTTACCTTTCAAAGCAGATGTACATCCTGTCTCTTAGGATTCCCTCCAGCAATTTGCCCACTACTGATGCCAGGCTCACCAGTCTTTAGTTCCCTGGCTTTTCCTTACCACCTTTCTTAAATAGTGGCAACACGTTAGCCAACCTCCAGTCTTCCAGCACTTCACCTACGACAACTGATGATGCAAATATTTCAGCAAAGGGCCCAGCAATCACTTCTCTAGCTTCCCAGAGTTAGAGGGTACACCTGATCAGGTTCTGGAGATTTATCCACTTTTATGCATTTCAAGACATCAAGCACCTCCTCCTCTGTAATATGGACATTTTTCAAGATGTCACCATCTATTTCCCCATATTCTATATTTTCCATGTCCTTTTCCACAGTAAACTCTGATGCAAAATACTTGTTTAGTATCTCCCCATCTCCTGCAGCTCCACAGATAGACTGCCTTGCTGTTCTTTGAGTGGCCCCATTCTCTCCCTAGTTACCCTTTTGTCCTTAACGTATTTATAAAAACCCTTTGGATTCTCCTTAACCCTATTTGCCAAAGCTATCTCATCACCCCTTCTTGCCCTCCTGATTTCCCTCTTAAGTGTACTCCTCCTGACTTTATATTCTAAGGATTCTCTAGATTTTGCCTGTCTATACATGACATATGCTTCCTTCTTTTTCTTAACCGAAATCTCAATTTCTCTCATCATCCAGCATTCCCTACACCTACCAGCCTTTCCTTTCCCCTAACAGGAATATACTGTCTCTGGATTCTTGTTATCTGATTTTTGAAGACTTCCCATTTTCCATCCATCCCTTTACTTGCAAACATTTGTCCCCAGTCAGCTTTTGAAAGTTCTTGACTAATATTGTCTAAAATAGCCTTCCTCCAATTTAGAACTTCAACTTTTTAGATCTGGTCTATCCTTTTCCATCACTATTTTAAAACTAAGAGAGTTATAGTTGCTGTGCCCAAAGTGCTCCCCCACTGACACCTCAGTCACCTGCCCTGCCTTATTTCTCAACAATAGGTCAAGTTTCTCTAGTAGGTGCATCCACATACTGAATCAGAAAATTTTCTTGTACACACTTAACAAATTTCTCTCCATTTAAACCCTTAACACTATGACAGACCCAGTCCATGTCTGGAATGTTAAACCATTACCACCCTATTACTCTTACACATAACGGAGATCTCCTTATAAATTTGTTTCTCAATTTCCTGCTGCCTATAATACAATCCCAATAAGGTGATCATCCTTTTCTTATTTCTCAGTTCCACCCAAATAACTTCCCTGGATATATTGCCGGGAATATTCTCCCTAAGTACAGCTGGAATGCTATACCTTATCAAAAATGCCACTCGCCCTCCTCTCTTGCCCCCCCTTTCTGTCTTCCTATAGCATTTATATCCTGGAACATTAAGCTGCTAGACCAGTCCATCCCTGAGCTACATTTCTGTAATTGCCATGATATCCCAGTTATCTTTAAATGATCTGAGGTAAAATGGAGTACATCATTGGGTCATATGTTAGGATATATTGATTATATCACAAACACGTCTCTCAAAGACATACTGACATATTGACTGGAACAGATAACAGAGGATATACCAAGCAATTATGAAATAAAACTGCATTTCACCTTTACTAAAAAGGGATGAGGGAATAAGAGTAGAGAAAAATTATTACTCAAGTCTTTAACAAGATCACAGCAGATCTATATAGACCGTTTTGGTCTGTATTGAAGAAAAAATATATTCGCTTTACTGAGAATATGACATAGTTTAGCCAGACTCACTCCTAGGATGAGTGGAGTAACCTGGGGGAAATCAAGTAACTAAATCTATAATCTCTGCAGTTTGGAATGACAATCTGGGGAAAATAAAAACTAATATTTGAAAGCCAGCATGAAGATATCAAAGTATCTGCAGTCCTTTCTTTAACCCTATGGATTAGTGAGTTTCTCAATACATATTTCAATCAGTATACTTATACTCCCAGGTTTGGGTGTACAGGGCATAATTTTAAAATTTGCAGTGGACACAAAACATGGAAGCATTGCAAACAGAGATGATAGACTTCAAAAAGACATAAACAGGCTACTGAAATGGGCAGGTTGAATTTTAATGCAAATGTGGGTAAAATGAGACATTTGGTAGGAAGAAAGAAGTAATATAAATAACACAATTCTAATGTGGGTGCAGGAACAGAAAGACCTGGAGAACAGATGTGCACAATTTGTTGAAAGTGGCAGGGCAGTTAAGAAAACAGTTTAAAAAGCAGATCAGATCCTTGGATTTTTAAATAAAGGCAAAGAGTACAAAATCAAAGGAGGAATGATTAATCCTTATGAAACTTTCAGCATCAACTACTTCATCCAATTCTCAGCATCTCACTTCAGGAATTGAAATCTTCGAAAGAGAATGCACAGAAAAAAATTCCAGGGAATCTGTGACAGGTGGACTTTTGAGGATGAGGCCAACTTTGTTTTTCTTACCACATTCTGGCAGCTGTATCCTTCAGGACTCGACCTGCTCAAGGAACGGTAGTGCTTCTAAGCCACTTTTGGTGATGGATACTGAACTCCCTCACTGAATGTAAACCATGCACACTAGCTTCCCTTGGTGTGTTGTTCAAATGCTGTTCAATATGGAAACAACCCTAGTTCAAAATGAGTGATGAAGCACATAGTAATCAGCATAATGCTTTGTTGCACATATATCACTGATATTGCAGATTTCATTAGACTGAGATCAAGGGTGAGAAATCCCAAAGTTACTCCATCCTGAATGTATAACTTCTCGATCTATATTCCTGGAGGACAGGATGATATCCAAGCATGGTGATGTCTGTTTGGAATACCTGTTGTAGTCAACTAACCACCAGTCCAAAACTGGACATTCTAAGTTGACCCACAGCTGAAGAATTTGGCCTGCCAGAAAATTGGCCAAACTAAACAGCAGCCAGCAGCTATTGACTACAGAGAACAGTAAAAGGCAAGGTCAAAGAGGTCACAAAAATTTCAAAGGGAACACGTTACAACCAACCCAAGGGTTGTATATTGGAAAGTATCAATTAGACTTTCTGCATCTTGACTGTCTGTGTATGTTGCTATACTGGGAGGTATAAAGTGTACAGTGAAGGATGTTGGTACAGCCCCATTGGATGACTTGAACCCAATGACTCTATTGGCCAAAGACCATTGAACATTCTGGAAAGTCGGGGCTGTAGTGGGGCAGGGGGAGAATAATACTTGGACACACCTGGCAATGAGGACATGCAGCAAGACCCATGACAGAAGACCGTGCACCAATGCAGGAGGAGGTCTACCCTGTGAACCCCACTTTTATGGAAGCGAGCCAGCCCTACATCAGAAAGGAAGGAAATTCCAATCTCCCAGGTCAAACATGTGGATCACCGTAGGTAATATTCTTTCTGCGACAAACAGAACTAGATAGAGTGTAAATTTGTAAGAATTTGGAAAATGCTCACATGGTGTTTTATCAAGGAAAATCTCGTTAACAGAATACAGTTGAACCGCAAACCACATTCTGCATCGCATTGTCTGCTTTACTGAAAAGAGCACTTGGATAAAGTGTTTTTAATATACAAACAAGTTGAGTGTGCAAAGCATGGAAAACATTGCATCATTTGAAAAGGTAACATTATGAGAGAATGACTGTGTCAGGCTATTTGACTAGCCTATCTGACAGCACTCCCAATTTTGGTGCAAGTCCTCAGATGTTCATGAAGACGACTTTACAGGGTTGACTGGTATGCTTGAGCCTTTGTTATGTCAAGTGTCTATGTCAACGCCATTGGTCATCCATTTTAATTCCCAGTATAGATTTTTGCAATAGTTTGATCCCATTTGCTCAGTTATTTCAGAATAGTTAAGAACCAACATTCATCAGAATTTGCAAAGGCCCAGAACTGTAAAAATAACATTTTGGAGCCAGGTTCAGTTGCATGACACACCAAATATTTCAGAAGTAAGCACTCTCTTGTTTCCAAAAATGTACTCCGTTTTATTTAAATATAACGGCATTCAATAAATACATGACTCCTCACTAATTACATTAAGCATGACTTGGACACTTGCAAAGAAAATTCACAAACTATGATAATCTTTTTTCATTTATATAAGCATTCGCATAAATTCTGAGGATTCTACTGCACAACTACAGAACCAATATCGAAGGATCCAAATGGAAACCACACTGGATATGACTTTCATTTTACTCCAGACAAAATTTTTCTGACACGAACTTTAATTTTGCATTTTATTTCTCTCCTGAGGATTACAGAGATGCAGTTTCTTTCTTCTGAATGAATAAATGGGAGCCAGTGCACCTTTGAAGTGGATGACAGAAGTAGACTATATAATTCCCAATGAATGCAATTTTAGACAGCTATTCGTTATTTCTTATTGAGCTGGATAGGAGAGAAACAATTAAAATATTTGCACAAAAAAATGTTACATTTGACAAAATCAGTTCATCAGCTTTCACTTACACAGCAATGCTTAATTTTCTTTTGGGCACTTAAACAATCAACATTTTAATGTGTTTCAGGAGACTGCATGTTACAATAGAAAACGTGATAGGCTGAAGCTTTTGTAATCAGAGTTGTTGTAAAAATGCAAGTAAAACATTGCTCATGAATTCTCCACTCAGAGAGTAGAATATATGGAGAACCTAAATGCGCTTCCAGTTTTAATATACACAATTTGTGAAGTGATGTCTTCAGAAGTGTGCTTAATCGTACTTTTGAGTCTCTCTGTAGCCCTTCAGATAGTGAGTGGTTCCTGATTCAAGCAACATCTCATGACACAAAGCTCCATGTCAGGGGCTGAACTAATTCATACGAAGGAAAAAAAATTAAATTACATCAATTCAAGTTTTAATTGAGAAAACAAATTCCTTAAAATGGTTCCATAAGTGCAGAAAAAGTTCAAGATTTTGAAACTACTAACAGAACATTTATTCGTAAGTAGAGACTGGCTTTAAAACAAACTTTTTCTGAAATAATTTTACATTTATTCTTTATGAAAAAGCAATAGGAAATTAATAATCATATTATTCACAAACAGATATAACAGAATATTTAACTGCAAGGCAACAAAAGATATATTTTCCAGATCAAAGTAGTCGAAAACATGGTCAATAAAAACAACTAATCTGATAATAACATTCAATGTGAGCTTCTATTTTGAAATTACAACACTGGAAGATTTCTTTTACCATATCATATTCTTAACTTCCAACTTACAAATCATAACTCCTTTACAATGTACACCTGTGCTCTGGAATACTATGCATTTATGGTTATGCTAACAAGCTGTATCTGTGATATGAATATAGATGAAGTGCGCTGACAATAATCAGAGACTTGTCAGGAGTACAGTTTATCATGAGGAAATAACAAGTTAATTGCATTCCACGAACACATTTAAAAACAGCTTTAGTTTCCTCAGTGGCTCTGCTGTTTAAGGCTGTGGGTAAGATCCATTTTGGATCCCAGTCCATTCTAAATTACCTCATCTAAACCTCATCACCACTGCTGGTTATCACAACTGCATTCAGAAATTTGGTTCATGGGAGGGAAGAAATTAGCTAGGTTTATACTCTTGATCACTACTGAAAGTGTAGACACCAAGGAAGTATAAATCCAACTCCATTGTTCCCCTGCAATTAAAGCCTGCCAGTTTAGGTTCACACAAGAAGAATGATCAAAGCGCCAAAAGGTGTATGGCATCCATGCAACAACAAAAAGTCATTACAACATTTCATGAAAGGAGAAGAGACAGCTGATCGAAACAAGGGGAGATAGGAGGAAGGAGAAACGTGTTTACCTTAATCATAGCTGTAATTAAAATTGTATCAAACCCTTAGCTCACTGATGCTAACATTAAACATTGTGTTCCCTATATAGGAGATAAGGTGCTGCCATTAAAGATAGTTGCCATGATTCATCTGTGCATGTACAATTGGTACAGTTGGAGTCATGTTGTCATGGCATTCGTGTAAAAGCTCTTGACACAATTCCAAAATGTTACAAATCACAATATGTCTTGGCTGCATTTTAAAGCTATCATGTCTCGTAACAGGCGAAAGGTGAGACTTATGTACCATTACTAATCATTCTTAAAGGAAAACTGAAAGTGACCATCAGAAGCAGCTGCTCTGGGATTCTCAACTTAGCCACAAATGCAGCTGAAGCTAGAATTCTGTGTTGATTTGGAGCATGCATTATACAAGATGGTATTTAGAAAATATTTGCATCACAGAATTCTTACCCAAATCACGAAGAAATTAATACATTTGTGAATCATTTAAATCAAAGTTTCCTCAACCATTTTTCTTCTAAGTATGCCTGCCCTTTCCCGAGAGTGTTGACTCTTTGTTGGATGGAATTATGCAGTAGAGTCATGCACAAAGAATTCTGGGGAGGTGGAAGGGTCAGGCCAACAAGCTGATGCTCACCCAGTGAACACACCTATACACTTCCAAAAATGATCAGCGGGTAGTGCTTAGGAGAAAAAAGTATGGTTAATAATTTGCCATGACAGAAGCCTCATTGTGGTGCTCATTCCTCCTGTAGGGATCCAGGTAGGGCCTTCTTTTTGACAGTATGGTTTAGCCACTGGGGTATTTCTTTAGATATCAGGGATGCTCCTAAAATGTTTCTGTAAATAACGTTTGATAAATTTAAGCTAAATCCATGTTTAGTTGATGAGACACATACATACAAAGACATTGCTATTTTTCTTGATGTAGAGCTTCAATGAATGCTTCTAACTTTTCTTGAATCTCACGAACTCTTTCTGAAATATAAAAAAGTTTGACAATTACTTCACTCTATTCAAACGTTAATGATAAATAATAATAATATTAAAATCAATACAGGAAATGATGGAAAAAAGTAATGAAGGGTTTTGCCTCTCACAGACTTACAGCTAAGTTTTGAGACATAATATGCTTACCTTACTTACATTAAATATGCTGTAAAGTTTAATCTGTATTTAATATTTGCCACATTGGTCAGCAGGTCAAAGCTTGGTTGATTTAACTAAAATTTGAGTGAATGTACAAATTAGGAACATGAATATCCCCCTCCACCCTGCTCTGTCATTCAATAGATCAAGGCTTTTCTGATTATTGCACATTCCTAACTACCCCAATAACCTTTCACGCTCTTGTTAATCAAGGATCTATCTACCTCTGCCTTAAAAATGATGCTTTCCGTCACAATTTGAGGAAGACTGTTCAAAGATTCTTGATCCTGTGGGAAACAATTCTCTTCCTCTGTTTTTAATGTGCCACCCTTTATTTCGCTACTATAACACCTAGTTCTAGATTCTCCCACAAGAGGAAACAACCTTTCCACATCCATATATCCAGACCTCTCAGAGACTCATGTTTCAAACAAGTTGCCACTTATTTATCTAATTTAGCCTATCTAACCTTCCACATAAGACAACCTATCCAGTTCGGGCATTAGTCTAGTAAAGGTGCCACAGTGCTATCGGACCATAGGGCTGTTTTCTCATTAGCAAGGCATGACTGGTGGCAGTTTAGCCTGAGGGTAATCATGCCTCATGTGAAGGGAGAGGTTAAGATGGAGAGTCCTTAATGGTAACCTCAACTAGTGCAGGAATTGAACCTATGCTATTGGCATTACTGTGCATCACACCGCAATCCAAACCAGCCATAAATTTGTTGAGTTGCTTCCAATACATTTACATCATTCTTTACAGAAGGAGACCAACACTGTATACATTACTTCAGATATGGTCTCTCTCATGCATTGTATGATTGAAACATTGCCTTCCTACTTTTTTATTAAATTCCCTTCGCAATAAGTAGTAACATTGAATTAACCCTTCTAATTACTGGCTGTACCTACATCCTAGCTTTTTATGATTCATGCACAAAGGCACCTACATCTCTCTGCATCTCAATATCTATTTAGGTAATGCACTTTTAAAAAATCTATATACCAAAATAAACATATTTCACATTACCCCACATTATACTCCAGATCTTTGTCCATTCACCTCACCCTACTATCTCTTTGTAGCCTCATGTCTCCACTCAACTTATTTTTCTATTTGTCTTGGTTTCAGCAAATTTGACAACCAAACCATTGATCAACTCATCAAGTTGAAAAGTGTGGGGCTGGAAAAGCACAGCAGGTCAAGCAGCATCCGAGGAGCACGAGAGTCAACGTTTTGGAACTGTAAAAAGTGATCTCTGTGGCACCCCACTCGTTACAGCTTACCAAACAGAAAAAGACCCAATTTATGCTCATTCGGTTTTCCGTTAGTTAGCTGGTCTTCAATCCATGTCAATATGTTACCCTCTACAACATGAGCTTTTAATTTCAGCAAGAACCTTAGATGCATGTAGCACCTTATCAAATGCCTACTGGAAATCTAAAGACATCAGTTCTCCTTTATCATGATCTTCCTTTCACAATACTATGTTGTGATTAGTTTGCTGGATTACTTCGAAGTTATCGAAGAGCCCAGTTTATAAAGTCTATAATAGTAGCTTTAAACATTTTCCTTACGACAGATTTTAAGCTAACTAGCCTGTGGTTTCCTGTTTTCTGTGCCCATTCCTTTTGAAAAGGAGTTACATTCACTGTTTCTAATCTCAGAGAACTTTCCCTAAATCTAAGGAATTTTGGAAAATTAGAACCAATGCATTAACAATTTAAATTGCCACTTCTCCCAAGAGCTTAGGATGAAGCAAACTGGGACCAAGTTTTAGATTATCCAAGGTTGATTCCAATACAGAAGGAGGCCATTCGGCCCATTGTAAATTCACCGGCTCTATTATCTTTCCTGATGAAGGGCTCTTGTCTGAAATGTCGATTCTCCTGCTCCTCAGATGCAGCCTGACCTGCTGTGCTTTTCCAGCACCACACTCTCGACTATTATCTAGTCCAGTTCTATTACCTGATGCCAATCTCCCATCTTTTCCACATATCTCTTTCATGCCGTTACTCTCCAAAAAAAAGTCTAGTGCTCTTTTGAATCCCTGGATTGAACTCCCTCCACCACATTTCCAGGCAATGCATTTTATACCTTAAAAGCCCGCTGTGAGAATTCTTATATCACCTCTGCTTTGTTTGCACATCGCTTTATATCTACGTTCTCTTGTTCTCTTTTCTTTAGCAAGCTGAAATGCCCTATTGCCCGAGAGACTCTGTTCAGCTTGCTCATGATTTTGACTACTTCTGTCAGATTGCCCTTCAACCTTTTTCTCTCGGACAAATTTCTCATTCCTGGAACCATTCTAGTAAATCACCTCTTCAGACTTTCCAATGCATTCACACCTTTCCTATAATATGATCCTCACAACTATACACAATGCTTCAGCTGATGTCTAACAAGTATCTTGTACACATTCAACAACATCTTCTTGCACTTGTACTCTATACACCCACTAATAAAACCAAGATCACTGAATGCTTTATTTACTGTGCTCTCCACCTGTCCTGCCACCTTCAATGATCTGTGCACATATACACCCAGACCCTTCCTCCTGCATTTCCTTTAGAACTGTATGCCCTATTTTTTTGATGGCCATATGTCTGTGAAATTTGGATCAACAATCTAACCTTCAATCATTTCTCAAGACACAAAGCCAAATTAAATGACATTGATGCTTTTTAGTATCTGAAAGGAAATTTAACGACAGCAGAATCTTTTATCCATTATGTAACATTTGATTATATTTTATTGAGAACTGTATTCCAGCTGTACCAAATTCATAAGTCCCCGAAATTGAGAGAATCCTATTGCAACTGTGGAGACTCTGAATTGGGAGATCACTGCCTAACTGAACAAACTAGTGTATTAGTTGGGTCTAATCCCTGAAGAAGGGCTTATGCCCGAAACGTCCATTCTCCTGTTCCTTTGGTGCTGCCTGACCTGTTGCGCTTTTCCAGCAACACATTTTTAAGCTCTGATCTCCAGTATCTGCAGTCCTCATTTTCTCCTATTAGTTGGGTCTACCTTCTTTCGGTTGTCTCGTTGCTATTTGCTTGGATGGCAAAATCTGGTTCAGCACTTAAGTATGCACAGATCCATAATTTAATGAAATTCAACAGGATGCAAACATTGCAGATTAACTTTGAGAGACAAATTCCTCCTTTCCTTAAATAAATTATAATTTCTCATTCATTTTTAAAATTAACCATCCAATAAAACCTATGAAGATTTGGTAACCGATAATGCTGTCACCAAAATTTATTTCACTAGTATTTTAGCACTACCATCTTGTAATTAAAACCAAACGCACTTAAATTTCTTATAAACAATTCCACAAACAGGTCATTTAAACACTGCTTTTCTTAAATTTGGAATCAGACATTTATCAAAACAAATTGCTTGATAGTGTCATTAAATAATAATTATTTGAGCCAGGTTATCAAGCACGTGTCAAGTAGAAAGTCGGTTTCTTTTTTTTTGTTTTATTTAAAATGCATGAAATAAAAAAGTTGTGTCATGATTAAGTTCAATTGATTACAGATATTTCTGCAGTTTAAGCTAATAGGAATGCTTTGTGTACTTTACATAGTGAGAACATGTAAAGATTTTAGATTCTGCGGGCTGGAAAGGTTATTTACATTCCACTTGAAGGTCTTTGACAAGCTGCATGGTTCTTTGGTCAGATCCTGAAATGTATCTTGTACACTCCAAGCATTAACTCATTCAATGCACATGCCATTGTTGCCACTTGCTATAGCCCACATCCATTTTACACAGCTGAAATAACAATGCCATCTGGCATTTTCACAGAATCACAAATTAAACTAGAGATTATGTCCATAGCTGCCTCGAGTAGTACACAAAATAAAGTTTGAACAGACTGATCAACTTGTTCCTAATTAGTTTAAAATTAAAATAATTCAAACCAATGATGGCTTAATTCTTATCATTTTCTCATCAATTAAATTTCAAAATTTGAACTGTTCATATAATGGTTTAAATTTTCCAATGAATTAATTTAGCTTATTGCCGTTTAGAATTCAATTTTTACTTATATGGGTTACAAATTTCGCAGCATGGACAGTTTTAAAATACTTTTCTGAATATCACACTCTATGCTTTAATCATATATATTTTGTTCCCAAATCTGATGTCAAGCTGAATTGTGACCTGCATGTGGAACCAAGATTATTAGCTTAAAATGAGAGCTTCTGAAAAAATACTGATTATTATTATTATATCATTTTTGCAAATGAAGCAAGCCAAACTGTTATAAATTTACAAAGAAGTGTTTGAGAAAACTTGAAGGCACTTTGTATCAAGGCAACAAATGAAGGTTCATAACAACCTTCAAATGTCCAAACATTAAACTATGATCCATACAAACTCCTAACTAACCCTTGACCCTACTTTCCTTAATACTATTCTGGCAGTCTTTTGAAGTGTGTTTGCTTAAGAGATGAGCTATTCCACGCCTTAATTCATTATTTTTCTGATCTTGCCATGAATATTCTCATAATCCTCTCACCCATATAACAGAATCCCCTTCATGCATATTGTGCACATGACTGCTTTCATATATTGAGAGAATCTGATTCAGTGGTATTCTCATCTCCATATGCAACTAAATTGTATGTCATCTCTGGTCTTCTGATGCATGACACAAGGTGATTGGAAAGTATCTATGTTGTCTGTAATTAGAGTTAGGAAATACCTTTGGCAGCGTTAAACTATAATACAATGAACAGGTTGATGACTACTCTCAAAAGGAACAAAATGATAAAAGCTAAAATGTACTTTCATACATTGGCATAAATATATAAAGATTAACATATACTTTAAAAAATACAAGTCTAGTTTACAGCTATACAAATACAAGATGAGCTAGTGATGAAATTTATGAAAAAATAAATTATTGACATACTAGCTCCTTTCACTATTTCATTGTTTACCAGACTGATGATAACCCCTCTACAATGATCTACTTCAACTTTCTCTTCCACTGTCTTGTTGACATTTTTATTTTCTGGCCTTGTACATTGTTCTAAATTATTCACACACATTTCAAAAACAGTAGGAGCAACGTTCCAATGTTATGTTTCTACTGGAAACCAGGGTGGTGAATTAGAAATTTGGGAACACAAAATTATCAAGATCATGATTAAGTCATGGGGTCAGAAATTTACTCCTGAAATATCAGATCACCTTCTTCCGGCTTAGAATCTCAACATTCATTTTAGTTGTATCTCCATCTTTCTTCAAGTTTCTCATTCTGCTATTCTCTTCCAGTTTGCTGCGATTGTATTAATCTTTACTTTGTCTGAAAACCTTTGGATTTTGATCTCTTTTCAGCTTTCATTTAAAGAGTAATGGCTATTAAAGTTGAATTTACTTGTTCTCACCCTTGTATTTCATTTACTCTATAATTATTAAAATCTGAATTTATCTGATACCAAGTTAAGGTATGTAAATACTTATGAGAGTTTTTTTGCTGAGTATATTCTTGTTGTTAGAATTTACTTTTTTACAACAACTTTGTATATCAATATGTCCCAAATATTATTCAATTGGAGAATTAAAAAAAAACTATTAACATATTCAGTTAATTTGCAAGAATTAATATGTTCTTGTTTAATAGAGATAGGAAACTTTAGGGAATTGTAATGTACACAATTTTGCGCACTTAAAGAGTTAGATTTTCTTCTGAACATAGATTTGGCTCAAATAAAAAAACGCTATAAGCTGCCTTTAAATTGCTTGATGCAGTGTTCAATTATCTAATCTGGTCTCTATTCTAGTATGGTTTATGGTTCCAGGTTAGAAAACCTATTTTAAGTCCTCATTTTAACATTCTCAGCTTCTTCTACAAAATAGCATTATGCCATTTTACCCCTCAAGCCTGCTCCATTATTCAATAAGACAACTTGCTTGTGTCTTGAATTCAACACTCCTGATTAATTTCAATAGCAGTTGATTCTCTTGCTATCAAAAATATATCTTGCCCTTAAAAATATTTAATAATCCTGCCTAAATAGCCAGAGAGTTCCAAATAAACAGGACCTTCTCAGGGAAAAAAACAGTTATCATCACTGTCCCAAAAGATGACCCCTAATTTTAAAACTGTTAGTTCGGAACTGATCTGCAACAGGAAGCATCCTTCCCACATCTATTTCTAAACTCCAGTGGATACAAGCCCTGACTGTCCAACCTTTCCTCAAAAGACAACCCATTCATTCCAGGTATCAATCTAATTAACTATCTCTAATAACCTACCTCCAATGAATTTATGTCTTTCCTTAAATAAGGAGATCAAAACTGCAACAGTATTCAAGATGTGGTCTAACCAATGGCTTGTATAGTTGAAACATAACATCCTTACTTTTATGTTCAATTCCTCTCATAATAAAGGATAGCTTTCCATTGTCAGCATTTTTAAAAAACTATCACAATAAATCACAATAGTTTCTAAATCAGAGGACAAGATGGCTCAGTTAGCTAGATGTCTAGCATGTGGATCTGATAAATACTAACAGCATCAGGTTTAAATCTTGGCTAGTTGAGGTCAACTCAGTGTCTGCCTGATCCTCCTCTCAGAAAAATAATCATAGTATTTAGGTGTGGTTACACAAATTATTGATGAGGACCAACCTTCAGTCACAGAATTAAAAAAGACTGGTTAGCAAGGTTAAATCTCACAGAATACAGGGAACACTAGCCATTTGGAGACAGAACTGGCTCAAAAGTGGAAGACAGAGGGTGGTGGTGGAGGGTTGTTTTTCAGACTAGAGGACTGTGACCAGTGGAGTGCCACAAGGATCGGTGCTGGGCCCTCTACTTTTTGTCATTTACATAAATGATTTGCATGTGAGCATAAGAGGTACAGTTAGTAAGTTTGCAGATGACACCAAAATTGGAGGTATAGTGGACAGCGAAGAAGGTTACCTCAGATTACAACAGGATCTTGATCAGATGGGCCAATGGGCTGAGAAGTGGCAGATGGAGTTTAATTCAGACAAATGCGAGGTGCTGCATTTTGGGAAAGTAAATCTTAACAGGACTTATACACTTAATGGTAAAGTCATAGGGAGTGTTGCTGAACGGAGACCTTGGAGTGCAGGTTCATAAGTCCTTGAAAGTGGAGTCACAGGTAGATAGGATAGTGAAGGCGGCATTTGGTATGCTTTGCTGTGTTGAGTACAGGAGTTGGGAGATCATGTTGCGGCTGTACAGGACATTGGTTAGGCCACTACTGCGTGCAATTCTGGCCTTCTTCCTATCGGAAGGATGTTGTGAAACTTGAAAGGGTTCAGAAAAGATTTACGAGGATGTTGCCAGGGTTGGAGGATTTGAGCTATAGGGAGAGGCTGAACAGGCTGGGGCTGTTTTCCCTGGAGTGTCGGAGGCTGCGGGGTGAGCTTATAGAGGCTTATAACATCATGAGGGGCATGGATAGGATAAATAGACAAAGACTTCTTTCTGGGGTGGGGGAGTCCAGAACTAGAGGGCATAGGTTTAGACTGAGAGGGGAAAGATATAAAAGAGACCTCAGGGGCAACTTTTTACGCAGAGGGTGGTACAGGTATGAAATAAGCTGCCAGAGGAAGTGGTGAAGGCTGGTACAATTGCAACATTTAAAAGGCATTTGGATGGGTATATGAATAGGAAGCGTTTGGTGGGTGCTGGCAGGTGGGACTAGATTGGGTTAGGATATCTGGTCGGCATGGACAGGCTGGATCAAAGGGTCTGTTTCTGCGCTGTACATCTCTATGACTAAGAAAAAGGACAAAATATTGAGCAGCCTTGAAACTTAGCATTAAAGGCAAGTAACTTTCCACTGTTACAAACTACTGACAGGTTCTTAAACTTTCCCTGGAACAGTGTAATTTTGATAAAAGCTTGTCAGAAAATTTAGTCAATATTGAATTAAGGTTCTTTTGCATAGATTGCGGAGTGTCAAATAATTTTAAATGGCCTCAAAACTTTCACTAGTTTCACAACTAGTATGTTAGTCCAAATGGTAACAGCCAATCTTTGTTAGCCTACATTTGCTTGTAGAGACTACTATTACTCAACGTAATTGAAAGAAATTGCAATGGTACAGCAGGTACTAAAAATATTTCAGCATTTGCAAATGTAGTTGAGTGCACACTGTCTCAATTTGAAAGACAGCTATAGTCACATAGTCATAGAGATATACAGCACAGAAACAGTCCCTTTGGTCCAAGTCATCCATGCTGACCAGATTATCCTATAAGTTTAGATTACTTAGTGTGGAAACAGGCCCTTCGGCCCAACAAGTCCACACTGACCCGCCGAAGCGCAACTCACTCATACCCCTACATTTATCCCTTCACCTCACACTATGGGCAATTTAGCATGGCCAATTCACCTAACGTGCACATCTTTGGACTGTGGGAGGAAACCCAGAGCACCCAGAGGAAACCCACGCAGACACAGGGAGAATGTGCAAACTCCACACAGTCAGTCGCCTGAGATGGGAATTGAACCTGGGTCTCTGGCGCTGTGAGGCAGCAGTGCTAACCACTGTGCCACCGTGCTGCCCACTATTAATCCCATGCGTTAGCATTTAGCCCATATCCCTCTAAATCCTTATTATTCGAATATCCATCCAGATACCTGTTAGATGTTGTAATTGTACCAGCCTCCACCACTTCCTGGGGCAGCTCATTTCATGCATACAGCAGCATCTGCATGATAAACGGGCCCCTTAAGTCCTGTTTATACCTTTCCCCCATCACCCTAAACCGTTGCCCTCTCGCTTTGGATTTCCCCACCCCAGGGAAAGGACTTCATCTATTTATCCTATCCATGCCCCTCATGATTCTATAAACCTCTATAAGGTCACCCTCAGCCTCTGACACTCCAGTGAAAATTGCCCCAGCCTATTCAGTCTCTGCCAACAGTCGAAACCCTCCAACCCTGGCAACATCCTTGTAAATCTTTTTTGAAACTTTTCAAGCTTCACAACATCCTTCCAATAGTATTCCAACACTAGCTTAGCCAATATCCTGTACAGCTGTATCATGACTGCTCAACTCCTGTACTCAATGCACTGACCAATAAAGGCAAGCATACCTTCTTTACTATCCTACCTACCTGTGACTCAACTTTCAAGGAACTATGAACCTGCATTCCAAGGTCTTTGTTCAGCAACACTCCCCAGGACATTAAGTGTACAAGTTCTGCACTAATCTGTCCTTCCAAAATGCAGCACCTCACATTTAACTAAACTTAACTCCATCTGCCACTCCTCGGCCCACTTGCCCATCTGATCAAGATCGCATTGTACTCTGAGGTAATCCTCTTTGCTATCCATTATACCCCTAATGTTGGCATCATCTGCAAACCTACTAACCGTACATCCTATATTTACATCCGACGTTTACATACAGATCATTTGTATAAATGAGGAAAAGCATTGGACCCAGCACCGATCCTTGTGTCACACCACTGGTCACAGACCTCCAGTCTGAAAAGCAACTGTCCACCACCACCCTCTGTCTTCAACCTTTGAGCTAGTTCTGTATCCAAATGGCTAGTATTCCCAGTATGGCATTCACATTACAGGATTAGGTTGCAAGTCAGACACCGATTAGTGCACTAACTTTACCTGTAACTGTACCATCCCTTCCAGAAACAAACCTGTGATAATCTTTGTTCATATAGAGTCATAGAGATGTACAACATGGAAACAGATCCTTCGGTCCAACCAGTCTATGCCGACAAGGTATCCCAACCCAATCTAGTCCCACCTGCCAGCACCCGGCCCATATCCCTCCAAACCCTTCCTATTCATTTACCCATTCAAATGCCTCTGAAATGTTGCAATTGTACCAGCCTCTACCACTTCCTCTGGCAGCTCATTCCATATATGTACCACCCTCTGTGCAAAAAAGTTGCCCCTTGGGTCTCTTTTATATCTATCCCTTCTCACCCTAAACCTATGCCCTCTAGTTCCGGACTCCCTGACCCCAGGGAAAAGACTTTGTCTATTGATCCTATCCATGCCCCTCATGATTTTGTAAATCTCTCTAAGGTCACCCTTCAACCTCCAACACTCCAGGGAAAACAGCGCCAGCCTATTCAATGTCTCCCTAAAGCTCAAATCCTCCAACCCTGGCAACATTCTTGTAAATCTTTTCTGAACCCTTTCAAGTTTCACAACATCTTTCCGATTGGAAGGAGATCAGAATTGCATGCAATATTCCAACAGTGACCTAACCAACGTCCTGTACAGCCGCAACATGACCTCCCAACTCCTGTACTCAATACTCTGACCAATAAAGGAAAGCATACCAAACTCCTCCTTCACTATCCTATCTACCTGCGACTCCACTTTCAAGGAGCTATGAACCTGCACTCCAAGGTCTCTTTGTTCAGCAACACTCCTCAGGACCTTACCATTAAGTGTACAATTCCTGCTAAGATTTGCTTTCCCAAAATGCAGCACTTCGCATTTATCTGAATTAAACCCCATCTGCCACTTCTCAGCCCACTCGCCCATCTGATCAAGATCCTGTTGTGTAATGAGGTAACCTTCTTCGTTGTTCACTACACCTCCAATTTTGGTGTCATCTGCAAACTTACTAACTGTACCTCTTATGCTCACATCCAAATCATTTATGTAAATGACAAAAAGTAGTGGACCCAGCACCTATCCTTGTGGCACTCCACTGGTCACAGGCCTCCTGTCTGAAAAACAACCCTCCACCACCACCCTCTGTTGTCCACCCTTGAGCTAGTTCTGTATCCAAATGGCTAGTTCTCCCTGTATTCCGTGCGATCTAACCTTGCTAATCAGTCTCCCATGGGGAACCTTGTCGAACGCCTGACTGAAGTCCATATAGATTGCATCTACCACTCTGCCCTCATCAACCCTCTTTGTTACTTCTTCAAAAAACTCAATCAAGTTTGAGAGACATGATTTCCACACACAAAGCTATGTTGACTAACCCTACTCAGTCCTTGCCTTTCCAAATACATGTACATCCTGTCCCTCAGGATTTCCTCCAACAATTTGCCCACCACCGACGTCAGGCTCACTCATCTATAGGTCCCTGGCTTGTTTTTACCACCCTTCTTAAACAGTTATCTTAAATAGTTATCTCTAACTATACTTAAAACAGTCCTGACAAACTTGACTGCTATTTAAAATACAGGACATGTTGGAAGATTTGGCAGACAGACATCATGTACATAATAAAACTGTTGTAATTGGTTGAAGGTTCAAGATTCAGTGGACAGATTTCAGGAATTGGCAAAAAAAAAGCCATACTGACATGAGGAAATACTCTTTCACACAGTGTGATTTAGGATCTGAAACACATTGTTCAAGAGCGTGATGGAGACAGGAAGCAACTGAGATATGCAAGGGAAATGATTATTTGAAAAGGAAAGGGTGCAGGGTCCCAAGCACGGGAGTCATACGAGCTGAATCACTTGTAGGCCTGCATGGACATGAGGTGAATGGCCTCATTCTCTACTGGAACCATTCTATGATCCTGAAAACAGATCCAATTGTTCCTTCTGAAACATTTTAGAAATTAACTTTTAACTGAGATGAGCTGAGCATCTATTACAAAGGAGATTTCCTAACACCTGCAAGGTTTATTTTGTTCCAAATGAGAAAGGCTCATGTGCAACTTATAAATTATCAGGATTGATCAGAGATTGCTCTTCAAGGCTAAAATTTCATTTGAATGCATCCAATTGGCTACACAGTGAAACATGCTTAATATGGAAGTTAAATAATATGACTTTAATGAGAAAATATTTGTCAGAACAGTCAGGTCTGATAGTGAACAGTCCAGTTTCTCACCAGCTGCATGTGTATTTGCCATATAAAGTCTACACAATGTCAAAAACACCCAATTACAGATTTTATATTCCACTCTGTTTGGAGAAAACACTATCGTAAAAGCAGTAAAGATAAACTAAATTATTGAAATAGGAGTGGCACACAACATTAGAGGTGAAGTGCATTAGTGCCAACTGTGGGTTTATGGCAATACACTAAGTACATTTGAAACAAAAAGAGAAATTGCTGGAGGAATTCAGCAGGTCTGGCAGCATCTTTGGAAGGAAAACAGAATTAAATGCAGTTAGAGATAAAAAAAGTCTGCAGATGCTGGAATCCCAAGTAGACAAGCAGGAGGCTAGAACGTTGGACTTATCCACCTCCTAGAATTAAATGCAGGGCACCGAAGAAGGGTCACTGGACCTGAAATGTTAATTCTGCTTTCTTTCCAATAGATGCTACCAGACATGTTGAGCTTCTCCAGGAATTTTGCTTCTTGTTTCAGATCTTCAGCATCTGCAGTTCTTTGTTTTATGATATTAAATAATTTTTGTGACAACACTGAGGTTTTAACTGAACTTTGAGCCAAATATTTCAGATTCAGAATAGGACATAAGATATAAGCATAATCACTGCAAGGCAGTTATCTTCTTCCATTTCTTTACCACCTTCTATAATCCTCAGCTTTCAAAATCCAAGTTTGATGTCACCCAGCATTACTTGCTGATTCATCATAGTTTCTTTATCACTTTCTTCAACCTCGGTACCCCCCAAACAATGTTCCTGATTCTTTAGCTCGGTTCTCATAAATCAATTAAGTTGGGTGCCATGACTTAGTTGAAATAGCTCAACAGCAGATCATGCAACTCCTCTATTACCCTCTAATTGCAACTTCTTACAAAGTTAAAAATCACACAACACCAGGTTATAGTCCAACAGGTCTATTTGGAAGCACTAGCTTTTGGAGCGTTGCTCTGTTATCAGTGGTTGTGGAGAATAAGATTGTAAGACACAGAATTTATAGCAAAAGTTTACAGAGTGATGTAACTGAAATTATACATTGAAAAAGACCTGCATTGTATGTTAAGTCTCTCATCTTTTAGAATGGGCATGTTGGTTTCAGTTTTTCCGATGTAAATCGAAAAACGTTTTTTAAAAAAAGTTACAATAAATGAAAGAACTGAAACCAACATGCCCATTCTAAAAGATGTGAGACTCAACAAACAATCTTTTTCAACATACAATTTCAGTTACATTACACTATAAACTTTTGCTATAAATTCTGTGTCTTTACAAACTTATTCTCCACAACCACCTGATGAAGGAGCAGTGCTCCTAAAGCTAGGGTTTCCAAATAAACCTGCTGGACTATAACCGGGTGTTGTGTGACTTTTAACTTTGTACACCTCAGTCCAACACCAGCATCTCCAAATCACAACTTCTTACAGGCATTCATTAATAACAGCAGTGCCACAAAAAGTTTTACCACAGAGAAAAATATCAGCTGGCCTTATAAAAAAGAGACTAAGAACGTCTTTTTAATTTCTCCAATATCACCAATACTCAAGATATATATACTCAAGTCAGTAGGTTTGTGAATGACACCAAGACTGGTGGTATAGTCGACGGTGAAAGTGGTTATCTAAGATTACAAAGAGATCTTGATCCATTGGGTCAACAGGCTGAAGAGAAGCAGATGGATTTTAATTTGGATAAATGTGACATATTGCAGTTTGGTAAAAAACAAACAAGGGCAGTTCTTAGACAATTAGAAATAGGGCTTTTGGTAGTGTTGTAGAACAGGGAGACTTAGGGATTCAGGTACATAATTCTTTGAAGTTTGTATCACATATAGATAGGTTGGTGAAGAAAGCATTTAGCACGCTTGCCTTCATTGCTCAAAACTTTGAGTCTCAGAAGTGGGATGTTATGTTGAGGTTATACACGATGCTGGTGAGGCTTCTTCCGGAGTACTTGGGAACCCCACTGTCACATGTCACCAATCTGAAAAGAATCCTTAACCCCATTTACTGTGTCTTGCCCATGTACCAATTCCCTATCGATGCCAATATAAAACTCTAACACTGTGGGCTCTTATGGTTTAGCCTTCTATGAGATACCTTGTAAATGCCTTCTCAAAGTCCAAATACAACATATCTACTGCTCTCCTTTATCCACTCAGTGATGGAACAATATTATAAAAGTGCACAAAGAATACAACTTCTCTTCTGGTTAAGTGACTTATAGGCCTCTAATTCCATCTGATCTGAAGTATACACGTAGCCTGCGAAAACATCGATAAACTGAAAAAAGCAAAAACATATAGCCTTGGAAGATACACCAATCACATGATCTAAATTTGTACAAACTAATTTCTATGTGACAGGAATAAATCAATTCTTTTGACATGTATCTTTTTTTCACATATGGCTACTGAAGCGATTTTTCTGCTGAGCTAAAACAAACAGCTCATCACATCAAAGCTGAAAAATGTGTTGCTGGAAAAGAACAGGAAAATTGACGTTTCGGGCAGAAGCCCTTCAGTACCAACCCTCGAACTCCTACTGGTTGTCCTGGTTGGGTCCAAATTTTATTGGTCTGAACGTAGTCCAGAGTCCACGCGGGGTCAGTCGGTTCCGTAGACAGGTGCTGAGGAAGGAGATGTGGCTGTGGTAGCGAGTCTGTTTGAGGACGTGGCTGAAGAGCTTCAGGGCAGAGGAGATGACCTGGGGGGTGCAGTGAGAGAGGGACTCACTGAAATCCTTGTAGAGGGACGAGGAGAGCTTCTTCAAGGAAGGCATCCTTGCAAGAGGATTTGCAGTAGGAGAAAATCAACTAGGAGAAAGTGAGGACTGCAGATTCTGGAGATCAGAGCTGAAAAATGTGTTGCTGGAAAAGCGCAGGTCAGGCAGCATCCAAGGAACAGGGGAATTGACGTTTCGGGCATCAGTGTTACACAGTGCATTTTGTATTCTGATTAAATATCATTTTTGAAACTTTATTTTGGTGCCTATTCAGGACCCAGTTATTGCTCGGATAACATATTTAGGCAGATTATTTTTGGTGATAAGGGTAATGCATACTTATTTCCTTAATATTTAGGAAGTGAATATCAAAGCAATAGAATTGCACCTTGCATCTCTGTTCAACATTATATGCTGCATTTATAATTCATTAACATCAAATTTCAAAGAATTTTGAACAATATATTTTAGCACTGCAGCATGTAATGCTGACTGCTCACACATCTCTCAGTGCAGAAAATAAAATGTTCACCTTTTACTCAGCAGTTCTTCCTCTCAAATTTGTCGAATGGTTGCATTGGAAAGTGAACAAGGCTATTATTTACTGGTTTAGTGGTGCTGGAAGAGCACAGCAGTACAGGCAGCATCCAATGAGCAGCGAAATCAACGTTTCGGGCAAAAGCCCTTCATCAGGGCTTTTGCCCGAAATGTTGATTTCGCTGCTCGTTGGATGCTGCCTGAACTGCTGTGCTCTTCCAGCACCACTAATCCAGTATTTGATTTTCAGCATCTGCAGTCATTGTTTTTACCTTATTATTTACTGGTGATGACTAAGAGTCCTTTATGAAAATAAAAGCTTATGCACAAATTCGGAGATACCCAAGGTTTTCTTTCTGCTTCTAACACCTACTTCATAACGTAGAGTTTTCAAGTAGATGTGGCCCAAAGGAAAACTGGTGAGCTTTTAAAAAGGGAAACCACCCAATGTGATGCCCTTTAAGATCCAGAACATCATTTATCTCCAGAGAAGAAAGATTTATATCAACCATTCCTTGTGGGCAGAAAAACAGATGGGAAGTGAATGGACAGTCAGAGGTCAAGAAAACACAAGGGAGGTGCTATTTATCTTCTGGCTGTACATTCTCAGCATATGAAAGGGGTCAAGACTACAAACACATTGCTGGAAGCTGGAAAAGCCCTTCTTTCCCCTTTGGCTGTTATAAAAGGGAACGTGGATCCCATCCTGCTGTCAAACAGCATAAATCTCCATTTGTCAATTCTTTAATTAGAAGTGCAACTCAAAGAAATGCATTGGTAAAACTATAATAAATCAAAAGGTAACAAACACTGTTTGGAGGGAACCAAACACAAACTGTGGCATTGTTTATCAAAAGAACCTTAATATCCTAGATCGTTCCACTATTTTGGTGTTTAGGTGTTTACACTGATTGGGCTTATCAACAAACAGCTCACTTAAAGGAAGACGGAAAGAAAGATTAACTGAACATAGGACTTCAGATTGCAAAAGGGTGTTATACAGAATAAAAATTTTAAAACAGACCTGAATGGTTAAAATTAAAGCAAAATAAAATTCCAGATGTACCAAGAAAATGATCTCCATTTTTAGAGCAGCAATTACTTGGACAGGGGAAAGCAAATTAAAGATAAAATTGAAGAAAAGCAGAAATACGTGACAGGGAGATGAAATACAGCTTGGAACTTCAGTAGTAATTCAAAACTCAGATTGACAAAGTGGGAGCATAACTGTGCCACAAGGTGCATTACTTCATAATCTAGCATTTAAAATGAGAGAAATCGTTAAGTTTTCTATGCTTAGATGGCTGTAAAACTTAGAAAAATAAAGACAACTAATTCCTGAACTTGCATTTTGAAAATAAACTGTTAATAGTAAATTGAATCTGTTCAAAACTGCTGTAAGCTTTAGAAACTAATAATGTCAAACATCATTTGAAACAAAACATTGACTGATCAGTCTTTAAAGTTTGTTTGCCAAAATTCTTTGATTAACTATGCTAATATATTAATATACTGGGAGTGGGAACCACCTAAAAGGATTAATATTATTTCAACTGACACCATCAACTTAATAAACTGCGCCCATTTATTCCATTGTTTTTTTTGTAGAAAACTGTTGGTACAAAATAGTCACCTACAAAATAACAGTTGCTCCGCTTCAAAAATCAATTAAACACTTTGCAGTGCTTGGATAGAACATACTGCATAAATATTAGGGTTTCTTTGTTTTATTTATTTGGCCAGATCGCTTTTCCATTGGTTATTTCTAATTCTATTGCTAAGCTGAGCTCCTCAACTCTTTAGAGTTAATTAAAGTTAGAAGATCCTGTACTATCAGAACGCTGACGTTTTAAAATTTACATTAAGTCAGGTCATTTGATCACTGCACTGGTATCCTATGTATCTTCTAAAATGTTACAAGTAATGCATAGGGCCAAAGGCATCAAAGCTTTGGAAGCCAGCAGTCCAGATTCAGATTAATGGTCAGTAAATAGGCTTTTAGTCATGTAACAATTCATCATTTCTTTCCATCCATGACTTTAAATAATGTGACTGGGTTCTAAAGACCAAGCCTGGCTGTGTGATGTTCTGTTTCTCGCCTGCAATTCCACCACTGACTCCTCATCAATTACTTCAAGATTTCAGCATAAGATCCTTCATCTTCAGCAACCTAAGCTGAATAAACCACTGTCTGCGACGGAAGCGGAGTGTTTTGAAGATGTCAGCTGCCATGAAGCACTTTATCTACAAAAAAAAAGTGTTTTCTCGAACTACAACACAGACACTATTTTCGTAAAATTACAAAAGATTACTACAACTCAAGATATTTCCATGGTTGTTTCATGATTTGATTAAACTAATGACAGGAGACTGATTTCCACATTACTTTGAAAAGTTTTATTGATGTGCAGTTTAAAATTGATATTTATGTGTGGGCAAGTTTTCAGCAAAGGAGATGTAGTTTTAGAGGGCAAGAGAGATGGGACTTACGTTGGAGTTTAGAAAATATTTTATAGTTAGCAAAGCAAATCACGTTTAAGAGATGTGGAATTTGTATATAAGCCATTGAAAGGTTATGTAATTGGTGGATTATTTGCCAAATAACAATCATACACTAGGCCTTGATTCTAGTCAAAGCGACTCTTCATTTCATAACATAAACAGAAGACTGCTGCCATACGTAGTTACTCTTTGAACATAAGACCAACCTCCAACCAAGTTATAGTTTGTTATTTTGTGATGCACTTGCTCAGAACTACTCTGAAGTTAACTGTAAAACAGTTTAGAAATTCCTAGGGATGACCCCTTTGGAGAGAATCGGGGATTTTACAAAATTCCATGGCTGAATCTTTGTTTTGAGCACTGTAATTTTTTGTCATTCTCAAAACAATTTAGGCTTTAATTGTGATTAGGGTGTGAGGAGCAAATCGGGAAACAGTCTTTTCCAAGTGTAAAGTTATGGCAGCCAAAGATTCTTCAACTTTTTTTCAGAAACAAAAGTTTCATTTCAAACGTAGTGCTTTATCAATTGCAACTAACTGATTGTACAAAGATAGCAGGTTACTCTTCTGCAGAGTTAAGATTTAGCACATACAGAGCATTGGAGCAATTTGCCCTTTTTTGTGCAGGGAATAATCATTTGATGTATCCAATCTAATTTTGAATGAAACTTTATACAATCCAAGGAGGTGGCTG
The DNA here is from genome assembly GCF_047496795.1 of Chiloscyllium punctatum. Classification (NCBI taxonomy): domain Eukaryota; kingdom Metazoa; phylum Chordata; class Chondrichthyes; order Orectolobiformes; family Hemiscylliidae; genus Chiloscyllium; species Chiloscyllium punctatum. Next base: position 42,564,013 of record NC_092744.1, read on the forward strand.
AGATCAGTCCCAAAGACTTGTCCCTGCTGTCCAGATAACTCAGCTTTGTGTCACTAGCATCAATGCATTATCGCATTTAGGAGAAGCTGCTCATTGTGAGAGGACACAAAGTACATCTTTAATGAGAATTCAAGGTTAAAGTGTATTCCCAAGATTCTGTTAATGCTCTTGATAAGTAAAAGCAGGAAAACTTACCAGGGATTATCTGGAATGAGATGTCAGATCAGCTATGATCTTACTGAATAGCACAACAAACTTGAGAGGCTGAGAGGTCTACTTCTGCTCCAAACTCAGAGGTTCCTATGTCACTTGAGATTCATTTTTGCAATGCATCCCATAAACAAATCACCATGATTAAACTAACCTTGTAAATTGTTGCTCAGTATCCATTATTCAAATAAAGCTCAGAGTTCTAAATTTAATCCAGACAGCACTTATTACTTAGCAGCTGATCTATTTGCAGAAAAATATTTTCTAGCTCCTACTGTTGAAATTAAAGTATCCACTGCTTACTTTTTGATTAGTTTTAAAACACATAAGATGGTAAGTACTCCAAGCAGTTTTAAATTGTGCACAATTAATTCATATACATTCGTAGATTTGATATAGAATAGCTTAAAATTCTCCATCCCAAAATGTTGTTTAATTTCACTCTTTGAAGAGTGGCATCTGTAAACATGAACGTGGATTTAACAATTTCTTATAAAGAAACCAAGACTATCAACTTGATATTTATTTAATTCCAAATTATCAGCAAGCTAGCCAGGGACCTGCAGGTACTAAAAATGAACTGAGGATCCAAATATCATTAATTTAGAGCTCAGCAGTTAAAAATAATTTTTAAATGGCTTTATTCCACTATTCTATGTAAATCTTTACAATCTAAACTATGCATTTGTGGCAGGCTGTGCTTTACAAATGTTATTTCTTTGCTCTCAGCAGCAGAGAAACTTAAAAAGCACGAGAACATTTAATTGTTTAGGTTTATAGTTATTCTCATCACCTTTGACAACATTCTAAACTAAATAGTCATCCATTCCCACTTTGTTTGCATATTCGCATCATAAAATCACTGCAAAAGTAAAAAAAATCATTAGCCACTATTTTCACCTCTTGCTATTTTACACATTTTTTTTCTCTCTGGAATACAGACTCCATTTCCACTTGGGACAAAATAGTCACATTACTGATTTACAATGTAATCCATCAATTTAACTTATCACTTATGAGGAGTTTCACACTGATTAATATAACTTGTATGACACAATTACAGGTGCACAATGTTTGCTCATTGGTCTGGTTGGATAAGAAATTACATAGCACAGCATTAAATGAAATTGATCAAAAGATCAGACTTTTTTTGACTTGAGGCATGTTGAGTTAATAGGTCTCAGTTGACCAACAGCTGGGATATTACAATTGCAGCTGAGTGAGGAATAATTATCATGGCCTCTACTACAAATACTAATCCTACTGGAAAGCATGTGCACATTGGCATTCAGTGCTGAGGGGACATGATCAGATTTAACTGTGATGTTCTGAACTGTTGAATGGCCTGTGACTAATTATTGCTTATTGATAAATAAGAATCAATATGTTTAAAATATGCTTTTTAATTAATAATCTTTTCATGAGGAGAGTTCTTGTAGTCATATTCTGGAGAAAACTGGTATTTAACTGATTTAATCCAGGTGAATCCTGTATCGTCAGTGAAAAATTGCCAATTTACTCCAATATACTTGTTTCTATATGTCAAAGATTTCAAATCTGTACTCAGACTGCAATTTTGTTTTTGTTAAAGTGAATTGGTGTAGAGTTAGACGTCGGAGCAAAGAAGTAGAAAACCTAATGTCAATAATTCAATAATAAGAGTATTTTCTAAGAAGAAATTAAGTTTCAGAATATTTGCTACATCTTTTTAGCAAACATTGTAGAGTCTTGGACATTTTGCTTACTACATCAATTCCTTTGCAAGCTCATTAATGTTGTTGGTATTGAAGAACACAAGCTGGAATTCAATTCTTGATTAATAAAAAATATTTTAACTACATACGTAATTTTCTTTGGCACAACAGCTCTTTGTAACCTGCCTTCTGTGGGAGATTGGCGTGCTAACGGGTTACAAAGAAAATTCAGTATTGTGGAAGATAACTGCCACCATACTATATTCTGGTTTCATACACGAGCAGCCTTTCGTTAAAAACCAACTCCTTTAAATCATTAACAAAAGCTGTTGCCAAGAGTCTTTGAAATCTAAACACTTCCAATAGTTTCAATGGAAATTCAAGTCAAACAAAAAGAGAATGAACAAGTCTGGTCATGTTCCTTAAAATACCCAGTCAGACAGCACCCAGTGAGGGACACAATAGCGACATAAAAACAATTGCTGCCTATGTGATGCAGTGAAACAAACAGTAAACAAAGGTAGGAGGCCTGACGTGCTGCTCTGCACCTCTCTAATCCTACAACAAAGGAAAGCTTGGTTGCCATCTTGTGCTAGAAATCTGACTAGTTCCAACCAAGTTGCAAGAAAAATGTATTTAACAGCCACTCTTATTGACATAATTTCTTTAACTTAAATATATTTTTGTTTAGTGCAAAGCAAGGACTCTAGTATCAATTAATGTTAAATCGTAAGCTCAAAAATCAAGATTTTATTTAATGATATAAGCACAGGCTGTATTTATTGCAGTTTTGTGAAACATTCATTTCAACAGTCGGTTTTAAAACAGGATGTTGTATGGTGGGTTTTTAAAAATAAGTAAAATAATTAAGTACTGTTTACCTCAGGCAGCATCGCCTTACAAAAAACAAGCAATGTTAATTGGCTATAGTAGATTCTTTATCAGAAGCACAAAAACAAAAACAATGCTCTGTTCAAGTTGACTGTTCCTTCAGTGATGTGCAGTCGAATGTCTTGTGTATTTTATTTGGATAGCAACCACCAAGTCCAGACATGCCATCATTATCAACAATGAAAAAGGACAGTCATTATAAGACCAACGGCGCATTCAGCAGGGCAGAAACAATTATTCTCCATTCGTTGATAAGATTAGAAAAGCAATAACACAGCTGACGTCAAGGCAAATATGGTTTGTTTCTCCTTTCAGTATCACTCCCAAATCCTCAGTTAATAAGATAGAGGGTATAATTTTGTTCTTTTTTAAAAAAAACTTATTCCATACAACTCAACTGAATGAGACATGTTGCAGCAAAGTTGCCAAGTTGCAGTAACATTAATGCAGAATCAAAATAGGAATGAACCTGCTCACACATGCTAACCTGTTAAACTTTCTTAAATTAGAAAAGTCTTTTACAAGGCTCTATGCTTAATAGAACACGAGTACAAGTTTCTGTTTATGTCCTCATTCATTGTTTTTAACCAAATTAATTCTTCTACAAGGACCCTTCTTTGCAACATATCATTCTCTGAGAAAGCAAGCAATCTATTGTCAGGTCTCTCCTGCTTTAAAATACATTGGTATAAGGAAGCAGTATATGGGTATGATTTTAATGGAAATGTAGTGGTGGATATATAAGGGGATATTTAGTATATACAGAATAGAACATAGAACAGTGTGAACTATTCTCAGCTTGTCCCCCTACACTATCCCAAAATCACCCTATATAAGGATTGTTTATATAAGGATTGTTTAAATCACCCTAATGTGGCTGCACAGTTACACAGAAATAGTTCTATAGACATCGATAAGAATAAACAAGCAATCTGTTAATTCTAGATGATGTTCCCAGAGGGAATAATGTTGACTACAATACCAGGAGGATATCTGCAGAAGGGTTACTGGACCATAAAAATTAACTCTACTTTGTGTCCATAGATGCTGCCAGCTCAGTTGAGATTTTCCAGCAAATTCTGTTTTTGTTTCAGGAGGACTCCATGTTCTTTGAAATAACGCAAACGGATTTTAACATCCATCATCTTACACATTCATCTTAGAATGGCATCTGAAACAATGCACCACCTTCACAAAACTGCATGGCACCAATGCAGATTAGGTGCTCAGGTCTTGTGGTAGAAAATTAAAGCGCATATTAAATTGATTAAGTTTTTCCTCTGTTTTTGGAAAACTATGCCAAACATTTCATGACTTCATAGCTAACATAACTTGCCCAGGACTGGTTAAAAGTAGAAATGTAAGTTCTTACAATTCAATTGTAATTTTTGCACAGTCAGGAAAGAGAGATCACATCTGGAGTGAGACATAGTCAGTGTCTAGAATTAACAGATTGCTTGTTTATTTTTATCGATGTCTACAGAACTATTTCTGTGCAAATTGTTGGTAATTAGCTAGAGGAATTTGGAGGCAGCATGGACATTCAGTTTGTTAGTCTCTTCAAAGCAGGATATTTTGAAGCCCAGGATCAGGGGCCCTATACAGAACAATAACACTGCAGGTAAACCACAAGTCCATTGCTTGGTGATTGCTCCTAAATTGACTATCTATTATAGGTTAATTTCAGATTGAAGGTAAACAGGAGAAACGTTTACAAGGTACAAACTAAACGACTAGTACAATTTTTAAAAAATCTAATTAAGACTAAGAAATTAAAATAGAGATGTCGGGCCAAGCAATGTGCTGTAACTGCATTATGTGGGAGCCAATGGACCTCACTGTGGTTCATAGTGACCATATCTGCAGCAAGTGTTGGTTGTTTGACGAACGCCAGCTTCGAGGTGACGAGTTGGAGTCTGAGCTTTGAACATTGTGACACATCAGGGAGGGAACAGTTACCTGGAAACTGTGTTTCAGCAGGCAGTCATACTCCTTAGATTAACTCGCTCGAATTTGGTCAATGATCAGGAACAGGAGGGCATGACTACAAGCGAGGCAAGAGGAAGATCCAGGAGGTACTGCTGAAGGAGCCTCAGCCCCTGAGCTTGTCTAACAAGTTTGAGATTACTGGTCCCTGTGTGGATGACAGTTGGAGCTGTTGGGTGTTGAGCAAACTGACCATAGTACCATGGTATATGGAGCCATTTAAAAAGTGGGGCAGAAAAGAGAAATGTAGCTGTAATTGATGTTAGCATATATAGGGAAATAGACACTGTTCTCTGTGGCCAGGATCGAGAGTCCCGAAAGCTATGTTGCCCGCCTGATGCCTGGGTTCAGGATATCTCATCTGGGCTGTAGAGGAATGTGGAGTGGGAGGGGAAGATCCAGTTGTCATGGTTCACATAGACACCACAGTATAGAGAGAGAGAAAAAGAGGAAAGAGGCTCTGCTGGAGCCACATTAAAAAGCAGAATCAAAAAGGTAATAATTTCCAGATTACTACCTTAACCACGAGCAAATTGGCACGTCAATGAAATTAACGATTCATGAAATTAAATCAAAGATTCATGGGGCATTGGTGCCTGTACTGGGGAAGGAAGGAGAAATTTCAATGGCACAGGCTACACCTGAATTATGCTGAGACCAGAGTCTGGCAAATTGCATAATTAGGGCCATAAACCAAAGGTGGGGGCTCAGCTATATGGAAAGCTATGGGAAAATTTAAAGGGTTGGGGTCAGAGGCTATTAAAGATTGAAAAGGACAGAGAGATCAGGAACCTAACCTCAAGCACAGCAGATGAGGGGACAATAATGAAAAGGGGGCAGTCAATGTTGGACTGAGGTTTTATATAAATGTGCACAGGATACGACAGAAGATAAATAAGTTGTCGCGCAGTTTGAAATTGGCAGATATGATATTGTGGGTATCACAGAGACGAGGCCACAAGGGGCTTAGAGCTGGAAACTAAACATCCAAGGGGTGCAACCAAAAAAAGAGAAAATGATGGAAAATCTCAGCAAGTCTGGCAGCATCTGTAAGGAGAGAAATGAGCTGATGTTTTGAGTCTAACTACCCTTTGGTTTCAGATTCCAGCATCCGCAGTAATTTGCTTTTCTCCAAGGGGTACATCCTATTGAAAGGACTGGCAGATAGGCAGAGGGGGTGGAGTTGCCTTGTAGTAAGAAATGAAATTAAGTTGACAGTAAGAAGTGACAAAGAGCCACAAAACACAGAATCTGTGGGGGTAGAGTTCAGGAACTATGAAGGGAAAAAGACCCAGGTGGGAGTTATGTACTCCAAGCACTGTGAGGAAGAAAATAAATCAGGAGTTAGAAAAGGCAATTAAGAAAGCCACTATTACAATAATCCAGAGGGACTTGAATACACAGGTAGACAGGGAAAATTTGGTTGGTAGTAAATCTCAAGAAAAGGAAATTGTACAATGTCTATGAGGGAACAGGCAATTTTGGATTTGGCAATGTGTAATGAGGCAAACCTGATTAGGGAGCATAAGGTGACGGAACCCCAAGGGGAAAATGACCAAAACATGATAAATTCACCCTTAGTTGAGAGTGAGAAGCTGGGTTCAGATATATCACAATTGAGTAAAGGTAATTATAAAGACACGAGGGAGGAACTGGTCAGAGTTGACTGGAAGGGGAGCTTAGCAGGGAAGACAGTGGAGCAAAGGCAGGCGTTTCTGGGAATAATTCAGGATGCACAGTAGAAACTCATCCCAAGAAAGAAAAAAAACATTACATACAATATAATAATACAACATACAAGTAAAAGAAAGAGTATACTATATGGTCAAGATCAGTGGGAAGCTAGAGAATTGGGAAGCCTTTAAAAACCAGCAGAGGAGAAGTAAAAGAGCAATAATAAGGGTGTGAGCAGGGATGAACTCTAAAAGTAAGCTAACTAATAATATAAAAGAAGATTGTAAGTTTTTTTTCAAATATCTAAGACAGCGGCAAGCGTGGACATTGGACCACTTGAAATGGAGAGTGGAGAAGTAGTAATGGGGATTAAAGAAGTTGTGGAGGAATTGAACAGGTACTTAGCATCAGTCTTCACTGTGGAAATGATACAGCATACTTGAACTTCCCAAGACCTTCCCCACACCTCCACGACTTGCCTTTAAACAACCACCAAACCTCAAACAGATCATTGTTCGAAGCAAACTGCCCGGCTCTCAGGACAACTCCATACAACCCTGTCACGGTGGACGCTGCAAGACGTGTCAAATTGTGGACATAGATACCACCATTACGCATGGGAACACCTCCCACCTTGTACATGGCAGGTACTCATGTGAGGTAAAAACTCATGTGACTCAGCCAACATTGTCTATCTTATATGTTGCAGGCAAGGATGCCTGGAGGCATGGTACATTGGGGAAACCGAGCAAAGGCTACGACAACAGATGAATGGGCACCGCACAACAATCAACAGACAGGAGTGTTCCCTCCCAGTTGAAAAACACTTCAGTGGTCCAGGACATTCAGCCTCGGACCTTCGGGTGACCATCCTCCAAGGTGGACTTTGGGACAGGCAGCAGAGGAAAGTGGACGAGCAGAGGCTGATAGCTAAGTTCGGTACACATAGGGAGGGCTTCAACCGGGACCTTGGGTTCATGTCACATTACAGGTGATCACCATTGCACTACACACACACACACGGACACAGGTAAACACAGACGCGCACACAGACACCCACACACACCCTTACAGACACACACAGTCCCACACACGCAGCCCCTCACAGACTTAAGACACACTCTCACACACTCTCACACCAGACAGACACACACACAGACAAAGACCCACATGCACACATATATTTTGTGTGGTGAATTTATTTGTACTTGCAGAGTTACGTTGCACTTTGCTCAAAAACTGCATACATTCATGTAGAACTCTGAGCTCAAAAACTGCATGAATTTATGTAAAACTCTGTTATCTCACTTTTTAGATTGGAATCAATCTAAACATCGGGTCATAGACAGAGAACACAGGGGGCTAGCACCTTCAACATATTGTCTAGCTATCACCAATGTTAACAGCTAACCCGAGAATGCAACTTTTAAAAAAAAAGGGTTTTGTGATTTACACATGAAAGAAGTGAAACTATCACTATATTCTAACAGATGAAAGGCTTAACAGACAATCAATTCTTCAATGTATAATTTCAGTTACATCACACTGCAAATTTTTGCCATAAATTCTGTGTTACGATCGAGCCCTCCACAATCACCTGATGAAGGAGCATCGCTCCGAAAGCTAGCGTGCTTCCAATTAAACCTGTTGGACTATAACCTGGTGTTGTGTGATTTTTAACTTTGTACTTGAACTTCAGCAGAGTCAGGGGACAGAGGTGAGTGCAGTGACCATCTCGGAGGAGAAAGTGCTGGTGAAGCAGAAAGGTCTAATCATTCAGACTTGATGGACTACACAGCAGAATTTTAAATGAGCTTGCTGAGGAGATCGTAGAGACTTTGTTGGCAATCTTTCAGCAAATAATGGAGTCAGGAAGTGTGCTAGAGGACTGGAAAATGGCTAATGTAACATCCCTGCTTATGAAGGGAGAAGACAGAAAACTGTAGGCTGGTTAGTCTGACCTCAGTCATTGATCAGACTTTAGAATTTATTGTTAAGGATGCATTTGTGGAGTATTTGGAAGAGTCACGGGTTGTGGGCAGCACAGTGGTTAGCACTGCTGCCTCACAGCGCCAGAGACCCAGGTTCAATTCCCGCCTCAGGCGTCTGTATGGAGTTGGCACATTCTCCCCGTGTCTGCGTGGGTTTCCTCCCACAGTCCAAAAATGTGCAGGTAAGGTGAATTGGCCATGCTAAATTGCCCGTAGTGTTAGGTGAAAGGGTAATGTAGGGGAATGGGTCTGGGTGGGTTGCACATCGGTGGGTCGGTGTGGATTTGTTGGGCCGAAAGGCCTGTTTCCATATTGTAAGTAATCTAACCCAATCTAATAAGGCTGAAACAGCATGGCTTTATCAAGAGGAGAAGTTGCCCAATAAATCTGCTAAAATTCTTTGAGGCAGCATTAAGCAGTTGAGACAAAGGAGAGCCTATATGTGAGATCTATTTGGATTTCGAGAAGGGCCTTGACAAGGGGCCACATAGGAGACTGTTAAATCAGATAACAGCCTCTGCTTTTTGGAACAAGGTACTGGCATGGAGAGAATGGGGATCAAAGGGTCTTTTTCAGGGTGACAGCTGGTGATTAGTGAAACTCTGCATGGGGTTTGTGTTGGGACCATAACCATTGACTTTAAAAATTAATGATTTGGACAAAGGAATAGAGGGCATCGCTTGCACATGATACAGAGATAGGTGATAAAATAGGTAATCTTGAGGGAGCAGGAAAATTGTAGGCTGGGAAAGTGGGCAAAGAAGTGACAGATGGAATACAATGTAATGAAGTATAAGGTTATGCACTTTGGGTAGGAAGAATAGACGCCTAGAGTATTTTCTAAATGGGAAAAGGTTTTGGAAATTTGAAGCACAAAGGGACTATGGAGTCCGAGTTCAGGATTCTCTGATGTTTAACATGCAGGTTCAGTTGGCAGTTGGCAATGTTAGCATTCATGTAAAAGGGGGCTAGAACACAACAGCAGAAATGTTGGTCAGACCACATTTGGAATATTGTGAGCAGTTTTGGCCCCATGTTTAAGGGAGGATGTGATGGTTTTAGAGGGGGTCCAGACAAGATTTACAAGAATGAATCTGGTGATGAAGGGCTTGGCATATGAGAAGTGGTTGAGGACTTTGATTCTGTATTGGTGGAGTTCAGAAGGATGAGGGGGTATCTGGTTGATCGGTCTGGAAAGAAGGGATGCGGAGAAGATGTTTCTGCTAGTAGGAGAGACTAGGACCTGAGGGCACAGCCTCAGAGTGAAGGAATGAGCGATTGCAATTAAGATCAGAAGGAACTAATTCAGCCAGAGGGTATTTAATCTGTGGAACTCGTTACTGCAAAGGGCTGTGGAGGCTAAGTCATTCAGTGCATTTAAAACAGACCTAGATAGGTCCTTGACTGGTAAGGGGCCCAAGGGTTACAGGGAAAAGGCAGGAGAATGGGGTTGAGAAACATAGCCATGACTGAATGGCACACCAGACGGGTCAAATGGACTAATTCTGCTCCTATATCTTATAGACTTATGGCTTAATAAAGGAATGCAGAGCAATGGATAAGTTCATAGAAGTAACATAATCTTCAAGGACTATTATCAGACTTTTAAACCATTGTTACCAGAGCCATGAAATAGTTTCTTTTTAATTCTACAGCAGAGAAATAATTGAAGGGATTTATCATACTATCGCTGTTTGGTAATCTTAGTTTGCTGACAGTTAGGAACAAAATTTATTACCTGTCAACAAAACCCAGTGGAGTGTTGCTCTAACCAGCGTGGAAAGGCTCAGTTGTTTGCCATCACAGCCAGAAAAGGTGCCCTGAACCAATCTTACTGATGCTCTAGATAACAGAACTTAGCTACAGTAACAACAATTTGTAGTTACTAAGTGCCTCTAAATGACTTAGTAAAATATCCCTAAGCACTCACCAACAGTCCTATCAAATAAAATTTGACAACAAGCCACATAAGTGATATTGAAGTAGATATTTAGATGCAAAGTATTACTTGGCTTTCATGTCATTTCCTGGAAGCCCAGTATTTCCCCAGCCCCCTTTCTAAAGGGCCTATGTTCACTTTAGCCTCTGTCTTCCATTTTATAAATTTAAAAAGCTCTCACTTTCGATTTTGATATTACTTGCAAACTAACCCTCAAAGTTTATTTTCTCTCCCTTGCTTAGGTAAACTTTTATTGGTTTTTTAAAAACTTTCCCAATTCTGTATTGTGACTATTTTTTTGCCACATTGTATGCTTCTCTTTCTTTTTGACTTGATAAATCCTTAATTACCTTGGTTAACCATAGTTGATTTATCCCCTGTTGAGGCACCTACCCCCTTACTGGAATATACCCTTGCTGTCAGTCATAAGTTATTTCCTATCTACCATTGTGCATCAACCATCTTTACATCTAACTTCATTTCTGCGTGTACTCCAGCCAATTTTGCCTTCATTCCTTTGTAATCACCCATGCTTAAGTTCAATCAGGTCATTTCCAACCCAAGTTTCTCACTCTCAGATTAATGCTAATATTTTTCATGTTATGGTCACAGTTTCCTATGGGATCTTTATTCGGAGATAATTTAGTAAACTTGCCTTATTACACATTACCAAATCCAAAACAGCCTAATCTCTGGTTGGATCCAAAACATATTGTTCAAGGAAACCTCATCAAACACGAGGTCTCTCCTGTGACTCCACTTACCAACTTCATTCCCCCATCTAAATGAAGATTAAAATCATCCACAATTAACGTTGCCTTTTTTACATGCCCTCATTCTCTCCCGATTCATTCTCTGTCTTATGGTCTAGTTATTGTTAGGGGATCCATGGATTATTCCCCTCAATGTCACCCTCCCCATGTCATTTCTTACCCTCGCCCATATAGATTCTACATCTTCCGATCCAAAATCATTGTTTGCTAGCTGAGGTAATGAAAGCTATCTCACCACTTATTCCTTTTGAAAATTCACATGTCTTTACATTTACTTCTGTGTTGTCTTTTTGTAACCATGTCTCTGGAATGGCTATAAGATTACTCCCATTAATTTATATTTGTTCTAGTGATTCACTTATTATGTCCATTTATGTGGAGATTCATTAATTTTGTCTTTTTTTAAACCATTTTCTGCCCGTTTGACCCTATTTTCTGTTTTTCTATGTTTGAAACACCTTGGCCCTCCAGTCCCACTCTGGGTGTTATTATATAAATAGCTGCCCCGTAATGCTGCCAATATGCTTTTCCTTTGTAAGTCTTCATTCCTTGCTCAAAAACCATCCTCTCCTCCAATTAGTTTAAAGCCTGTTCTATTGGAATAGCCCCTTTCAAACCCAGTACTGATGCCAGTGCCACATGAACTGAAACCCATTCCTTCCCCACCAATCTTTGAGCTACACATTTAAATCCTTGACTTCATTTATCTAATACCACCCAAGGTTCTGCTTACTAATTTATCTCTAAACTGTTTAAATACTTTCAGCAGAAATTCCTTTCTAGTCAAATCAATGTAAATTGTAACAATGTGGATTACAACAATGGGATTTCTCCCCTTTCATGCCAAATCCTATCCATCCCAGAGGAGATACCAATGTGGAGACTGGGCAGGAAACGCAGCCTTCGGTGGGGAGGAGGCGAATGCGTGTTAACGCATGTGTGTTCATTGTGTGGGTGTGTCTCAGCATGCATGCGCATGTGCGCTAGTGAGTGCGTGCATGTCAGGCTAAAAGAGAGTTGGTGTGAGTGTGTCAGTGTTCGTGTACATGTGTGTTTGTGCAAGTGTGTCAGGGTATGCATGGAGAAAGAGAGAGTCGGGGTGTGCATTGAGAGAGAGAGTTTGTCGGGGTGTGTGTTGAGAGAGGGAGTGATTGTGTTGGGGTGTGCATTGAGAGAGAGAGTCAGAATGTGCATTGAGTGTGTGTGTGTGTGTCAGGGTATGCATTGAGAGAGTGTGTGTGTGTATTCTGGTGTGCATGGAGAGAGACAGAGAGAGAGAGTTGGGTGTGCATTGAGTGTGTGTGTGTGTGTGTCAGGGTGTGCATTGAGAGTGTGTGTATCAGGGTGTGCACTGAGAGAGTGTGTGTGTGTTTCAGGGCGTGCATTGAGAGAGTGTCAGGGCGTGCATTGAGAGAGAGAGTTGGGGTCTGCATTGAGAGAGAGAGTTGGAATGTGCGTTGAGAGTGTGTGTGTGTGTGTGTGTGTGTGTCAGGGTCTGCATGGAGAGAGAGAGTGTTGGGGTGTGCATTGAGAGTGTGTGTGTCAGGGCATGCATTGAGAGAGAGAGTAGGGGCATGCATTGAGAGAGAGAGTCGGAATGTGCGTTGAGAGTGTGTGTGTGTGTTGGGGTATGCATTGAGAGAGTGTGTGTTTGGGTGTGCATTGAGAGAGAGAGAGAGAGAGAGAGAGAGAGAGAGAGAGAGAGAGAGAGAGAGAGAGAGTCGGGGCGTACATTGAGAGAGGGTGTGTCAGGGTGTGCGTTGAGAGAGAGAGTCGGGGTGTGCGTTGAGAGGAAGTCGGGGTGTGCATTGACAGAGTCAAGGTGTCCGAGTGAGAGTATGTTGGTATGTTTTTTGGCCCATGTTGCGTGAGTCGTTGTGTACATATGTACGTGTCGATGTGCAGGGTCGGTTGTTGTATAACTATGTTGGTGTATATGTGTGTTGGTTTATGTCAGGATGTGTGTGTCAAGGTGAATGTATGTGTTGATGTATATTGGTGCGCCTGTGTGAGGGTGTGTATACGTGGCACAAGTATCCCCCAATATATCCCCACAGATATCTGGCTATATGAAAGAGTTGACAGGAATAGGGGCCAAATGCTAACAAGTGCGACTAGATTAATTTAGGATATCTGGTCAGCACGGATTGAGGGGTGTGTTTCTGTGCGCTTTAACTCTATAACTAGGTGTTAGTACACGCCTGTGTGGGGCGCTGGTGGGGAATTTCAGAGCGTAAGCTCTTCTTGGCTGCTAAAAACAGCCACCAATTGTTAAGTTGTTTAAACTGGAATGTTCACAAGGCCAGAATTGAAAGAGTTTAGATATCCTGGTAAATGACAGAGATGGGAAGGACAAGGTAATATAGTAATTTGAAAACAGGAATGGAATTTGAAAAAAAAAGCACCGCTTAACCAGGAACTGGTAGGGATCAGCAAAAACTGGGTGGTGCTTGAAAACTGCAATTAACAGATGCCTGAAGAATTGTTCTAATAATTGGCCAGTTCAATTACTTCAGTGACAATAACCAAACAAGTTAAAGTATTCAGCTAAGCTATAGTTGCATTTTCATAAATATCAATTAAAGTTATTCAGGATATTAGCATCTTCCTTCGCAACAAAAGCAAAACATGTTCGGTATCATGCCTGAAAAATGCATGTTCGATGCACTTTATGACAGTTGACTACTATTTTAGTTATAGTAAATACTGCCACTTATTGATCAGAGACAGAACTGCAGATTGCTTTCTTCATCCTTAACAGCATAAAGGCTAGTTGTAGGAATTCTGAATATCATATGCTTACCACGAACTACCTTGATATATAAGAATGCTGTTTAATTATTATTTCAATGAAACACCATCTAAAAATTTCAGTTGAAAGCTATATTTAAACATTGTCCCATAATTTGCTGTCAACATGCCTACTAACATCAGCTATTATTTATGCTCAGGCACTACTTAATTTCAAGCAAGGCCAGAAAAATAAAACAGTTGAACACAGAGAACTAAAGGTTGCTGTCCAAGATGCTTCACGCAACAATATTCTACTGTCTGGGTCATCACTTAAATAAATTTTCAAATGTGAAACTGTTGTAGACACGTGTTAGAAATGATCAAAGTTCACCACAAATTTGAATTAGTCTAAAGTGACACAAGGCAACTCTTTTGTAAATATTTAAAGTTTGTATAATTTTACTTCATTCACAGGATGTAAGTATCGCTGGCTGGGTCAGCACTTTCTGCCCATCTCTAATTGCCCTCAAGTTTTGGCCCTGGATTTTGATCCAGTCACACTTAAAATAAAGCAATATATTTCCATGTCAGGATGGCAAGTGGCTTGGAGGGAACTTATAGCTGGCAGTGTTGCAGGGATTCTGCTGCTGTTGTTGCTCTAAATGGTTTGGAACATTTTGTTGAAAAGGTTTAGTGAATTTCTGCAGTGTACCTGCTACAACTAAGTGCCAGTAGAGGAGGGAAGAATGTTTGTGAATGTGTTGCCAATTAAGTAGCCTGCTTTGTCTTGGAGGATATAAGCTTCCAAGTGTTGTTGGAGCTGCTCAGGTGGTGAATTAGCTCACTGCAAGATTCCTAGCGTCTGACCTTCTCTTGTAACCACATATTTCAAACAGCGATTGCAGTCCAGTATCTGGTCAACTGTAACCCCTAGAATGTTGACATGGGGGACTCAATGAGAGCAATTTCATTGGATGTCAAGTGGCGATGGTTAAATGCTCTATTGTTGGAAATGGTCATTGCTTGGCATTTCTGTAGCTCAAATGATACCCATCAGCTGAAGCCTGGATGATATCCAGGTCCTGCCGCATTTGGACAAGGACTGCTTCAGTATCTAAGGAGTTAACAATGGTGCTGGACATAATGCAATCAGCAGCAAACATCTTCACTTCTGATGTTATGATGAAGGGAAGGACATTAGTGAAGCAACTGAAGATGCTTGAACCTAAGACACTATCCTATGGAACTGTCCCTACCTCTGAGCCAGGAGATCCAGGTTCAAGTCCCACCTGCTCCAGAAGTGTGTACTAACATCATTGAATAGATTGATTAGAAAGTATTCTGTGAAACCCCTGCAGAAATGACTGACTTGTAATAACCACAACCGCCTTCCTTCGTGCAAGGTCTGACTCCAAACAGCAGAGACTTTTCCACTGACTTTGACTGACACCAAATTTGCTTGGGCTCCTAGATGCCAAACTTGGTGAAATGTGCTTCAATGTCAAGTTGAGATACTCTTACCTTTTCTCTGTTGGTCAGCTCTGGATTAAACAAAGCAGCTGTGAAGAGATTCTGTTAGCATTGTGGTAAGCATTAATTAGTATATATGAACTTAACTGGACACTCAAAATTAATTTCAGAAAGTATGTAGGAACATTTTTTCTGGTTTCAGTTGTTTTTGGAGATTTTAATAATATAAAATTATAAATAATGCATTTTCTTTAAGCTTCTTTCCTTTTCTTAATTAAAGCTTTCTTATCTTTGGTTCATGCCTCTTTCTGCAACTTATTTGCCATTTAATTCATCTACTAAACCTCACTTCCTTCTCAGTCTTTATACTAATAATTTTCAATCTGATTAGTTAAGGATACACAGTTGCTTGCCTTATTCACCCTTATTTCCCTTTATCATCTTGTACCTACGGTGAGTGAAAATGATACAGCAAGACTAACGACAGCCATAATTCATCACTCTGCAGTAGTAAAACAGGCTACCATTTCATACAAAGAAAGTATCTGGGTGAATACAAGGACAGCTGTGGACATTTTATACATACATTGTTTTATTAAAACAAAAATAGTAAATATATGTTATTTATAGACATGAATAAAGTAGATTATTTTATAAAAAAATGTGTCAATCATTAAACAAAGTAACATTTATAACTCAATGAACAGCTGTAAGTAATTGAAATAAAACTAAATTAAAATGCAAGCTCATATTATTACCTATATACAATTCCTTCCTAACAAATATATCTGATTTGATTATGGCTTATACTCAAAAATGCAAATTCATGCCTATAAAAAAAGCAACACGTGTGCTCTCACAAAATAGCTACTGCAAACTGAAAACTCTTTACTTCAATCTAAAGTGTCTATCCACACTGCTAGTCAAACCTGACTCTTGCCTTTATAATGAGCATTCAGGAAAATCAAAAGCACGTTGGTATCAATGTTCATGTTTTAGCGAGATCTGAATCAGGTTAGTGAAATATCGCATTCACTTGGAAATCATATCGACGTAATGCAACAATGTAGTTAGACAGCACAAGTAAAAATTATTACTCACTGAGATCTTCTGCTAGTTGAACTCTCCTTCCTGTTAGCAGCTGAACCTTTTTAGCATCATCTTCAGCAAAGTCCTCCAATACTTCCTTTACATTCTTTTCAAGACGTCTCACTAATAATGGTGGAAAGCATAGCTATTTAGATTTTAAGATCTTGACAAATGGTGATTTTCAAAGAATTAAGTGCGAAACATCATGTCTATTAAACTGTTGCTGTTGCGACAGCAATGAATTACTTTGAGTCAGTTTTAGATATGGGCTCCATGCTGCCGGCTCGGTAATGAGCAATATATATCTGCAGGTACTTAACTTATCACTGATATCTGCCAGTTTTGAGAGAATTAAATTGGCTATTCCTTACTGTATGACAAATATAAGTAGGTAATCATCTTTCACTTTAAAAAAGATTTATCAAAAACTATTACATATTTTACACAGTGAAAATCAGTGGTGCACAATACTTTTGCTGGATTATGGTTTTCTATAATGTATCATTAGCAACATGTCACAAAATTACAATGAGAAAGGAAGAAAACCTGTCAGAGCCACTGTAAGATACAGACAACAGATGAGTGGCAGATGAAAGCTTTTGTTGGGCAGTTCATTTTTAAAATATGAATTAACATAGTACCAACATTGAGTCTATGCTAAGACATAACTCCTGACAGCAGAGAGGGTGAAGTTGATACAGAAGAACTCTAGTGACACCTCCAACAGCATTTTCTTATAATTCTGTTCACTGCCTCATACAACGTCACACTGACAAAATGCAAAAATGAAATTCACAGCGATAACAACTTGATAAACTAATACAGATTTCATGTGGAAAAGTGTAGTGCAGGAAAAGCACAGCAGATCAGGCAGCATCCAAGGAGCAGGAGAGTTGATGTTTCAGGTGTCAACTCTCCTGCTCCTCGGATGCTGCCTGACCTGCTGCTTTTTCTTCCAGCAACACCCTTTTCAACCCTGTTCTCCAGCATCTGCAGTTCTCACTTTCTCTCAGATTTCATGTGGTTAAAGTCAGAAAATTAATATGTCAAAACCTATCCAAGGGTCCACATTTCAAAGACAGCATAGAAACCAACCCCAATTACTTTCCACCGCTACTTTTAAGATGGAACACATAAATTACTTATAATCTTGGGTGAACATTTATGCAAGAGATATCTAACTGTGTTCACAAATTCATGTTACCACAACAAAAAATAATTGGTATCCAATTTGAAAGTTGGAACACTTCACAAAAATATGACAAACTCGGTACCAACTTCATTGTATAATCTCTGCTCATCTACAAGCGGTAACAAGTGAATAATTCACCTTTTTATTTCAGATTCTCAGTTTATTTAGATGTAAATTCCATATTAGTTGTATTTTTCATAGATCTGGAGCATAGTTGTGATTTATTTTTCCTGGCTCCCCTGTTGGCTGTTATTGTTAATGTCCCTCTCTCCTCAGATACTCCACTCTGTTATAAATGTGCTATCACTCCACTCCTTAAAACACCAACCAATCTCCAAGCTTTCCTTTCTGAAGACCTTGAATACATTTTTACCTCCCAAAGCGCAAGTCCCTTCAATCATGTTTCTGTCATGGCCACAATGCTAAAATAGCTAACATTAAAGACTCAAATGGCATTCTATGTGACTATGACAAGAATAAATTATCCCACTTTGTTCTTCTGAACCTGACTGCATACATCCAACACAGTTGACCAGACCACTCTCATTTGAAGATTTCCAATGACATTCAATGTGGGGAAGCTTCATTCATCTGGCTCCAAGTGTTTCTATATAATCATGAGCAAAGAATCATCCAGGTCTCACAACATTAACTTTGGTATCATCAAAGGTTGCACTTGTTGCTACTGATAATCTCCACATGCCCCTCAGTAACGTAACTTGAAAATACAGCATCAAAGTTCTCATATATGCTGACAAGGTTCACCTCCACATCGCCACCACTGGTCTCGATTCCTCTCAATGACTCTAAATTATTGGTTTGCTTTCCCAACATCTCATACTAGATGATCAAAATTTCCATCACTGAAAAATTTGTAAGGTCAAAGCCACTGCCTTCAGTGTCTAGATAAAACTATTCCTGAGCTATCCAAATCATCCGTCTCTCTCGAAATATCTTAGGCTGAATGTTGTTTGTAAGTTTGCTTCATATATGACCACATATTTATACCGTCACAAAGACTGTCCATTTCCACTCGATAACATTGCCGGACTTTGTCTCATCTAATGCTAGATATCTCAATTATGCCTTTGTTACGTCTACATGACTGTTCCAGTGTGCCAATGGCCAACTTCCCACGTTCTGCCCTTCTAAACTGGAGGTCATCCAAAACTCTGCTATCTGTGGTTTTAGCCACATCAAGTCACCTAGCACCTCTTTAAAATAAATACTATACTGGAACCCAGTTAAACAATGCCTCTATTTTAAAATTCTCACTTATGCTTTATAATCATTTCACAGCTTTGACTATCCTTATCTCTGTGATTTCCTCCAGCCCCACAATCCTCCAAAGCATCTATGTTCCTCTATTCTAACCTCTGAAGCATCCCAGATTTTAATTGTGCCACTACTAACAGATGTGCATGCAGTTAACTATACTCCAGAATTTTCTTCCTAATTCACTGTCTTGCCAATTTTTTTCCTTCAACATATTTATCTGCCTGAATGTCTCCTTATTTGACTTGGCATCAAACTTTGTTTTTTTAAACACTCTTGTAAAGTGCCATTTTAATACATTAAAAGGTGCAATATAAATACACAGACTGTTGTTGCTGATGCATATTTCATCATTAACAGGATCTTAACTTACCTTCAGTATTTGTTAGCTGTTGGCGGAGTGTGTTGGCTGTAATAGCTAGCATTCGTTGAATACGCCAGAACAGGATAACATTATTGCAATCCAGCTATGGAGGCAGGCAAGGGGAACAAGTCAGATAATATGACAATCCTTAATTTACCTACATTTTCACCGCAAGTTTTGTGATTATAGCCATGGATTTTAGTAGTGGCGAAAGAAAGTGTTTCCGCTTTTGGCAGTGAGTCAAGTAGCAAGCAGGTTCAGCATAACATTGCCAATGCAAAGTCAAAGTTGAGCTACTCTGCTCTAACATCATACAATAAATGCTTTTTGCACCAGCAGAAAATTTTCCATTTCCCACGCCAATTTCTGAAACCAAGGTTGCTTGCTCAGTGTGAATTTGAGAGTAGTTAATGTTGTTTTGTAGCACCTCTTTGTTAGTAGATTAAAACTATATATCGGAACCAAAGGGTCCCACTCAGGAAGATGAACCTCATCCGTTCAAGGAAAATTTAAATGAAGACCGCCAATAAAAAGACAATGTGCAGTAATAAATTAGAGAAAAATACATAGAGATACCTGAAGAAAAATGAACAAATTGAATTCTCCAACATATATTGGTTGCACAAATTCAGATTTGTGCAAATTCTAACTTCAACTTAAGTGCTGGTCTAAAACTGCCTATATCATAGTGTTACCTTTTGAAACATGCTTCACCAGAGCAGAAACTTTAAAGACCATTAATAGATTTCAAGTATTTAGTCAGTTCTGCCTTCAAATGGAATGCAGCAGTTTTAATTAGAACAATCTTCTGAGATATTATACTTCTGAAGTCTTCAAAAAATATCGAACGGTAAATGTCTTCAAGTCCCATAATACACAGTAATTTTAAAAAAACGATGCCATCTAGCATTGCCAAGCTTTCATGTTTGCTTTTGCTACTGTACTCTGCCATGCTTGCTGCTGGACTTGGATCAGCTGTCGTGGTTATTTTGACAAACATCATCCATGAGGCAACATAAAATGAGACAATGAGAATTTAGAGAAAAATGAAAGGCCACACCTTCTGTTGCCAACTGCAAGGGACACATTCATCCTACATTCAGTCACAGCATATGTTACTGTGAGTGACACCACAGTTAGCTTCTGACAGCAAAGACTAGGACCATTCATAATATAAAACAATATAAAGGTATTTTAACAAGTCGGTGCCAGTAAAATGCATTTATTCCAATAGTTCTTCAATATGCAGAATCTTAAATGTTGCTGATCTCAGCCTGACAGCATAAGACTGCAGTTTATAGAGTACTGAACGCCAAAAAAAAAGTTAAGACTTCAGAACCATAATTGCAAATTGCTTCCAACTTTTGGTTGCCTTCAATAAAACGGTTTGGAAGATATTCATATTTTCTTTGTGTTATCTTTTTCATACCTCAGAGTCAACAAAATGCCTTTGGTAATAGTGGAAACCTCTTCTACAAAGATTACAATGATGCAATGACTTCTTCAAGAAGTGTTTTCGGTAAACTTGATGCCAAGTATCTTTGATCTAGAAAAAAATAAAAACAGGAGGTATTTTTTGAGATCAGTAACATTCTGCACAAGAAAATGAGGTTCTTCAAGAACTGTAATAAAAGTTCAACTACATTGCAAACATTGTTTAATTGGAATTATTCTATAATTGTTTAATTGGAATTATTCTATCACATCTGGTTACTAAAAGGAAGATTTCCACTCAGCAAGTACAAATCATAAGCAAAACTTCAAGCTAAAGTACATGCTCTTTCAAATTGTCCAATTGGTCAAAATACCTTACCTTCAAGATAACTAATAATATTTAAATAAGTGGTATTGAATGAAACAAATAATAAACCACATTAGTTCATGCATAATTGGTTTGATATGGAAACTAAGTGAAAAATTTGTTGATTCTCATTTACCAGAATGGTGTCCACATCTACACTTTTGGCTTCCAGATTTTTACGAACTGTCGTGACTTCATCATTGGCAAGATAAGCTGTGTGATCTTCATTAATCTTTAATAGCCGCTCCAATTCACTTTTGGTTTCACTTCTGATGTGCTAGAGGAAAAGTTGTATTCTGTTAAATGCCATGCAAGTGTTGAAATTGAGTCACACATCTTGGAAACAGACCCCTCTGTCCAACTAGTCCATGCAGACCATATTCCCAATTAAACTAGACCCACTTGCCTGTGTTTGGCCCATAACCCTCCAAATCTTTCCTATTCATGTACTCATCCAAATGTCTTTTAAATGCTGTAATTGTATGTGTCACACTCTGCATAAAAAAGTTGCTTCATGTCGTTTTGAAAAACACACCCCCCACCTTGAAATTTTGCCCCCTGGTTTTGACCTTTACCATCCTCGGGAAAAGACCTTTGCTATTCACATTATCTATGCCCTAGATGATTTTCTAAACCATGCGGTTTATAAAACCATGTGGTTTATGTCATCCCTCAACCTCCTACACCCTGGTTGAAGACGTCCGAGCCTATCCATCTAATTTTTATAACTCAAATCTTCCACTCCTGGCAAATTCTGGTAAACCTTTTCTGAATCATTTCCACTTTAATCATATCCTTCCTAGCAGGGTGACCCAGAACTGCACAATGTACTCCAGAAGAGGCCTCACCAATGTCCTGTATGACCTCAACATGATGTTCCAACTCCTATACTCAAAGTTCGGAGCAATGAAGGCAAGCGTGCTAAACACCTTCGTAACCACCCTGACTGCCTGTGATGCAAATTTCAAAAAATTATGTACTTGAACTTGAAGGTCCCTTTGTTCTACAACAATACCCAGGGCCATATCTTTAATAGTATAAGTCCTGCCCTTGTTTGTTTTACCAAGATGCAATACCTTGCATTTATTCAAATTAAACTCCATCTGCCACTCCTCAGCCCACTGACCCAATTATTCAAGATCTCTTTGTAACCTTCGATAACCTTCTTCACCATCCACTAGACTACCAATTTTGGTGTTATTCGCAAGCTTACTGACCACGTCTCCTATATTCTCAACCAAGTCATTTCTATAAATGACAAACAAAAGTGGACCCAGCCTGTGGAATACCACTGGTCACAGGTCGAGAGCCCAAAATCAACCTCCGCCACTACCCTCTGCCTCTTACTGTCAAGCCAATTTGGTATCCAACTGGCAAACCTACCCTGAATCTCATGGGATCAAACTTTATTAATTAATCTATCATGCGGAACCTTATCAAGGCTTCACTAAAGTCGATATAAATAATGTCTATTGCCTTCCCTCAACCTTTTTGGTTACTTCCCCAAAAAACTCAATCAAGTTGGTGAGACAACATTTCCTCTCACAAAACCATGCTGACAATTCCTAATCAGTCCTTGCCTCTCCAAATGCATGTAAATGCCATCTTGCAAGACATTCAAGTTTTTCACTGATGGGAATTACTTAATAGGCAACTCAAATTACATGATAAGAAAACAAAGCAGTACAATCATCCCATTAGGTCATTCACCTTGAACAGTGGATATGCTACACAGCGCTCTGGGTGTCCTCATACATAAATAACAAAATATTAGTATGAAAGTGCAGCAAGTGATAAAGGATACAAGTGAAATCATCTCAGCAAACTCTACGGACATAAACCACTGAACTGACTTCCCAGTCTTTCCTTTTGCTGATAATAACCATGTTTTTCCATATATGTGCATGAAGAGAGGGAGCTTATAAAGAGATGAGAATTTTAACTGGTGGAGCTACAATTCAATGGTTCATAATTGTTTATATGTAGCTAGAATCTATTTGCAATAAAATAGTCATCCATGTTAAGTACAGAAACCTGGTCATTGCTTTCTGTCAACCTGGGTCTGGAAGAAATTGGAGAAATTCTGCCCAATTTTGTGACAACTCTGGGAACAGGAAGGTTTGGTTTCCAGCTTGCTACCCCAGTGAGGCATTACCTAAGAATGAACTAGCACATTCCCTGTTGAAACTTTACATCAGCACTGGAACACAGTGTTATGATCCAACCTTTTCATCTTTAGAGAATCACAAGTCTAATTTATCAGCTACACAAGAAGTCAGTAACTTAATGAAAACTAAATAGCATACACTGCTGAAAATTCTAGAAATGCCAACAGCTATTACTGTTACTGTTTCCAACTGAAGAGGTTCACTTGATTCGCTGGTTTTTCAGAATGCCAGTAACTAAGCTATCCATTTGGATCAAAATAAGAATTACAGACCCAGTCTGCTGCAATCTATGAAATACTTGCATTATGCATGCGCAGAATAGTTGCTAGTGCGACAGATGTAGGCCAAGCTGCGCCTGTGCAAGCTCCAAATCTCTCAAATGCCCAACACAAATTCCCTGCCACCCAATACTTCCCCCTCTCTCCCATTGCAGACTCCCTCTTCACCATACCATCTCCCATTTAACTTCAGCTGATAGGGAGGGAACCAGCTCCCTCCTTTACATCCTACAACTAACAACTTGTCATAAATCATCAGTAGACGTACTCAGCTGCTATCCTCTCCTTTGAGAGGGATTTTCCAGTTAACACTGCAACCAGTTAAGAACACTCCGCCTGACCAACAGTAGAATGGAGAAAATGAGGACTGCAGATGCTGGAGATCAGAATCGAGAGCATAGTGCTGGAAAAGTACAGCAGGCAGCATCCAAGGAGCAGGAGAATAGACGTTTCGGGCATGAGCCCTTCATCAGGAATGAAGGGCTTATGCCCGAAATGTCGACTCTCCTGGTCCTTGGATGCTGTCTGACCTGCCGTGCTTTTCCAACACTACACTCTCGACTCTTGACTAATTAGAATGCATGGTTTCAGCTCCCTCTCCATTATCACGATCGTGTCCAGTTGTGCTGATTTGACTGCCATTTCTTTTTATTTGCAGCCTGTTACATTCAGAGCACTAGTGCAGACTTTCAGGCAAAGACATACTCTGTAGTGTCATCAAGCCACACCTTCTCATCAAAACGAAATGGAGTGCTGTACATGGGTGGGATGCTGGCTGCTGACACTAGTGATACCTTCACACTGCCCACGTGCAAAATAGTTGCGGATTTCTCGTAGGTCAGGATGCACATAGGCAGATCCTGGATAGATGGCATCACCTCACTTGTGTCATGACGTCATCTGAGCCATGTACACGCAAAATGGAAGATTCTCTCATTACCTGAATTCCTCTTACTTTCAGAGACATATATTATGTGCAAATAAGAATGTCATTAAAGACAAACTATATTCTGTTCAATTGTGGCTAGTTATAAAACTCTTTCTGTGAGGAAGAAAGCCAAATGGCCCATGTCAAAAGTAAGATTATGGGTGTATATTTGCTTTTATGGTCAAACCAATGTAAATCTAGGTTAACAAATGTGAAAACGCTTTGAGGTAAAATGCCCATTATTCAAGAACACAACAATGTATTCACCGTGAACGGCTCAGTAGCACCACCATTCCTTGAGCAGGCTGAGTACTGAAAGATACAGCTGCCAGAGTGTAGTGGGGAAGAAACAAAGGTAGCCTCATCCTTACAAATCAGCACTTGTCCATAAGAGATTTAGAGAATTTGAGTGACTACTGTACAGATCAAGTACTGTCTTCATGTGAATGACATCCTCCAAATGTTCTACCATGGGTCATCATCTGCATCAACTCCACCCTCACGAATAAGCCTATATCTCTTCCTTAAAATCCAAATCAATCTCTATACTGAACATGCTGAATTCTTATTCTGAAAGTGGGCCTTGTGTTCTCAATCGATAATGTGGTGCTGGAAAAGCACAGCAGGTCAGGCAACATTCAAAGAGCAGGAGAATCTACATTTCGGGCATAAGCCCTGATGAAGGGCTTATGCCCGAAACAAAAAGCAGAACAAGTTGGATGGAATGTCAGAGGAAGTGGTAGATGCAGGTACAGTTACAAAAATAAACATTTGGATAGGTACATAAACAGGAAAGGTTTAGAGGGATATGCAGGCAAGTAGAACTAGTTTACCTTGGGAAACCAGGTGTAGCATGGATGAGTTGGACCAAAGGTCTGCTTCCATGCTGTATGACCCATGACTCTAAGTCCAAATGGGCCAAATAAGAGTTGACAACACTGTCTTTGTTATTGTCATTTCCAGTGCCAAGTAGTCCACCAAGTTTCATTCATTTCTTTAGGTTTTGTAGCAGTTTGATGCAAGTGGGTGGCATGCTAGGCCACTTCAGAGTTGACCAGGTCAATTAAAAGTTGACCAGATTGCTGTGGGTCCAGAGTCATACATAGATCAGGCCAAGTAAAGATGGCAGATTTCCTTCTCTAAAGGACACGAGTGAATTATCAGTGATGTGACCACCTTAGTTAATAGTTAATGCTGACAGCAGAAATTTGTTTTTACAATTCTATTGTTACAACTTCACAATTTTTAAAAATCTGTCTTTATCCTATTGTTCTTTCCCTTTCTCTCATTTGCTGGACATGCTTCATTTTGAATTAAACATTCTAATCTTGAAAGTTTGGTTTAGACTTTCACCTGCATCACTAATGAATCCTCAACTGTGAATATTCTGTTGGCCACCACAGACCAGAAACTGAATCAGTCACACAAGTATTGCAGCTACAACAGCAGGTCAGAGACTAGGAGTCACATCGCAAGTAATTCACCTCCTCACTCTCCAAAGTCTGTCCACAATCTGCAAGGTACAAGTCAGGAGTGTGATGGAATACTCCTAACTTGCCTGGATACGTGCAGCTCCAACCATGCTCAAGCAGCTTGACACTGTTCAGGACAAAGCAGATCTCTTGATTGACACTATATCCAAAAACATTTACTCCTTCCACCACCGATGCTCACTAGATGCACTGCAGAAATTCACCTTCAACAGCACTTTCCAAATCCATGACCACCATCTTGAAGGACAGGGTCAACCAATATATGGGAACACCTCCATCATCCTCAAGTTCTCCTCCAACCTAGTCATCGTTTGGTCTTGGAAATATTTCATTGTTAGTTCAATGTCGCTGGGTTAAAATGATATTGTGTGTCCACCTAAGTCAAATGGACTGTAGCAGCTCAAGGAGGCAGCTCACTGTCATCTTCTCAAGAACAATTACGGATAGCTAATAAATGCTGGCTGAGTCAGTGACGTCCATAATCTGTGACTGAATTTTAAAAAAAGTCTCAAGACCTCGGGAAGGATTCTTTAATCTGCTCACCTGCCCTTTTTATGTAGTTCTGGCTGTTATTTAATTGTCCAGCAGGTGGCATTAATAGCATACTCATGATATGCGTATTTTGACACCATACTTCCTTAATCTCATGTCATAACTTCCAGAACATGGGACCTTATTTTTTTCACCCAAGTAATCTGTTTACTTTTGGCATAAATCACTATTTCTGATTTGCGCCACCATTCCTTTTCTTTCTTCCATATTCACGCAAAGGGTGGCGCTTGTATGGAATGAGCTGCCAGGGAAGTGCTTGAGGCTAATACAATTGCACCATTTAAAAGACATCTGGATGGGTATATGAATAGGAAGGGTTTGGAGGGATATAGGCCAGATGCTGGCAGGTGGGACTAGATTGGGCTGGGATATCTGGTCGGCATGGACAAGTTGGACTGAAGGGTCTGTTTCTGTGCTGTGTATCTATGACTCTATACCCCCAACACATACACAATTCTGCATTTTGGGTAACTGCATTTTTCTATGACAACTATCAATTCCCAAACATTTATATGTTAACAATATTTACTTGACAATCTTCAACAGACCCAACCTTTCCTACCTATTGTTAGATTGTCCTTTCCAAAAATGTTTTCACTCATCTGCAATACAGCATCATCTGTAATTCCACAAGACCAGTAAACACAAACTTCACAAATGTAACTTAGTGTTTCCTTTGAAGCTCAACATATCAAGGAATACTCACATTCAATGGAACTGACACAAAGCACTGCTACTGTTCTATCATAATCTTTATAAATTTTAACTGAAGCTATGAAATAGATAAAAGTATAAATTTCTGGTCCACAATATAGAAACTTGAACAGCAAATCACAATATACATTAACACCATAATGAATTTAAAGCAAAATCTGTCTGCAATTTCTGCTTTCACAGGAGTACACTTTCATGCAACTTCAGAGTATATACTTGCAGACATGAATTGATATGTAACACGTGCACCCTTTTCATGTAGATTAAGTGCAAGAACTTTTAGAACAACATTTTTGAGCAACATACTGAATTTGAGAAAACTCCATCCTTTAATTTCACCTTTCTGTTCCCAAAGTATATTGAGTACAGAAGCGATCTAATAACTGGTTGCTGGGGCTTAAGCAAAAAAAAAAATTCACATCTTCAAGCTCAGACTTTCTATCAAATATGTAATTCATTTTCAAATGTGGAAATACAGGGGCAAAGCAATTAGCTGTCCCTGTTTTCTGCTCAGTTAGCCCTTATAAATATTGTCTCAATTTTTAGAAGAATGAAGAATTAGCAAATGGTAAATATATTAAATGCATTTATCTCACCTGTTCCTTAGATTGTGATTTCCAGTAGAACCACCTTTCTTGCCAATTTGGTCCCACCATATCACGAATTATAGACTCAGCTATTAAGACAATGAGGAATAGATGATTAGAATGATATCCCTCACGTTAACTATTCTCATTGCATTTAGATACTCTCTTGTGCATGATCTAAAATGTGGCATTGATAATAAAACATACAGAACTATTTTCATCTGTGCTCTCTTAACTCTAAGCTGCACCTGCAGAAATATAAAACCAAATTTGGTTTCCTTTCTTTTCATGCACAGCTAGAGCACGATCCCAGAAAAAGTTATCTTTTCTTTTCCACTTCTCAAGAGAAGATCTCACAGCTATTTTACTGGATCAAGTTAATGAAACTACAATAAAATCACATTTTCTTTAATTTCCAATCTTATAGTTACTGTAACATTGATTGTTTTATGGCTTCAGAAGACATATCAACAAAGACTAATTTGTGTAGTTAGTTTTATTTACAAAGAATGATGGCAATCAATCATGTTCTTTTTATTTGCTGGTTAGACTCTATTACAGGCTCATGAGAAGGCAGAAAGTCAGGGTTGGTGAAGGAAGAAAACATTCACATTCTTTCAAAAAGAGAGCAAGCTTTGGAACAAGGAAAAGCTGTAATGAAGTAATGATCATCACAGAAATACAAATATCTCAACATTCTTGTCTACAGGGTAAGCAATGTGGTGATGAAGGATTTAAATCAGTGTTTTGAAAAAGCAGAGTAGAATTAAGGAGTCAACTAGAATAAAAGGAAGGAATTTTGCTGAAATTGACAGGGAAATGGAAAGGAACAGGTTACGATATAATGAGTATTTTGAGACAAAACCATGATAAAGATCAACATAGCAATAAAATTGATTCAAATCTGAGTGGAAATGCCAAAGCATAAAACATTGAAAACAAAATTGCAGAGTTAGAAGCATTCCAAATTGTTACTTCCAGATTTAGTGGAAATGATTGGAAGCTTAGTATTGTTAATTTATAAAAATTTCAGAAGAAATAAGGAGCAAATATAAAAGTGTACTTATATGTTTATTGAGCAGGGGAGAGAGAGAACAATATTGGTGAGGCATTTTGTTTCAACATCACAAGGCAAGGATATGCCAGGGATATTGCATTAAAACAGAATCCATGCAGGGAGTGTGTTAAGGAACAGAATGAAGGAGATCTGCCATAAACAGCCAAACATCTGAAGACACGTAAAGTTGTTTAACATTTTAAAATCCTTTGTTTTTGCACAAAACCAATATTAAATTTGAAGGTCTATTCGTTTGCAGAAAATTTTGGAGTTAAATTAAATGTATGGATAAACAGAAATGCTACCTTACTTTCTGACATTTGTACTCATATAGGATCAGGAAGGAAAGCGATATGGTGACAATGCCATCATCCTGAATTTTTTTAAAATGCATTTTAGGTGTTAATATTAGTCATGAAAAGGTACAGCCTACTTTAAGACAATGCAGTAATCACTAACAAACTGATATCACGTGAAATTTTAGAAACATACTGTCTCGAAGACGGGCTTGCAATGTTTCTTCCAGGAAATGGATTGCTGCATCCCATTGCTGTTTGTCAGATATAGAACGATCTTCTAAAGCATTGTGCTGGATGACTCGCTACAGAAACACAAAGATAATAATTAAATAAGAGTCAAGAAATCAAAAGCCAAACAAATCTGATATATTTTCAGTAAGTTTTAAGTTTCAAGATATAGGGGGACCCCAATTTACAAATGCCCAACTTACGAATGCTCATACTTGCGAATAAGATCCCATCCAGGGGTGCAATTTTAAAGATTTGGTATACAAATGTTTCTTGTACTTAAGAACAGCTATTTTATAATATCTTAAATAGCGGTCTGACTTGTGCACAAACCAACTGGACTTCCCAGTTCAGTATCATCCTTCCCAGATTGACAAGGAAGATGTTTTCGTAACTATACCTAAGTAATAGTAATCTGGTATCATAAGCTGCAATTTCCAGCAGCTCAACTAAGCATCAAGAAAACTTATCAAGTGTGGACCATCTTACTTAAATGATGGTCAAGCTGATATTTGCCTGTGCAACTTTCCTACTCAAGATACTTATCTGACAAGTAGGGTCACATCCTCAACTCAAAATACAATTTGGGATATTTACATCTTGAATGACTGCAAATAGTTAACATGTGGCAAATTTAATTTTGATATTAAAAATGCATTAAAGCTTCTTGATCTAAAATTACTCCATGTAAAATAAGACAAATTTGTAAATGTTGAAACAGGAAGTTCTGAAATAGTAATTGCTTCTTATTTTGGATTTTTAATTTTATATTACTAAGAATATCAAAAATATTAATCATATAACCATGGATTACATGTTAAACATTAGGACACATGCAAATTTATAAATTAAACTGCTGATAATATAATAGTGAGCCATTCCTTAACTATACCAATTTAATTGAGATCTTTTTGAGTCAAAATAATTACTACAAAATCAGATGTTGCTGTACCAGACTGTCTTCAGCCTGCTCATTCCATTTGTGTCGTTTTATACTTTCATCTTTAACAGCTTGTTTTAGTTTATCAAAGATATCATCATGGTCCTTCCCCTTGTGTTCCGACATAAAACGAGCAAACTCATCCTCCAATGTTTCCCAAGCAACCTGTGAGCAAGAACGCAATAAGAGAAGTAAGTTTACTAAAACTAAAATCATGGCAAAATGATTGATCATATCACACTTAATTTACATTAACTGCACATAACACATTAGATATTAGACATACCTGTAAAATGTGAAATAAAATGTTCAAAATGAGAAATCTATGATAAATATTGAGTTATGTTTAAACTTCAATTAATAAACTTAAATACAAAATGACGTCTCAATCTTTTAAACTTTATACAATTTAATTAGTAACTTTACAATTCCCAATTTTCATGACAATCCTTTAGGCTGAGAAGCATAATACATGCTGGACAGACTCTTTAAACAGCTGGTAATTCTACCAAGGATGTCAACAGCTATAAAATTACAGCCATGTTTGATTTAATGTTACTAGGATTGGCAGGGAATAAGGATAAAAAGTACGAAGACAGAAACTAAGGCAGAAACCAAAAATAGCCGGACAAAAAGAAAGATTACACAAGTCAAAATAATTGTCTTTACATGACGTTTGATTGTGGTGATAAAAGTGCTATACAGATTAAAGATTTTTATTCAGAGATAAATTCCAGATGCATTTCTTTCAGCTCCCAAAGTATCTTATTTGTTGTCAGGCTTCAGTTTCGTCAAATCAACCAAACTTAATTTAATAGATAGATAAGTGCAAGAAGAATGAGTGCACACTTTCAAACTGATTCGAACCTCTACTGCTTTGTGAGGTAGTTGCTTGTCAGTCCACTGTTTGAGTTTGATGTCTACTGTAGTATTGAATGTGCCCGAATTCTCAGACTGAGCAGCAGGAAGGTAAATGTTCTCTAGCACATGTGTCGAGACTCTTTCCCATAGCTTCCGTTGTAGAATCTCTTCCCTAAAAAGCAAATTGATAAATAATTTAAATAAACCAAGTTTGTTGTTAAATTTACAGCACAGCAGATTAAGGCTAACATAGGGGTAGATCAAGAGAATACATCTGTTGAGAATATATCAAAAATCTTGCATTTCCAGCACACAAACCTTACTTCATATTGTCACAATATTTGATCACACTTTTATTCATACATGCAATTTTGCATGTCTAACTATCCTATTCAATTTTGCTTTGTGAGCTGTCAAAATATAATTGTAGGCATTGACTGTAGTTAGGTAATGGAAAAGCTGCCATAGTCTCAGCAGACCACAGAGCTACTCTGAGCGAGGGGGAGAGGGGGCTGGGTGGAGAGTGCAAGAGAGACAACTGGTGGTGAGTTTAACCTGAGGGTCACCATGCCTCAGGCAAGGGGACAAGGTTGAGAAGGTAGGACCTTCATGGTAACTGCAGTTGTTGTGGAATTTGAACCCATGCTATTGGTGTCATTGTTCATTACAAACCAGCCATCCAGCCAATTACCCCTCTTTGACTGTAGGTACAGCATCCCTATGAAGCAAATTGCTTGAAATTTCTCTTGTCAATCTATCACAAGCTGGAATTTTTAAAAAAACAACTGACAGTGTGCAAGATCATGGGCAATTTACTGTTCATTCATAGGTTGCACAACAAGACCAAACTGAAAAGTGCACCCAGACTTAAAAGTGAACTCAAAAAAAAATTCAAAATTCTTCCAACTGACAAGTAATTAGCTCCTGAACTTATCTGTAAAATGTCTTAAAGCAGTCTGCCCAACGAGAGTGCGTATAAGGGAAGAAATTTAGGAGTGCAGATGCTGGAGATCAGAGTCAAAAAGTGTGGCACTGGAAAAGTACAGCAGGTC
Organism: Chiloscyllium punctatum; assembly: GCF_047496795.1. NCBI lineage: Eukaryota > Metazoa > Chordata > Chondrichthyes > Orectolobiformes > Hemiscylliidae > Chiloscyllium > Chiloscyllium punctatum. The sequence goes on from NC_092744.1 coordinate 42,596,252, forward strand.
AGGCAGCATCTGAGCAGCAGACGAGTCAACATTTTGGGCATAAGCCCTTCATCAGGAATGTGTATACACAATAGAGCGCGAATAAGTCCCATGACAGATTATCTCCATTCTCAAAATTGTCACACACAAGTTTTGGAATCAGTGCAGAAGCAAAAAGATGCAACCATAAAAATTTCAAGCATGAATTTCGTGTCCCAATAAAATTATTAACAGGACACTTTAAGCAACTGCAATATCAACATCATCATGTGGGAACAACAGTGCTCTGAATTCTCTTAAGAGGATCCAAATCTTGTAATTCATAACTTTTTCTATGTTATAGGAGGTTCCCATCGAGTATTTACACAAGCCAACACAAACATTGATTATATTGCAGATGCTAATAATTTGAAAAAGATAAAAGGAAATGCACCAAGATTCTTGTACATAATTAAAGCAACACTATGCCATTTTTAAGTTTAATTTTACGAGATGTGTAGTTAACATAAATACATTAAAAACGTGCGAAAACTGAACCACTTTTAATCATTTTGCCAGTGTTGCACATTTCAAATCAATGCACACAGTTGCAAAGTGTTCAGATTTTAATGTCAGCTTCTGTCACCAATTCCACCATACTAAAAAGTGTATCGTTAAATTATTAAACAGTAATCCATCAACTGTTTGTCAGTCTAACATTCCCAACTAACTGCTTATGCATCAATTCAATTATTAGAAAGATAGCCACCAACTTTGACGAACTTTTAACTTTTGCTTGAAAGCAATACAGAAAAAAGATCCCTGAAGAATCGCAGCTGACCCACAGGACCAATATGATTCTCCACAAGGTCTCTGCCCTCAGCACAACACTGTAGGGCAACAAAATCTAGACAATTTACCCCTACAAAATAACAAAGGTTCAGTAATTTCCATCTCCAGTGTCTCTACAATGCATCCTTGGCATCATATGGATGAAGTCAGCAATGAAACAATCCTTTCTAAGGCAAACATGCGAAGCATGCTACCATTGATCAGATGAAAAGGTGACTTTGTTGACTTGGACATTTGCACAGAATGCAGGGTGGCTGCATCTTTAACATCTTGTACAGGTAGATAGATGATACAAAGAGATCAGCAGAGCACCCAAACCTCCAACTCAAGGATGCTGTCAAAGGGCATGAAAGCTATCATTATCAATCAGGACAAGTGGGGAAATTCCTGTTAATGTTCAATGAAAATAGCAATAGCAGCTGTGGGTGGGTGCTTGCCATCACCACGACATTTGGTTTCAAATGGTCCAAACAAGGCATCAGTAGCAGCAAAGAATAACTTGATATGTGGCAGACTTTGTTCTCCCAAAGTCACTTTGCTCAGTCATCAGAAGGACAGCAGCAGATAATCTCATGTGACTCCATCAAAGTACTGCAGCTGCATTCTATCATTCAATGGGAGAAGGGTGTAAACCAGTAAACACAACAGCAGGCAAAACTGGGTTCATTGTCACATTTTATCTTGACAAGAAGAGATTCTCTCAACATGTGCTTAATGAAGTACGTCATTTTTCAATTTAAGATGATTAATTTGGAGAATTAATTATCAATAGAAAACTTCAAAGACATAATTTTATAATGTTCCATGTTAAAATAACTTTACAACTCACTTTTCTGTATTTACCTTTGATCACAGGACACAATCACCATCAGCTGATTCTACACTTGTATGAACTGCTTACAAATGCTAAAAGTTAATGCCTGCCACTGTTCCATTCAGCTGCATTGGTCAGCCTAATATTGATTGTTTTTCTAAACTGTAAGTCCCTTGGGTAAAATACCAGTACATTCGATTCGTAACAACATGAACACTGGCCAGTAAGTGAATATACTAACAAGATAGCAAACACAATAACAAGCACTGTACAATTCATCATCAAATTGATTCAGCAACACTGGTCTATTTCCTTCTCATTCTTTGAAAGTTATTAATCTATCACAGATTCCCAAAACAATCAAGTACTTTCTTAAGGGACAGATTTAAATCCTTCGCAAGCTACCTAAAATATTTCACTTCATACAATTAATCAATAGGACTATTACAAATTAAGCTAGTATTTAACCCTTCAACTCAATTTTATAGGCTAGGCTTATAGAACTGAAGATTAACTACCTCGTAGTTGTTCTGGGGGAAACTGTAAACTGGTTCTAACAATGTAGAAAACAAATGCTGGATTACATAACCTTTTGTTCGGACATTTCAAAAACTTCAAAACATAATACAGAAAGGAAAGACTTTAGAAGAAACCGTAAATTGGAGTAATCTGTTACAAAATAAGGGAACGAGCACTGCTAAATTTGAGTTATGTCTTCTGATGTTATCTTGCGATACTCAATTGCACAAATAATGAAAGAAAATATTTTTCCATGATCTAACCAGTCTAAATTAAAATGTCTTCTTACATTGAAATACAAACACATCTAAACACAACTTTTAATTTGAAGTTGCTTAAAAAAAATTAATCGTTAAGTAGTACATTCTCAACTCACTTATTTATGCTACTTAAATGAATTGTCCAAAGATTACTGTTACGTACAAAAAAAAGAATTTTCAAAGACAAAACCCAATAATATAGAGTCATGGAGGCACAGAGATGTTTATCACAGAAACAGACCCTTTGGTCCAACTCACCCATGCTTACCAGATATCCCAACCTAATCTAATCCCATATGCCAGCACTTGGGCCATATCCCTCTAAATCCAAATGCCTTTTAAATGCTGTAATTGTACCAGCCTCCAGCACTTCCTCTGGCAGCTCATTCCATACATTTGTGTGAGAAAAACGTTGCCCCTTAGGTCCCTTTTATATCTTTCCCCTCTCGCTTTAAACCTGTGCCCTCTAGTTCTGGACTCCCCGAACCCAGGGAAAAGACCTTGTCTATTTACCCTATCCATGCCCCCACATTTTTCAAGGGTTCAAACTTCCTCTGACAATTCAATTTGTTGGTTACGTGAGTAACTTTCATTAGGAAACAAAATATTCAACTCAGGTTCCACAGACCATATGACATCTCAGCAGAAATAGGCTATTCAGTCTGTTGAGTCTGCTTTGTTATTCAAAGGAATCATGACAAATCTGATCATTCTTATCTTCACAACCTTTGCTTTTCTTACTGATTTAATAATCTACCTCAGCATTGAATACACTTGACGACCAAGCCTCTACAGCCTCCTGTGGTAAATAAGTTCCTTGGATTGACAAACTCAGAAAAAAAGTTCTCATCACTGTTTTAAATGGTGATCCTTTACTGTGAAATTATGCCTTCTAGTCCTAGACTCTTCCACAAGAGGAAACAACTCATCCTCACCTACCATGTCTAGCATCCCACAAGGATTTTATATGTTTCAATAAGGTTTCCACTCTTCTTCTAAACTCCAATCAGAACAAGCCCAACCTGCTTAACTTCAATTTATAAGAAAAACCCTCCATATCCAAAACCAACTGCGTGAACCTTTGGTGGATTGCCTCCAATACCATTATACATTTTCTTAGATAAGGAGACCAAAACATTTCACAGTGTTCTAGATGTAGTCTGACTTGTGCCTTGTATAGTTTTAGCAAGACCTTCCTTGTTTTAAAATATTCTATGCCCTTTGAAATAAAGGCCAGACTACTTGCACTCCTTATTACTTTATGGCTTTTTGTGAATCATGAATAAGGACCTCAAAATCATAGAATCTCTACAATGTGGCATAGGTTATTGAGTTTACATCAACCTTCCCAATAGCAGCACAGTCAGACCCACACCCTCTACCCTATCCCTGTAATTCCCATGGCTAATCCACCAAAGCCTGCACATCCCTGGACGTTATGGGCAATTTAGCATGGCCAACCCACCTGCCCTGCATAGCTTTGGACTGTGGGAAGAAACCAGAGCATCCAGAAGAAATCCATGCAGTCACAGTACAATGTGCAAACTCCACACAGTTGTCGGAAGACGGAATGAACCTGGGTCGAGAGTGTGGTGCTGGAAAAACACAGCATCTAAAGAGCAGGAGAATCAACATTTTGGACACGAGCCCTTCATCAGGAATGAGCCTCCCAGAATGAACCTGGGACTGCGAGGCAGCAGTGTTTACCACTGAGCCACCGTGCCACTCCATTGCTGTGATTTCTGCAGTCTTTCCCACTTAAGTAATATTCACTCTTTTGCTCTTCTTGTCAAAGCACATAATCTCATTTTCTCATGTTATATTCCATCTGCCAAATTTTTGCCCACTCAATTAACATACCTATAACTCTCTGTAGACTATGCCATCCTCACTACTTGAGTACCCATCTATTTTTGTCTCAAATATAAATCTGGCATTAGTACCTTTACTTCCCTCATCCAACTCATTTTTAGTATATTAATTAATACACATAGTAAATAATTCAGATCCCATCTTTGCGATATTCTACTAATTACAAGTTGTTATCCTAAAAATGTCCTTTTTACCCCAATTCTATTAGGTGGCCAATCCTCTGTTGTAAGACCATAAAGAAACAGGAACAGGAGTAGGACATTTGGCTGCTTAAGCCTGCTTTGCCATTCAATAGGATCATGGCGCATCTGACATTCCTCACATTCCCATTCCTAGTTTTTCCCATAATCTTTGAATCTCCAACTGATTAAGAGTCGATTTCATCCTTAAATATACACAAGGACTCTGCCCTCACAGCTCTCCATGGCAAGGATGTCCAAAGACTGTCAACTCTCAGAGAAGAAATTTCCCATCTCAGTCTTAAATTGGCACTCCTTTATTCTGAGACCATGCCAATTGGTCAGAGATGCTCCCATGAGGGGAAACACCCTCTCAACATTTATCCAGGAAAGCCTCTTAAGAATCCTATATGGCTTAATGACATTACCTCTCATTCTTCCAAACTTCAGTGAGTAGAGTCCCAACCTATTTAGCCTCTGTTCATGAGACAGTCCCGCCATACTAAGGATTAACCCAATGAAAGTTCTCTGATCTGCCAATGAAATGATATCTTTCCTTAAATAAGGGAACCAAAATTGCTCTCAGTAGTCCAGGTGTAGTCACCTTTACAGTTGCAGTGAGATCTCCCTACTGTTAAGCTTCAAACCCCTTGAAATAAGGGCCGACATTCCATTAGCCTTCCTGACCACCTGCTGCATCTGTGTGAGAGTTTTCTGTGTTTCACACACAAGTATCCCCAAGTCTCTTTGAGCTTCAGCTCTCTGCAGTTTTCCCCCACTTGAATAATAGCTCTTTTATTCTCCCTTCCAAAGTGAACAACTTCACATGCTCTGCACTATACCCCACTTGCCAACTTTTTGCCCATTTACTTAACTTATCAATATCTCCGTAAACAGTTTTCATCCTCTTCACAACTTGTCTTTCCACCTATTTTTGTGCTGGATCAATGTTACTATGGTAGCCCCAACAGCAAGAGCTCTTAGCAAGTAAGTTTATGTGCAGTACCTTATCAAAAATCTTTTGGCTAGTCAAATATATTACACTGACTGGTCCCTCTTTGTCTACCTTGCATGTTCTCTGCTCAAAGTAATAAATCTGTCAGGCATGATTTCCTTTTCAATGGAGGCATGTTGACTCTATTTGTTTATGTTATACACTTCTAAATGCTCCATTATATCCTTTATAAAAAGCTTTAACATCTTCCCAATGGCAGATATTAAGTTAACTGACCATTGTTATGTGTTCTTTTGTTTCCCTTCTTTTTTGGATAAAGGTGTTGCATTGCAAGTTAGTGAATTCTCTGTGACTTTTCCTGAATCTAAGGTGTCTTGGAAGACTGCTATCGGTGGATCAGTGAAGTGCTTAAAATTGAATAAGTGCAGAAATTTTAATGTCTCTGCAAATGAACATCAACTAATGTGCCGTACAAAATTGTGGAGTAATCAGTTAGTCTCACTGAGATTAAACACACCACACCTGCACTGAGCTAATCTAAACTTACATGGCTACACACGGAGAAAAAGTTGCTTTACCAGAAATACCGATTTTCAAATGAAACGTTAAATCTCCCCAATGAGATGGACATTTAGATACAGCTACATTATTTAAAAGAACAAGGAGTTCTTTCAGGTACAAGCCACAATTCTTTCCTCAAACAATAAATCAAATGAATTAACTGACTATTGGTACAAGAAAGGGATGTTCAAAGTAATCTGTGTATGACGTACTTTGAGATATTTTATTTAAAAACAAACACAATAAAGTACAACATGAATGCTGGCATTATGACTTAATTTTGTCAGGTTATGGAAAGAAGGAAAGGAGTAATACAGCATTTTCCACAAAGGGAAACAGAAGAAGCATTTTACCTTTTTTTGTTTCAATGTGTGAAATGGCAATATGACACAAAGGGCTGGTCAAGTAAATTATTCTTTGAGATCATTTGGGGACAATGCTCTTTCAGTTTATGAAAATCAACATAACTGAGGAACTTAAGGATAAGGTGTTTTTGGCACATCATAGATGTGCTGCCAGATTAACCATGTAAAGTCTAAAGAAGATCCAAAGATTATGATGAATGGACATATATTTTTGCACTGATGGTGTCCTTCAAAAGTTTGACTTAACATTTCCCTTTGCATGTTGTAAGGTATAGAAGTACGGAATTTATTATGGGATGAAAGGAGGAAAACATGATTTCATTCACCAGTTCTCACGTTCCTCTCCTCAAATTTTGGAAGTTATAAAAGGAAATTAAGCCTACAAATAATTTCCTTGCAAAAGTTTGGTTTACATTTAGAATTCTGTAATATTGATTGTAAGACAATGTCTGAATGTACCATTCAAGATTAGGTATTTCTTCCAAAAGCAATAGCTTTTCAGAAAGTAATTTCTCTACTGTCCTTTAACACAAAATGCCTCTCATTTTTTCATGGATTCAAAGTGGTTTCAGAAATGCTCTGGTGCAGAAGAAGCACTAAAACGCAGAAGGGTTAGCAGGGAATCCTTCTGAGAAGCAGTAATTTGCCAGAAACAGAACTTGCAGCATGCAATCAGAAATAATTCTCACTTCAGACAGGAACTGGCTAGTCAGATTGCCCTGTGCTCTGTAGTTCTGGATTAGTGGTGCTGGAAGAGCACAGCAGTTCAGGCAGCATCCAAGGAGCAGCATAATAGATGTTTCGGGCAAAAGCCCTTCATCAGGAATAAAGGCAGTGAGCCTGAAATGTAGAGAGATAAGCCAGAGGAGGGTGGAGGTGGGGAGAAAGTAGCATAGGGTACAATGGGTGAGTGGGGGAGGGGATGAAGGTGATAGGTCAGGGAGGAGAGGGTGGAGTGGATCTGGTTTCCAGCATCTGCAGTCATTGTTTTTACCTCTGTGCTCTATAGTGTCAGCAATGGCAAGGGCAGCAGTGGCAGGAACTGGGACAGCAAATAGCCATGGAGTCCTGGACCAGGGAAATGTAGGAGGTCTCACAGTGAGGAGAAGAGGCATGGCCTGAGGGTCTTGATTCAATGGCCATGGTTTTTGGGAGCAGTTCTTGAAGGGTGATGTGCCAAGGCAGCTTGAGGGAGAAACCCTCATCCCTATCCACTACTCTCACCCAGAGATGAGTGATCTGCCAGGATCCCCTCTGCCTCTGAACACCACCTGCCAGTCTCAAATATAAGACCAGAGACGAAATGACCCTAAATGTGGCTGAGAATCAGCTGTTTGCCTACACCACTTAAAAATTGTAGACAGGTGAGAGGCAGGCAGCAGGAAGGCTACTCAGGGACTAAAATACTCTGCCCAAATTAGAATTGGATTCTTGAATATACGTAAACTAGGTTGAGACTTCCACGCTAGGACCATGACAGACCTTGTTTTTAACAGTTTAATGTTAAGGTGTTTCTGTTTCCTCTCTTCCAACATTAAAGGATTGGCGACTTGATGTGTGAAGCTTTGTTGCTGACTTTACTACAATCCATAGCAAAACAATCAGTAAAACATCTTTACTGAACATTACTTCTACACAGGTAGCAGGCTGACACTGACAGTTACAAGATAAAATTATTTATCTTTATTTTAATTATCATCATTTCAGTAGAACTACATTGCTTTAAAAAGACAGGCACTTTATTTTTTCTGATAAAAAATAAAATAGCATTACCAGTGTTTCGGAGTAACCTGACTTAAGCTGATCACTTCATCCAGAATCTCATTCTTCGCTTTTTCATACAGTTCATTCTAACATTAAAAATACCAAGTTAGAAAGAAATATGAAATCACAAATACCCACTTTGACGTATTCAGAATTAAACGTTACCCTGTCTAGTTCCCTCAGCCGAGGATAGTTGTTCTTCCATTCAGTTTCAAGGTTAAATCGAGTTGCTAAAAATAAGAAAATTTAAAGAAATTAATTGCAATACATATTCAAATCCAAAGGTAAATGCAATCAAATTATCTGAACAGTGAAGTATACCTCTGTAATCAATCTAACTGCCACTTTAATATACACCTCTAGTAAACTGGAGCCAAAAATTGGCAATTGAGAGAAAGGAGGTTACTTTTCTCTGCGGCAATTACCATGTAAAATCTAAAATGGTCAATGGTCTTCTGTATCATCATTCAAACTGAATTCTTACTGCACTGGAAATGGTCCGAAACGACAAGAGTGCGAAAACTACAATATCCTACATATTGACTTTCATCTGAGATCCTTCTGAAATCTGGTGCCTGAAATTATTTATTGTGATCCAAAAGTCAACTAAATGCATGTAAAGCTGCATTCTTACTTTAATATATTATTTTTGTGCTTTCTCCTGAGATGTTCATAATTGTCATTACTGTCACATTATTCAAAAAAAACATTGCACTAATAACCCTTCAAAAAAAAAAGAGGTTCAATAGTTGTAATTTTAAAATAGCCCTCTCAAGGGCATTGTATCAACTTTCTGAGCAGAAGACTCCCTGGAGCATCAGAGACTGAGGGGTTTAGAACATCATCAAGAGCTTGGAAAGGGTCTTTCTCCAAAGTTTGAGGAGTCCAAAACTAGAGGGCAGAGCTTTAAGGTGATAGGGGAAAGATTTAAAAATGATCTAAGGAGAAGATTGAGGTGCATGTATGGAATGAGCTGCTAGAGGAAGTGGTGGATGCTGGTTCAATTACAACATTTAATAGGCATCTGGATGGTGTATGAACAGGAAGGGTTGAGAGAGATATGGGCCAAATACAGACGAAACTGGAATGATTTGTTTAGAATATCTGATCGGCATGGTTGAATTAGACTGAAGAATCTGTTTCCATGCTGCATGTCTTTATGACTCTATGAATTTGAATATTTTTTCCGCAAACTAATAAATCAGTCTGAATGATTACAATTAGTGGGTCTTTATAGATATTTTAGTTGAGCACAGTTGGCAGCATTCTTTGCTTCTGAGTCAGAGTTCTATACTTGAATGCAGTCCAAGACTTAAGCAGATAGCTAGGTTGCTATGCCAGGATAGGACAAAAGGTGAATTGCAAAATCAAAGGTACAGTTAAATCAGTGCTGAACAACAGAAAATTCAAAAGTACACTTTAAAAACAGTAGGCCATTCTTTTTGCTACAACCAATCTCTCTCCAAACAGCATGGTCAAAAACAGATCAATTCAACATTCATCTGTGAACTTGTGCAGTTAGAAATGATTACATTTCGCTACAATAGCTACTTTATTTCAAAATCATTCATGATACACAAAGCACTGAGGACGCAAGACATGAATTACAAAATTATTTTGTATAGAACAGCTACATAAAACATTTTGATGCAAAGTAGAGCTGCCCACCAGAAAGTCTGTGATATTTATTTGTCCTTAAATTATCGCTCATTGCAGTGACTTGATATGGATAAATTCCATCATAGAAGAACACACTGCAAAACAGCTATTAACACAAAAACTACTGACCACTACAAAGCTAGTCCTCCTGGGATCTGTTAGATCAAAAGTTATTGAATTTGCATAGGGTTTCATTTCTCATCATGCAGAAGGTGTGTAATTTCTGCTGTGCTGAATTCTGACCAAGGCTGGATTATGAGACATAGCACCATACACAGAAATGATAGGCAAACAGATGTATTCAGAGTTAAAAGATAAAGCTCTCTTTCTGGCACTTTTCATTGCTCTGTATTACTTAGAGCTGATTTTGCAGTATCACACAATATGATAGCAAATTTCTATGGCCTAACCTACTTTCTGGTTTATCATTAAATTCCTCAGTGCCAACTTCAGGTTATTTCAAGATGGTCCAAACTATAGAATTAGTCACCATGGCTTTCAAACATCATCTGCACATAATGTATACATATACTTATATAAGTGCACATGTCCTGCTCATCTCCTTGAAATCTATCGGGACAGATGGTCCAAGGATTATCAATCCCATACAGATTGCCACTCCAGCCCTCCTTGTTCATGTAAGGGAGCTTCACATTTCTGATAATAGATTCCTCTCATATCTCCCTCAAACATGCAATGACATACATCCATTCTGACAGTTCTCTCATAACACAGAACTGGCAGAGGAAGGTAAACCACACTCATTTTCACAGTAGCCAAACGCCATATTCAAATTTAAAGGTCTTTACAACCACTTTGACATCTGCTATCAAACTGAAAGTGCATGAGGCAAGGATAATGTTAGACCGCTGGGAAGGTAGGGTTCAGTTAAGTAAGGGAGAATAGGATGCTAGGTTAAAAGGGTAGAGTGTCTTTTGGGGTTAGTAGGCGGCAGCATATGCATGCATTCTGTTTTAGCTTTTCTCAGTGCACAGGAAACAAAACCTTCTCTGGATATCAAACCTTCTCCAACAAACCAGGGAAATTACTTTATTCAGAGTGTTAAATAAAAATGCTTCAGTTATTTCCTCATGATATGAAAGTAACAAGGCCTTGACAAATCAACTTCCTTCTGCAACCTTTTGTTGTCCATTCAACATATTTCAGAGATCCTTAGTAAATCCCCAAACTTAAATACAATTATACCACCCCCTCCAGGAGGTTATGCACATTATAAAGCAGTAGAGGTTTACATTGGTGCTTACAAATGTGAACATTGCAACACTAAAATACATGACATTACTGAATTAAACTAAGCTTTTTGCCATTCTGCAATGTATTGTCTTTTGGAAGTGTTGCTGAATGCCTTTTTGCCTCTTTAGTTTATTTCCACATAGTTGATCACAGATCTATTTTCTTTGGTGGCTCAAAGTTAAACTAACCCAGCCTTTAGAAGTGATAGTATGGTGAAGAAAGATTCAATTGTGGCTTTTAGAAAAGAATTGGATAATTATCTGCAGATTGCCCATTTGTGAGGCAAAGGGGAAAAAGTAAGGGAGTGGAAAAAGGCAATTTGCTTTCACCGCAGCCAGCACCAACAGGGCATACTGCACAAAACAAAGGGCAAACAAAGATCCTGCTTAGGATCCTCCTTCCATAGGATTATGATCTTATTAAAGTTGTAATAATAACGTACTGAAGGTAGATTTACATAAGTAAACCTTGACTCTTATTTTCCACAACATAATGACAGTAAAAAAATCACTGTTTCATATAGGTCAAGACAAAACAAAGTAGTACAGCACAGAAACAGGCCCTTTGCCCACCAACACCACCTCCCCCCCAACCCCTCTCCCCCCGCTCCCCCCCATCCTGTGGCAACCATCATGCCCTCACTTAACTAAAATTCAAACCTTCTGCCCTTACTCGGTCCGTATCCACCTATTTCCTCCCTATTCACGTAACCATCCAAATGACACTTAAATGTCACCAATGTGCCAGCTTCCAACACCTCTTCTGGCAGTGCACTCCAGGCTCCTGCCACTCTCTGCATGAAAACCTTCCCTCACACACACATCTCCCCCTCTCATCTTGAACCTGTACCCCATCTAAGTGAAACTTCAATCATGGGAAAAAGGCTCAGATTATCTACACTATCTATACCTCTCGTAACTCTGTAGACCTCTACCAGGTCTCCGCTCAACTACTATCTTTCCATGGAAAATGGTCCTAGTCTTTTTAACCTTTCTTCATAGCCAATGCCTTTGATTCCAGGCAACATCCTTGTGAACCTTCTCTGCACTCTCTCCAAAGCTTCCACATCCTTCTGGTAGTCTGGCAACCAAAACTGTGCACAATACTCTCAATGCGGCTGAACAAGGGTTTCATATAGTGCAACTTGGTTCACCAACTCTTGTACTCCATTACCCCAGCTAATGAAGGCACACATGTCATATTGTCTTCTTAAATCACATTGGCCACCTATGTTACCACCTTGAGGAAACTGTGGACCTGCATACCCAGAATCATCTGTATGTTAAATGTTCCTTAGGGTTCTGCCATGTACAGTATAATTCACATCTAAATTTGATGCTCCAAAAAGTATCTTACTTAATAAACTTCCATTTTGCCACTGGAAATCTGAATGCAAAAAAAACAAGTAATTCTTCAAATTCTGGTTATTCGACCACTTTCACCAGAATAATTAAAACCACAAATGAACTTGATAACTTCACTTTCATGTTACATCTGAAATAAACAATTAACTAATCATATAACAGAATAAACCAAGGATATTTTCTACTTCAAATGCTCAGAATAAATATTCAAACTATAGTCCTGTTTTGTCATGAAACCAGAATGTGACATTAATGTATATTTACCTTTAAATGCATCAGCCTGCTGTTCCACAGACTCACGCACCATTTTCCAGAAACAGTCAGATACTGCTAAGCTCAGGTTCTTAGTCGTCACTTGATGTGCTTTTAGCATCCCCGTCCTTTAACATAACAAAATTTTAAAAAATTCAAAATTGTTTTCATATACTGACAATACAAATCAAGTTTAATAAATGTAAATGATACATTTTTGTTACTTATCATTGAGTACTCTGGTAGTTGCCACATTCAGTATTTTATTATGAATCTGAGGTCAGTTTAAATCCAAACATCAACGATAGTTTCAAATGGTGGGGTGGGCATCATTTGTGAACCAAGATAATGGCTAGGATAAAACTGAACAATGGAATACTTCAGGAAACTAAAACTAACAGGGTCAGTACTCCTTTCCCCATCATCCAAACAGAAGACAAAACAGAGAGCTGTCATCAATTTTTGCCATGCTAACTCAACCCACTCTGCCTTCTCATTGAGCACAGGCTGTAAGGGACATTATAACGCATGACCTTAAGTAGGAGAAAAATGAAAGTTATACGAGATAGGCAGAGATTCACCTGGCTAGTGACTAAAACAAAGTTGTACAGTGCTACCTTCATTACCTGAAAAAGTACACAATACATAGCCAAGATTTGCATGGGCATCATAAGCAAAAACCGATTTAACTGTGAAAGCATAAACTAAATTAGTTACTACAGCTGACATTCTGAACAGACGTCATACGCCTGAAGTGTATACTTTAAATAACAAAAACATAAATTAAAACATTTTAAATTGATCTGATGTTTTTCCAGTTTGGAGTTGCAGATACAGAAGAGCAGAATTATTAATAGAAGAGAACAGACTGGCCACATTAGGGGAGATAAATAAGTTTTCTTTGGGTTTAAGGTGGCTTAAAGATGACCAACCAAAAAGCGTAAGTTCAGAATGAGGAGCAGATATGTTGAAGGAGGAGGAGATATGTTGAAGGAGGAGGAGATATGCTGAATGAGTACTTGAGTAATGTGCAACACTTAGTTTTTATTTTTGCTGTGGACAGGGTTGTCCTGGATGACTAGTAGCCAGAAACTCATAATGGAGGATTACAAACTTTCAACTGGTTATACTTGAGTAATAGTAATAACACATTTGGGGCACTATGTCAATCTATCTTGAACTTCCTTGACTAAAAGCAATAGAATGTGGCCCTATGGGGATAAAGGTTGAAATGAACATGGGGCAACACGAACTCTACATGGAGTTGATTAGTCAGAAACTTAATTGAACACTGCTGAAAAATTTTCTGTCGAAGATTTAGTATTGTGCTCATCAGAGCAATTCACAAGAATACCAATAAAGGGAAAAAATTGTTTATATTGTGTCAGATGAGAGCACTGATAGTCTGGTAAGTGGACTTGTGTGTACTGGAAGCTACAATAATTAATAAACATGCACTGACCCTGTTTCAACTGAACAAAACAGATCACATCCATTTGCTGCCCTATTTTGCAATACATTAACATGACCAATTAAGCTGGCAGTTAACAGTCAATCATCATTAGCTGCTGCATTCTCCATGGTACTTTTATCAATATGAGTGCTTTTGCCAGTAATATTCGAATGCTGTACAAATGACTTCAAAATTTAATTGGGAGACTTAAATACATGATGGCTTTATGTATATACTTAATCAAGTCACCAAAACATACAACATTTTATGCTACAACACATAACATTATTTAAAAAGGAGTAAGAATGGGTGTAGGTTTGTTCACTGAGCTGGAAGGTTCATTTTCAGACGTTTTGTCACCATACTAGTGAGCCTCCGGACGAAGCTCTGCTCGTGTTTCCTGTTTTTTTTAATATATGTTTGGGTTTCCTTGGCTTGGTGATGCTATTTCCTGTGGCGATGTCATTTCCTGTTCTTTTTCTCAGGAGGTTGTAAATGGGGTCCAAGTCAGTGTGTTTGTTGATAGAGTTCTGGTTGGAATGCCATGCTTCTAGGAATTCTCGCATGTGTCTCAGTTTGGTTCATCTTAGAAGCATGGCATTCCAACCAGAACTCTATCAACAAACACACTGACTTGGACCCCATTTACCACCCCCTGAGAAAAAGAACAGGAAATAACATCACCACAGGAAATGACATCACCAACCCAAGCATATAAACAGAAAGCAGGAAACACGAGCAGTGCTTCAGCCAGAGGCTCACAGAAGATGTTACCCAGTATGGTGATGAAACGTCTGAAAATGAACCTTCCAGCTCAGCAAGCAGGTCTACACCCAGAACCTCAACCTGAGCTACAAATCTTCTCAAAACATGAGTAAGAATTTGCTGACTGAAAACTACCAATTAGATTTTAAAAAAGACAGAATCAACATTCCACCAATTTATAGCTGAATATTTGCATTAATATACAGGTTAAATTCCAAAGGAATTAAGTAGAGCCAACCCCAGCACAGCCACCTTGAAGGAATGGGAATGCTATCTTCTCCTCATCTATTCACACAACTCTCAGAATTATTTGAGTTGGGACAATGCATTAGAAGCAAACACATTAGACAATTAATTCTTGCTGAAAAAGGAACCAATTCCAATTATAATTGAATCAAGTCAGAACTAGTAACCCAGAGTATATTAGTCATTCAGCCAGTTGGAGAGAGAGTTGGGAGTTAAACAGGTTAACTCTTGTTGTGTTTAAGAAATTGTTAAATTCTAGAGCAGAGACAGAAGCAGAAAAACTGCTCTGGGAGCAAGATGCCTGCGTGGATCCCTCTTTCTCCACCTAACTTTCAAAGTTGAACCCTGTCTGCTGATCAACTATTCATGCATCTCAGAGAGAGATTTTTAAAGAACATAATCAGCAGCTGATGCTGTCTCCAGAATGACAGATAAATTGTCTGCCGATATGTCCAACTGCCTCAACACTGAGACCAGGACCAATGAGCTCAGCCTGGATCCACTCAAGTCATCAACCTATAAGAACCATATGACTTTAAAGTTTGTTGAAGTTTAAAGCATTTCACTCTCTCTCATTCCCCTTTGTGACTTACTGATAAGTGAGAGAACTTTGAATGCACATGTGTGCAAGTTGGAGCGTTATTACTAATTAAATTTAAATGGTTAAGTACTATACATACATTATTTTCAAAAAATGACAAAAAACCCTCTGCTTCTGAAAGACACAGTACATGAAGAGTTAAACACTCACTGAATTGGCAAGAAAATCCTTTTCAAAAGTCATGCTGCAGGCAAGCACAATCTGGGGAAAGAGGAAGGCCATCTGACTGCTCCTCAATTGATCACAACATGCCATTCTCAATTAGGTCTTTGTGGTAGCAATTTGCCTGAGGGCAAGTCCACTGCTCATTTATCCAAGCCTCTTGGTCTTGTGTTTTCTTCTTTACCCTGTCATGTTCAATTTCTAGTTATTTGTCATCAGCATTCTCTTTCTCATTCTTATCTTCCTCTATCCTTTTAATCTTCCTTCAGCCAGTTCTCAAGCCTTAGACTATGACCAATCCAATCTCGTTAATATCTGTTCGTAATAATCACTTATGATCTTTTCTCCTCCATCATCCCGAGTACTTTTGCACTGATCCTGTACTCTTTCCAATTGTACTATTCCATCATTCTCCAGAATTATCTTTGAATATCCACTTTGTAAGGTCCATGTTTCAGTTCCATACAACATGATATTCTAAATTACTGTCTTCAGCATTCCTTTCTCAAGAACTCTACTCATTCTTGTTCTGGCAAGCTTTTTTTTTATGTTTGGAGACGTAATTCTTTGCCATCGTTTTTCTAGCTTGGTTTTGTTTATAGCAGGAACCATCTTCTGACACGATACCTCCTACATACTTAAAGTGTGATAATTATCTCAGCTATTGATGATTTATCTTTACCTGTTTATTCAGTGTTACTTCTTCCATTCCTCAAAACTGTCATTATTTTACATTAATTTTCAGTCTCTAAGCTTTCACTGATTCTATTCGTTAGGCATAGATTAGCTGCTGTGCTAGCCACTCAGACCTTGTTATCTGCAAATCTCACTGCTTTCACCAACTGACACTTATCATGACTAAGGTATTATTTACATCAGCACTTGCACGTGCTATTTTGATATCTATACTTGACAAGGAAGTAATTGTTTCAGTCTATTGAACTTAGTTGTTCAAATTTTGACTCTACTTTCCCCACTTATACAGCTTCTTTCCAATTACACTCATGATTTTTGATACTGAATGCCCTTCCATAAGTTCCAGTTTTCTGGATCTAGCTACCTCCTATGCACATGCATACCTACTACATATCGAGGCTTCATCAGGAGCTCTGAAGGCTCTCCATTACCGCAGTAAAGAGAGGCCTGCACAGTCTCTGTCCACCACCACCCTCCTTCACCTGGCTGAGCTTGTTCTTAGTATGAACAACTTCTCCTTTAACTCAACTCATTTTCTGCAAATCAAATGTTCCAGTACTACTTGGGGCTCGCACCCATTACTCTTTCTCCATACACTGATCTGACATCTCAGTAGTGCTTCCTGCTCAAGTGGAATTAGAAAAAATAATCAGTTTTGCTTCCAATTTCTATCTTTTTCTTAGCTTCATCTGGTCTCTCTCTATTCTTCACTTCCCTTCCTTTACTTCAACTGTTGTCATTTCTGAGGATAGGCTGTCCACTAATATCCACTGACTTCCACAGTTAGCTTAACTACATCTCCTCACATCCTGATTCCATTGCATTCTCCCAGTTTCTGTCACAATTGCACCTGTTCTGACGATGCCACCTTCCACCGGTCTGCTTTCAACATGGCCTCATTTGACAGGACCCTCAGCCGTGGACCCTGATCCATCCCTTCCCTTCCTTCCCAGGATAATGACAGGATAATGTCCTAACTTTCCACCACCTCATTAGTCTCTGCACTCAAAAGATCATCCTTTGTCTTTTCCACCTTCAGCAGACCCATCTTCCCATCCCCTGTCAGCATTCCAAAGGAGCCATTCCCTCCCTTACACCGTGGTCCACTCCTTCCGCACTCCAAAACTTTCTCGTTCCTCTACGACACCATCTTATGCAAAGGTAGATTTAAAATCTGCCCATTCATCCCCTGTCCCTCCTCACTGCTATCCTCAAACACATCTGAAGCATTACACTTGTACTTCTTTCAATCATGTCTTCTGCATTTCCTGCTCACAATGCAGTTTCCTTTACATTAGCGAGACTAAACACAGGTATGCGGTAACGTTTCAACAATGCATAATACAAGCTCAAGGAACAATAACTGATTTTCCTCTTAGGCATTTTAAATACTCAATATTAAATTCAATAATTTCAAAATTACTGCATCATGACTGTTTTCCATCTTTCTGACATTCTGTCTCCCCCACTCCTATGTCACGTGCGCCTTGGTAACTTCCCAATTCTCTCCCTGTCACACCTTTATTTAAACCTTTCTCACATTTATTTATTTTTCTAATACTAACTGCTTTGTTTCTTGAACTGGGCCTCTGTACCATTTCTACCATGATGGCCATTTAGCTCAGTTGGCTAGATGGCAGAATGATGCCAAAAGTATGGGTTTAATTCCTGTACTGACTAAGACACCATGAAGATCCTGCCTTCTCAACATCGCCACTCAACTGAGCCATGGTAACCCTCAGGTTAACCTATCACCAGTCCCTTCTATCTAGTAACAGAATACATTATGGTCCTCTGGGACTATGGTGACTATACCAACTGCCCTTTTACTCCTCTTCTGCCTCTGTTAAAAGAATAAAAAAGAATCTATTTTCCAAAACCTTTCATTTCTGAAGAATCATACCAGACTTGAAAGATTTACTGTTTCTCTCTCCACAGATGCTGCAAGATCAGAGTTTCTCTTGCACTCTCTATATTGGTCACAAATTTTCAGCACACAGTAATCAATTTAGTACCACTTCAGATCTTCAAGTGACCACCAAGTAATTATCCTTATGGGCAGAGGATCTTTCAGGAAGAGGAGTTTCTCTTATGTTTGCTTCAAGCACATGAGAAAGGCAGCAGCAAACCACTTCATGTATTCTTTTCCCTAATCATATCACCATGGCTGATAACTCAAAGGTATAAGACTAAACGTTAAACAAGACTGGATGGAGCAATTCCAATGTCAAGAGAGAAATGTAAAAATACAGCCGAAACATACTCTGTCCGAGGACAACAAGAATGTCTAAAACAGAAGAAAGTAAAGGCACACATTTATGTAACAATTATGCTTGCTGAGAGAACAGATGCCAATGTATGCAAAAGTTTTAAAACAACTTTTAGTGGTAAAAATGAGCAGTGTTGCCTGACATAGTGCAATAAGGATCCAAATTCATGGAAGCATCAGCTGTATACTTGAAAAAAAAATCAGCTAGTTGTGGCCTCATCTCAATTATACAACCTTAAATTAAATTTGGAAGAATTAATAGAGTTTGTAATAGTTAGCTATCATAGCTATAGAGAATCATATTGATGGTTTAATTTTATCTTCAAAATGCAAGGAAAGGAGAGGCATAGGCTCCAAATTCCCTTAAGGATCAATTGATCTTTTGGTTGAACTTTTGAAGAAGCTTGAGAGAAACAATTTCTCCAGGATTTCTGTTTGTAGGTCTTCAGTTTTCAATGTGATCATGTTTCTCTCCACCTCTGTCAAAAAAAAACTTTTCTTCCTAAGTCATAAATTAAAACTACAATAAATAACTTAAATCAAGACTGGGACTGCAATCATGTTAAGGCTTGGATGGTGAGGAATTTTTTGTGTGTATTCAGGAAAATTTTCTTTATCAATATGTAGATGTACCTACTGGAGAAGGAGCAAAACTCAAACTTCTAATGAAGAATAAAGCAGGGCAAGTGACTGAAGTTTAGTGGGAGAACACCTTGGGGTCAGTGATCGTAATTCTATTAGCATTAAAATAGTTATGGAAAAGGATAGGCCTTGTATTGAAGTTAAAATTCTTTATCGGAGTAAAGCAAATTTTGACAGTATGAGACAGGAACTTTGAAAAGTTGATTGGGACAGTCTGTTCATAGGTAAAGGGACAAGTGGCAAGTAGGAGGCTTCTAACAGTGAGATAACGAGAGTTCACAGCCTGTACGTTCCTGTTAGAGTGAAGGGCAGGGCTGATAAAGTGTAGGGAATGATAGATGAATAAAGATATTGAGGCTCCTGTCAAGAATAAAGAGGAGCTGAAAAATGTGTTGCTGGAAAAGCGCAGCAGGTCAGGCAGCATCCAAGGAGGAGAATTGACGTTTCGGGCATAAGCCCTGAAGAGGCTTATGCCCGAAACGATGCTCCTGCTCCTTGGATGCTGCCTGACCTGTTGCACTTTTCCAGCAACACATTTTTCAGTTTTGATCTTCAGCATCTGCAGTCCTCACTTTCTTCAAGAATAAAGAGGAGGCAGATGAATCTTTTGAAGAGTATAAGGGGTGTAGGAGCATTCTTAAGAAGAAATCAGGAGGACAAAACTGGGTTAGGAGATAGCCTTGGCAGGTAAGGCTAAGGATAATCCAACAAGATTCTATAAATACATTAAAAGCAAAAGAGCAACTCGGAGGAGAATAGGGCCTATTAAAGATCAATGAGGTTGTCTATGTGTGGAGCCACAGGAGATGGGAGAGACACTAAATGAATATTTTGCATCAGTTTTTACAGTGGAGAAAGACATGGAGGCAAGGGAATTCTGAGAAATAAATATTAATGTTTTGAAAACAGTCCATATTACAGTAAGGGTGGTGCTGGAGGGCTTAAAATCCAAAGATGGATAGATGTCTGGGACCTGATCAAGTATATCCCAGGACATTGTGGGAAGTTAAGGAAGAAATTGCGAAGCCCCTAGCAGAGATATTTCTACCGTCTATTGCCATGGGTGAGATGCCAGGGACCTGGAGATTGGCTAATGTTATGTCTTTATATAAAAAATGCTGTAAAAATCCTGGGAACTATAGACTGGTGAGTCTGACACAGTAGTGGGTAAATTGTTGGAAGTGATTCTGTGAAAGAGGATTTACATGCATTTGGAGAGACAGGGGCTAATTAGGAATAGTCAACATGACTTTGTATGCAGGAAATTGTACCTTTCAAAATTGTTTTGAGTTTTTGAGGACGGAAGCAAAAAGACTGATGAGGGCACAGCAATAGACATTGTCTACATGAACTTTAGTAAAGCTTGCAACAAGGTTCCGCATGGTAAACTAATTAGTAAGGTTAGATCACATAGGATTCAGGGAGAGCCTGTCAACTGGATACAAAATTGGCTTGACAGTAAGAGATAGGGATAGGGGTGGATATAGGGAGAAGCAGGCAGACTGAGAGGCACAGACAGGGGCTGTTCAATGGAGAAGAGTATTGTATATACCAGCAGAGATGTGGAAGGTTGTAGTGACTGAAAACATTTACAGATATAAGGCAGCTTCTAGGATCTGGAGGCTACATAGATAGTAAGACAATGGACAATGCCAGGGTGAAATTTAAATAGATTAAGTTCGAAGAATGGGGGAAGAATAAGGAGATTAGATGGATGTAGAGACTGGATGAGCTGGCATTGAAAGTGAGTCTTATAGGAACCGGAGAGTCACAAAGATTGGGGTTGGTGCTAAGATCGGGAAATTGCCAGGATTTCACAGGATTACCCAACAAGGAAAGATTAAAGGGGCTCCATAGATTGGGGATGTTGTTAGGACTGGAAGAGGTTACACAGAAAGGGTGGGTTTTAGGGGCTGCAGCTGTTTATGGAGAAGGACTGGAAGAGGTAAACGATGTAGGGAGGATTGTGGAGGCATTTGGTGGTGAGAGATAGGAGGGCTGCGGAGACTGCAGGGGATCATACAGACAGGGAGATTTCTAAGAGCATGGGAAGGTAACAGAAATAGACGAACTGCAGAGCCTGAAGAGGGTTCAACAAACAGAAGGTTTCAAGGTGCAGGACAATGTTACAAAGACAGGGACAGTTGTAGCGATTGAAGGAGCATACAAAGATAAGGAGGGCTTTCGACACTGTAGGATATTATATTACAGACATGGGGAGAGATTCACACTTGACAGTAGAAGGCAGATGATGGTGGAGGATTGTTTTTCAGACTGGAGGCCTGTGACCAACAGTGTTCCACAGGTGTTGTTACTGGGTCCACTGTTCTTTGTTGTTTATATAAACGATTTGAATGAAAATTTAGGAAACATGGTTAGTAAGTTTGCGGATAACACAAAAATTGGTGGTATAGTCGATAGTGAAGGTTACCAAAGATCACAAAGGAATCTTGATCAATTGGGCCAATGGGCTGAGGAGTGACAGCTGGAGTTTAATTTGGTTAAATGTGAGGTATTGCATTTTGATAAAGTGAACAAGGGCAGGACTTACGCTGTTAAAGATAGGGCCCTGGGTAGAGTAATTGAACAGAGAGACCGAAGAGCTTTAGGTACATAGCTCTTTGAAAATTGCGTCACAGATACACAGGGTAGTTAAGAAGGCCTTTAGTGCGCTTGCACTTGCATTCATTGCTCAGACCACTGAATACAGAAGTTGAGACGTCATGGGGAGGTTGTACAGAATGTTGTTGAGGCCAGCTTTGGAGCATTGTACAGTCCTGGATGCCCTACTACAGGAAGATAATATTAAATTGGAGAGGGTTCAGAAAAGATTTGCCAGGACTGGAGGGTTTGAGTTACAGTTAGAGGCTCGATAGGTTGGGAGTATTTTTTCACTGGAGGTAGGAGGTTGAGGTCTTCCTTAAAACACTGAATGATGTTGTAGGGATGCTTTTTTGGCATATGAAACTGAAGAGGATTTTTCTCCATGTGACTTTATGTTGTACTTTCAAAATAATAAGGGGCATAGATAAGGTGAATAGCAAAGGGCTTTTCCCTACAGTAGGGGAGTTCAAAACTCGGGGACATATTTTTAAAGGCAAGAGGTAAAAGATATAAAAAAGACCTGAGGAGCAACTTTTCCACAAGAGGGTGGTTCATATGTGGAATGAACTACCAGAGGAAGTGGTAGCTGCATGCATAATTACATTTAAAAGACATTTGGACAGATACATGAATGGAAAAGGTTTAGATAGATATGGTCCAAATGCAGGCAAGTGGGACTGGTTTAGTTTGGGAAATTTGGTTGGCATGGAAGAGTTGGACCAAAGAATCTATTTCCGTGTTGTATGACTCTATGATAAACCTTTGGCATTAACCTGAATGCTCAAATCAGAAATGAATCAATCTGTAATCATTAAATTGGGATACAGCTCCCCCTTGTGTTAAAGTAAATTTCAAAATGTAAATTTTGAAGGACCAGGTATCAAAAGATAATACTTGAGATATAACTCCTCTATTTTAGATAAATCACAAAAAAAATCACAAAAAACTGCCTATATCAGAGATTAAAACATATCAGAGATTCGTGAATACCTCATCAATTAAAGAACAAATTTACATTTGAGCTCCTGTGACTGAGACTGGTATAAATGCAGAAGCTATCAATCTCAAGTATTTCAAGTTTAATTCTGATTTTAACTGAAATCTTACAAAAGTTAATTACAGTCTGAATTCAGAATTCAAAGATGGCAGAAATTTAAGCTCTGCCTATGAAACAAATGTAACTAGCAGTGTTGAAGGGACCATGCTATTAAGGCCCAAAAACGTACTTCAGTGTATGAAAAATAATGATGCAACACAATCTCAAAATTTTAACAATATGAGACCTCAACACACTTAAACCTTGTTGTGGTTCTGTTCGCCGAGCTGGGAATTTGTCTTGCAAACGTTTCATCCCCTGTCTAGGTGACATCCTCAGTGCTTGGGAGCCTCCTGTGAAGCGCTTCTGTGCTGTTTCTTCCGGCATTTATAGTGGCCTGTCTCTGCCGCTTCCGGTTGTCAGTTCGAGCTGTCCGGAAGCGGCAGAGACAGGCCACTATAAATGCCGGAAGAAACAGCACAGAAGCGCTTCACAGGAGGCTCCCAAGCACTGAGGATGTCACCTAGACAGGGGACGAAACGTTTGCAAGACAAATTCCCAGCTCGGCGAACAGAACCACAACAACGAGCACCCGAGCTACAAATCTTCTACCAAACTTTGAACACTTAAACCTTATTGCTTTTATTAGAAAAAAGGCAACAGTCTTCCTTAAAAGACTGAATGATGTTGTAGGGATACAGTTTTGGCACATGAAACTAAAGAGGATTTTTTTCTATGTAACTGCCTGTTGTACTTTCAGTTATGCAATACTAAGTTCTCACATTATCAAAGTGAAAATTAAGCTTATGCTACCCAACCCATCAAAACATAATTATGGAATTGAACAGCTTACTTCAATAATTTTGAATTCTGAAAGAAATCTCCTTCATAGTCCTTTATGGAATCAATACCTTCATTGGTGTTCCCTGTTTAAAATACAAAATATAGAGGTATTTTAATATAAATTTATACTTTAGGACACTACAATTACTACGACTTTTAAATGCTTATTACTTTTCCTGGACTAAAATAATTGTTCATATTGTCATTTCATAAAGTATTTAAGCAGTCTGTTTTTCCAACAAAGATTTTTTTAATTATATAAATGACAAACTATTTACTTTTGGGACTTATTAAAAAGATGCAATGGAACATTAATGTCGCTTACTCACCTCTGCCAGTAACTACTGCAAAGTAACCCAGAGCCTTCATTGGGAATAACTTGCCTTCCACAATCTGCTGAATCTGTAGTTGTGCAATTCAAACAATCCAAAGATAAACTGAACATCAAGCTGAGCCTTAAAAGAATCAGTTTGCATACATTCCATAAGAGTTAATGCATTACATTCAGCATAAATCACAGAGTTAAAGTAGAAATTAACCATTTGGGGAGTGGACAACTAGGAAAAATGCCACGAGGGTAGCACATTTTGAAATATATTTGAAATTCAGGAGTTATGTGAAATCTGTATTGTGATTTGCTTGCATAATATTATCTTATGGTGACACTCAACACTGTTCTATTTTTCATTGTTTTATTCAATGAGCAGCAGGGTTGAGAGTCATGGTCATGTCATTCCACCTAAATAGTCTGAGTGTATCTGATTTGTGAAAATCTTAGTTTTGCTTCATTACCTAAGGATTTTGTATGCTGTACTTGATCACGGTTACATTTTTACCTAATTCATTAAATTTAGACATCAGTGGCAAGCAAAGCATTTATTGCCCATCCCTAAACGTCCTTGAAGAGGTGGCAGTCAGCTGTCACCTTGAACTGTTATAGTCCACGTATCAAAAGCACTCAGGCCTTGATATCTGGGAGAGATTTCCAAAATTTTAAACCAAGTGATGATTAGGCAATAGTAATATAGTTCGAAGCCAGATGACTGACTTCTTGGGGAACTTGCAACAAGTGAAAGTTTCTAGGCACAATTTTTTCTTGTGGTAGAGGTCATGAATTTGAAGAAGCCTTGTCATGTTGCTGCAGTCCATCATGTCGATAGGACACACTACAGCCATGATGCACCAGCTATACATGAAGTGAATGTTTAAAATGGTGGACTTGGCTCTGATCAATTAGGTGCTGTCTCTTGCCCAGATAGTGTCCAGCATGTAAAATGTTAAAACTATATTTAACCAAGAACTGTATTCAACAAAGCACCAAACTTGTGCCTTGGTGGTAGACAGGAATTAGTCAGTAATTCAATAATTCAGTAATTAGAGGGTGAACCACTCACTCTCTTGTCACCACAATACTTATATAACTGCTCTAATTTAAATTTCTGTCCAATGTTGACATTCAAGAGATTGATGATAGAAGATTCTGCAACATCACTATCACACAATGTCAAGTGATGGGGTTAGACCATTTTATTGGAGGTGACCATGGCTGGCACTTGTCAGCATGCATGTTTCTCGTGATTGCACAAAACAGCTTTAAAAAAAAAATCAGAAGCTATATATATTTCAGTAAACTACTTTTGTTTATGTTATTTTTACCCCAGTGTATCTCACTGATTCACATCTGTGATGGGATGACTGTAATAATTATAGAACAACAGACTACATGGACAAACAAACAATTAACATTTAAGAATACTGAAACCAATAAATGAATGAATGAACGAACTTCAGATAATGTGTTACTCAGCTACACATCCAGAACACAGAAAACATTAAATATATTAAAATACCACAGAAGTTAGATTCAAACATATTTTAAAACTATTCAATGTTGTAATGCCCTTACCCTACTGGGACTAGCCAGGTTTTTCTCTGCTAGATCCACTTTAGTCAACACAAAGATAGTTCTTCTGCCTTGTGGGTCCATTTGGCTAACCAGGTCAGTGACAATGCTGCGTTCAGCATCTACAGAACCATCTGAAAGTTGAATACAGAATTCATGCAATTATGGTAAATACGCAATTGTTAAAAAGTATTAAAATGAATAATTTTTTTTCCCATTTTGCTTCAGAATCCATTCTAAATGAATTCAGTCCACTTCATTATAACCTCCTAATATGTTTGTTCATTTACAATTAATATTAAACCAGTTCATGAACTGTGTTGACCAAGATCTCACTTTTAATTATTGGTAAACACTTATGGTTTTGCATGTATTATTTTATGTCATCCACAGGACAAGATAGATAGTAGAGATCCAGAACTATCAAATTCCAGGCAGCAACTTGTCCAAATGAGGGTTAATTGTTAAAGTCAAATTAGTTTCCAAGGCAGAAGTGAAAGGTAGCTGAAAATGTGTTGCTGGAAAAGCGCAGCAGGGCAGGCAGCATCCAAGGAGCAGGAGAATCGACGTTTCGGGCATGAGCCCTTCTTCAAGAATGAGGAGAGTGTGCCAAGCAGGCTAAGATAAAAGGTAGGGAGGAGGGACTTGGAAATGCGATAGGTGGAAGGAGGTTAAGGTGAGGGTGATAGGCTGGAGTGGGGGTGGGGGCGGAGAGGTCAGGAAGAAGATTACAGGTTAGGAAGGTGGTGATGAGTTTGAGAGTTGGGACTGAGACAAGGTGGGGGGAGGGGAAATAAGAAAACTGGAGAAATCAGAGTTCATCCCTTGTGGTTGGAGGGTTCCTAGGCAGAAGATGAGGCACTCTTAAGTTGCTGACTGTAGCAATTCGTACTTGTCAACTTGTTTACATGGGTAGAACTTGTTCCAATGTGTCAAAATGCTGAGAGTTCAAATCCAACTCAAAGATGCGAGTAAAATGAGGAAATGTTGCATCAGCAATGGCACATCTTTTGGATGAAACAGTAAATCCTTCCTGTTTAGATGGATCACTGATCACTATTTGAAGAACAGCACTCAACATTACAACACAGAAAGCAAGCATTAATTTTGGCTGGTAGAAGATACTCTCAGTATTTTTCTTTATGACAGTTACAGGATAAAGTATACAAAAATGCAAATTTTTACCACGTCAAACATTATCTCAAATTTCATTAGTCCATACATCTATAATTTACGTAAGTACCAAAAATAAAATGGAAAATTAGGCCAATGCTCCTTTGCTTTTATATGCTATATTACAGAAAATATGAAAAACGTGATCCATATTAGAAAACTATATGAAGTAACATTCAGTGCGACAGTTTCTCACCATCTATGTATTTTCATTAATAAATTTTGAATCCTTACCTTGGATGCAAAGGATAATAGCATTTGGATTCTGCATGTAAGCCTTGCTTATGCTAAAAATTGTATCCTTGGTGTCAGCAGCCATTCCCGATGTCACAGTCTTTGACAGAGGGGAAGAAAGCTTTAAAGTTCAGTCCATGGAACAGAAAACATTCTTGCTATCCTCCTATTAAAAACATTCAAGCTCTACCTAACAGAGTAAAGATTTAGTTGATAACATCTAGTTTACATCTTCAAAGAACAAATTCAATTAATAGGTTTACAGTGTTCACATTACAATCAGTCATCTTTCATCGAACAACATGACTCATTTCTACAAAGGCAAGTAGAACCACTGACAACAAAACACAAGACCCAATACTTTTTCAAATTCTTTCAATCATAACTGATATCACTTTCAAATAACAGCAGCTCTTCCTATAAGAATGTACAATACAACCGCAATTACTCATCCAAATTTTGGACTGTCCGAACAAAATCTCAAGATCCCGTTAAAACGGCATTAGCCATTTTTACTGTAGTATACTGTATACTGTAGAACTTTGATTATTAGAACGAGACAGGCAGGGAGTATTTTGTTCAGATAATTGAGTGTTCAGATAACCGATCTGATTGTAAACAAGCAGTAATTTATGAGTGGCAGTTATTCAAACATTTCTTGGTTATCCAGGATTGCACGTCATAATGCCATTTAACTGATAAGTGATCTATCATAAACAAGTGGTAATGTATGAGTGCCGGTTATTGAATATTTCTCAGTTGTTCAGCAATGCACGCAATAATGCCATTTAACTGATAACTGAATGCTGAGTTGCCTCATGCCATTTTTACGAGACCTTGAGATAATCTGAAATTCGAATAATTGATGTTCGGATGATCGAGGTTGTACTGCATTTGGATCACTATGGGAAGTGCACATGCTATCAAATCAGCAAATTATCACATGTGAACATTTTAGTGCAAAATCTTGTCAAACCTTAAGTTGCAAATACTTGTTTCTTTATTTAGCTTTCAATATCATTACAAGTATTCATAATGATTATTTTTATAACACAGAAATTTAATTAGCTCACAATAAAGAGGTACTGTTAATCTGACGATTTTAAAACATGAAACAAGGAGATGCATCAGATTTCCTTCACAGAATAAAGAATGTTTTCTGATACTTACACTAATAACGCCAGGAAGATCAACTAGTACCATTCGTTGCAGACCGGGACCCTTCACACTTAATGAGATGGTCTATGAATTATCGAAAGGTGAATGCAAGCAATAACTTTAATACCAAATCGACAGTTTATTATTTTAAGATATACCATACAAATCCACAGCGATTTCTGAAAACATAAACCTGAGATTTTAGGCTAGCTTTAATCATTGCTGTTATATTTCATTCAACATGCAGACAAAATAAACTTTATTTTAATCAATATGTGTATTGAACAGAACACTTTTTATTAATGCAAATAATGACAGAGAATCATTCTTACCTCAGGACTGACAGTTTGCCCTTCCTTTAAACTATTTCTCATTCTTATTTCAATTTCATTGCGCAATGCTGCTAGCTGCATAAACAGAAATGCAAGTATAACTCAACATCCAAACCAGAATTGTGGTGAGAGTCAAACCATAACTAATCACCTACATTCAGAAAATTAAGATTATGAAATGCCAGTTAGACAACTCTATAAGCAAATCATAATTCAGATATCAGGATTTGCTTCAGAAATTCACCCATGGCTGAAACTGGCAAGACACATATCTGACACAAATATGTGACAGATTATAGCCTTAAGTAGCAGTTGTTCCCTGGCAGATTTCAGCAGCTGAGATTTCTATGAACAATTTTGTACTGTGCAAAAAGTGGTAGTTGAGGCAGTCATAACAACAGCACTAACAACAATAACTTGCAGTTATGTCTTTTTTCTTAAACATACAAAAACATCCACTGGCACCAGGAAGAATGAGTGAATGATACAGAAGCTAAAGAACACACGGGAGGTGGAGTTAGAAGTGAAGCAACAAAGCATTTTAAGAGAATATCACAGAATGCAGCCAAGAAAACTGGCACAGTTGATAACAGTTGGGTGAAAGGTGAAAAATGACCAAGAAGGTCAGAGTAAGAGAAATCAGAATTTCAGGGAATGCATTGTAAGGTTGGAAGAAAGTTCCAGTGAAAATGAGATTTTAGGTCAGTGACAATAACTAAATACAATGAAATAAATTGTAAATGTTGAGGAACTGGTGACAATCTTGTTTATTAAGGATAGGGTTGACATAGATTGACAGAATTTTCACTGCTTAAATAACAATCTGAACATTATGTAATGTGAATCACCAGCTGGGAGAACATTAGGGAAATTAAGCTGGAAGGTGTCACGGTCTATAAGATGGCAATACCCACCTCTTCCTGCCACTGATAATGTTCTGAATGTAAAAGCAAAAAGGATATGAAACAGAGTGAGAAACTCAGTTCAGGGTCAAGCAACAGGTGTAGTCTGAGACATTTACACGGATGAGGGGGATGTGGAGTCAGTCCAAAAACGGAAAAAAAATTGTGCATGTGCAAATATTGGTAGTTTATATCTCACCTATATTTAAGTGTATGAAATTAAAAATAGATATTAAGACAGAGAAAGTTGCAACAAAGAGGCAAATGGATGAAGAGGGAAAAGAGACATGTGAAAACCCATTTCATGCCCAAACCTACACTGTCAAGTGACATCCAAGTGCAGCACCTTTCACCAGCTAAGAACATCTCAAAGGACCTTACATCCAATGACGTATTTTTGACGTGTAGCAATTTTGCAATAAAGGAAATGCAGCAGTCAATTTCCACACATTTCCAAAAGCAATGAGATATGATCAGGCAGTATGTTTTTTGATGATGCTCATGGAGGAGTAAATATTCA
This sequence comes from Chiloscyllium punctatum, assembly GCF_047496795.1. NCBI lineage: Eukaryota > Metazoa > Chordata > Chondrichthyes > Orectolobiformes > Hemiscylliidae > Chiloscyllium > Chiloscyllium punctatum. The sequence goes on from NC_092744.1 coordinate 42,626,419, forward strand.
GCAAAACATCAGGGTTAACTCTCTGCTATTCACCCACTAAGGTGGTGATGGGACCAATTTCAAACCTAATCTGAAAAAGTTCCTCTGACTGTTCAGCACTCCCTCAGTACTGCCCAAGAATGTTAATGTAGATCTTTCGTATAGAAAGTGTGTTAACACTGCAGTACAGTAACAAAAGAGTGTTGCTCTTCCTAAGGAAGATGGTGGATGGGCCAAGGAGGAATCCTTCAATAACATCTAAAATGTAGATCCAAGGATGAGGTGAGCAGTAATTGTTAGAGCTGCACCAGCAATGATTGACTAATCAAAGGTTAAGTTTAGACACATCTGGAATGTTAATTTGTTTCACTTTTTAAATCTGCTGTCTGGCCTTTTAAAGTATTTCTATGATCTACACTATTTTGCATTTTGATTGGCTTTTAAAACTTTTTCAGTAACACCAATTCTGAAAGTTAAGTGATTACACAACCCGTTTAGAATCTAAATTATCTTAATTAAGTAAAATAAAGAAATTCTGCAAGAACTTACATCCTCATCTTTGGTCAGGTCAAATTCTCGTGAGCTGTCTTTAAACACTGCCACATGATGAGGTCCTTCACTCAATGTTACCTGATAAAAATCAAAATTTGCAGAAACTATGTAATGAATTGGGATCATTTATGCAGAAATAAAATTAGAGTACACAAATGTAAAGAAATATAACAAGTGCTGCAACATTCACTTAATAATTTTTACTTTGAAATAAGTGTCCTGAAAAATAATTCGGTTGCCATATTTGCTGGGCTATTTATTCAACTGCAGAATGAGTTGAATAAAATCTTTTCACTCTGAAATTTGGCATAATTTAGTTATATTTATTTGATTTATATAATTTCTGTATATGTGGTTATCTCAAATTTTTTTAAAAAGCAAAGGTTCAGTAATATAAAGGATTAAATTATCAAGGGGCTATACAATTCAAGTTTTAGAAACTTCATTCAAGTTTCTAAAAAGGGTTCTGAATTTGAATACTTAGGACCCTGTAATAATATAAAGTACTATGCAGACATATTTATTCAAGAACAAAAGTGGAAATTAGTTTGATCTTAAGTTTTCCAATATTCCTGAGCTCTTCCTCGTAAAAAAAAGTAGGCACTTCACTAGAAAGTTAATTAATGTACAAAGCAGTACTTTGAAGTGAGTTGCGAGTTGCTTGACAGGGGAATACTGTAATTAAGGCAAACAATTCACAACCAGCCTCTTAACACACTACCTTCCAAATTAATTCAATGAAGGTATGATGCCCTTCAGCAGCACAATCACAACAGAGCAACTTCCAGGTCAGTAATGTAATTCTGACTTATATTTAACAACATTAAGTGAAAGCTGTTATTAAAGCAAATTACAGACCGAATAATTTTCTTCACTTCCTTCGTACAGAAGGTGTGGACTGCTTGGTGGTGCATACAGAAGGAAGAAGCAAGCAGCTACAGGTCTCCCAATCACCTGTTAATTCTTCCTGAAAAATCCTCAGTGGGGAGTAATTATGAAAGGACTTCTACCAATATTCACAATTTAGCAGAGATTGTTGGATAGTGACCAGGAATGGAAGCACTGATGATCTTCCTCATTCTTAACTAACGAGCCAAACTATAAAACTATTACTGCTATGTGGACTAAGATTAGCATCAGTCAACTTCCAACCATTTGATTTCTGAGATTAATCTATATTAATTAGCTGAGTTACCTAATCAGGCAACTAAATATACCAATTTGAGTGCTCATTTTCCATTTTCTCATATAATGCCCCTTTTCTTAGCACTATCTCTTGCATTCAATTACCATAAAAACACAAGTCATAAAATATGTAATGCTGACCAAAAATTTGAAGCTGATTCAACTTAAATGTAGGTGAAAGTGAGACTGCAGATGCTGGAGATCAGAGTCAAGATTAGAGTAGTGCTGGAAAAGCACAGCAGGTCAGGCAGCATCCAAGGAGCAGGAAAATTGACATTTCAGGCAAAAGCCCTTAATCTCAACTTAACTTTAAAAAGAAAATCCACATTGCAAATAACCATAGTTTATTCAAGAAGACCATGTCGCACCTTTACTTCATAGCTTTGACCATTGTATCTACTGAACTCATGCATGCATAGTCGCTTGCATTTTTATGTCGTCTATGCAGTGTTACCTTAAAAAAATGGTGTGCATAATAACTAAATTTTAAAGGAATACTGAAGCCAATATCAAAGACAATTAAACTTAGTACAGGTACACAATCCTTTATCCAAAACCCTCAGCACCAGCAGGTTTTTGGAATTCGGAATTTTTCAGATTTCGGATTAAGAGTCAGTTTAACGGTGAAATTAAAAATATCTTACCGAACAGTAGACTCACCTGTGTGTACTATGAGCGCTGAGACAGAATTGACACCTGCCAGTGCTGGGCCACGCCCCCACGTCACATCTGAGTGATGTGGGTCGAGTGGGTGTGGAGTTGGGTTAACTGTTTGCACACCAAACAGCCTTGTTATGGAGAAAAAAACTTCACAAAAAAACTTTGGATTTCGGAGCTTTTTGGATAACAGATTGTGTACCTGTACATGCCATTGCACTATGCATCAGCAAATAAGGAGAAACAACCTACTTTTTATTAAATGACTCACTTTTGGCTATTTGAGATGGTTCAAAATTAAATCTTGACATATCAGTTGAGAACTGGATAAATTTTAAAAATGTCAATGCAGTTGCAACATTGGCTCAGAACACATTTTTATACTTACTCCCATATTCTACAGATTTTCATTAACAAGTTTAATCTCCTTACCTTAACGGGTGCACGAGTCATCATTTCACCAGATCCTCGAGGAAATATCCTAGCTTGAGCAATCATTTCCAGAACACTGGTCTTTCCAGCACTTTGGTCTCCAACTACAACTACCTAGAAGAAAACAATCTGTGTCAAATAAAAGCAAAGCAGACATAAAAATCATCCATAAAATCAACTTAAGTTTCTCATGTCAGAGGCACTGTCCTTTTAACTCTCATTTGTCTTAAGATACTCGAAAACAGTTACAGACAATGATAATTTTTGCTCACCCTTGGGAGATGGTCCTGGGTGTTATAGTTGGAATCATAGTCTGACAGAATGTCCAATACTTCAGAATACAAGTCAATCAGAGACTTCTGGAAAAGAAGAGTTCTTCAATGTCACCTGTAAAATTATCTAGTATGATGCCTTAGAAATCATTACAGAACCGATTGAGGCAGTCAGTTAAATAGCTTTTCAAGTCAATATTTCCAAAGCATATCACATAACGTTTAAACAATATGTTCAAATAACCAGTAGCAAGAAAAATCAAATGAAATTGGAGGTAGGCCACTGACATGGATAGAGAACTGGTTGGCAGACAGCAAACAAAGAGTAGGAATAAATGGGTCTTTTTCTGAATGGCAGGTAAGAAACAGTCTAAGGAAATGAGGTAGGTTATTTAAGACTCAGTAGAGGAGAAATTTCTTCAACCAATGTAATTAAAAACAGTGGAAGAAAAACTGAAATTTGCCCAAGATCCGCAGACAGCACCATTCAAATCCATGACCACTTCTATCTGGAAGGAGCAGGGTCTGGAAGGAGCAGGGCAGCAGGTATATGGAAATATCACCAACTTCAAGTTCTCCTCCAAGCCACTCACCAACATGACTGGGAAATACATCATTGTCCCTTTACTATCGCGGAGTCAAAATCCTGGAATTGCCTCTCTAACAACATTTTGAACCATCCCACAGGAGGTAGACTGCAGAAGTTCATGAAGGCAACTCACCAGCTCTTTTTGAAGGGGAAACTAGGGACGGGCAATAAATGCTGGCCAGCCATCAATGTCCACATCCCACAAATAAATAATCAAGAAAAAGAGATTATGATAAACAACTGTACAAAATGATCATTCACACACCCACCAATCCTGAATCCAGGTATCCCTCACTAAGAGGGATGCAGTGTATTGTACTGTATGGACGGAGACATAATTCTGTCCATTGAGACCTGTCTAGACCAAGACATGGAATAAATCAAGGGTGAAAATGGACTGAAACACTCAATGATTCAGCAAGATGACAAAAGTAGATACATTTAAGACAGTTGTGCTATGAATCATCCTAAAAGGAGCTCAACAACAGAGTGTAGTTATTATTGAATAGGAGAAGATGGATGAAGACTGGTCACCTTGAAACTCGGATAGCAGTCAACATCAGTTACAACAAACTTTAAGGTTCAATAAAACCACAGCAGTTTGTTCAGGGGAGATTTTAAATTCCAGTCAAATAGTGGAGGTGTTTGAACTGTGGTAGCCCATTTTAAGTCAGAGTCAAGAATAGAGCAGTGCTGGAAAAGCACAGCAGGTCAGGTAGCATTGGACTCTGCCTCAGGCATTCCTGCTTCTGCAGTTTAAGTTAGAGTCAATCTTTGAAAGGATATTTGGGTAAATTTCAAGACAAGTGACAGATGGAATTGTACTGGGAAAGGAATTGTGACAGTTCAATAAAACATCAAATCTGAGGTTGAGCCAAATTGTGTCGTACAATTTGTTCTTGCAATTTCCAAATCTAAAAACTGTTTACCGTGGTGTGGGGCAATTCTAGATATTCACTTTCATCAAAAGAAATTCCTTTGTTTCTCAGTTTTAAATGAGTGTACCCTTTTCTGTAACTATGTTCCCTAGTTCAAGGGTCCTCTACTGGTGGAAATATCTTCTTAACATCCACCCTATCAAGCCCTGTCAGAATACTGTATGTTTCAAGAAGATCATCCCCCATTCTCTAAACTCTGACAAGTAAAGCCCTAACCCCATCATTCTATTATTCAGGTTGTTGATCTTTCATCAGAGCTATTTTGCTCTCCCTAGATACTGTCACACTTGCTGAATACTTCTGGTACTTGCTATTTTTGTTTCTGTGTGCAATGTAGATCCTGGGCAGGTTCTTTCATTACTGTTTGTCAGCGCTTACAGCACGTAAGTTGGCTACTTCATTTTCTATAGTAATTATAACTCAGAATTAATTAACTATCTGCAAAGTGTTCTTGGGCACCCCAAGCAACAAAAGGAGCTATATAAATACAAGTCTGCCTTTGTTATAACTTAATATTGTTATTACTAAAGCAGTAGATTAGTAATGCAGACATTTTAATCATGTACTGTTAAGAAATCAAATACAGGTCAGCACAAGTTTTGGAATAGTGGGAAAATGGTTTATATCTTCAGAGTATTTCTATTTCCAAACTGAAAACTCATCTTCACCTTCATCTTCCTTAGGTGAATGCCTTTGTCATCTTTCTGGAGAGCCTGTTTTCGCAGTTCTTTGTTTTCTTTCTCTAGACGTTCAAGAATTCGTTGATATTTCAACTATAAAAAAGAAAAAAAAAATCGATTAAGCACCTTTGTGTATATCAGCCTTAAATTCAAATTTTGATAATCATTCATACAGTATATGCACTTGCAAGTTAGCCATTCTGCGTGCTTAGTAATTACATGGTAAGGGGAAAAGTTGAGCATCTTTTGATCACCATATATCATTTGCAGACTTGGCTATTGCTTATTTGTTCGCTAAAATGATGCCGTATAGCTGAAACAAATCAGTTTTTAAACACCATGGAAGTTATTGCATGCGGTCATTTTAATTAAATAGATTAATTACACCAGCCCACCAGATGAAAACATATTCAACCACCAGTGAAAAGCTCCAGCAAGCATCATGACAAAAGGCAAGCAGCGTTCACCTGCTTCTGAGGGAGAATGGAACCAATCAGGAAATGTCTAATGGTGTCAGTCAACATGATCAGAAATCACACTGATGAAATCAAAGTTCTGTTCTCAATTTTTAATAAAATCTAAGAAGCTATAGGAGGGTCTGTTTATCCCAGCAAATTGTCACAGAATTGCAAGCTTTGGTGACAGAGAAAGACCACAAGATTTGACACTGAATCGTAGCAGCTGTTTGTTAAATTAAATTGTGTTAGGAATTCTCTACTAACTATGGATATGGTTAGAAAGGTGCATGTAACTATGCCTGTGACTAGTCAGCAATTTCGACCGAACCATTTCAATTGACATTCAGAGGCAGATTTATCTTCAACAACCGTTTATATTGCATGTTTCATGTACATGTTAATTTACCAGTTAATATTCAAATATAAACTATGGACTGTAATCATCACAACTAAAATTTATATTAGAGAAAGAATGAACTACCTCACTGTCAACAATGAAGAGGTTCTTGTAATGAGTCAACGTTAAAAAGGGTTGGAAGTTTTGTGTGGTGTCTTTTGTGTTGGAGTTGAGATGGTAGCCATTAAGATCTAATTTTATTCTGGTTACCTCCCCGTATTCAGTCAGTTATAATTTTCTAACACAAAGCTTTTACAGCTAACATTGAACACCAGCATTGTGGGTCAACCCACAGCAAGGGGACTGCAGTGATTCATGAAGGCAGCTAACCACCACCTTCTCAAGGGCAAATCGGGACAGGCTATCAATGCTGCCCAGCCAACGATGCTCAAGTCCCACAGATGACTAAAAATAATTACAAAATTAACAGGACACAATCCCAAGGTCATAAATTCAAAAAATGTTTGAGAAGGTGACCCAGATATCTTTCACTTTTTCCACTCTTGGGCACCACCTAGAAGCAGACTCGCATAAGAATAACAGCACAACTATCTTCAAACAAAATAATAGCAAAATCATGATACCCACCATTATTAAACATATAGTAGTATAACACTAATTTGTCTCTCCTATGTGTGTAATGAAATTACCATGAAGACAAATTAATCTTGTCACAGCCATTTAGGTTAGGGACTCAACTAGTAAGGACACTTAAAACAAGTGAATTATGTTCTTGACATACAACCTAACTTTGGAATCCAGAAAGGGAACAATGAAATTTCAGAACCCCTAGAGGCCTATTAAAATCTAAAATTCTAAACCTAATTTTTAAAATTGCTCTTTGCAATCTCTCTATTATCTCTTAAACCTTTCTATTTCTGTATCTAATTTAACTCTATCAATTTTTTTAAAAATCTAGAATGACCATTTCTGAATGAAAAAAATCAGCTCCACATGATACCTTCCACAAGGAAATGTCCAATCTTGTGGCATTATTGACGTGCACTTGTTCAGTCTAGATTATACAGAGTCAACTTCAAAAGAACAAGGCAAGGGCTCACCACCACGAGAAACAACCTGATGGCCAATCAGTTTTAGATGATCTTAAACTTGTAACTGACTATCACAAATGTACCAAAAACTATTATCCTAAGGTACAAGTGGGACAATGGCACAACAGCGTTACAAAAGGATTTAAGTTGGAGGGGCATTGTGTGCATTACAGCAGACAAAATATGCATGCTAGGTTTCCCCATACTAATCCAAGACTTGAAAGTAAATGTCAATCATGTTGACAATTAAATATTCACATTCATTACCTGTGTGCGGAGAAGTTCTTCTTGCAACTGTTCAGCTTTGTCCTTGTCTGAAACCTGAAAGAAATGAAAACTATTGGAAACAAAATCTCTTCGAGCTGCTCATTGACCCTAGAAAGAAAATGACATGCAATGTTTTTCTTTCACTTAACATTCTACCAGCAAGATCAACTATACAACATCACAAGCCTACCAAAATTCAACTTGAGACTTCAGAATTATACTTGCATTTTATCACAAACACCACATATCTAAATCTCAGTTATGTGTTTTGTAAAATATGGTAAAATATGGTACTCCAATTACAATTTCTTTGTGGATGATAGCACAGTAATTTAGCATGGGCTAATTTTTGTTTTGACTCAGTTCCTTTCTAGACTTCCGCCACTGAGTTACATACTGTGAATCTGTTATGTTTCCTCATAATGGCACATTACTTCAATATTGCAAAATCTTTATGATTATGTATTTCTTAGTCAGCAATTAATTGAACAGAAACAAATATATAATTTGTGATCTGAGCATAAAATTGTCATTGCCCAGTATGGAAACTGACCAATTTTAATTTCCAGTGATGTCAAAGTAGTTTTGGTTTGACTTCACTATGCCAGATTTACCCCGAAGTGGCATGTTCAAAACCTATCCTTGTTTTATGTATAAATAAATCTATTTTTGTATTTTGTCAGACAGATGTTAGAAACATTGACTCTGTATAATTTAAATTAGACACATGGTAAAAACATATCAAACAGCATGATGTTAGAATATGATAACAATAGAAAACTAGTTAAAATAGAGGTTGAAATTTTCAGAAGTGCAATCCTTTTGCAAAAATAATCAGCCCATGGATGACTCATAAATTATGTGCAAACATTTGTTATATGACAAGGATGGATCAATAGTAACTGCTTTATCAATGGCTGTCCCAATATGTGCACTTTTACATTTGTTAATTTGTTACTTCAATATACATTACTAACAGAGTTTCTAACTCTGTTCACTTTTGTATCTATCAATACTATTGTTGATCAGGTCTGGTACAGAGTACCAGCAATGCAATGCAATGCAGAACCAGAAATTAATTTTCATTTACTTACAAATTAACCTCAGACAGGCAGATGTCATTTCATGAACTTTACTTAAACTGTATTTATGCAAGTCTGCAAAACTAAAGGCTGACAAGATTTTGCACCTCTTTGACCTTTTATCTTCCAGAAATATACAAATAAAAGATTGCTTTAAACAATATAGACCTCATGGAAGTGGTACAGCCAATTGCAATTTATAATAGTTTTATTTTTCAACTATTTCTGTACTTTGTTGTTCAGACCATCTACAAAAATGTAGAAATAGAGATAACAATAATGTAACTGATGAATGTCTCATGGCTGATGGAATCATGTCCACAGCATAGGCCTCTCAATACAAAAGATCTTTGCGGATATGTTTTCCACATCACCATCCTCTCAATTACCACTAACACATACCCACCCCTAAATTCAAAATTTACTTTTGGCAAAGCTGTATAAAGGACGGATAAAGATTCTCCAATTCCTGTCCCAGATGAAAAAAACAGTTTCTATGCAAAACAATGCTTCCATACACAGTAACTAAACCCTCAACTTTTAATTTTTGCAGCCAAAGACTGGAGTTGCAACTTCTGGGCCTTTCAAACCTTGCTGGATGAGTTGAACTTTTCAAATTTAAAACTTTTCTTTTAAAAGTTAGCTACAAATTTTTAAGAGTTTATGTAAAATAATGCAATTGAGTGCACATAATTTGTGAAATTAGATCAAAACTTCATGCACACAATCTACAAATGTCCAAATAGTTAGCAAACCTGTTTGCACATATTCATAACAGCTCATTTCCAATGTATATTGATAGGTCTCGTAGGTTGTAACTCATATATAGCCATTTCGCAATTAAATTTGATATAACATTGACTTTAATACACAAAACCAATGAGCAATTCAAATATGCACAATATCCTTGAACAAAAATCAATGCCAAGCAATCAAGCTTGGTTATCTCAAATGATGGTTCAATCTATCACCTTTCGTTTCTGTTGTGAGGAGCCAGAGCTTAACTGTTCGGCGACCCTGCGTGCTGCTTCTTCATGCTCCTGGATTTGCTGCTGGATTAGAATGAGCTCCCCAAGCACACCCTTCATGAGTTTTCAATGGGTGAAGGAGAGAATTAGGGAAAACAATTTAAAAAAAAAACATAAAAGACAAATGAACACTTGGAAGGAATGGGACAGTATGTAGTGCTTAATTATTAAAGGACTGCTGCATTTGGTACCCATTAGTAAGAGGTAAGTAAGCTCAGCAAATCCAGTTTGTAATGTTGGTTATTAGGAGCAGACTGTCTTCGAATGACATAATTGAAACGACTACATACTTACATGACACATAACTTAAGTAATATCTTTAAAGTAAAAACTCTTAAAATCTTGGCTAACACCATGACTTCTGTAGAAACCTTACATAATGTATAGACAGCAATTCTAATACTGAGAAACAAAACAGTAATTATTGAAATGCTGTAATACTGAGATTTCAAAATTATTCTGTTTAACCCATATGTTTAGTTTTACATACAATGGTCTAAAGGGGCCATGTGACTCTTTCACAAATGCTGCTCAACAACACAGCTGGTTTAGTTGACTTGAGCTTTTTAATCTCACAGCAAAAAAACCTTTTTCAAAGATGCTAAATTCTCACACCTGCGACAAAGGGCCCTGGTCAGCTGTGCTAAGTATAGATAAGTCATCTCTGGTTTTTGGATAAAAGAGCGAGAAAGATGAGGAATAAACGGAAAGTACTGCATGGTCTTCCTCAAATGTGTTCATAATACAAAAAATAGGAAAGTTTACAATCAATTGCATTGCTTTCCAATTTCTCCTAGGATATATTTATATAAATAAACACACAGGTAATTCACGAATTCTGAAAAGAAATAACCTTTCCTCTTACAATAACCAGAGAATTTTAAACATACAGGTCAATCCTTCATTGCCTGCTCTCTAATTCCTATTCACCCTTATCTCCATTTAACTCTTGTTGCTATCAATACTAAACCTTGATGATCTCATAAAACCATTTTCCACCCTCCATAACTGAGCCCTTTTGTCCTCATAATCTTTTCGACTTTGGTGAGCACTGTTATGAACCCAGACAGCCATTCGGGTTATCCCACTGTCATCGTTCTCCATAATTAGCACATCAGCCTGATTTCCAAAAAGTGTAAAAGATACTGATTGTCATTGAAATAAGGGGTAAACAAAAAGCCTCTATTCCCTATCTTAAAGTCAAATTATATATATATATATATTATATATAAATTTAAAAAAAGTATGAAAATTTGTTATTTATTAGCATCTCTCAATCATTTATTTCCTTTTCAGTTTGGTTTGCAATGTTTAAGTAGAGTGCATGACAGAATTCCCTTTATAGGCTGACCATTCATGAAGCCATAAAACAACAAAATCCAGAATACAGTTAACACAATTTTTTTATACAATGTGTTAAAGAACTGAAGCGATCTTGTATCAATTCAGATCTGTAGAGCAGAAATGTTTCACTGACAATGGATGACGCAGTTCAAGGTAAATGTCAACTCAATCATCTTTTCAATTAGAATATCAAACTTGATTTTTATTGCCCCAAGCTCAACTTCAAGCAATTTGCAACAATTGCTGATTTCATGAAAGCAAAATCATGTGGATGCTTAAAACCAGAATTAAAACAAAGTGAGGGAGAAACTCAGCAGGTCTGGCAGCATCTGTGGAGTACGAAATAGTTAACGTTTCTAGTTTGATATGACTATTCTTCAAAACTGAACAGAGGTAGAAATATGATGGGTTTTATGCTCTTCAAAGAGAAAGGAATGGGTCAAACAAAAAGAGAGGGCTGGGATAGATTAAGTAATAAATAAGTCATGGAACAAAAGGCAAAAGGATTAGCAAATTAATAAAGCATTAGTCTTGAGTGTGAATGATAGGATAATTGATGGCTCTGTACACAAACAAAACCATGAAAACAATTTAGAATTTGGCACTTGGCAGAACAAGATAAAAATCTAACTGGAGGGCAGAGTTCATAGTGTGATGTTATTGAACTGTATCCAGGAGGCCATCAAGTGCTTAATGGGAGACAAAGTGCGTTTCCCTCAACTTGCATTGAGATTCACTGGTATATTTCAGCAGGCAAAAGACAGAATGGTGAGCATGACAGCAAAGGAGTGAAATGTGCTTTAAAGGGGCAAGCAACCAAAGGTAATTGTCGTGCCTGTGGACTGAGTGAAGGTGTCCTGCAAAGTGGTCACCCAGTCAGCATTTGGTCTCCCTAGTATAAAGGAGATTGAATTCTGAACAGTGAACACAACATACTAAATGAAAAGCACAACTAAATTGTTACTTCAATTGAAATGCGTGTTCAGGGCCTTAGCCTGTGAGGAGAGGGATGATTACAAGGCAGATACTACAGCTCCAGTAATTGCATGGAAAGATGACATGGAAAGAGGATGAGGTAATGTGGACAGAGTGGACAAAAGTGTCACAGAAGAAATTCCAAACGCTGATGGGAAGAATATGATGCATTTGGTGCTGGCATCATGCCCGAATTGGCAGAAATGGCAGAGATGAATCTTGAATGTGGATGTTGATGGGGTTGAAAATTATGACAGTGATTATTTTGTTTTTCTCAGTTACCCTTATTCTTAAAGCAGTTATAATAAAACTCTCATCATTCTATATGAGACAAATAATTTAAGAAAACAATTAGTTTCTAACTAGAAACTTGCCTTCTTATATTGTTTTCCATTGCTGTCAAACCCTTGAGTATCTGATGCTTTCATAGTAGTAGAACCTTCAGCAGAATCTGCAATAAATGCAAGAGTTGACTAATCTTTACTACAAGATAGAATATTGAATGATAAAATTACATTTAAAGGAAGTAGATTTGCAGTGAGTAAACATGCAAACAGTAATATAAAGTTTATTAAAGTTTTGATCCATAAGTTTGAATTAAGATATTTGAAAATTATACACAGCGTAATTCTAGTGGATGAATCACAATGTCATCAGTGTCAATTAGGAGATGGAGATTATGGACATTGGAAGGGGGGGGGAGTCAAGAGAAAAAAAACAATGTAACTCCCCAATTCAATTACATCCTTTTCATAGCAGATGGCCAATTGCATGTGGTAGGAGAATCAACGTTTCGGGTATAAGCCCTTCTTCAGGAATTCCTGAAGAAGGGCTTATGCCTGAAACCTCTATTCTCCTGCTCCTTTGATGCTACCTGACCTGCAGCGCTTTTCCAGCAACACATTTTTAAGCTCTGATCTCCAGCATCTGCAGTCCTCACTTTCTCCTAACTGCATGTGGTACTCTAGATTTGGCCTAACTACTGTTTTACATTGCAGCTTAAACTCCCTGTTCATTTATTTAGACGGGAGGGGAAAAGCCGATCAAGAATGGTTAGCATGGACAGCCAAGAGCAAAGCCCACCTGCTCCTCCTACCCCACAAACATTGCTGAAAGAGCACCTACCTGCTCCAGCTGACTGTCTTGCCACCCTTAGGCTGTTCCGTTTTCTGAATTCTGGGAAGCATTGTGTACAACCATTAAAATTAAATGGCTGCTTAAAGCCAAAGCATGGGGCCTCACTAATGTACAAGAATACTTACCAAAAGAAATGTGTATTATTCAACATTTGATACACAAATATAGATTAACACACAAACCTTCTCAATTACTTACCGGTTCATATCAATGAAACTTTCTTTTAAAAATGGTTTACAGGATGTGGGTAATGATGCTAATATTGGCAGTTATTGGCCATCCTTTACTATCCTCAAAAAGATCTTAGTAAGTCACTTTGTGCTGCTGGAGTCATATAGTGAAGGTGCTTCCATGGTGGTAGGAGGATTGAAGTGACAAGATTTTCACCCCAACAAGAGGGCATTTTGGAGGGAAAGCACAAATGGTGGTGTCCCCGTGCACCCATTGCCGTGCTCTTTCTAGGTGGTAAAGGTCACAGATTTGTGAGATTCTGTTAAAGAAGCCTTTGGGGCAACTGTAGTGCATCTTATAGTGGGTACATAGAGATGCCACTGAAATGGGCTACATTTTACTGAAGTTTAATCATGTGGTCAGCTGCAAGTATTTAATTAGTCCACAACATACATAAAAAGCAATGCAATACACATTCAAAAAACTTCAGTTTTGATATTAATGTATGTTGAGATAACCTCAAGCATTAAAAAATTGGAACAGAAATGTCAACTACATTGAAATGCTGGGTCTGGTAGAGCTCATAGTCCTTGCAGGGAATCAATTTGAGAGCAAACCGTTTCAGACAGATGAGCAACTGGACTTAATCAATTTAGATCTATTTTTAAATGTGCCAACTGAGCAATACCACAATTGATCAACCAGCATACACTGACTTTTTAAAAGTGCATTTGTCTCAGTTGGGCATTGGGTTGTGAAAGCAACTAACAATACCAAAGAATAATCTCATTCTGACAGCGGTTTAAAACTGGGCTTATTTTTCATGGAGATTAACAGTATAAAATACTTATCTTCTACTGCAAACATTGAGTAGGATTCTTTTTTATTCATACATTAAAGACAAATGATACACCACTGTGGACAAATACACTGTTAAACTCATTCCGAAACATCTAATATTTAAAATTTAGCATATTAAAGCTCAATCACTGCTTTTATGCTGACATACCTGGATACTGGTTTACTGGTACTTTCTGCACTGAAAAAGAAATAATGCAGTAGCTCAACTGCATTTATCAAGCTGAATGGTGAGCATGGACTATTGTGCAAACATGTAATGAACACGCAATTCCTAACTATTTTTGTTTTAGAATATGATAATTTATTACCTCTCTTTTGAAACAGCTTTTAGAGATTTTCTTTGCAGTCAGGGATTTGAAAAATTAGGAACACTTGGAAGAGAGATAACAGGAGTTATAATTCATTGCATCGTGGTCTTGACTAGTAACGCACTTCAAGGAAGGCAAATGTTTGAATATATCTAAAATTATTTAAATTTTAATTGGTGATCATAATATTTACAGGTAATAAAATCTTATGACAAACTCCTATTTAGCAAATAAGATGAGAATTGTCCTTCCCTCATTACTCCATCACATTTTAATATCCAGCTGCATAAATTGAACAGAAGCATTCTTTCTGACCAGAAATTAATTCTGGAAGGTTACTATATTGCCAACTATTTAAGAAACAGACTTTCGCCAAAATAAAACCTCAAACTCATGGCCACAGGTAAAGATGCTCCTACTATAGCTTGTTTAACCTGCAATGTTAAAAAAGTAATTTAAAGTCACTTGTTTTATGTTCATTAATATTGACTAGATTTGAGATTACAAAAACTTCCACTTTGCTATTATTTCCCTTTAGTAATAAGACGCAACTCAAAGGAAAAGGGTAAATTGCCTTAAATATTGAAATAAACAGTTTCCCATTGAAAATGTAATACTTTAAACTGTTAGTGAGCTGATACCAAGTAATTTCTTTGCAACAACATTAATTGACAACATTCATTTTCACTCAGCTATATATTCCATTGTCCACTATCATTCTGTTTTTTCCTTTCTGTGACAAGCCTACACTACAAGATGATAACTGGCAATACACAGTCTAAAAAAAAGTTGCATTTAGTTCTTAACTGAACTTAATCTGTACAAATTTCTACTTTAGCTTTTGCTTGCTCACAACATTTCACAAAAGTTATTGAAGTCAAAGGAGGTAACTAGCTGAATAGAAAGTTTCTCCCAGGCCGCTCACGCAAATTGAAAATAATTCATGGACATATCTTAAGAAGCAATATATTTACTTTTAAGTCCATCTTTTCAGAAAATACAAAAATAATCTGTTGTTAAGTGTAAAAAAACTTAGATAATCTTTGTCAAACAGAATTTCACTTGTTAATTGAGGATTAAGTCCAATGGTGCTGCACATGATGATGTTGGCCAAATTCTAGTGTTCAAAATGGGAAAGGATGTAAAAGGCTGGGATTTACTTGAAAATTCTATATTACTCATCAGCTTCTGTCTTGCAATAACCTAAAAGGAAACATTTTCTAATTATCAAAATGGCAGTTCTTGTAATCTCAATTTCGGTCAATAATTTCAGTCATGTAACATCAATATAAAACAAGTAATCTATGATAGTGTAGCTTGGATTTAAAAAAAAAGTAGCAGGGTTATATTTTAAACCATAAATAGGTGGGTTAATGACAAAAGGGATTCACACACCTAACAACAGAAGCAGATCATAGACTCCTTTGACTTCATTATATAAACTTTCACCTGTGAAAAGGTAGCAAAATGAGAAAAACAAATATAAATCACATCTTAAACTCGTCTGCCCCAGTGCACAAATTAACCGAATACAGATGCAACTCATCAGCAAAATCTGAAATGCTTAAATTGAGTCATTTCCACAATTCCTGTGGAACAGACTTTTCTAGTAGTGTACGGTAGAAATTAGATCAATCCATTCATTAGCATTGTCTAATATTATTGGTTTTTCTTTTAAGAAATCTGCATGCCTTTTAATGCAATTTATAATTCTAATTTTTCTTATGAATTTACATTCCCATTCATCCCAGTATCCTACATCTGGAAGAATGTCCTTTCACTGAAGATAGTGCTTAACAGTCCTGCACAACATAGTAATCATGACAGTTCTCTTGCAGCAAACCAAATAAAAAGCAACTTAACTTTGAGTATTTCTTCACTGCATCAGTCAACTCACTCATAAAATGGTGCCATACGACCAATTACACACTGAACTTCAGTTATTTTGGGACAACACTACAGCTAACCAACAAAAGTCAGGCAAATTACCAGATACAACAGAATTCTTCCACAATAAAATCAGAACAATCCAATGTGAACAGTTCAGGCATCACTTACGTAACACTCAATCCTGGTTAAAGGTTTACTTCTCTGATAAGAATGTAACATATCAATTTGTAATACATATTATCCTAAAGGAACTTTTTTAACCTCTGCATATTTTTACTGTGATTTCAAAAAAAAAAGAAAATTGGTCAGCCAGACAAAATCTAAAGACCTCAGCACTGCATCTGAAATCTGCAGATTCAGTATTTCAACTTAATTAGCTTAAAGATCACCTTTTTTGGGACTGCGGACTAAGAATGGAAAAAAAGATGCTGCTTTAAACCAAGGAAACTGTTTTAAGAAGATGGTTGCAGTTTTAAAAACAAGTTACTGCAGCAGCTAGTGAGTTGTATCGCCAATGTTGTCTCATAGAAGCAGTGAGGGAGACAATGTTTTGCATCTTTTCTGGTTGCAGAGGAAAGTACCTGGGGGTTTGGTGGCGGGGATGGTGTGAAGCAATGACTGTGGAGGGAACAGCCCTTGCGGAAGGCAGATGGGGTGGGGAGAGGAAGATGTTCTTGGTGGTGGGGTCTATTTGGAGTTGACTGAAGTGTTCGAGGATGATGCATTGGGTATGGAGACTGGTGGGGTGGTAGGTGAGGACAAGGGGACTCTGTCGTTATTGCGTGGGGGGTGGTAGTTTAGACTGGTGGAAAGGGGAATGGAGGTGACGTGGTGGAGGGCTGACTGGATAACGGATGTGGGAAAAGCACGTTGTTCAAAATAGGTGGACATCTGGGATGCTCACGAGGGGAATGTCTCCTCGTCCAAGCAGATGTGGTGAAGGACTTGGGAGAATGGGATGGATTTCTTGTAGGATGCTGGGTAGAAGTTGGTATCATCCAGTTACTTACGGGAGTCTGTAGGTTTGTAGTCGATGTCCATTTGGAAACTGTTGCCGGAAATGGAAATGGTGAGGTCAAGAAAGGGGAAGGAGGTGTCCGAGATGGACCATGTGAATTTGAGGGCGGGGTGGAAGTTGTGGGGGATGTTGGTAAACTCCAGTTCATCCTGGATGCAGGACACTGCACCGATGCAGTCATCGATGTAACAGCAAAACAGTTGGGGTACAGTGCCTGTGTAGGTACTGAAGAGGGACTGTTCGATATAGACAACAATGAGGCAGGCAGAGCTGGTACCCATGGCCACCTCATTGGTTTGGAGGAAATGAGAGTAGTTTCAGGAAAAGTTACTGAGGGTGAGTACCAGTTCGGCGGGGTGGAGGGGGATTGGATGGGTCTATTGGAGAGGACGAAGTGGAGGGTCTGGAGGCTGTCCTAGTAGGGTATGGATGTGTATAAGGACTGCATGTCGATAGTGATGAGAAAGCGCTGTGGGCCAGGGAACTGGAAGTTGCTCAAGATGTGAAGGGTGTGGTTGGTGTCGCAGATGTAGGTGGGAAGTGCCTGAATTAAGGGGGAGAGGATGGAATCGAGGTAAGGTGAGATGGGTTCGGTGGGGTAGGAGCATGCCGAGATGTTAGGTCGATCAGGGTAGGTGGACATGTGGATCTTGGGGAGCAGGTAGAACCGGGCAGTGTTGGGGTGGGGAACTATGAGTTTGGAGACAGTGGAGGGAAGTTCACCAGAGGCAATGAGAGCACTGACGGTGTCTTGGATTTGGACCTGATGGGTTTCAGTGAGGTCATGGGCAAGGGGGAAGTAGGACACGGTGTTGGAGAGTCTGCGTTCGGCCTCTGCGATATAGGGGTCCGTCCTCCAGACTATCACTGACCCTCCTCTGTCAGCTGGTTTGACGGTGAAACAAGGACTGGTATGGAGTGAGTGAAGTGCTGCACGTTTAGAGAGGGTGAGGGGGTGCAGAAACTGAGGTGGCCGATGTCATGTTGGCAGTCTGCAATGAAGAGTTCTTGGGCAGGTACAAGGCCTTCAGGTGGTGACCAAGTGGAGAAGGAATGTTGGAGGTGGGAGAAGGGGTCCTCAGAGGGGGGTTGGGAGATTTTGTCAAAGAAGGAGGCACAGAGGCGGCAGAAGAAGAGCTTCGCATCGTGGTGGGTCTGGAGTTCATTAAAGTGGGTGGAGGGGTACAAATGTAAGCCCTTTCCGGAGGACAGACCGTTCAACCTCAGAGTTCAAGGTCGGGGGGAATAGTGAATATGTGGCAAGGCTTGGGTGGGTGGGGCTTTGGGGGTGTCCCGAGGTGGCTTGGGGGGTAGGTGGGAGTGTGATGACATGGGTGAAGGTTTGGAGTGGCTGGGGGTGGGGGGGGTGGTTGTAGGTGAGATGCAGGATTAGGTGGCGGGTAGGATGGGGAATAGGGTGGGGTCTTGTAAGGGGTGCAGGAGGGTGAGGTGAAGGGGAAGAAGTGGAGGGGTAGGGCGCCTTGCAGGGATGGATGGGTAAAGAGGGAGAGCTGATGTGCCTGCTGACCGCAGGTCGGCAGTAGGACCCAGCGGTGACCCTGGGAATTACTTGCCAAGTGGGCGGAGCCAGAGGTAGAGGCAGAGAACAGGAGACCCAGGTTCAAAACCCATCAAAAGCATTTCTATGAACAGGTTGATTATAAAATATCTAATAGCAATCTACAACATGCAGCATCAATATCTGTGTGTGTTCCCTTGCTCTTAAAAAAACTGCCTTCTCTAACTCTGCCAAGAGAACAGGGGCAAATTACATTCAGCTGCTGAAAGGAAAAAATATAACACCCCACAGGGTCCAACCAAGCAACCAGTGATCTAAAGATGGATCATCATTGTGCAAATTGCATCAAGGCATCATCAAAGAAAGAAAAGGGACTATGAAACAAAATCATCCAGACTGGTAAAACTGAACTGCATTCCTTGGATAATTATTTTTCTGCCCCCTCCATTTTGTTGAGAAGTTGGTAAAGTAACTGTAGATTGGGAGATAGGAAGTTAGAATTTGGTGTGTGTAAAATTGTAAAATGCAACCATGACGGGCGGCACGGTGGCACAGTGGTTAGCACTGCTGCCTCACAGCGCCAGAGACCTGGGTTCAATTCCCGCCTCAGGCGACTGACTGTGTGGAGTTTGCACGTTCTCCCTGTGTCTGCGTGGGTTTCCTCCGGGTGCTCCGGTTTCCTCCCACAGTCCAAAGATGTGCATGTCAGGTGAATTGGCCATGCTAAATTGCCCGTAGTGTTAGGTAAGGGGTAGATGTAGGGGTATAGGTGGGTTGCGCTTTGGCGGGGCGGTGTGGACTTGTTGGGCCGAAGGGCCTGTTTCCACACTGTAATGTAATCTAATCTAATCTAATCAAAAAAAAGCACTGTGTGGTCCCTTTAAAAGATTGTGTTTTTTCCTGTACTTAGATTTAATAATGGATGTCTGTGAACTGCAGCTTTAAAGCTTGCGGATGCACAGACAGCACCCAAACTGAAACATGTGTATCGAAATGTAGTACATTCAGCAGGCAAAGCAGCAGTTTTTTTAAAAAATCAAGATAACAGGTTTTGAATTTAGTCATTTTAACCAGCCCCTTAGATACTAAAAACCTATTAAATTTAAATCTGATGGTTTTGACAACATAGGACCAATCCTGTTGTAAGAAACTGATATGTCATCAAGGGATAAAAGAAGGGGGTAGTTGGACAAAGGCCGTAGAGCTAACTGCCACTCACTAGACCTAACAGCTCTTGGCTCTCTCAATCGTCAATGTATTAGACAAAGCACCTTTTAAATAATAATAATGGTACCAACAATGGGGACGATGTTCCTGACAGAAGAACAACGAAGAAGGTATTTAATGTCAGAAGAACAATGGAGGAAGCACAGAACATTCCGGAAGACACATAACCTGGCTGTAATTTCAAGAGACCATATTCTATTTTTTTGTTAGATGACTGGGACTTGTATTTGTTGGAACAGCAAATCATTAGAATCTTGCCTTATTCTGGAATAGTTAGAAGGGATTTGGTTGATTTGTTAATAGTTTAGTTAATTTGTTCACTGTTAGAGTTAGATAAATAAATAAATAGTTAATTATTGCTTGTAAAGGGAGTGTCAGGGATTTATTTAACTACTAGAAATTGCTGAAAAACAGGTTAAACCCCTTCTCTCACTTCTTTTAACAGATTACCTCAGCACTATTTCATTCGGATAATTGATTATTTAGTTGATCAATTCAATGTCTCTCTTCTGAGGCTCAGGTGTTTTCTATTAAGTCTGCTCCCTGTTCAGAAGACGAGGCAGCAGCACACAGCACATGAGGCCCCACCCCCCAAACCCCGTCTGCCCCCAATCCCATCCAACATCGCCCTCCAACACCACCCCTCCACCCGGCCCCAATACATCCATCCGCCCGCCCCCAAACCCATCCAACACCACCCCCCAACCCCGTCCCCTTTGGGGCAGCTGGACTGGACACCAATAGTCAGACTGCTTCTACCTTTCTGCAGTAAGTCTCCTCACACACACACACACACCTGTGTAACTGCAACTTTTTGACAAGTTCCACCTCTGCCTTGTACGGGACAATGTTAGAGAGAATATGTGGGGAAAAGGGGTTTATGTAGAATCCCTTATGTAGAACTCCAGGGAAAGTGTGGGGAGAGGGAGAGAGGCTGGGAGGTCAGTCATTTGGAGATGGTGCCTGGGGACCCATCGATGCCCAGGACTGTTCTCGGCAGATATCGTTTTTAATCAGTGTAAGCAAAATACGCGATCACAGTTGAAACAGCTCTTTCATGTAATGTTTCTGTCGGGACCTTGAGATCTCCTTCGGATAATTGAGATTCCTCTATATAGGGAGAGGCACTCTTCTTTGGGTATTTTGGTTTTAGTTCTCAGAAGGGGATCAGCCTCCACTTTATAACAAATTATAATATGTTTGTTTATCTTTTGTGTATAATTGTTTTAAAAGAGGTAAAGTTCATGTTACATCAATTAAATTCTTGACTATTTCCTGTTCTTTTTTAAATGACAGTTATAGATTAACAATTAATCTAGTCTAGTTTTTGACATTAGTTCAAAACAAATGGATTACGATAAATAGTTATTTGCTCGTAACTGGGGGCAAAGGAAATCGGATATTCTTTTAACCCAAATTCGACAGTTGGACAGAATTGGGCAAATTAGTGTTTTAGTCAAATCTTCACATTTATGACATCTCAGGAATGATTGGAGTTAAATTGCATTGAGTCATGTCACAGCAACAAATGCAATTATATGTTAATAAATTACTTTTATAAAGCAATGCAGAAAAAAACATACCATGCCACACCACAGAAGCACAATCAGATAATGATATCTGCCAAGCAAGGAAGAAATCTCAACAAAGATGACCCGTAGGAAATCGTGTCTCACGAACTTGATTGAGTTTTTTTGAAGAAGTAACAAAGAGGATTGATGAGGGCAGAGCGGTAGATGTGATCTATATGGATTTCAGTAAGGCATTTGACAAGGTTCCCGATGGGAGATTGATTAGCAAGGTTAGATCTCATGGAATACAGGGAGAACTAGCCATTTGGATACAGAACTGGCTCAAAAGTAGAAGGCAGAGGGTGGTGGTGGAGGGTGGTTTTCAGACTGGAGGCCCGTGACCAGTGGAGTGCCACAAGGATCAGTGCTGGGTCCACTACTTTTTGTCATTTACATAAATGATTTGGATATGAGTGTAAGAGGTACAGTTAGTAAGTTTGCAGATGACACCAAAATTGGAGGTGGAGTGGACATCGAAGAGGGTTACCTCAGGATTACAACAGGATCTGGACCATAAGGACCAATGGGCTGAGAAGTGGCAGGTGGAATTTAACTCATAAATGTGACGTGCTGCATTTTGGGAAAGCAAATCTTAGCAGGACTTATTCACTTAATGGTAGGGTCCTAGGGAGTGTTGCTGAACAAAAAGACCTTGGAGTGCAGGTTCATAGCTCCTTGAAAGTGGAGTTGCAGGTAGATAGGATAGTGAAGGCGGCGTTTGGTATGCTTTCCTTTATTGGTCAGAGTATTGAATACAGGAGTTGGGAGGTCATGTTGCGGCTGTACAGGACATTGGTTAGGCCACTGTTGGAATATTGCATGCAATTCTCATCTCCTTTCTATCGGAAAGAGGTAGTGAAACTTGAAAGGCTCAGAAAAGATTTACAAGGATGCTAGCTATAGGGAGAGGCTGAACAGGCTAGGACTGTTTTCCCTGGAGCGTCGGAGACTGAGGGGTGACCTTGTAGAGGTTTACAAAATTATGAGGGGTATGGATAGGGTAAATAGACAAAGTCTTTTCCCTGAGGTTGGGGAGTCCAGAACTAGAGGGCATAGGTTTAGGGTGAGAGGGGAAAGATATAAAAGAGACCTAAGGGGCAACTTTGTCACACAGAAGGTGATACGTGTATAGAATGAGTTGCCAGAGGAAGTGGTGGAGTCTGGTAAAATTGCAACATTTAAGAGGCATTTGGATGGGTATATGAATAGGAGGGGTTTGGAGGGATATGGACCGGGTGCTGGCAGGTGAGACTAGATTGGGTTGGGATATCTTGTCGGCATGGACGGGTTGGACCGAAGGGCCTGTTTCCATGCTGTACATCTCTACGACTCTATGACTAGAGATCTGACCATAAAGGTCAGGTCTGAAAGGAAGCGAGCATGATTACAGAGACAGAGCTAAAGCAATAAAGAAATTCCAAAGCATCTAGCCCTAAGCAGCTGAAGACTTGGATTCCAATAGTGAGGAGAGAATGCAGAAGGGGACAAAGAGACAAAAATGTTGAGTTCTGAGCAGAAAGTGCCTAGCTAGAAGAGTTAGTAGAGTTAGAGATTAAAGGAGAAGGAATGAGCAGATGTATATACCAGGATAAGAATTTTAACTGAGGGACTAAGCAAATGTAATGGAGGAACAAAATCTGCTTGAGGATTGAATAAAGATGGCAGGGTGTTAGATGAGTTGAAGTTTACAAAGTATAGTGGTGAGAGGCAGCAAACAGTATTCTGGAATAGTCAAGTTTAAAAGTGACAGTAGTATGTTCCAGTTCCTAAATGTTCCAGTAGTATGTGAACTAAAGCAAAGTAGCATAAGAGCCATGTTAAGGAAGTGTATTTAATCTTTGCGAGAGTAGTATGGAGTTGAAATCTCAATTTGGTATGAAATTGGATGTCATGGATGTAACCAGTCTGGTTCAACCTAAGACAGTGACAGGGTGGGGAAATGGAATCATCAGCTAAGATGATGGGTTTGACTGAAATCATTGACTGTTGACTTTCTGGTATTTAATGAAAACAAATTACAGCTCATTTGCGATTGTTATTAGAATGTCCTACATGCAAAGTAATGGAGGGATTATGCAAGTGGAGAACAGGGATACACACGGAAGCTAACCCTGTCTCTTCAGTATTATTACCAAGGACAGCATGCAATGATGAAGAAGCCAAAGATAGATTCTCAGGACACGCTTAGAGATGACATAGGATGAAAATGGAAGTTATTCCTGAAGATACTTTGCTAAAATGTGATAGGAAAAAAGAAATCCCTCTTTTTGAGAAAGAGGTAAGAAAATAGCTATCAAGGCTGGGAGAGCAGCTGAGGAGAGGAAACTAGTTGGTTCGTGAACATTGGAAATAAGATAAGTAACAGGCGATTAGCAATTTGGTGGATATGGAATCGGGGAATATTCAAGGTGTGGATAAATTGTTGCTTACTTAAACTGGGATTGATTCGCTACTTGAATGACTTATTTTGGTATCAAGAAAAGTACTGTTCACATGTGTCCATATTGGACTTAGCATTTTATTTAATATTTTGGACAGTAGATAAATCATTTGTGGATTTAACCCATGCCGAGTTTTAATCTGAAGTAACTTGAAGCTTTTTTCCAGTTATATTGTGTGTCATACAGCACGTTCCCTCAGGAGATCAGAGAAATGTGAGAATAGTGGATGCTTCAAAAAATAAGATGCTCTGAATTCAATTTGAGCTGGAATTTTTAAGCTATCAGCTCATATATTCAAAATGGAATGCCACTTCCAATACTTGTTTAAATAATTGGGTGATTATGGTTAGTTACAGATTCGGCACTCTCACATGCTCCTCCATGATTATTTTTTCAATTTCAAAATCTTATAGTCCTGCTTTTTGAAAAATGGTGCATATTGTTGTTACTGTACTATGCATTTTCCAGTATTTGTGATTTTTGAGAAGATTTGTAGCTTGTAGTTGTAAGTTTGCTCGCTGAATTGGAAGGTTTGTTTTCAGACATTTCGTCACCATGCTAGATAACATCAGTGAGCCTCCAATGAAGCGCTGGTGTTCTGTTCCACTTTCTATTTGTGTGCCTTGGTCTGTTAAGGTGCATGATACCATTTCTTGTTCTTTTTCTCAGGGTTGGTAAATGGAGTCAAAATCGATGTGTTTATTGATGGGATTTTGGTTTGAAAGCCTGGCCTCTTGAAATTTCAGTGCGTGTCTCTGTTTAGCCGGACCTAGGATGGATGTATTGCCCCAGTTGAAGTGGAATCCTTCTTCATCTGTTTGGAATGGATACTATTGACAGCGGGTCACGTCTTTTGATGGCTAGTTGGTGTTTGTTTATCCTGGTGGCTAGTTTTCTGCCTGTCTGTCCGAAGTAACGTTCATTACAGTCCTTGCAGGGTATTTTATATATGACATTTGTTTCACTGGTTGTGGGTATAGCATCCTTAAGGTTCATCAGAAGCTGTTTCACTGTGTTGGTAGGTTTTTGGGCTACCATGATGCCAAGGGGTCACAGTAGTCTGGTAGACATCTCAGAGATGTCTTTGATGTATGGTAGCATGACTAGAGTTTCTGGGTGTGTTGTGCCAACTTGTTTTGGTTTGTTGCTTAAAAATCGGCGGACTGCGTTTATCAGGTACCCGTTGTCTTGAATACGCTGTAGATTTATTTTTCTTTTGCCGCTCATAGTTCTTGGGTGCTACAGTGTCTTGTGGCCCATTTAAATAATGTCCTGATGCAGCTTAGTTGTGGGTGTTGGGATGGTTACTCCTGTTGTCGAGTATCTGGTATGTGTCTATTGCTTTCCTGTAGACGCTGAACTGCAGTTCTCCATTAACTGTTCATTCCAGGAAGAGGAGTCTGTTGTTGTTCTCCTCTTTTGTGAAATTTTTGCCAAGGTGTTGTTGATGATGTTGTAGGTTTCCTCTAATTTGTTCCGTTTTGTGATGTCAAAGGTGTCATCCATGTAGCAGACCCAAAGTTTGGGTTAGATCATGGGGAGGGCTGTTTGTTCAAGGCTCTGCATTACTGCTTCTACTAAGCAGCCTGTTATTGGTGATCCCATGGGTGTTCCATTGATTTGTTTGTAGATCTTGTCATTGAAGGTGAAGTGGATAGTGAGGCATGCATCTACTAGCTTGAGGATGTTGACCTTGCTGATAAAGCTGATGCTGTTGGGTGTTTGTGTCCTTGGTTCCTGTAGTAGTGTGGTCAGTGTTTCTTTGGCCAGGCTGATGTTAATTGATATGAGTAGGGCTGCTATGCACCTTAACAGACCAAGACACATAAATAGAAAGCGGGACAGAACACCAGCACTTCACCAGAAGCTCACTGATGACGTTACCTAGCATGGTGACAAAATGCCTGAACACAGCCTGAACCTTCCAACTCAGAGCGCAAACTTACAACCTGATTTTCCAGTATTTTTGGAATGAGGATGTGCATTCTAAGTTGGTATTTTGATTACAACATGTAAGGATAATTATCTTTCCTCATAGGTACCTTGCATCTGTTTGGAATATTTTCCAAAGCCCTAAACTTAACAAACAGCTATTTACAATCATCATTCTCCATTAATAACTAAGATTTGCAGCTTATCAGAAGGCTCCCACAGCATGATGTATAAGAATTGCCATATAAAGCATTAAGATAATTCAACACTTCTAATAGCTCTTCACAAAGCTCTCATAACATATCCAAAACAGACACCAACCTGGAGATAGCAGACTCTTCAGCTGATTCAGGCTTTCTCCAACCTTATCAAAATCAGGTAGTAACTTAGCAAGTTCCGCATCAGAGAATATTTCCTTAAATTTTTCTAAAAATAAAATTAAAAACATATTAATGCATGCACTTCACATTGTTATTCATTATTGTCCGCAGGCAGAAGCAGTTGCAAGAATAAACTATTAGTTGTATGGAGCTATGAAATAATTCAACAAGATCATGGCCGATCTTTCACATTAACTGTACTTTGCCAAACCACTATCATGTCACTTGATTTACTGAATGTTTTAAATCTATTGATTTCAGTTTTCAATGTACTCAAATGACTGAGAATCCAGCTATTAGAGTACAGAATTCCAAACTTCCAAAATCTTCCAACTGAAGAAATTTTCATCATGTCAAATAAAAATGGCCAACCCCTTATCCAAAGATTACGATCCCTAGATTTAGGCTTTTCTTCCAGGAAAAGAGCCACTTAGTTTCTGAGACCATAAGACATCACAACAGAATTAGACTATTCGGATCATCAAGTCGACTTCACCATTAGATCATGACTAACATATTTCTCAACCTGTTCTCCTGCCTTCTTCTTGTAATCAATGATCCCTTTACCAATCAAGAACTTATCTCTGTCTTAAATACACTTAATGATTTGGTCTCCACAGCCGTCTGCATCAATGAGTTCCACAGATTAACTACCTTCTGGCTGAAGAAATTCCTCATCTCACTTCCTTTTGAGATGGCCCTTGAGTCTCAGTTGCTCCTACGAGTGGAAACATCTTCTCTCTCCCCCATCCAGGCCTCTTAGTATTCTGTAAGTTTCAATCAGATCCCTACTCATCATTCTAAACTCCATCAAGTACAGTCCAGATTCCTCAACCACTCCTCCTATTAAAAGCCCTTCATCCCCAGGATCAGTCTTGTAAACCTCTTTTGGATCTCCTCCAAAACCAGTTTCAAGTCAACACAAAGTCAAAGGGATCTCCAGCTGTCCAGTAACCTAATACAGGAAGCAGCTAATAATACTGAAGTATTCTCACAGCTAGCTAAAAGGCAGGGAAAAACTGAATCGCTTCAGATTCATTTACATGTTTTACAGAGAGCTAAATAAACAATTACGGTACAACTTGAGAACAGACGTAAAACCCAAAACACAAACAATATTTTTAAAAATATTAAATGACTAATGATTTGATATTTGGTATTCAATAATTATACAATAACTAATTCAGAACTAGAGGGGGTCTTCGTAGTGATTATCAACTTTGTATACCATTAAAATCTCAGTGACATCTGATCAAACAAACTAAGCTTTTCAAAGGCTTTTAGGGCTCAAAGACTCTTAAAAGAATGGAAGTTCTTGTAAATTCAGTAATTTCTAATTGATTGTATTTTGATTGTACAATATTCACAGAGTGACATCCTTCAAAGCATAAATTAATGACATCAACCTCTAACTCATTTTTAACTGTATTGTGCAAATGCTGGCAGTTTTGCAATTATTCTCACTACAAAATCCAGGTCAATTTTCAAACATACTTTTCTATCTTTTCTATTTGCAGGGATCAATGCTGGGTCCCTTATTGTTTGTGATGTGATGTAAATGAGAATGTTGGAGGGGATATGAGCTTGGTCAGGTATTTGACAGTGAGGAGGAAGGTGTTAGGTTACAGGACAATATAAACAGAGGGGCAGATCCGTGGCAGATGGAATTTCACCTGATAAGCCATGTCGTGATACACTTTGGAAGAAACAGCAAGATAAGGGAGTACTCAACAAATAACAGAAAACGAGGAGGCTCATAGGGACAGAGGGACTTTGGAGTAATAGTCCACAGATGCCTGAAAGGGGCAGGACAGGTAGTTAAGAACGCATAAGAACAAATCATATGGGACACTTGCCTTTATCGATCATGGCACAGATTATAAGAGCAAGGAGGTCACGTTGGGGCCAGCCAGAACTTTAGTTAGACCACAGCTGGAGTACTGTGTACAGTTCTGGTCACCACACAGTAGAAAGGACGTGCATGGGAGAGGGTGTAAAGGAGATACACCAGGTTGCTGCCTGGGATGGAGCATTTTAGATTACATTACAGTATTGAAACAGGCCCTTCGGCCCAACAAATCCACACCGCCCCGCCACAAAGAGAGGCTTGATAAGCTTGGGTTATTTTTTTTGAAGCAGAGAAGGTTGAAGGGGGATCTGATAGAGGCGCATAAGATCATGAAAGGTGTGGGGCAAGTTGAATAGAAAACAACTGTTCACCTGAGTTGAAATGTCAATAACAAGGAGGTTTCGAGGGGAATGGAGAAAAAATGTTTTCACCCAGAGAGAGTGAAGGAGATCTGGAATGCACTGCCTGGGAACGGGCTGAGGCATAAGACGTTAGAACCTTTAAAAAGTACTTGGATGAGCACTTCAACTGTCTAACGTTCAAGGTTTTGGGCCTAGTGCAGGAAAGTTGGGCACTTTCGGCAGTACAGACTCAATAAGCCGAAGAGCCTCTTCTGTGCTGAATGATTCTACAAAAAAGACCACAGCAAGAATGGACTCCATTAAAAGTTAAAGTTACAGCATGACAATCAAAACAACTGAAAATAGTTGAACATATTTTGAACAAATACTACAGCTGTAATACTTTTGTACATACAGTCATTCCTGCATATCGGCAAAGGTTCCATTCCTGAGAAACCCCACAAATGATGAATTAGCGAGCATGGAGTTCATGTAAAATCAAGTGAAAAATCGCAGATATGCAAGCTTTTCCCACAGATGTTGAATTTTGTCGATACTTATTTTTTGGCACAGATAGGCAAATTCACAAATCAGAATTTCATAGATAGCAAGGATTTACTGTATAACCATAATAAAATCAGCTCACCAAAGTTTATATGTTCATCGAGGTCCCAGATAAAATCTGGAATTATCCATTTGTACGCTGTTAGATCTGGCATCATTTCTTTCCATTGGTCATATGTCTAACAAATGAAAATGCACAAGAAACTTTCTTAGAGTCATAGAGCTGTACAGCCTGGAAACAGACCCTTCAGTCCAACCTGTCCATGCCAGTCAGATATCCTAAACTAATCTCATTGCCCTTGTAGGCATTAGACCCATATCCCTCCAAACCTTTTCAATTCATATACCCATCCAGATACCTTTTAAATGTTGTAATTGTATCAGTCTCCACCACTTCCTCTGGTAGCTCTTTCGATATACGCACCATCCTCTGCATGACAAAGGGGACCCTTAGGTCCCTTTTAAATCATTCTCATTTCACCTTAAACCTATGCCCTCTAGTTTTGGACACCCCCACTCCAGGGAAAAGACTGTGTAGAGTTTGCACATTCTCCCATTGTCTGCGTGGGTTTCCTCCGGGTGCTCCAGTTTCTTCCCACAGTCCAAAGATGTGCAGGCACCATAGTGTTAGGTGTATTAGACAGAGAGAAATGGGTCTGTGTGGGTTACTCTTCGGAGGGTCGGTGTGGACTTGTTGGGCCGAAGGATCCGTTTCCACACTGTAGGGAACCTAACCTAATCATCTATCCTAACCATTCCCTTTAATGATTTTGTCAACCTCTACAAGGTCACCCCTCAGTCTCTGACACACCAGGGAAAATAGCCCCAGCCTATTCAACCTCTCCCTATAGCTCAAAACCTCCAACCCTGGCAACATCCTTATAAATCTTTTCTGAACCCTTTCAAGCTTCACAACATTCTTCCTATAGAAAAGCTGCAAGTATTCAGGTCAGAAAATAAAAAACAAAAACAAGCAAAGTATTAAAGAAATGAAGACATATTTAATAGCAATTATGAAATATCACATATCTTTACATAATCAACTGGAGGACGTATTACTGGCTAAGTTTAAACTTCAGACTTCGTCATGCCTTTGAAGTAGGAAGCACAGTCACAAAAATAATCCTGAAAAGCTCAAGAAAATACCATTATTCTTATCAGTCCTTTTTTTTTAGTATTTTCATTATATATTTTGTACTGTAAGTATCTGACATACCTTCTTTGCTGTATAACCACCACCTACTGCTGATCCCAGTACAAGATAGCGAATTTTTAACAGTCGGGTTGCCAATCTAGCTAGAATGAAACTTCTATAGGGATAGTATTCAACTTTCAAAGGAAGTGGCTTGGCTGCCCTCAGTGAAAACCTCTTGAAAGTGGAGTATGGCCGAGCTGCAGAATTCCAGTGTAGCTTGCGAGAATTAATGCATGGTGTATTAAGGTGATGAATTGTTCGTGACAACGAGTACAGTCTTTGAGCAGGGAACTTCATTTTAATATCAACAGTGCTTCACAGGGTTTGCCAGAACGCTAAAGGTAGAACAAAACAAAGAAAAATAAGCATCAGTGCTACACAAATACAATGGGCTTATCATAATAAGGACAACTTAAAAGCTGTCATACTGCAGAAAATATCTTGGTTAACACAGGTTTGTGATTAAGTTCAAGCATGCAGAGAGAAAGCAATTCGTAAATCTTGTTCAATCAATCATTCCAAATATCACTGTCAAACAGTGATGGGCTACCAAAAAGGGTGAAGGAAACTTTCCCTTTGTGTTACTGTCTAATAACTTAAGAACTCAAGCAGTTGGACAGATGTTTTCAAGTGTAAGGGCACATAATGACAGCGATCTTGAGCAGTTGAATTCAACTGCATAATAGAATTGAAATGTGAATACCAGCAATGCTTTCTAATACTAATTCATTTCATTGATGACCCAAATCTAGAAAACAAAACACATTCTCATCTTTGTCCATTGAGAAATGAGCTTTATGGGCCAATTGATTTTTTTTTCTGTATCCCTGTCTTCTCATCCTTACATTCTAATACCATGCACTATAAGTAAAAATGTTCTCATTTATTTAAAATGAATTAGATTTTACCAACAACAGATCACTCATCTCATTACTGCACTCAGTTACTACTTCTTAAAAGCCTTACGTGAATCAGAATCAGTCAGTTAGATCAGTGAACACTAACATTTAGTGCCACAGAGGCTAGAATCTATCAAAGGCTGGCATCCTACAATTTGCTGTGAAAAAGATGTGATGTTAATGATAGTGATGCTGAATCATGCACAAAATACTGCTATTTCTGAGGAATGGCAGACTGCGTTTAAATGTAAAGATCCATAGGTTGCTGTTCCACATGCTTTGCTTTACTACTAGCTGCATTAAAACACACCATCTTGTTATTGGTAAATGACTGAAATTCATGACATGGTGTAAAGTGACTATATTCACAGGGATCACAAAATAACTCAAAGTTAGTTGGCAAACACATAAAAGTAAAATTAGAATATTAAACAATTTCATTTCAGCTGCCTTAGGCTTCATTTTCCTAGCACAGAGATTACTATACACTGTTTTGATTTTCACTTACTGCTAATATCCACAGAAGTTTGTTTCTTAAATATACCATCATCTTTTACAAGGATTGGCAAGAGTGTGTGGTGCTAATTAAGTATCCTTCCTAACCCTTGTTATTCCACCACAAGATCAAAACAAGACAACTGGTACCGCAAGATAATCAAGTTCATGGTAAACAAGAGGAAGACCAAATGGAACATTTGTACAAATAACAAGCATGCAACTTTCATACAATCTAGAGTTAAAAATATGCAATCTCCATTCGCAATAATTAAGCATCACAACAACACACAGTTAAATATTCATTTCAAATAATTATTACCTAGAGCAACACAGATTTACAGAGTGATCTCATTTAATTCATCCAAATCTAGAGAACAAGGTAACAATTCCATTTTTATTTTCAAGTGCACTTTAAGTGCTAGTCTTGCCAAAGAAGAAAATGAGAAAAGAAAAAAAAGGTGCTAATAGTAAAGTCAGCTCCCATTAAGAACAGTAGATTTACAGTCAAAGATATGAAAGTGTTTCTGCCAATCAACAAAACCATCTTGATATTTCGGACGTCATGCTTTGTGATGCAAATCTTCAAAGAACCAAATGTTATTACATCATAAAGCACAATATCAATGCTGCACAAAACTGACCTCCAGTTCATGCTCAGTGTACCTGATTAAGCAGTAATTTACCAGAAAAACATAGAAATTAAAAATTAGAAATAAAACTTAAATTTAAAAATTTAACTTTTATACAGAATGCAGTATTAATAAATCAAAAGCAGTCTGGTTAAAACACAAGTAACAGAATAGTGAACAAGAAATCTGGTGAATTTATTTTCTAAGCTATCAGTGCTACTCATAACTAACATTAACCCAGCAAATATCTTGAACCATTTTCCACACTACCTCTGTCTTTCACTTTCTTTATTCAGTCACAGATCTGTGTACATAGTTAGAATTACCATTTCTAACACATTAAAAGTGTTGTGAATCAGGGAAAGATGCATCACTGAAATTTTATAGCATACATTGCCTTTGAGGTTCAGCATTGACCATTATAGTCTACCAATGCATATGGTGAAAGGAAGGGAAGGAAAAGACTGAATAATCAACAAAGTCTAACCAAGGTTCATGATGCCTGGAGTACAAAGATGAGATGATTCCCACATGTTGGGAGTAAGGCTACCTCCTGGGGAGATTAGAAATTACATAAAATGCCAGCATCAAAAAGGGGAAAGCAATCACTGGATTCGCAACAAAGTGAAACTAAAACAGTCAATAACATTCAAAATTGCTCAATTGTTCCTAACCAGACTTTACAAATAACAAATTTTGACACTGTTCATAACTTAAAAAATTAATACTTATTAAAAATGTAACTTTAGCTGAACACAGATAAGCAACAAGGCAATCTAAGATCTTTGATCGAAGTCCAAACTTCTTTGATCGTAAACCCCCACTGGCACACACAGGTAAGAGATAAATTAGAAAATAAAATAAAAACAAAATAGTTTTCCATTTCAATGACGAACACCAGACCTTCATGAAGTTGGATAATAGGGTGAATTACAGATACACAGGACTGTATGTTTTGCTTAAATTTCAAAGTTACTAGTCAATGCAAACAGATTCCACAGACCTCTGGAGACATTTGCTTATTTCTTACAGACTAGGATCTTTCCCTCAGAACTTTCAAAACATCGATTTCTGAAGAATAATTATCAAGCAAAAACCAAAAAAAAACCCAGTCCTGAAGCTTTCAAAAACAAAACAGTCTCCTGCCCAAACCCATTCACTGCAAACAATTTTTTTTCTTCTCATCGCCATTGGTTCTTTGGGAATTCACCTTAAATCAGGTTGTCTGGTTCTTGACCCTTCCATCAACAGACCAGTTTCCCTCCATCTTTCATGCTTTGACCTTTCAACAGCATAGGCACCCTCTATCAAGTGATTTCAATAACTGGAAAAATATGAAGATTTGGGGGGGAAAAGGGAAGGTAAGCAGAGATTGGTAAAGCAGATGTTGTTTAAGCAAACATTGCAAATTTTCTGAACAACATATGACTTGCACTGATAGGCAGAGGGCCCAAAATCAATCTCCTCTTGATGTCCTACATGTCCCTGGCTTATTTACACTCATTGACAAGAGTAATATTGAGGCAACAAAAATAGTCTTGTAGGCCTGGAAGTCTTGTAGGCCTGAATCTCCCACTGGCTGTGCAGGTTTTTCCAGAGCAAATCACACAAAACATTAAGGAATTTAAAATGAACTTTAGATTCAGCCCAAATCCAGTTTCAGTGATGCTTTGCATTAGTTCAAAAACTTATGTGACTAACTGGCCCTGCTAACAAATCTAGTCAAACCCTAAATCAATCACCATCTTGAGTTTCTGTTAACAGGTCCTTTCATAATACCTCAAAGGCACTAAGGTCAGTCAGGATTGACAATTGCACATCATTGAAACTTGGAAATGATTGAAAATGAATTTTATCAGTATACACAATTATTTATAATCAGGCCACTAAAAGATAAATCTATTTTAGCTATGAACTGAGTAACTGCAAACTTTAATACATTATAATATTATTTACACATCTTTAAAGTAAATATTATTTTAAAAAAGTATATTAATCAGCCCACAAAGCTGGCTGCCTCTAGACATTTCCAGTAAGTCTCAGACAGAAGTGAATTAATCACCACCTGAAATGTCACACGACTTGCATTGTCCAGACATTCCAGCCAAACCAACGAAAAGGAACCCCATATGGAGTGTAAGCATTTGAGGGGGAAGCAAAGACCCAGTCATATTATTATCCAGAGACCCAGATCACGTTCAGGGGAATAGTCTTATCATGGCAGATATTAGAATTTAAGTTCCATAAAAAAAATCTGATATTAAAGAGTCGAATGGTGATCATTAATCCATTGTCGATTGTTGGAACAACTCATTTGGTTCACTCGTAGAGTCACAGAGATGTACAGCATGCAAACAGACTCTTTGGTCCAACCCGTCCATGCTGACCAGATATCCCAACCCAAACTAGTCCCACCTGCCAGCACTCGACCCATATCCCTCCAAACCCTTCCTATTCATATACCATCCAAATGCTTCTTAAATGTTGCAATTGTACTAGCCTCCACCACATCCTCTGGCAGCTCATTCAATACACGTACCACCCTCTGCGTGAAAATGTTGCCTCTTGGGTCCCTTTTATATCTTTCCCCTCTCACCCTAAACCTATGTCCTCCGGTTCTGGACTCCCCCACCCCAGAGACAAGACATCGTCTATTTATCCTATCCATGCCCCTCATAATTTTGTAAACCTCTATAAGGTCACCCCTCAGCCTCCAATGCTCCAGGGAAAACAACCCCAGCCTATTCAGCCTCTCCCTGTAGCTCAGGTCCTCCAACCCTGGCAACATCCTTGTAAATCTTTTCTGAACCCTTTCAAGTTTCACAACATCTTTCCGATAGGAAGGAGAGCAGAATTGCACACAATGCTCCAACAGTGGCCTCACCAATGTCCTGTACAGCTGCAACATTACCTCCCAACTCCTGTACAAAAGGTAGTGGGTCTAGCACCGATCCTTGTGGCACTCCACTGGTCACAGGCCTCCAGTCTGAAAAGCAACTCTTCACCACCACCCTCTGTCTTCTACCTTTGAGCCAGTTCTGTATCCAGATGGCTAGTTCTCCCTGTATTCCATGAGATCTAACCTTGTTAACCAGTCTCCCATGGGGAACCTTGTCGAATGTCTTACTGAAGTCCATATAGATCACATCTATTGCTCTGCTCTCATCAACCTTCTTTGTTACTAAATGAATATCCTTTAGGGGAGGAAACTGCCATCCTTACCTGATCTGGCCTACATGTGACTCCAGACCCACAGTAACCCCACAGCTTGACTCTTAACTGCCCTCTAGGCAATTGGGAATAGGCAATAAATGTTGGCCTAGCTGGCAACGCCCTCATCCCATAAACGAATGCTCAGAGCAAAGAAATCCATGCATTTATGCTTGATTTAGTGCTAATGACTCCACAGATTCTGTTAAAAGCCATTAAAGATTTTAACAGATCAAAACCCACCTTCTTAGTTGTGCGACTAAGGTGGAAGCCCCCGTCACTTAAATGAAATGGGTTTGTTTAAATTATCGAAGTTTATGTGCAAACCCTGACTTCTGCAAAAAATTCTGCATTCTCATACAAAACAAACAAATTCCCAGCGTACAATTGCTACACCTTAATCAGCCATTTGACTACATCTATGTGCCTGTGAAAGGGACTTTTTTGTACAGGCCAGTGAAATAATTTCCAATGGACTCTGAAATTAACGTGAACATAGAACATTACAGCACAGTAGGCCCTTCGGCCCTTGATGGTTCCACAGGTTGACGCAACAATCTGAAGCCCAGTGAGCCTGACTTCGGTGGTGGGCAAGTTGTTGGAGGGAATCCTGAGGGACAGGATGATTAGGGATAGTCAACATGGCTTTGTGCATGGGAAATCATGTCTCACAAACTTGATTGAGTTTTTTGAAGAAGTAACAAAGAGGATTGATGAGGGCAGAGCAGTAGATGTGATCTATATGGACTTCAGTAAGGCATTCAACAAGGTTCATCATGGGATACTGATTAGCAAGATTAGATCTCAAGGAATACAGGGAGAACTAGCCATTTGGATACAGAACTGGCTCAAAGATCGAAGACAGAGTGGTGGTGGAAGGTTGTTTTACAGATTGGAGGCTTGTGACCAGTGGAGCGCAACAAGGATCAGTGCTGGGTCCACTTCTTTTCGGCATTTATATAAATGATTTGGATGTGAGCATAACAGGTATATGCTCACCTGTTATCAGTTTGCAGATGACACCAAAATTGGAGGTGTAGTGGACAGCAAAGAGGGTTACCTCAGATTACAACAGGATCTTGACCAGATAGGCCAATGGGCTGAGAAGTGACAGATGGAGTTTAATTCAGATAAATGCGAGGTGCTGCATTTTCGGAAAGCAAATCTTAGCAGGACTTATACACTTAATGGCAAGGTCCTCGGGAGTGTTGCTGAACAAAGAGACCTTGGAGTGCAGGTTCATAGCTCCTCGAAAGTGGAGTCGCAGGTAGATAAGATAGCGAAAAAGGCGTTCGGTATGCTTTCTTTTATTGGTCAGAGCATTGAGTAGGATATTGGTTAGGCCGCTTTTAGAGTATTGCATGCAATTCTGGTCTCCTTCCTGTCAAAAAGATGTGAAACTTGAAAAGGTTCAGAAAATATTTACAAGGATATTGCCAGGGTTGAAGGATTTGAGCTATAGGGAGATGATCAGTCCAGGGCTGTTTTCCCTGGAGCATAAGAGGCTGAGGGGTGACCTTATAGACGTTTATAAAATCATGAGGGGCATGGATTTGTAGGGATATGGGCCAGGTGCTGGCGCGTGGGACTAGATTGGGTTGGGATATCTGGTCGGCATGGACAAATTGGACTGATCTCTTTCCATGCTGTACATCTCTATGGCTCTATGACTCTCTGTAACCTACAACATGCTTCATTACTATCCACAACTCCACCAACCTTAATGTCATCCGCAAATTTATGCACCCATCCTTCTACGGCCTCATCTCGGTCATTCATAAAAATGACAAACAGTAATGGCCCCAAAACAGATCCTTGCAGTACACCACTAGTAACTGAACTCCAGGATGAACATTTCCCATCAACCACCACCCTCTGTCTTCTTTCAGCTCGCCAACGTCTGATCCAAACTACCACATCACCCTCAATCCCATGCCTCCGTATTTTGTGCAATAGCCTACCATGGTGAAACTTATCAAATACCTTACTGAAATCCATGTGCACCACATCAACTGCTTTACCCTCATCCACCTATTTGGTCACTATCTCAAGGAATTTAATAAGGTTTGTGAGGCACAACCTACCCTTCACAAAACAGTGTTAACTATCCCTAATTAACTTATTCCTCTTTAGATGATTATAAATCCTATTTCTTATAAACTTTCCCATCACTTTAACCACAACCGAAGTAAGGTTCACTGGCTGACAATTATCAGGGTTGTCTCTACTCCTCCTCTTGAACAAGGGGACAACATTTGCTATCCTCCAGTCTTCTGGCAGAATTCCTGTAGATATGATGACAAAGATGAAAGCCAAAAGGCTCTGCAATGTCCTCTCTGGTTTCCCAGAGAATCCAAGGAAAAAAATCCCATCCGGCCCAAGGGACTTATCTATTTTCACACTTTCTAGAGTTGCTAACTCTTCCTTGCAAACGTCAATCCCGTCTCATCTAGTAGCCAGTATCTCAGTATTCATCTCGACAACACTGTCTTTTTCGATTGCGAATACTGATGAAAAATATTCATTTAGCGCTTCCCCATCTCCTCAGACTCCATGCACAACTTCCCCCTACTATCCTTAATTGGCCCTTATCTTTCTCTAGCCAAATTTTCTCTAACCAACGCCAATATCTTGGAGTTTAATTAATTTGTAATTTCTCACCTTTCCTTATTATTTGTTCTGTGTTGAACATGTGCATGAGAGTGAGAGAGAATGTGGCAGATACTATGAACCAACTAGCATTTTGAATGCAGTAATAAACATAACTTTAGAATCATACAGCATTTGGCCCAATACATCCATGCCGACCAGGTTTCCTAAACTGAACTCGTCCCATTTGTCTACTTTTAGCCCATATCTTTCTAAACTTTGCCTATTCATATGCCTGTCCAAATGACTTTTCAATATTACCATTTCCTCTGGCAGCTCACTTTATGGATGCAGCACCCTCTGTGTGAAAAAGTCACCCCCAAGTCCCTTTTAAATCTTTCCCTTTTCATTTTAAACCTATGCCCTCTAGTTCTGGACTCTCCTAACCTGGAGAGACCTTGACTATTCATCTTATCGATACACCCCATCAACTTCTATAAGTTTTCTATGCTCCAGGGAAAGAAGTCCCAGCCTATCCAGCCTCCCCTTCTAAGTCAAACCCTCCAGTCTTGATAAACATCCTTGTAAATCTTTTTTGCACCCTTTCCAGTTTAATAACATCCACCCTACAGCAGTGTGAGCAGAATTGTATGCAGTACTCCAAATGTGGCTTTACTAATATCTTGTACAGCTGTAATATGACCTCCCACCTCCTGTACTCATTGCTCTGACCGATGAAGGCAAGCATGCCAAACACCTTCATCGCCACTGTGATGCCACTTTCAAGGAACTATGTACTTACACCTCTAGGTCTCTTTATTTGACAACACTCCCCAGGACCCTACCATGACCTTTTTTAAACCATAAATAATTTGTTATGTGTCATTTTAAATTGCTGACAGGGTTTGGGGAAACACACTATGGCCTACTTTTAAAAGGGCAAAGGGAAAACAAGAAAATTAAAAGCCACCTGTGATATCAACTGCAGAGAAAATCATTAAAAATAAATAACTTCATCTGTTCTTGCTTGTGACAGAAGTTGGGGGTTTGACTGGTACTGGAATCAATAAAACTAGCCACAAGTTTCACCAAAGTGCACAAAAATCTGAGGAGAATCCAAATTTTCAAATGAGCCTTAATTGGATACTGAAAGAAACCCATGAGAAACCAAGGAAGGAAAATTCAGTGGCTGAAATTATCTTCAAGATAAAGAAATACAACCTTAAATTCTCATAATTCCTTTCTCAGAACAACATAGTAAATTTTGCTGCCAATATATTTAGAAAAGCAAAAGGTAACTGTAGACATACCAGCTTCTCTAAACCTACGACCATTGAGATTTGTGGTTAGAATATGAAGCAAATAGACCTGAGATGCTCCAGATAACTTGACAAGCAGTTAGACCTCATTCATTAGCCAAGCAGACATAAGAGTCAGACCAAAAACTGATACAAAGTCCTGCACCCAAAATAATTACCCTAGCTCTACAATGGAGGATGGAGCAGAAAAGGAGAGACAGAGTTTAAACACCAAGTGTGCATTACAGCAGCAAGTGAGAGAAAGGGAGAACAAGTTGAGAGAAAGACGGAAGGGAGGGAGTGTTTCAGTAAAAAGAGGGAAGCTCAGAAAAGGAAATGAGAGAGTAGTAGTGAAAAAGTGCTGGAGATGAAAATAAAAGTTCAAGAAGACAGCGATGACATAAATAGATCAAAATGTAACAAGAGGCAGATGCCAAATTACAGCATGATGGTTTTGGAAGGTCCCAGGCACTGAGCCCTAAAATTCCAGAAGAGTTGAAGGAGACTGAAGAAATAAAGGTTAAGCAGAAAGGTTCTGTTCACTTATCATGTGCTGAAAAGGTCTTTCAAAGGAAAATTACCAGATATAATGTGACACCATGCCATACAGAGGTAGAAGGACAGGTGAGCAAAAGCTTGGCCAGAGGTAGAAAGCCAGGATGGTTTGGAGAGAGAATCCAAGAGTTTAAAATCTAAAAGCAGAAGACACTGGCACTAACAGTGGAGCAAAGAAAATCATGGAAGTTAAAGCAGCCAGAATTTGAAGACTTGTAGATATGAATAAGGAGATTTACACTATATTTAGAATCATAGAGTTCTACAGGACTGAAACACACCCTTAGGTCGAACTCATCCATGCCGACCAGATATCCTAAATTAATCTCGTCCCATTGACAGCATTTGTCCCATATTCCTCTAAATCCTTTGTACTCATGCACCCATCCAGATGTCTTTTAAATGTTGTAATTGTACCGATCTCAACCACTTCCTCTGTAGCTTATTCCATATACACACCACCCTCTGCATAAAAAAGTTGCCCCTTAGATTTAAAAGGGACCTTTCTTCTTTCACCTTAAACCTATGCCCTCTAGTTCTGGACTCCCCTGCCTGGGAAAAAGACCTTGACTATTTACCTTATCCATGCCCCTCATAATTTTATAAACTCCATAAGGTCATCCTTCAGCCTCCAATGCTCCAGAGAAAATGAGCCAAGCCTATTTAGACTCTCGCTCTAGCTCAAATCCTTGTCAACATCCATGTCAATCTTTTCTGAACCCTTGCAAATTTAATAATATCTTTTTTCTTGCAATATTTTACCTGAATAGATTTGTTCATCACCTTTGTTCTGCATTTTGAATATGAACTTTGCCTTCCCAATTTCTTATTGTACCTCACTCCCTTTACAGCTCAAAGATGTGTATATTTTACTTCTCCTGATAAGACCATCAGTTCCTTTGTTTACTGTTTAACCTCTTGGCCTTTGACATTTTTTTAGTCCATCAGCTATGCAGATCCCTCACCTCACTTCAAAGTGATTTGAAATGCTCCTTCACTGGTTGTTGCAATCTTCTGTGTTCTTGCTGTTTCTGTTTCAAAAGTCTTTTCATGCAATATTTTTAATTTTAGTTCTGCAACCAGTACTGGTATTTGTCAAAACGCAGTCCTGCTTATTCCATATTTTATTTGAAATAATATATCAATTTTCCCTCAAAGTATCAACTCTCGTGTGCATCGAATTTTGAAGAGGTATTGAATGTTCAGCGCACAATCTTTCTTCATAAATTGAATCAAACAGAATGTTTTCACACAAGAGGTTGAGTCTGTGATTAAGAAAGCGAATGCAATGTTGTCTCTTATCTCAAGAGGGTTGGAATATAAAAGCAGAGATGTACTACTAAGACTTTATAAAGCTCTGGTTAGGCCCCATTTGGAGTACTGTGTCCAGTTTTGGTCCCCACACCTCAGGAAGGACATACTGGCACTGGAACGTGTCCAGCGGAGATTCACACGGATGATCCCTGGAATGACAGGTCTAGCATATGAGGAACGGCTGAGGATACTGGGATTGTATTCGTTGGAGTTTAGAAGATTAAGGGGAGATCTAATAGAAACGTACAAAATAATACATGGCTTTGAAAAGGTGGATGCTAGAAAATTGTTTCTGTTAGGCGAGGAGACTAGGACCCGTGGACACAGCCTTAGAATTAGAGGGGGTCATTTCAGAACGGAAATGCGGAGACATTTCTTCAGCCAGAGAGTGGTGGGCCTGTGGAATTCATTGCCACGGAGTGCAGTGGAAGCCGGGACGCTAAATGTCTTCAAGGCCGAGATTGATAGGTTCTTGTTGTCTAGAGGAATTAAGGGCTACGGGGAGAACGCTGGCAAGTGGAGCTGAAATGCGCATCAGCCATGATTGAATGGCGGAGTGGACTCGATGGGCCGAATGGCCTTACTTCCACTCCTATGTCTTATGGTCTTATGGTCACTGCACTTGCAATTCTAATGTTAAAGCTGACACTAATTCAAAATCTGAGAGATATTTCGGTATTATCCAGATATCCAAAATAATGAAGTAATTCCAGTCTGAGAAACAAAACTTGGAAGCGGTAAAAGCAACAACAGCTCTGAACAATAAAGTTTATGTTGTGTCACCTTTAAGTGCAGCAAGAAATACTCCCATTCGTTGTAATGCAGTTTCTAGTCATATAATTAGCAACTTCTTTTTCTCCCAACAGGACAAAAGCATAATTGCCCCTCCAAAGAACTAGGATAAACAGTGGCCCGAATGACCTCTGCACTGCTACAAATTTCTATGATTATATATTTCACGTTATCAATATGCCAAGACTTCCATTAAAAAATAAAGTTTGCTGGAAACTTTCCCAGCATCTCACACTCCAAGATTATGATCAACCAAGCCAGATTAAAGACACACTCCACTCTGTCACAACTATAATTCTTAGTCACAGATTTTCTTTCCCACATTGCCATCCAAAGCAAAGCTGCTAATCAAAAATTGAGTGTGTTCAGCCTTCTGTCATAAACAACACTGGACAAGCTCTAGAAGTGAAAGGCTAGACTTGGCACCAGATACCAAAAACAAACTTTTAATTAGATTTAGCTGTAAGACTGTAAAACCAAAATGTGAAGGACAATAGGGTGCATCCTCAACATGACCTTTCAAAAACTGATTGGGGACAGATGTTTGCAGATAAAGGGATGGCTGGAAAGTGGGAAGCCTTCAGAAATGAGATAACAAGAGTCCAGAGACAGTATCTTCCTGTTAGGTTGAAAGGAAAGGCTGGAAGATGTAGGGAATGCTGGGTGACTAAAGAAATTGAGGGCTTGGTTAAGAAAAAGAAGGATGCATATGTCAGATATAGGCAAGTTGGATCGAGTGAAGCCTTAGAAGAGTATAAAGGCAGTAGAAATATACTTAAGAGGGAAATCAGGAGGGCAAAAAGGGGAAATGAGATAGCTTTGGCAAATCGAGTTAAGAAGAAACCAAAGGGATTTTACAAATACATTAAGCACTAGGGACCCCAAAGATCAGCAAGGCAGCCTTTGTGTGGAGCCACAGGAGATGGGGGAGAAACTAAACGACTACTTTGCATCAGTATTTACTGTGGAAAAGGACTTGGAAGATATAGGATGTAGGGAAATAGATGGTGACACCTTGGAAAATGTCCACATTACAGAGGAAGAAGTGCTGGATGTCTTGAAACGGGTAAAGGTGGATAAATCCCCAGGACCTGATCAAGTGCACTCTAGAACTCTGTGGGAAGCTAGAGAGGTGATTGCTGGGCCTCTTGCTGAGATATTTGTATCATCGATAGTCACAGGTGAGGTGCAGGAAGACTGGAGGTTGGCTAACATGATGCCACTGTTTAAGAAGGGTGGAAAGGACAAGCCAGTGAGCCTGACATTGGTGGTGGACAAGTTGTTGGAGGGAATCCAGAAAGACAAGGTGTGCCTGCATTTGGAAAGGCAAGAACTGATTAGGAATAGTCAACATGGCTTTGTGCGTGGGAAATCATGTCTCACAAACTTGATTGAGTTTTATGAAGAAGTAACAAAGAGGATTGATGAGGGCAGAGTGGTGAACATGATCTATATGGACTTCAGTAAAGCGTTAAATAAGGTTCCCCATGGGAGACTGATTAGCAAGGTTAGATCTCATGGAGTTCAGGGAGAATGTGCCATTTGGATGTAGAACTGGCTCAAAGATAGAAGACAGAGGGTGGTGGTCTGTGACCAATGGAGTGCCACAAGGATCGATGCTGGGTCCACTACTTTTCATCATTTATATAGATGATTTGGATGTGAACATCGGAGGTATAGTTAGTAAGTTTGCAGCTGACACCAAAATTGGAGGTGTCGTGGACAGCAAAGAAGGTTACCTCAGATTACAACGGGAACTTGATCAGATGGGCCAATTGGCTGAGAAGAGGCAGAAGGAATTTAATTTGTATAAATGCGAGGTGCTGCATTTTGGGAAAACAAATCTTAGCAGGACTTATACACTTAGTGGTAAGGTCCTAGGGAGTGTGGCTGAACAAAGAGACCTTGG
This sequence comes from Chiloscyllium punctatum, assembly GCF_047496795.1. NCBI lineage: Eukaryota > Metazoa > Chordata > Chondrichthyes > Orectolobiformes > Hemiscylliidae > Chiloscyllium > Chiloscyllium punctatum. The sequence goes on from NC_092744.1 coordinate 42,670,403, forward strand.
AGTGCAGGTCCATAGGTCTTTGAAAGTGGGGTCACAGGTAGATAGGATAGTGAAGGCAGCGTTTGGGTAAGCTTTCCTTTATTGGTCAGAGTATTGAGTACAAGAGTTGGGAGGTCATGTTGCGGCTGTTCAGGACATTGGTTTGGCCACCTTTGGACTATTGTGTGCAATTCTGGTCTCCTTCCTATCGGAATGATGATGTGAAACTTGAAAGGGTTCAGAAAAGATTTACAAGGATGTTGCCAGGGCTGGAAGATTTGAGCTAAAGGGAGAGGTTGAATAGGCTGGGACTGTTTTCCCAGGTTTATAAAATCACGAAGGACAAGGATAAGATAAATAGGCAAAGTCTCTTCCCTGGGTGGGGGAGTCCAGAACTAGAGGGCATAGGTTTAAGGGTGAGAGGGGAAAGATATAAGAGAGAACTAAGGGGCACCTTTTTCATACAGAGGGTGGTACGTGTATGGAAAAGGCTGCCAGAGGAAGTGGTGGTGACTCGTACAATTGCAACATTTAAAAGGCATCTGGATGGGCATATGAATACAAAGAGTTTGGAGAGATATGGGCTAGATGCTGGCAGGTGGGACTAGGTTGGGCTGGTGTATGGTCGGCATGGATGAGTAGGACCGAAGGGTCTGTTTCCGTGCTGTACATCTGTGACTCTATGACACTGAAACAATGTTTGAGAGTACACTTTCAAACACTGAAGAGCAATTGAACAACAGATGAGAGAGAAGTCATTTGTAGGTCATTTGTTGGATTGTTGGTTATGGGTCTATGTGCAAATCTGCAGTCTCGTTTATGGACGTGACAGTACCAATGATGAAATTATTTGGTGTCAACAGTACTTCAAACTATACAGCCTGCTAAGTCGACAAACGTTCAAGCATTTTTAGTGTTGAATAACTTTTCTGACAATTACTTTACACAATTATATATATATAAATATCGACAAACAAAAATCTATTTGCATGGCTGATGAAATATTTTAGAGAAAGTTTAATTGAAAAGAACTTGATCTTACAAGATGAATTAAAGTGGTGGTCCACCACCCAAATTGGGAAGTTGGGTCATGGAAGAAAATTTCCAATACTAATACTCTGACTGGCTATGTCATAGAGATGTACAGCATGGAAACAGACCCTTCGGTCCAAACCGTCTATGCCAACCAGATATCCCAACCCAATCTAGTCCCACCTGCCAGCACCCGGCCCATATCCCTCCAAACCCTTCCTATTCATATACACATCCAAATGCCTCTTAAATGTTGCAATTGTACCAGCTTCTACCACATCCTCTGGCAGCTCATTCCATACACGTACTACCCTCTGCGTGAAAAAGTTGCCCCTTAGATCTCTTTTATATCTTTCCCCTCTCACCCTAAACCTATGTCCTCGAGACCTGGACTTCCCGACACCAAGGAAAAGACTTTGCTTATTTACCCTATCCATGTCCCTCATAATTTTGTAAACCTCTATAAGGTCACCCCTCAGCCTCCGACGCTCCAGGGAAAACAGCCTCAGCCTGTTCAGCCTCTCCCTGTAGCTCAGATCCTACAATCCTGGCAACATCCTTGTAAGTCTTTTCTGAACCCTTTCAAGTTTCACAACATCTTTCCGATAGGAAGGAGACCAGAATTGGTGTCATTAACTAACAGCTTCTGACAGCTAGTCCAAACCATCACAAACCATAAGCAAAAACAGAAATTGCTGGAAAAAAAAACTCAGCAGGTCTGGCAGCATCTGTGGAGAGAAAACAGAGTCAACGTTTCGGGTCAAGCAACTAGAGGGACTGGTAAAAGGACGACAAATGAAGGTAGAATCCAGAGACAAGGGAGGTGTCACTCACAGTAGATTCTGCGTTTTGCTGCTGGTCACTGATACCTATTAGAAATACAGACGTCCGGACACACTGCAAGGACAGGATTAGACTCGGTTTCGGTGCCTTCGTTTCACATTGAAAAGACTTGAAGGGGAGAGGGGAGCAGGACAGATGGGGCTGGACAAGCTGCGGTTAATGGGGCTGCTGTTGTTTCGGACAAACGGCACCAGTTTGAACAGTGAGGGCCCCAGTAAAGGGCTGACATTCAGACAGAGGCCGAGGAAAGTCCCGGGGTGAACAACTGGCGGCGACTCAGCAAATCAGCGCCGGGGTGGGGGTGGGGGGAAGGCCTAGAGGCAAGAGGGCAACTTCAACCCGCGACCGAGGGGGGACTCAGAGCCCACGGCCTCCACCGGGGACATATCAAACAGCTTCTTACCAGCATAGGCCGCCGGAGCGGTACTCAGCCCGAGTCCACCCGGAATCTCATTCAGGAGCGAACAGCCCGGCTACTTCCGGCCCCTGCTTCAAGGTCCGGGCTGCAAACGCGACCCGGAACAAAGAGTCCTCCCTCGAGAAGGTGGAGAAAGTGCCCAGAGACTCCCACATCAGCCTCATGCTGTAAGTCGTGCAGCTATGTTCCCCAGGCTGTGTCCACAAACAACATAATTTATGCTGTAAATGATTTTACTTTCCCACATTCTGTGAGAGCAATATTCCTTATCAATGTGTTAAAAATTAAATGTATTAGGAATGTGTGATTTTAAGCATCTCAGTCTGTATATTTTTAGTTATGTGAGATGCATATATAGTGTCTTATTGTGGATTATCTGAGAATAAAAAATCAGTAAAAGAAACAGCTTTTTACTTGCTTTAACTGCATTTTCTGTCCTCTATTTGTTCTGTTCAAAAAACTGCAGATGCTGAAATCCAAAGCAGACAAGCAGGAAACAGGAAGAACACAGCAAGCCAGGCAGCATCAGGAGGTGGTGAAGTTGATGTTTCAGGTATAACCCTTCTTCAGGAATCTATTTGTTCTTTGGCATTATTCTCCTGAGGGATTTGAAAACTCACACAAGAATTCTAAAACCGAGATATTGTGGGGCAGTCTAGGACCAGAGAGTATAATCTCAGAGACAGAGAGGAAAAGGAATTTCTTCTTTCAGAGAGTAGTGAATGTGTGGAATTCTTTACCGAAGTGGACTGTCGAGACAGGGTGATTAAGTGTATTCAAGGCTGAAATAGACAAATCAGTGAGGGAAGGAGGGTCATGAGAAGATGCAAGAAAGTAGCGATAAAGATTATCATATCAGCCATGATTTCATTAAATGGTGGAGAGGATTGATTGGCCTACTTCTGTTTAAATGGCTTCTGGACTTACTAATTGCCTGGACACCAATGTAAACCAGTGAGATTAGACTACAGGATAGGTGAATGCTGAGGCTTCTGATGCAAGTGAAAAAAGTGGGTGACAGCGTTTTTACAATTAATGGAGAATGCAAGAGTTGAGTGTACTATAATAGTAGATTCTCCAGGAGTGTAAAGGCACTAATGAGCTGAAAAGGGGCAAAATCTGGAGATGCTGCAGAGGCAGAAGTATGTGGCCTTAGAAATTGTTTATATGTGAGGATGAAAACTGATTTTTAGGTAGAGGCATACAAATATACAAGGACTGTCTCAGCCTCTTGCCAGGGGAGGGATATTACTGATAGCCAGAGAATAGAAATTGGAACCAAAATCAGTCTTCCCAATTAGGTTTGCAGATGACACCAAAATTGGAGGTGTAGTGGACAGCGAAGAGGGTTACCTCAGATTACAACAGGATCTGGACCAGATGGGCCAATGGGCTGAGAAGTGGCAGATGGAGTTTAATTCCGATAAATGCGAGGTGCTGCATTTTGGGAAAGCAAATCTTAGCAGGACTTATACACTTAATGGAAAGGTCCGCGGGAGTGTTGCTGAATAAAGAGATCTTGGAATGCAGGTTCATAGATCCTTGAAAGTGGAGTCACAGTAGGATAGTGAAAAAGGCGTTTAGTATGCTTTCTTTTATTGGTCAGTGTATTGAGTACAGGAGTTGGGAGATCATGTTGCGGCTGTACAGGACATTGGTTAGGCCGCTGTTGGAATATTGCATGCAATTCTGGTCTCCTTCCTATCGGAAAGATGTTGTGAAACTTAAAAGGGTTCAGAAAAAACTTATAAGGATGTTGCCAGGGTTGAAGGATTTGAACTATGGGGAGAGGCTGAACAGGCTGGGGCTGTTTCCCCTGGAGCATCAGAGGCTGAGGGATGACCTTATAGAGGTTTACAAAATTATGTGGGGCATGGATAGGATAAATAGACAAAGTATTTTCCCTGGGGTCGGAGAATCCAGAACTAGAGGTTTAGGATGAGAGGGGGAAGATATAAAAGAGACTTAAGGGGCAACTTTTCACACAGAGGGTGGTATGTGTATGGGATGAGCTGCCAGAGGAAGTGGTGGAGACTGGTACAATTGCAACATTTAAGAGGCATTTGGATGGGTATATGAATAGGATGGGTTTGGAGGGATATGGGCCGGGTGCTGGCAGGTGGGACTAGATTGGGTTGGGATATCTGGTTGGCATAGACGGGTTGGACCGAAGGGTCTGTTTCCATGCTGTACATCTCTATGACTCTAAATTTTTGCTCATTCAGTCCTGGATATCAGATAAGGAGGAGTTGAGAGAGGGGATCGGATGGTACCAGTTGGATGTACATAAGATGAGAAGTAGCAAATATAAACCCTCTATTCAAGAAGAGAGCTAAGCAGAAAACAGGAAACATTAGGTCAATTAGCTTGAGGCTGTCTGATATGGGAAATGTGATACAATGAATAACTAAAGAGACCATAGCTACACGTAGAAAATCTCAATATAATCAGGAAGATTCAGCATGGTTCCATGAAGGGAAATCATGTTTAAGAAATGTATTGCTTCGAAGGAGTGATGTGCATTTGATAAGGTGCGCATAAAAATTTATTGCAGGAAATACAAGCTTGTGGGGTCAGGTTAACAGTATTAGGTGGCAGAAACAGTCTGCATAAATGGGTCTTTGTCTGATTGACAGCATGTGACAAGTGGAATCCTACAGGGGACTGGGCTGGAGCTTCAACTTTTTGTAATTTACATCCATGACTTGGATGATGTGAGCAAATAAATATTAAATTTGATGGCAACAAAAAGATAGGTAGGCAAGTTACAGAATCATAGAACTGTTATGGCATAGAAAAAGGCCATTTAGCCCATTGAGCATCATTATCGAGTGCCAGTCTTCTGTTTTTACCCTGTCCTCTTACACACTATGTTTACCCAATAATCATCCAAAGCTTTCTTGAATGTCTTTATTGAACCCACCTCCACCACATTTGCAGGCTCTGCCTTCCATACCCTAATCATTCATTGAAAAAAAATCACTTTTGCTTCTTTTGCACGTCAATTTAAATCTATGCAGTTTCGATCTTGTTCTTCTCGTAAGGAGGAACAGCTCCCTACTCTTTCAAATTTGCTCATGATTTTCTAAACTGGTATTAGATATCCTCTCAGCTTTCTTCTTTCCATGGAGAACAGTCCCAGATTCTTCAATCTACCCTCATAACTGAAGTTTTTATTCCTGGAACCATTCTCATAAATCGCTTCTGCAGTGCCTCTAATGCAATTACATCTTTCTTGCAATGTGGCACCCACAGCTGTGCACAAAATTCCATCTGAGGTGTAACAAGGGAACATACAATAAACAGAAATTACTGGAGAAACTCAGCAGGTCTGGCAATATCTGTGGAGAGAAAGTAGAGTCAACGTATCAGGTCCAGTGACATTTCATCAAAACTAGTTTTGGCTAGGAAAAGGCTCAAGACAGGAGGTGGGTGTGGTAAAGGAGTGCACAATAGGTGGAGATGGAGATGAAAAAGAGAACAGCCATTAGGCAAAGAAAGGTTTGGCGAATGATAAGCCATGGAGGGCGAAAAGCAGTTGAATATGAGTTGGCTTTTTTTATTCGCTCATGGAATATGGATGTTGCTGGCTGGCCAGCATTTCTTGCCCATCCCTAGTTGCCCATTGAAAAAATGGTGCTGAGGTGTCATGTTGAACAGCTGCAGTCTATGTGTTGTAGGTTAACCCACAATGGTATTGGAGGGGGGGACTTTCAGGATTTTGACCAGTGACAGTGAAGGAATGGCAATATATTTCCAAGTCAAGATGATGAATGGATTGAAGCAGAATTTGCAGGTGCCCATGTCCTTCTAAATGGGAGTGATCATGTGTTTGGAATGTGTTTATTAAGGATATTTGGTTAATCTTGTAAACAGTGCATGCTGCTGCTCTTGGGCATCAATGATGGAAGGCGTGGATGCTTGTGAATGTCATGCCAAATAAGTGGGCTGCTTTTCCTAGATGGTGTCAAGCTTCATGGGTGATGTTGGAGCTGCATTCAACGAGGGGCAAATGGGGAGTATTCCTTCACAATCCTGACTTTAACTTTGTAGATGATGGACAGAATCCAGAAGTAAGTTACTCTCTACAGTATTCCTAGCCTCTGAATTTTCTTGTAGTGATTGAGTCATAGAGATGTCCAGTACGGAAACAGACCCTACGGCCCAACTTGTCCATGCCGACCAGATATGCTAACTTAATCTTGTCCCATTTGCCAGCACTTGGCCCATATCCCTCGAAACCCTCCCTATTCATATACCCATCCAGATTCCTTTTAAATGTTGCAGTTGTACCAGCCTCCACCACTTCCTCTGGCAGGTCATTCCATACATGCACAACCTTCTGTGTCAAAAAGTTGCCCCTTAGACCCCTTGTAACTCTTTCACCTCTCACCCTAAATCCATGCCCCTAGTTCTGAACTACCCAAACCACAGGGAAAATACCTTGTCTATTTACCCTGATTTTATTAACCTCTATAAAGTCACCTCTCAGCATCCGACGCTCCATGGAAAACAGCCCCAGCCTATTCAACCTCTCCTTATGGCTCAAATCCTCCAACCCTGGCAACATCCTTGTGAATCTTTTCTGAACCCTTTCAAGTTTCACAACATCTTTCCTATAGGAGGGAGACCATAATTGCATGCTATATTCTAAAGGAGGGCTGTAAGTCCAGTTGAGCTTCTGGTCAATGGTAACCCCAAGTATGTCGATAATGGGGGATTCACTGATGGTAACATCATTGAATTTCAAGGAGTGGTGGTTAGATTGTTTCTTAATGAAGATGGCCATTACCTGGCATTTGTATGGCGTAAACATTGCTTGCTACTTGTCAGCCCAAGCCTGGTTATTGTCAGATCTTGTTGCATTTGAACATAGAATGCTTCAGTATCTGAGGAGTAGTGAATGGTGCTGAAGATTGTGTAATCATTGGTAAACATCCCAACTTCTCACCTTATGATAGAGAGAAGGACATTAATGAAGACCTGAAAATGGTTGGTGTCAGACAGTACCTTGAGGAGCTCCTGCAGAGATATCCTGGAGCTGAGATGGTTACGCTCCAACAACCACGACCATTTTCTCCTCTGTGCAGGTATGACTCAAACCAACAGAGAGTTTGCCTCCGATACCCATTGATTTCAGTTTTGCTCAAGCTCCTCATGCCATACTTAGTCAGATGCAACTTGATGTAAAGGGCTGTCACTCTCACCTCACCTCGAGAATTCAACTCTTTTTTTTTCCATGCTCAAACCAAGGCTGCAATGAGATCAAAAGCTGAGAACCCCTGGAAGAACCCAAACTGAGAATCACTGAGCAGGTTATTGCTGAGCAGGTGCTGCTTGATTGGACTGTTGATGACACCTTCCTTCACTTTCCTGAGAATTGAGAGCAGACTGATGAGGCAGCAATTGGCCGGGTTGGATTTGTCCTGTTTTTTGTGCACAGACCATACATGGGCAATTTTCCATGTTGCCACTATTTTAACTGTACTGATAGAGTTTGGTTAGGAAAGTGACAAGTTCTGGAACACAAGTCTTTAGTACTATTACTGGGATGTTGTCATGGTCCACAGCCTTTTCAGTATCCAGAACCACCAAATGTTTCTTGATATTATGTGGCGTAAATCAAATTGTTGAAGAGTGGTATCTATAATGCTGGGGATCACTAGAGAAGACTGAGACAGATCCAAGATGCCTTATCTTTTGCGCTGATGAGTTGGGCTCTTACATCATTGAAGATGGAGATATTGTGGAGCTTCTTCCTCCTCAAGTGAGTTATCGAGTCATGGAGTTGAGTTGTTGAATTGTCGACCATTACTCAGGACTGGATGTGGCAGGACAGCAGAACTTAGATCTGTTGGTTTTGGGATAATTTACCTCTGGCTGTCATTAGCTGTTAATGCTGTTTGTTGCTCTTTGCATGCCCTCCTGCACCCTCCATTGAACCAGGGTTGCTTTCCTGACTTGATGTTAATTGTTGCGTGGGCATTATGGCAGGCCATGAGGTTGCAGGAGTATAATTCTGCTGCTCTTGATGGCCCACATTGCCTCATGGATGCCCAGTCTTGAGTTAGGTCTGTTGAAGTCTGACCCATTTGTTATGGTAATAGTACCACACAATGCAATGGAGGGTATATTCAATGAGAAGGCAGGACTTTGTCTGCACATAGACTGTGCAATCGGCACTCTTATTGATACTGTCATGGACAGATACATCTGTGGCTGGAAAGTTGGTAAGGATGAGATCAAATATGTTTTTCTATCTTGTTGGTTGTATAATCACACGCCACAGACGCAGCTAGCAGCTATGTCCAATCAGACCTGTTGTAGGGAGAAATATCAGAGAGGAGTTCTAAGTTCTGTGTTCCGTAGTAATAGCGATCTTTATTTAGAGCTCTTTTGCTACATATGTGGGAGAGGCCAAAGACATTCTGAATCTGGCTTTCATGTTGGGCTCAGTTGCCCTGTTAATTACAGCTCAAATTGGAAGTCAGTGATGCTGTGGGGGTTCCCCAGCAAAATACAATATTTTTATACCTTTTGCATAACAATAATTATGTGCAACGTTGATGTCATTATTATCCACATTCCCCTTATCTATAGGTCCATTCCACTGAACATGCAATCAATGACGGACAACTCTATGGACAGTCCTAGGCCATAATCTCATGATGTCTTCTAGATACCTCGCACATCTGTCTTTGGAATCTTAGAATGCTTCTGACAGTTTTCTTCCTTCCCAGATCTTTGTCAGCTGCACCTCATTGTTTACCAATAACCTAAATTGTTGCTTTTCACTAAGAACGCTTCCAAAGTCGGTACTAACTTCAATATGGCACATTAGGAAGGATATTAATTTCTACCAATTGTTATTAAGTATTTAAAATCAACTCTAATATAAAGTTACTGTGACACAGCTGACAAAATGAGAAGAACCCCTAATTCAGCCTGAGAGATCAAATAAATAGTCCTTTTGATTTGCTACTGCAGTTTATTAGCCCTGCTTTTTACATGCTGTAAGTGGATTTTAAACTAAAGTTTCATTTTTAAATAGATCTTCATTGTTTGGACTCAAACCACTTTCCATTACTAATTATCTTTTCTTAATAAAATCATCTATTCGAATTCCACTGATGAGGGTTAAATTCAATCAGTTTACAACTTTACCAAACTATTAAATAAAACTTTAGATTCCACAAACAACTAAGGACAGAAACACATTTTCACTCTGTATTTTGTAATTTGTCTCTCTCACTCTTACCTTGAATTTTGGATGGAAGAACTTGTTCTGATTACCTATATCTGCACTTAAGTTTCACTTGTTTATCTCTCCCAGTTGTGACCTCTCTTTTTATAATCTTCTTCTGTCCTCCTGTGTCAATGGTTTTTGGAGGTCATGTTTACACCATTTATTATTGTATCTTTCCTAATAATGCATTAGGCCTCTTTACTACCTACAAACATTTACTGAAGGAATATAACTGACCTTTTCACACTAATTTGTTGTTTGCCTTTCTAATTCTACAATTACCTAAAAAAATCAGAATACTGTAGGATTAGACATTTTACTTAACACCAAGTTTGGGACTGAGGCTAAACTAAGACATTCAAAAATGCCCCTTATTAAAATTCTAATATGTTTAGAACTGCCTGTTTACAGAAACGTGAATAACCTCCCTAATATTTCTTCCTACACAGGATCTCCTCTTATCCAGTTTGTCTATATGAAGACTAGCTATGAACATCTGCTGTACATCGATGTCCAACCTTTTCAGCCATCTTGTGTTTGCCAAAAAAAAAGCCCCAAGAGGCTAACTTGTCAACTTTAGTTATTACAAGAGAACCTGACCAGCTCAATCAGTAGTGGTGGTAATACCTCTTAAGATATCTGTTAAGTATATATTCTTACATAATGAGTTGGATTCTTGAAATACAATGGCCTTTTTTAGCCCTTAATTCTGAATATGTTTTTAAAAGATGGCTGCTACAGATGCAAAATAACTGCAGATGTAAAATATTTTTTGTATCGAAGGGACATAACAGCCCAACATGTCAAAGAAACTTCAAACGGAGTAGACTGTGATCTGTTGTGACTGCAAAGATAACAAGGGTCCAATGACCCCCTGCTCAAGAGAAAGCCACCCTCTGTGGATTATGTTCAAACTGTTTTCCTCTTGAAGAATGCACAAGAACACAGGTTAAAAAGCCAGTTTCGACTCTAATGGAGTAGACTATTAGGACTGAATGCACCCATGTATAACACCCTGGATTTGAGTGTTAGCTTTCGTAATGTTCACAGTCAAATAAATATCCCCTAGTTAACCCTGTGTTACAGTGAAAGACCCTGTCCAACTCCAAGTCCTGCAAACCAGCGAACAAAAATTATCAGGACAAAAGAATTTCAGACAGCCTGCAAAACCAAGAATCTTGAAAATTGTCTGTTCAATTACCAACATCAATTGTACTTAAAGACCCCACTGCAGCAATTGCAATGTTCAACTATCTGCTCTGCACAACAAATTCGGAGACTGGTCCATGTATCTGTGTTTTAAGTATTATCTTTGTTGACTTGCCTGTTATTTCTAATATGTGTGTTGTGTTTCTACTACTTCTTGTATTTATTAATTAATAAACTTACTCTTTCTTAATGAAAGAGGGACTGGTTAATTTGGCTTGTTTTAAAACATAAGTTCATTTGGCTTCGGGTGCAAATGAGGGTGTAGGTAGATGAATAAATAAGTGGAGTCAGTTCATTCTCCTCAACCTGGCACTAACTGTTTGGAGTATCTCATCTGGAACCATATTGAATTGGGAATGTCACCCAGGGTCTGTTCACTGCAGAGATTGAAGCAGACAATCTAGGTTGACACATCAGCATGACACTGCTTCATTGGCTTTGGAGTGTCCTGAATTCATAAAATTTACTGTATTTGTGAATGTTCTTTATTTCGATATCAATAAATGCCAGTTAATCCAAGATTACAAAGAGATCTTGATCAACTGAGTTAGTAGGCTGAGGAGTGGCAGATGGCGTTTCATTTGAATAAATGTGAGGCATTGCATTTTGGGAAAACAGGACTTACACAATTAATGGTTGGGCCCTGGGTAATGTTGTAGAATACAGAAACATAGAGATTCAGGTGCATAGTTTTTTTGAAGTTTGCATCACAGGTAAACAGGATAGTTAAGAAAGTATTTAACATGTTTGCTGTCATTGCTCAGACCTTTGTTTATAGAGTTGGGATGTCATGTTGAGATTGTCCATGACTTGGTGAGGCCACTCCTGGACTACTGTATGCAATTCTGGTCACTATTATAGGAAGTATATTATTAAACTGGAGAGCGTTCAGAAAAGATTTACTAGGAATTTGCCAGGAATGCAGGGTTTGAGTTACAGGGATAGGCTGGGATCTTTTCCATTGGTGTGTAGAAGGTTGAGGGGTGATCTTATATAGATTTATAAAATCATGAGAGGCATAGATAAGGTGAATAGCAGAAGTTCTTTTCTCTCTGGTGGGGAGTTTAAAAGTTGGTGGTATACTTTTAGGGTGAGAGAATAAAGTTTTACAAAGGCAACATTTTTACACGGAGAGTGGTTAGTGTGCAGAATGAACTGCTAAAGGAAGTGGTGGTCGCAGGAACAGTTACAACATTTAAAAGCCATTTAGATATGTACATGAATAGAAAAGGTATGGAGAGATCTAGGCTAACTGCAGGCAGGTAGGACTAATTTAGTTTGGGAACATTGTTGGTGTGGACTGGTTGGACCCAAGAGTCTGTTTAAATGTCATATGACTGAGAGATACTTAATGAGTATTTTGAATCAATATTTACTGTGGAAAAGGACATGGAAGATGTAGAATGTAGAGAAATACATAGTGACATCTTGAAAAATGTCCATATTATAGAGGAGGAAGTGCATGAAGTCTTGAAAAGCATAAAAGTGGATAAATCCACAGAACCTGATCAGGTGTACCTTAGAACTTTGTGGGAACCAAGGGAAGTGATTGCTGGGTCTCTTACTGAGATATTTGTATCATCGATAGTCACAGGTGAGGTGCTGGAAGACTAGAGGTTGGCTAACGTGGTGCCACTGTTTAAGAAAGGCGGTAAGGACAAGCCAGGGAACTATAGACCAGTGAGCCTGACATCGGTGGTGGGCAAGTTGTTGGAGGGAATCATGAGGGACAAGATGTACATGTAATTGGAAAGGCAAGGACTGATTAGGGATAGTCAACATGGGTTTGTGCATGGGAAATCATGTCTCACAAACTTGATTGAGTTTTTTGAAGAAACAACAAAGAGGATTGATGAGGGCAGAGTGGTATATGTGATCTATATAGATTTCAGTAAGGCGTTCAACAAGGTTCCCCATGGGAGACTGGTTAGCAAGGTTAGATCTCACACAATACAGGGAGAACGAGCCATTTGAATACAGAACTGACTGAAAGGTAGAAGACAGAGGGTGGTGATAAAGTGTTTTTAAGACTGGAGGCCTGTGATCAGTGGAGTGCCACAAGGATCGATGCTGGGTCCCCTACTTTTCATCATTTATATAAAGGATTTGGATGCGAGCATAAGAGGTATAGTTAGTAAGTTTGCAGATGACACCAAATTTGGAGGTGTAGTGGACAGCAAAGAAGGTTACCTCAAATTACAACTAGATCTTGATCAGCTGGGCCAATGGGCCGAGAAGTGGCAGATGGAGTTTAATTTGAATTAATGTGAGGTGCTGCATTTTGGGAAAGCAAATCTTAGCAGGATTTATACACTTAATGGTAAGGTCCGAGGGAGTGTTGCTGAACAAAGAGACCTTGGAGTGCAGGTTCACAGTTCCTTGAAAGTGAAGTTGCAGGTAGATAGGATAGTGAAGAGGGCAGTTGGTATGCTTTCCCTTATTGGTCAGAGTATGGAGTATAAGAGTTGGGAGGTCATGCTGCGGCTGTACAGGACGTTGGTTAGGCCGCTTTTAGAGTATTGCATGCAATTCTGGTCTCCTTCCTATCAGAAAGATATTGTGAAACTTGAAAAGGTTCAGAAAATATTTACAAGGATATTGCCAGGGTTGGAGGATTTGAGCTTTAGGGAGAAGTTGAATAGTCTAGGGCTGTTTTCTCTAGAGCATCAGAGGCTGAGGGGTGACCTTATAGACGTTTATAAAATCATGAGGGGCATAGATAGGATAAATAGACAAAGTCTTTTCCCTGGGGTGGGGGAGTCCAGAACTAGAGGGCATAGGTTTAGGGTTGGAGGGAAAAGATAGAAAAGAGAACTAAGGGGCAACTTTTTCATGCAGAGGGTGGTACGTGTATGGAATGAGCTGCCAGAGGATGGGGTGGAGGCTAGTACAATTGCAACATGTAAAAGGTATCTGGATGGGTATATGAATAGGAAGGGTTTGGAGGGATATGGGCCCGGTGCTGGCAGGTAGAACTAGATTGGGTTGGGATATCTGGTTGGCATGGATGAGTTAGACCCATGGCTCTGTTTCTGTGCTGTACATCTCTATGGCTCTAACTGTATACACACAAATTAAAATCTGAAGAGCAAGTAATGCTAAAAATTATTAGGAATTTAACTGTATTCAATGTGTTCTGTTATCACTTTTCAATAATTATAAAGGAACTACAAGTGTGGACCTTTGGAGAGGACAGGATAAGACTTGCTCTCTAGCCCTTATCGTTTGGGCTACTTAACCAAAATTCCATTATGACCGTGTAATCATATTGCAACAGGAAAGAATACTTTTGACAAACAAATAGCAACATTGGAAGTGTCAGGAAATATTGGGAAAGTTAGATGTGAATCCAAAAAAAGCAGTGATTGAAACATAGTTGGCTGGAATATCTGCAATTCTCATGCAGATTTCCACTCCAGGCCCTCTTTTTTTTAATGCAAAAAGCTCCACATTTCTGAAAGAAGAATCTGCTCAGGGTCCCTCAAAAATGTAGAGCTGTACTTCCATTCTGACAGTTCTTTCACACAAACCTGTCAGAGGAAGGCAAACCGCATCCCCATTGCACACAAACAGATGCAGGATTCTGAAACTTCAAGTACCTGACAGCCATTTTGACAGCTGTTATCAAACCATATATATGTAAGGTTGTGTCATGTTAGGATGCTAAATATTAGGCTGCCAGATGGGTAGGGGGTAGTGTGCCAGGTGTAAATGGTGTTAGATGAGTCATGTGCCAGCTGGGAAAAGAACAGGGTTAGGATACCAGAAGAGATCGGGTGTGAACTGACGGTGAGATAGTGACCAGGGTTAGGGTTCTAATTGTTAGGATGCTAGAGTGCTGATTAGATAGGTTGTCAGCTGATAAGAAGGTAAGCTAACAGGGTAGGATGCAAGGTGAGTATGGGATATGGTGCCAAGAGTGTGATGCCAGATGAATGGGGGTGGGGGGGGTTGCTTGCTCGTTAGTATGGTACTTGGATATGGGGTAGTGTGCCAAGTGGGTAGGATACAATGTGGCAAGGGATGTGATGCAGTGTTTAGAATAGGTTGGAGTGGCTAGGAGAAATTAAGTCTGGGAGGAGACAGGGTGAACAGGGTCAGGTGTAGGGTCAGATTCAGCAGTGGGGGGATCGGGATGGGTTGGATCTAGCAGCAGGGGTATCGGGTTCGGTTAGGTCCAGCACGGGGAGTGGGGTTGTTTGGTTCAGTAAGTAGTGTCGTACACAAGGTAAGTGAGGAATGTGAGTGGTTGGGTCATGGTCTGAAGCAAATAAATGGTCTGACAATTGAGAGGTCAGCGTAAACTCCAGTAGTATTTTTAGAATTCATTGATGTAATGTGGTCATCGCTATGACTGTGGAGTTACATGTTGGCCAGACCAGGTGAGGATGGCAAATTTCCTTCTTGACTTAGCAAGCCAGATGAGTTTTTATGACAGTCAACAATGCTTTCGTAGTCATCAGTCGATTCTTAATTCCAGATTTTAAAAAAAATGGAATTGCAAATACCACCCTCACGATAGGATTCAAATCCAGGTCCTCAGAACATTATCTGAATCTCTGGATTAAAATACAAATGATAATACCATTCGGCTATTGCCTCCCCTTAGTTGTGAAAGACAGTTGGAATTGAGATTTTATTGTACATTTAGTTTTTCTATGGTGAAGTGTAAGAATATTTTGCGAGTGAGAGTCAAAGTTATAATTATCTTATTTAAACAGCAAGGAATTACATTGACAGGAGCTTAATTTATGTAGTGTAATGCAAATGAATAGTTATGCTAATGATGATGTAACTTTGACATCATCAGTTAACTGCTGTTGAGTCTGGGAAGGTATGAAAGAATTGTACTACAAGATTATATAGGACATGCACTGGAGAGCCGTAAAATCAATATTCTATAAATTAGTATGTATAAAAGAGCTTATTGGAACTCTTGAGAGCCAGATACTAATTACCATTAGAGAAGGTCGAGCCAGAGGTGCAGCAAACCCAGAGTAAACACATTCTCGCTAAGTGGACCAGCCTCAAGAGTATAGAACAGTATAGTCTGGTATTCTGCATTCAAAGCTTATGGTTTATATTTACAGAACGTTTGCATCAAGTGCCTGAAAATTAAACCTCTGGAACAGAGGATCAGCTACAACAGTGTTCAAATTCAAAGCAATTTACCTTGTGATAATCACAGTATAGTTACAAAGATGCAATGTGTTGTTCATTACAGAACAATGTTTTCATCCACAGTTTTCCACGTTACGTCAGTAACAGCAGAGGAGTGATACAGTTGCTTATGTGAGCACTGATAGTAAGTATCTAAAAAAATCTTCCTAATAATAGCTGGATCAAAATCAGAAACAGACGCTGGGTTTTTAAATTATTATTATTTGCTTCTCAGCGCTGAAATATTGATGTCAGGTATAGTCCCCAAACCATGCCCCTGCTAAGGTCAGCAGCTCAAGACAGGTCAGGAATCAAAATTATCTTTAATTTATCAGGTAATCTTGTACCACATTTTCTCCAAGTCTTTGAAAATCTATTATTCATTGTCCTGCGTCATGTTATCTATGCAGTCAACCCTGTATTATTTCTGACATTTTAACAGAGAAATTGAGGGACAAACAGTACTTGGGCACGCACTGTACATTGCTATTTCAGTTTAGTGACAGATTAAAGAGTGTATGAAGTTTCTGTTTGGGGTTGTTATCATCAGCTGTGGCCTTGTTATTTCTGTAAATATTGGTCTTACTCCAAGTCCAAACCAAATGCATGTTTGTCATTCATTGATATTAACCTTCCAATGAAAACCAAAATGTTTACTAAATCTTCATAGAATGTTTTCAATCCCAAACCTGAAGATTATCTCATGGGCCACTATTATGGTCACCTAACTGACATAAGGAAGGTGAATGAAGGAGAATTAAAATTTGAATTCATTTGTGTTATTAGATATGTTTAAAATCAAGACTTTTATCTCCTGTTTTTGGAACCAATCAAGTGTCTGGTTGATAGGGTAAAGGTTGTAGAAGAGTGTAGTGCATTTTCATTGTGGATTCATTTAGACTCAATTTTCAGCTTCTTTTTAATGATGCAACATTCTACTATAATTTCTGAAGCTCTCCAAAAACATGATTTTCTGGGAATTATCACTACTCTTGCAACTCTCCAGCTTCTTGACTTTCTAATCTCAGTGCATCATTCACTATTACTACTTTACTCCAATCCAGGTCAATTGTGGCACTTGGAGAAATTCAATTATAAAACTTCTCTTTCAGAAACACCTAATATTAGCTGCTGACCCTTGTTATTTACCTTTTGACAGCATGAAACCTGACAACCGTAAACATGCAGTTTCCAGCAGAGCTCAGCAGCCAGAGCTTTGGCTGATATCCTTTCCTAACTCAGGGTGTTGGTTCTCTTTAACTCCAGTCTTAACTATTCTAATGTTTCTCTGGCCAGCCGATCAAATACCGCCCTTTAAACTTCAAGGTATCCAAAATCCTACTGTCTCTGTCCTGATTCACAACAAATTCCATTTGCTTATCATCCCCATTGACGTCTGTTCGGTACTGATTCAGATTTTAAATACTCAGTATTGTGTTTAAATCACTCAATTCCTTTGTGGAACATTATTTGCAGATTCATAAATACTTTAGGCACTAAATATGCATTAACTACTGGAACAATTGAACATACATTTTATGTACAATCCTACCTTAACATATCAAATAAAATCAGTGTTCAGAACATCTACTTCATGCAAATTAAATGACCAAGTTATGCCATCTATTGTAACCTGACTGACAGACTGTAGGAACAGCAGGGATAGCTGTCATTGCCACTGTGTGCAGAATTCCCCTCACTTAATGTGGCACAAGTAATGACGAGAAAGTGGGAAAATATGGTGAGAATGAAAAAATAGAGAAATATTTTCTTGGTTTCCCCCCGCAAGCCTTAAATGATATTAGAATCTCATCATTGAGCAGCAAGTACCTTATTTCCATGTATTTGCATCATTAAAGCCCCACTATGCCACTTCCAAATCTTCTGTTGCCGTCCATGATCTTTCATATACATGAGTTGGTATTGAGAAACCATTAACTTTACCAGATTACCATGTTTGCTTCCAGAGCAACTCATATACCATAATAAGGTTAGCCCTTGAATGTTTTACTTTGGAACTCCGGGATGCCCAGATCTTGCAATTCCCAACAAGTCGCTTTGCTTTCAGGGAAAAATAAGCACATAAATCTGGCAGGATGAACCTTATGCCTCTCAGCTTGCTTTCTTAACACTCACTCATTTATACTTACTCAAAGATTGCCCAGCATCTATCTACAGCACATTGCTTTTTTAATAGACACACTTTTTAAATGCACACTCACTGACTTTAGTTTAGACTTACAGTTTGCTGGCCAATGTGTATCTTGCATTATTTTCCATGCAGAGAGTCTTTAGTGCTCAGCAACAAGCTGCTCATCATAGAGGGAGAAGCAGGTAGGTTGTGATGGTGGAGAGCATTGAACAATCAATCATTCAGACATGTCACTTTACAGCATCATGTCACAATTGCAGCATACCTGGCAATTTACATGGGGAACACACTGCATGTTCTTCAAGCAAATGACCATGTGTGAAAGTCAAAGGGGAACAGTATTTAGGGAGGTGAAAGGGGCTACAGTCAGTCAAGGGATTTGTCCTATTCCATTCCAGAGGGTTTTCCAGGCACTTGGTCCTACTGGAGTCCAGAGTTCAATATCATTGCAGACCAGCAGGTCAAATGTAAGCAGTCCAGGTGTTAGACATAGATCAGTTGCAGTGCTGTGGAGATATCCATTCAGGGGATGATCTATTTTTACCCATGATGAGGCAAAGGGAAGGCCATGCAATCTAATGTCAATCAACATGACAATGACAAAACCCTTTTATCAAAAATGTGAAAATTTAGCTGAATGTTTTAACGCATGTAGACATTTGGCTGGAAGGCCAGTTCATTTTCACATCCAGTAAGTGACAAAGCTACATTTGACCTGCAGGGAAATTGTTTCCAGAAGAAGAGCAGACACCAAATAGAAAAGCTTTTTATCTGTCGCAGATTTCTCAAACCCAGGAAAACCTGATAGCCTCAAAAACCTGTAATGACAGCACCAAAGCAGAAGTGAATGAAAAGAATGTCTATTCTATTATTGTGTCTGCAATTACTTACCAAGAAATGTTATCTTAAACATTAATGCCCAATATCCACAGTGTCCATGTTTTTGCAAGTGTTGTTACAATGATATCCAATAAAGAAATGAGGCAGTTAGTTTGATATTTTAAAAGTTGTATACATTACTTGGCCTTCCCTGAAAAATGTCATATTCTGAGCAGCTGAACAGTCATATCAAAGAGTTGTTTCCCCATAAACCGTTGCCACAATTTCCCTCTATATGTAGCAAGTGGACAAGACTCACTGTGACATCACAAGTTCAGAAAATAATCTCAACTTAACTTTCAAGAATAAATTAAAATAAAACACATCACAGTTTCCAAGAAAATTACTTTGAAAGTTTTTTTGCAAAGATTTTGGAGGAAATGTGTATCCCTTGTTCACACCAAATTCCAAGTCCCACTCATCTGCCATAATAATGTCACCTCTGAGTCATTGCAGACATGTTAATAAACACACATAGCACTTACACACACTTAGCAGCTGGTGGCAGGAGAAATGGAGACCAACTCCATTTAATTATGGCAGAGGCCCAATAGCAATCTCCTGGTCGCGGCAAAAACTCCTCTGACTAGGGTGGTAGGAGATTATACAGCAGCATATCATTTGATGAGCCACTGACACCCATTATCCCAGAGACCATTACAATGTAATGATGGTTCAGTGATTTATTAGAGACCAATGGCTTTCCCATATCCTTGGAAGGTTATCTAGTCGTCCTTTTGGGGACTGGGGCATCCCTTACCTTCGGGCACTCTACCAGATTAAGAGAACCAGCATCATAGAGTCATAGAGATGTACAGAATGGAAACAGACCCTTCGGTCTAACCCATCCATGCCGACCAGATATCCCAACCCAATCTAGTCCCACTTGCCAGCACCATATCCCTCCAAACCGTCCTTATTCATATACCCATCCAGATGCCTTTTAAATGTTGCAATTGTACCAGCCTCACCACTTCCTCTGGCAGCTCATTCCATACATGTACTACCTTCTGCATGAAAATGTTGCCCTTTAGGTCCCTTTCATATATTTCCCCCTCACCCTAAACCTATGCCCTCTAGTTATGCACTCCCCCACCCCAGGAAAAGACCTTGTTTACTTATACTATCCATGCCCCTCATGATTTTATAAACCTCTATAAGGTCACCCGTCAGTCTTTGACACTCCAGGGAAAATAGCCCCAGCCTAAATAGCCTCTCCCTTTCGCTTAAATCCACCAACCCTGGCAACATCCTTGTAAATCTTTTCTGAACCCTTTCAAATTTCACAACATCTTTTCGATAGGAAGGAGACCAGAATTGCACACAATATTCCAACAGTGGCCTAACCAATGTCCTGTACAGCTGCAACATGACCTCCCAACTCCTGTACTCAATACTCTGACCAATAAAGGAAAGCATACTTCTTCATTATCCTATCTACCTGCGATTCCACTTTCAAGGAGCTATGAACCTGCACTCCAAGGTCTCTTTGTTCAACAACCCTCCCTAGGACCTTACCATTAAGTGTATGAGTCCTGCTAAGATTTGCTTTCCCAAAATGCAGCACCTCGCATTAATCTGAATTAAACTCTATCTGCCACTCCTTAGCTCATTGGTCCATCTGATCAAGATCCTGTTGTAATCTGAGGTAGCCTTCTTCGCTGTCCAATACACCTCCAATTTTGGTGTCATCTGCAAATTTAGTAACTGTACCTCTTATGCTCACATCCAAATCATTTACGTAAATGACAAAAAGTAGGGGACCCAGCATCGATTCTTGTGGCACTCCACTGTCCACAGGCCTCCAGTCTGAAAAACAACCCTCCACCACCACACTCCGTCTTCTACCTTTGAGCCAGTTGTGTATCCACATGGCTAGTTCTAACCTTGCTAATCAGCCTCCCTTGTCGAACGCCTTACTGAAGTACATACGGATCACATATACCACTCTGCCCTCATCAATCCTCTTTGTTACTTCCTCAAAAAACTCAATCAAGTTTGTGAGTCATGATTTTGCATGCACAAAGCCATGTTGACAATCCCTAATCAGTCCTTGCATTTCCAAATACATGTACATCCTGTCCCTCAGGATTCCCTCTAACAACTTGCCCACCACCAATGTCAGGCTCACTGATCTATAGTTCCCTGGCTTGTCCTTACCACCCTTCTTAAATAGTGGTACCACGTTAGCCAACCTCTAGTCTTCCGGCACCTCACCTGTGACTATCGATGATACAAATATCGCAGCAAGAGGCCCAGTAATCACTTCTCTAGCTTCCCACAGTGTTCTCGGGTACACCTGATCAGGTCCTGGGGATTGATCCACCTTTATTCATTTCAAGACATCCAGCACTTCCTCCTCTGTAATATGGACATTTTGCAAGGTGTCACCATCTATTTCTCTACAGTCTATATCCATAACCTTTTCCACAGTAAATACTGATGCAAAATACTCATTTAGTATCTCCCCCATTTTCTGTGGCTCCACACAAAGGCTGCCTTGCTGATCTTTGAGGCGTCCTATTCTCTCCCTAGTTACCCTTTTGTCCTTAATGTATTTGTAAAACCCTTTCGATTCTCCTTAATTCTATTTGCCAAAGCTATTTCATGTCCCCTTTCTCCCTCCTGATTTCCCTCTTAAGGATACTACTGCCTTTATACTCTTCTAAGAATTCACTCGATCTATCCTGTTTATTCCTTACATATGCTTCTGTCTTTTTCTTAACAAAACCCTCAATTTCTTTAGTCATCCAGCATTCCCTATATCTACCAGCCTTTCCTTTCACCCTGACAGGAATATACTGTCTCTGGATTCTCGTTATCTCATTCCTGAAGGCTTCCCATTTTCCAGCTGTCCCTTTACCTGTGAACATCTGCCCCCAATCAGCTTTTGAAAGTTCTGGTCTAATACTCTCAAAATTGGCCTTTGTCCAATTTAGAACTTCAACTTTTCGATTTGGTCTATCCTTTTCCATCACTACTTTAAATCTAATAGAATTATGGACTCTGGCCCCAAAGTGCTCCCCCACTGACACATCTAGTCACCTGCCTTATTTCCCAAGAGTAGGTCAAGTTTTGCACCTCCTCTAGTAGGTACATCCACATACTAAATCAGAAAATTTTATTGTACACACTTAACAAATTCCTCTCCATCTAAACCCTTAACACTATGGCAATCCTAGTCTATGTTTGGAAAGTTAAAATCTCCTCCCATCACCACCCTATTATTCTTACAGATAGCTGCGATCTCCTTTCAAGATTGTTTCTCAATTTCCCTCGGACTATTAGGGGGTCTATAATAAATTCCCAATAAAGTGATCATCCCTTTCTTATTTCTCAGTTCCACCCATTTCCAGGAATATCCTCCCTCAGCCCAGCTGTAATGCTTATCAAAAACGCCACTCCCTTCCTCTCTTGCCTTCCTATAGCATTTGTGTCCTGGAACTTTAAGCTACCAATCCTGCCCATTCCTGAGCTACGTTTCTGTAATTGCTATGATATCCCATGGAGTGGGATAGCTGCTAAAAACTATCCTTTGCCTTGACTCTGATTCCCTTCTCCTCCTCTGCTGTGACTCACAACCCGCAATTCCAATCCCACCCCTCCCTGATATTTAGTTTGGGATCCCAGATGATCTAGAGTCGCTGGTAGGTGCATGACTGACAGCTGTCACCATGTCCATTAGCATTAGTGACCTAAGATGCTAGCCTGTAATTGACAGGAGCACTCACCACTGGGCACGTTAATTGCAGAGAAGAGTGAACTACAGCCAGATAAGTATCTGAAAGACACATGATACTACTGGGCCTCCACCACAAAACTGATCAGGGTTCCTTGATAGAATCTACATCTCTAAGTGTCTTTTGCAGTCTGGGTTACTAAAGGATGAATTTTATGTCTTCGTTTTCAGAGCACAGCCAGCAAAAATGTTTCAAAGAAATGTCAAAACTCATATTTCAGTGTGAATGACCAATATCTAAGCAATTGAACAACCTTGGGGCAGGATATTTGTGTCGATGTTCCAAAATTGGCTGTGAATGTTTTAATTCTATTAATAAAATTTTGCTTATTTTCAACTACCTTAGTAAAAAGCCAAAATAGTTATTGTTACAGGTAATTAACATAAGCAGAGTATCAGCTATTACTCAATTGTGGAGCAGTATTTCACAGCATTCAGCAGCATGTCTTCAGCAAAACATTGATAATGATGGGAACACTCAGTCAACAGATCGTGAGTGGATTACCATAAATCTCAGAAGGAATAGATGATATTGTCAAGAAATTTTAAAATTAAGCTATCATACCTAATTCTGCCAAAGGTCCAGTTCTGGGAAAATGTCATCAACTTGAAATGTTAACTGTTTCTCTCCAAAGGTGCTGCATGACTTGTTGAATATTTCAAGCATTTTTTATCTTTTGTTCTACTTTTCCACGAAACACATTTTGATTTTATATAAGGGTTAATGTTACGGTTATAAGTATGTAATCAATACATTTTGAAATGCTAAACCTGATCTGACCTGCTTTCCTGAAATAATCAGTGGCCACCAATAGAAAAAATAATGAACAATTCTAGCATGTTTCCCACTTATAGCATGATCATTTGCACTAAATCTCTGTTGGTATTTATCTTTCTTTAATTGAACTTCATCATCATTCCATAACCATGATATTTGCACATGCTTTTACTTGAAGAACAAGTAAACTTGATTATGACATAAATGTTGAAGACTATGCAAGCACTCAGCTGTCAGGCATCTTCTGTGGTTGAGGAAAAGATGGATTAACCTTTTATCTAGTATCTTTTGGTGTATAAAGCAGTTAGTACCTAAAAGAGACAAAAATAGAAATTTCTGGAAAAGCTCAGCAGGTCTGTCAGGATCTGTGGAGACAAATCAGAGTTAAGGTTTTAGGTCAAGTGACCCTTCCTCAGAAAGGGAAAATACCTAAAAAGATTAACTGACATGAAGAGATAAACTTTGCCCACAAGGATACAAAGAATCATTCCTGATGTGTCGCTGCCCTGTGTTCAAGTTCAGTTTCAGTTTTGTGCTGAGACTATGTAGTTAACAGTAATGTGTACTCACTCTTTGGATGAGCCTAAAATCTTACAAGAGACTGTCATGTAAGTTAGAAGTAATTAAACTATCTATTAAGTACAATGCACTAACTCTATGGTTTATGAGAATGCCTTCCTTCTGCCAAAAAGGGTATCCTTCCCCATTTCATACACGTAATTTAGACAAACACTATTAAGAAGAACTGGGGGAAGTGAATTCGTCACAACAGAAACCATGTTAGGAGAGCAGGTCTTTGAAAATATATCATGCTGACAGTTGTATGGATTTCATCATTTGTCCCATCTTCATCAGATGATTGTTTTGTGGGATAACCACATCTGCAAGCAAATTTTAAATGATTAAATTTGGCTTTTAAATGTGCTTGAAACAAATAGTAGAGTGAAATCCAAAGTTTTGAATATGAATAGTTGTTGTTTCAGGTGTACAGCTGAAACCTGATGAACCTCTCATGCGTCCATTATATACAATGGCACTCATATCACTGAATTTTCTCAACATGTTTTCACCAAAATATTGCTTTTCAAAAGCTAGAAAGATTAAGCAAATGCTATTCTGGCTGGAACTAATCCAAAATTCAGCTCAAATGTTCATGCATAAATTAAAAGGCATATGCAAACAAAGGAGGCGTGGATAGGAAGTATCTCCTTCAATAAATTCATTACAATGCTTTCAGGTATGCAAGTGCTTATTGGAATTCGTTTCACACAGTGCTCAGCAAGTACGTGCATGAAGAACAACTGCAGTTACTTCTAATGGAAGAAAATATTCTGAATGGTCACCATGCTTTGCTTAATCCAGGAGAGGAAAGTGAACAGGTAAATACATTACTGAATGATATCCTTTGAGACTGTTATGTTTAACTTTGATATAATTCGGAGATAACATTTGCGATCATATGTTTTCAGCAACTGTATTGTGGAATATTCTTATTAAAAATACATGCAATCCTCTTAATGGTTGTTGTGGAAACTTGGATATTTTGTTTGATTCTAAAGCTGTTAAAGCTTATGAGTGTTCTGAGTTAGAGGATAAATTATAGAGATCGTACTTCTAAATTTGAAAGCACAGATGCTATCTGTTCTGTACATTGCACTGCGTGAGACAAGAGAAATTCTCCTGAAATATTATTTTTCAAGTCAATTACAGATTTTTCTCCCAGATGAAGCAACGATATAAAAGAAGGATAAAAGTTAAAAAAAAACTAAATGGAACAAAATGATGCTTTTAGGATGAAAATATCTGTTAGCTGGCTCACTGTGTCCTGTATTGAGGAAGCAAACAGTCCAGGATATTCCCAGTTCACTATATTATAAAGACTGTAATGTTTAACTTTTAACTTTTTTTAATGCTATATTAAGAGTGACTGTAATGTTTAACTTGTAACTTGGTTCCTTATTTATTTCTACTTTGTTCTTAAGTTTTTGTACCTAGGTACTTGTACCAAAGATGGCACCATATATGACGACATTAAAAAGTTTTCACTGTACTACTGTACTTTTGTACTTCAGTACACATGACTGTAAAGTCTAAATCTAAATCTATATTTTTAGTAGATTTAAGCCAAAGCAATAGTGAATGCTAGAAATTGCCTCAGCATCCTCAGAGCTGAAGGATAAGGAATTATCAAGTGGCTGCATCCTGACTGCTGTGCACTTAGCCTTTTGAAAAGTTCATATGTGCAGATATTTGATATGGACGATAATATATACAATCAGGATTTGTTGTGCTATACTCCCAACTGCCTTCTTTTCATCATATTGCCTTCAAATGTCAACATCCATGCATGAAGAAGAAACTTGAAGTAGAACTAAAGGAGATAATGCAGTCAGTAAAATATTTAAAAACTATTACTCACATCTACTCAACATGTACCTGAATACTTCACATTTACTGTGATAACCTTAATAGATGTATAACCAGCTATAAATATAACTAATCTATTTGGCTGTACTGATAGCTGTTCTACATCAGCAATGCCATTTAGAATTGAAATCAGAATGTATTTGCTATTTCAAGTGCATGAGAAAGGAGAGAAAAAGAATTGATTTTATTTCTATCTGATGAATTGTGTGCAATAAAGCAATCATGCAAAGTCAGTACGTTGTTAAAAATAACAGCTGTGGTTTTCTGTTGTAAAATTAATATTTTATTTAAATCCAACTTTGATAAATCAATCAAGGAAAAGTTAAAAACATATATTTCAAATTTTAATTAACATGAACTAGAGTCTTCCTTAATCTATTCCATACTCAGGCATGTTTTCCCTGTGAAATTTTAGTCCATTTTAATTTTTATGAATTGTTTTTGTACCATGGGTCATCTATATTGAATCGAGTACTTATACATAGATATTTGAATGTTCCCTTGCATTTGTAAGCAAGTGATGACAATACCACTACATTCTGCCAGCTAGGTACTGAGAGCTTGAAGGCTTGTTTTTCAAAACCATTTGAATCTTGAGAAGAGAATAATATTTTCATTTCAGTTAAAGTGATATAAGTAAGTTAGCATTTCAAATCCGGAGAAGTTGAGACGATAATTTAAAATGCAAGTTGTTTAACATTTCTGAAAAGATTTGTTATTATTAAAAAGGTTTAGGGATCAGTGTCCGACAAAAATGCATTCCACTTTAGATGTAGGAGCAGAAGTGGGCCATTCAGCCCCTTGAGTCTGCTGAGTCATTCAATGATATCAGGACTGATTTGCAAATCCTCAACTCCACTTTCCTGCTTTTACTCCATAACCCTCAATTCCCTTACTGATTAGAAACCTATCTATCTCTGCCTTGAATGTTCTTAATCACCCAACATCAACAGCGCTCTGTGGTAAACAATTTCATAGATTTATGACCTTCAGACAACAACATTCCTCCTCATCTTTGTTTTAAACATGTGACATATACTTGAAGCGTCTGAGGTTACGCGCTCTGGTCCTAGACGTCTCACAAGGGGAAACAACATTTCCACATCCAACTAGTCAAGTTCCCTCAGAATCTTGTATGTTTCAATAAGGTTGTTTCTCATTCTTCTATATTCCAACAAGTACAGGCTTAACCTACTCAACATCTCCTCATAATGCAGTCCCTCCATACCTCATATTGGCCTATTCAACCTTCTCTTGACTGCTCCAATACCAGAGGATCTTACTTATATCATTTGGATCTGTTAGAAGTATTCTCATTGTATTATCTAAGCTGATATCCCAGACCAATTCTAACAATGGTGTGTGGAGGTATTATTTTTTCAATAAAACATTAAAACATGTATTAAAGATGGTATTACATTACTTATAAGAGCAGGGAATTTCCTAACCAATAAATGCAATGCTTCATGATTTGACATAATGGCGTGAGCGTGGATGGGGATTGCTGGCCATTTGAATGTGTTGTTACCATTTGCGATGCAATAATACTAGGAGAGCCAAATTTCCATGTGCTTGTAAATTCAAGATCGGCTTATTCAAATACGAATGACTCACCAACAGCACAACTCTCCTGTTGAGACTAAATAGATGGGAGGTTGCTGGTTGCTAATGAATCCACAATTCATACGCTTTCAAACTTAGGGTGGCTGCAATTCTTCAAGCAATAGGACATAAGCAGTAGGTGGCTTCTCTTCTTTAGTTCTTATCAAAATACTCAACTGCTTTGATTTATTAGAAAATGATTCTTTTGGTATATCTCAATACCTTTCCATGGCTTCTATCTCCCATTCTAATGATCAAGAAATCATAGGAAAAACATTACAGAAGGAAATAAGACCAGAATTTCTTAAATGCTGTCTCACAGATCCTCTGAGAAGGAGAAAGATGATTTGCTGAATTCGCAAGGATGGAGGAAATTTAAATCAGTCATTAGAACCTTGCAAAATGTGGTAGTAAAAATGCTGAGTATTAGCCTCTCACTTCTTGACCATGTTAAGCAAGGTAAAAGGACTGGATCACCACCACCTTTTAACTTTGACAACATTAATCCTCTCTACCAATTTGCTCAACTACAATGACACACCTTCACTCATTTGTTTAATTGCCCATGAACTGTTCCACTTGGACCAGATGTTTGGATCTTTCCTCATAAGCCTTTCTTCCATGCTGCCCTTTATAGCACTAATCTCTTCAGCTATCGTGTCATTTTTGTACTTGGTATTCTGATTGTATCATATGCTATATCAATGACATTATTCTGACATTGTACTTCTGGCAATATTTTACCAGGGCACAGCTATCTGAGCCAAGGAACATTTAAGTTTAAAAACCAAAAGAACTGCAGATGCTGCAAATCAGAGACAAAAATAGAAATTGCTGGAGAAACTCAGCAGGTCTGGCAGCATCTATGGAGAGAAATCAGAGTTAACATTTCAGTTTGAATGATCTTTCCACTTCCTCTGTTCTGAGGAAAGGTCACTCGACCCAAAATGTTAATTCTGATTTCTCTCCACAGATGCTGCCAGACCTGCTAAGCTTGTTCCAGCAATTTCTAAGAACTCTTTAGTTTCCTGCATTTGTCACACATAAGTAGCCTCAAAAAAACATTTTCTTGCAATAGGGAGAGACTGAATAGGCTGAGGCTCTTTTCCTGAAGCATTGGAGGCTGAGGGGTGACCTTATATAGGTTTATAAAATCATGAAGGGTGTGGATTGGGTAAATCACCAAAGTCTTCTTCCCAGAGTAAGAGAGTCAGAAACTATATGGCATAGGTTTCAAGTAGGAGGGAAAAAATTTAAAAAGGATTGGAGGGGTAACTTTTTCGTGCTTATGAGTTGTGGATTAAGTTCATTATCCTTTTAAAACAAAGATAGATTACCGATAAGACGTTATTATTCGAATAGGATTTTTGTCACAAGTCTTAGTGGTTTTGGGTCAAAGCTGCAACATTAGATCCTGTTAAATAAACATGTTCTATTACTTTCTATCAAAGTCATTGTCTTGATCATGCAAAATATTCTTTAAGAACCGATTGCATATTTAACCGTGACAACACAGCTAGCTTTATGTACACTTTTATTTAATCCTTTGAACAGCATGCAAGCTGTATTTACTGGAAGGTGGCTGCCTGTCTGCAAAAATGATTGCATTCATTAAAAGGAAGAACTTTGAGGGGTCTTGTGACACAGTGATAGTGCCACTACTGGGCCTGAAGGTTTGAATTCGGTTCCTACCTGACCTGGAACTGTATCATGGCACATCTGAATGGTTTGCTTAAAAAATATGAAAAGGAAGGACTTCCAAACAAATCTACTAGCTCGGGGTCAAACTTTATGCAATGCCAGTGTCAGTCAAACCCTTGAATCTATGGTTTAGAGACACTAAGGCATCTCTCAAGAACAGATATTATTCTCCTTACTCGTTGATCAAATCTAAAATCACGAGAACCAAAATATATTAACAATCCATTCATCTTATGCTCTTTGTGGAATTTTACTCCTCCCAAAATGGCTGCTGCCTCCAGAAGAAGCTGTTGCAGTTCAGCCTTATTGTAGGTTAAGTGCTTTGGAGTGTTCCTGAGAGTCATTATGTATAATTACAAGTTTTTTTTTATTTTAATATAAAATCCATGGAGAATATTTGGTATTGTCATGTAAACAGTCAGAAAGTAGATACTAGGGAATCATAAATATCCTCCAAATGAGTAGAACACCACTGCAAGTTAAGAGTATTTTGTAAATGGCTCTTCCAGGTAATTTCTGATTGTAAAGTACTTTTACAGACTTTAAAATCTATTTAAAATCTATCAGTGGAAGAATCATCTTGACCTTTATGCAAATATTACCACGCGACTTCCTACAACATGTATTGAATTTACTGTTGTCATCTCTTGGCTTCATTTACCTCACTGAATCAAATTTGATTTCTGTACAAAATGTGAAGATAATGGAGTCTTACAAAGTATAGTAGAGCTAGTTTCAAATGTCCAAATGAAACAACTTTGAGTGAACCTAATTCAAATTAGTTCAAAAAAGGTTTTCAACTCGACTGGAATCTAAGATTAAATACTTTTGGTGGTAAGCTCCAGCTAACACTATCTCTTAATAATGGGTGGTTTGGCACACGCTTGAAGAACTTTTAATGGCTCCAAGGTTACTTTGCAAACCATTTTCTCTCTGTGTCTTGAATGTAGTAATGAGAAAGTAAAACAATTTTTATTTTTGCAGGCACCTCATGTGATTTCTCAACAGGTACTTTTTGATTTTCTTGGGCCAGTTTTTAGGTTTCAAGGCCTTTTTTGTCATAGAAGTCATAGGACTAGAGCAGAAAAAACGCACTTTGGCCCATTGAGTCTGCACTCATCTACAACAAATACTTAACTATTTTAATCCCTTTTTCCAGCACTGAGCCCATAGCCTTGTGTGCTTTGCATCACAATTGAACAGTAAAACATTTCTTAAGTATTATGAAGGTCTCTTTTTCTGCCATGATTATAGGCAGTGCCAGATTCATACCACTGCTGGGTGAGCACATTTTCCTCACAATGCTCTCTAAACCTGCTCTCTTTTACCTTAAATCTACACCACCCTCATCATTGATGCTTCTACTAAGGTGAAAAAGTCATTCTCGTTCATCCTGTCATTACCCTTCATAATTTCATACATCACAATCATGTCCCCCACTTAGTCTCCTCTGCTCCAAGGATTTGGAGGAGTCGGTATTGGACTGGTGTGGACAAAGTTAAAAATCATACAACACAAGGTTATAGTCCAACAGGTTTATTTGGAAGCACTAGCTGACTCAAGATTAGGATCCAGACAGACTCTAACCTCACACCTTTAAGGCATTGTCTGAGCTGAGATGTCACCTTTTGTTATAAAACCTTAAGTTATTTTGAGAATGTGACTTAAAAGACATTCTGGGATTTACATATTAAAGAACCAAAACCATCAAACCCATTTTAACAGATGAAAGACTTAACAATCTAGGTTTGTTCAATATATCATTTCAGCTGCGTGACACCGTAATCTTTTGCTATAACTTCTGTGTCTTACGGTCCTGCTTCGCAACCATCTGATGAAAAAGCAGCGCTTCGAAAGCTACGGCTTCCAAATGAACCTGTTGGACTATAACCTGGTGTTGTGTGATTGTTAACCTGCTCCAAGGTAAACAGCCTATACTTATCCAATCTCCCTTTCTTCCTGACACTCAGCTAATTCTGGTTCCAATTAGCCATATTTCCTTGGAACCCATCATCACTAACTCATTTGTTACATGATGCAGTCATTTAGTAAGATTACCTTTGGTACTTGTGTTGACATTACAGGGTATTTGACTCTCTCAGAAGCAGATGTAATTAGGACATTGAGGTATGATGATATTAATGTTCACAATGGTTTAAACCCCTGTTAATCTTGTTTCAAATAATTCTTGGTTAGCATAAGGTAGTTTGTGTTTTCATTTTATGTTAATGAATTGTAATATTCTTTTGTTGAAAGGACAGTGGCAGCTTTTTGTGAATATGTTCAGTTACTGGCCTCCCCAGTAAAGAAAGAAACAAAAAACATATGGTCTATCAAGCCTGATGGTTTATTACTCTGGAGTCTGACTTATCTAGTATTATGACCAACTGGAATCATAATAGATGATGCCCATGCACTCCCTATCTTTGCTGCAAACAAAAACAGAAAGCGCTGGAGAAACTCCACAGGTCTGGTAGCATCTGTGGAGAGAAAGCAGCATGAAAGGTTTGAGTCCAGTGACCCTTTTTCAGAATCGAGTCACTGCATTTCAAACCTTAACTCTGTTTTCTTTTCACAGATGCTGCCAGACCTGCTGAGTTTCTCTAGCACTTCCTATTTTTGTTTGTTTCAGATCTCCAGAATCCACAGTTCTTTATTTTATTTTCATATTGTCTTCCTATTTTAGCTGTGATTTTAATCAGTTTTAAATCTATGAGGTTTGACTTTGCTAAACTAACAGTAATGAATTACAGACAAGCACCATGAAACAGAAGCTGATGGTATTTAATGCTGATAAGTGTGAAGTTATACACTTTGGAAGAAGTAACAAGACAAGGCAGTATTCAATGGATGACAAAACATTAGGAAGCTCAGAAGAACAGAGGGACCTTGGTGTGGTTGTCCACATATCCCTGACAGCAAGAGGACAGGTTAATAGGGTAGTTAAGAAGGCAAATAGGACACTTGCCTTTATCAGTCATGGCATAGATTATAAGAGCATGGAAGTTAAGTTGGAGCTGTACGGGACTTTCGTTAAGCCACAGTTGGTGTAGTGAGTCACCACACTTTAGGATGAATGTGATCCAACGAGAGGAGGTGCAAAGGCCATTCACCAGGATATTGCCTGGCATGGAGCAATTTAGCTGTAAAGAGAGGCTGGAAAAGTTCAGGATGTTTTCTTTAGAGCAGAGAAGTCTGAGAGGGGACCTGACTGAGGTGTATAAGGTTCTGAGGAACATGGACATGCTGGATGGGAAGCAACTGTTCCCCTTAGATGAAGAGTCAATAACAGGGGGACATAATTTAAAGATGTAAAGCAACCTATTTACATGGGATTTGAGGGGAAAAAGTTTCACCCAGAGCCTGTTGTGATGTGAATCCCTGGGAGGGTAGTTGAGCTGGGAAACATGGCAAGCTTTAAAAAGTACTTGGATGAGCACTTGAAATGTCTCAACATTCAAGGCTGTGGGCCAAGTGCTGGAAAGTGGGACTAGTGTGAATTTGGAGGGTGTGGATTTAGTGCTATTTCTTGTTAATACAGATTTAATGAACAGAGGGGTCTCCTGTACTTATTGATTCTATGATCTTTACTTCCTAAACTTATCAAGTTCTATTATGCTGGTGACAAAGGAATTTAGGCTATCATTTTTATAGATTTGGCGAGCGTAATACTCACTGAAGTAATTAATGTTAGTATTGGGGTTGTCAATCTTTTCCGTTGTGTCCAATGGTAGTTTTAATAATCCCAGGTCAAGTTGACATGATTTAGATGCATAATAAAGTTTCTTCTACGAAAGTAAAATGCTGCAAATACCAGAGATGTGATATGACAACAGAAAGTTCTGGAAACACCCAGCAGATCTGGCAGGATCTGTGGATTAAAAAAAAACAGAGATAATGGTCTATCCCTTTGCTGAGTCAGTGAATCCAGGGGCTTATTATCAAATCACCTTTTATTTACACATGAACAGTTCTTGACTTTAGTACTACCTCATTCAGAGCCAGGTATTATTGTCAGTATCTCTGTCTCTTTATCTGTCAGCTAGGACTCCTTGCTTGGACCAGATAAACAGCCCCAATCAGGCAACTCATATTTTATGATACCCATCTGGCTGACCTCGTTACATTCACAACAGCGGGCAGGGCCCAGGGGTGCAAGTCCCACCTCCAGTCTAAGAGGAAAGAAGAGTGGATTGTGATTCACATGGGACAAACTCAGAATTTGCCATTGAATCTAATGTTGAATTCAAACAAATCACATTTTTTGGTGGAAAAGGATTCTTATTTTGCACCATGTGTGTTGCAAAATGTAAGAACGGATGTAAATGCTCACAGGGAGAAGCTAATGTTTGTGGAATGGCAAGAACGTCAAGTTATTTAAGTCATTTGGCTTTTAAAAATTAGGGAAAAACAGCCAGCATGGGTCTGAGATTTTCAAAATAAATCTGTGCTTGCAATTTCAAAAACTGTTCGTTGCCATAACCTTATTTGATATCATTGCAGAATTACTATTGTTAATGCTTTCCTTAACATATTATTTTCAGTATCCTTGTTGTAAATTCAGCTTGTTTTATACATCAAAGAGATTTGAGATGAGATTATTCAAACAATTGCCTATTTTTATGAAGGATCATGTACTTGAGGAGATTTAAATGTATTGAATGGGCTTTCATGGATGAGAAAGATTATATTTAGTGAGGTCTATATTAGATATTAAGAACTTTGTTTTACTTCATCTCAGAATGGCTCTTGAGGTCTGCCCATAGTGAATATTGGATGTGCTGGCATGAAAAGTATACGATGAAGGGTGGTTAATGGAGTCATGCAATGTCACAGGGGTGGCATAAAGGCTCACTGACACCAGGAGGGTGGATTGATATGAGTTGGGATGCAATTAGCCACTGAGGCTTCAAGGGGCTTGAAGTAGCTGGCAAGATATAAGTTGAAAGAGAGTATTATAAAATCTTTGAGTGCGTGGACTGCATGAGTTGGCATGTATGGGCATGGGTGGGGATTTGAGGGAGGGGATTAATGAATGATTACACCTTGAAGTCCTAATATCTAATAAAAACAACTGGGAAAATGTCCTAGGAAAATGGGGTGGACACTGTGTCCTTCTTGTCATCCTACAGACCTTATGGTTGCCTCTGATCTCAGCTGGGCTTGGTGGACCCAATTAAATCCATACCTTTACCCCCAGGTGAAGATCCCATAATTTGGGGCATATTTTCCTGGAAGATTTCTAACTGCCCATTCAACTTGAGAATGAAAGTCTACATTCATTTTTCAGGTCAGTGACCCTTCATCAGAGCTTGTATTCCCTCATGAGTTCTATCCACTTTCCGCCTACCTTTTTACTTTTCATCTGCCGATAGAATCCTTTGTTATTCTTTTGTCTTTCTGTCTCTGTTCTTTCCTTAGTCCTTTTTATACGTTTCCCTGCACCCTGAGTTTTCTTTTTATATTCAGGCTGATTCTCATTGTCATATCCATCTGTCAAGTTCACTCTTTACTGTTTTATTTTAGCCTCAGTCTGTGTCATCATCCAGGGAACACTGTTTGTTTGACTATTCTTTCCAGGTGATGAGAGAGAACCTACTCTCTATCTGAACCTCTTTTTTTTAATTATACCATTACATTCATTTCTTTATTTGTTCATGGGTTGTGGGTAATGCTATCCAGCATTTATTACTTAATTTTAACTATCCTGGGGAAAGTGGTGGTGAGCTGCCTTCTTGGTCATCTGCAGCCATTGTGGTGTAAGGACACCTACATTGGTACGAGAAAAAGAGATCCAGAACTTTGATCAAAGGAGCAATGATATGCATTGCAAATCAGGATAGTGCATGACTTGAATGGGAACTTGCAGGTGATGGTGTTCCATCTTCTGCCCTTCTTCCCCCCTAGGTGGGAAAGATTACATGATGTGGAGGTGCCACTGTTGTCCTGAGGTGGACAAAGTCACACGACACCAGGTTATAGTCCAACAGGTTTATTTGAAATCACTCAAGCTTTCGGAGCAGGTTTCAAAGATGCAGTTGAAAGCGCCTTAGTGAATTATTGCAGTGCACCTTACAGAGTGTACACACTATTGCCACTGTGTACTGGTAATGAAGAGAGTGAATTTTGTTGGAGGTGGTCATTGCCTGACATTTTTGTAATCTAAGCCTGAATGTTGTTGAGGTCTTTCTGCATTTGGACACAGACTGCTTCAGTATCTGAGGAGTTATGAATGGTGCTGAACATTTTAAAATATTCAGCAAGCACCTCCAATTTTTCTGGAGGAATGTCATTTATGAAGCAGCTATTGATAGTCGACCTCGGCCCTAGGACATTTGACTGAGGAGCTCCTGCACAGATGCTCTGTGGCAGAAATGATTAACCTCCAATAGTTGTAACCATCATCAATTGTGTTATGTATGTTATCTACCAGCAGAGAGATTCCCCCAATTCATAGAAACAAACAAACAAACAAAGAGCAGATTTAGGATATTTGGCCCTTCCAGCATGCTGCACCAGTCTGTATAATCATTGTTAACCTTCCATTTCAATGCATATTCATGCTTAGTTAACATACTCCTTGATGATTTCAAAATATAAAAAAAATCTATAGTTCTTGCATATACCCTGTATTCAGTGACTTGACCTCCATAGCCTTCTGTGATAGAGAATTCTATAGAGAATTCCCTACCCATGGTGCAAAGAAATGTTTCATTTCAGTCCTAAATGACCTGCCTGATTTCCTGAGATTGTGTCCCTACTTCGGAGAAATTACCACAGGCTCCAGTTTTGCGAGAGCTCCTTCATGATGTACTTGGTCAACTGCTGACATGATGTCTGAGGCAGTCACCATTATTACCTGTCTTGATTTCAATTCTTTTTTCATGTCTGGTCCAAACATTACTGAGATCAGGAGTTGAGTAAGCCTGGGGGAACCCCCCTGAATTGAGAGTCAGTAACCAGGTTATTGCTGAGTTAAATGCCGCTCGATATCAATGACCCCTTCCTTCACTTCATTAATGATCAAGATCGACTGGAGAGGTAATTGAATGGGTTGGATTGTCCTTCTTTCAGTGCACAAGACATACCTGAGTAATTTTCTATACTCCCAGACCGTTGTCAGTATTGTTACTGTACTGGAATAACTTGGCTGGGACTACAGCTAGTTCTGGAGCGAAAGTCTTCAGCAGTATTGTTAGAAAATTGTCAGAGCCCACAGCTTTGAAGTATCTAATTAATTCACCTGTTCTTTAATAGGAGTAGGCTGAGGATCATCAATTGACACTTGCAGCTGAAGATATTACAAATGCTATCTTTTACTCAATTGTGCTGGGCTCCTCATCATTTAGAATGGGTATATTTGTGAAGCCTCTTCTACTTATAGTTTCTTTAATTGCCCACCACCACTCCTCAATGTGGCAGGACTGTAAAGTTCACAACTGATCCATTGATTATGAAATCACTTCGCTTGGGGTATCACATGCTGCTTGTAATACTTGGATTGTAAAAAATTATATATTGTAGCCACAATAAGCTAATACCTCAATTTTAGAAATGTCTTGTATTGCTCCTAACATGACATCCTCCACTCATCATTGAACCAAGATAGATTGCATGGCTGGGTAGTGGGGGATATGCTCGAACATTGTGGATACAGGTTGTGATTGAATACATTCTGCTGCTACTGCTCATAGCCTGGTAGCTGCTGGCAGCAGCTCATAAATTCCCAGTTCTGAGTTACTAGATTTTTCTGGACTATTTCTTTCAGCGTGGTGGTGCCACACAACATGACAGAGGATATCCTCAATGTTGTTGGAGCCTGGCATTAATTGGCTATGGCTATTGGCTTGTGCAGAGAGGAGAAAAGTCAGTTCACTCAGAAGTCACTTTATTAATATATTGGATAATACACATATAGCTGATACATGTAACCACAAACTCGAGCTTATATGTTTTCCCACTAGCTAGAATCTATTTTGAACACCCACTAGGGTCCTCTAGCACTCCCAGAATAGTCAATGAATATGAAGCTAATACCTGATCAGGATAGCTGCTGATGTTGGTGAGGGTTGATGCTGGCCAGCTGCTCCGTTCTCGCTCTGTCTCTCCCGATGTCACCACAACGTCCTTCCATGATGGTTGGTCTTGAGACTTTTTACAGGCTGTGCACCCAAGAGTCTCCTTCTTGTTCTTTTCCTTATCTCTTTTGAGTCAAGCTGTCTCTTTCCTGTTGGCTCAGGTCTGTTCAGTTATTGCAGACCTTTACCTTATTGTCCCTGGCCTAGGTACTTAGATTGCATTACCTCATTGCTCCTTGTCCAAATAAGGCTTTTGCATTACCTCAGCTACCTTACTTTTCGCAGAACTTAGTTGTTACAAACTGGTTCTGATCGGCTCAGACCAGTACCTGGTTTCAGGTCATTTTTGTTCACAAGCTGCTATTCCTGAAGAAGAGTTACACACAAAATGTAGACTTCTCCGCCTCCATATGCGGCCTGGCTTGCTGTGCTCCTCAGTCTCCTGCTTGTCGACTTTGAATTCCAGCATTTACGGGTTTTTGTCTCTTTTCCTGTGTGTCAGCAGTTTTGCACTTAGTATTCCCTGCAGCACTTCAGCAGCTTGTATCCCTCTCTCTGTTTCTCTGCAGTTCCTCGCTAACAATGTGTAGATGAGATGTGGTCCACATTGTGCAGTGGTCTTTCCAAAGGATGCTATTATGAATATCTGCATATTAGTAGATTATTGTGGATAAATATATTTATCTCTCTTGTCAGTTCTCTTGCCATCAGATTCAGTCTAGCAGTTAGCTCGATTAGTAGCAATGCTACTGAGTCACTTTTGATGATTAACATTGCGGCCCTCCACCCAGATTCGGTATCCATTTTATCCACACCATCCATAGTTTTGCTCATTTGTGTTCAGCACGGAAGAAAACTGTTTAATCAGTTGAGGAAGATCTCATAAGTTACAATCAGCGGGCAGTTTCCTTGCCAATGTTTGAGCTGATGTGACTTCATTGAGCCCAGAATCAATATTGAGTATTCCCAGGGCAACTTTCTCCTGACTGTCTATCACAAAGCCACCACCTGCATTAATGGGACAGGATATACCCAGTGGTGATCTTGGTGGTATCTGGGGTATTGAAAGGTATTTTTTTGTGAGCATGATTAGTTCAGACTTCTGTTTGACTAGTCTGAGAGACAGCAATCCCAATTTTGGCTCAAATACCCAAGTGTTAGTAAGGAGGTCTTTTCAATATCAGCAGATTTCCTGTGCTATGGATAAAACTAAGTGTTTTGTTAGGAGAGTTAAAAATGCATTTAAAAATCAACCATATAGGCCATACAAGGTGACACTAGTAGGTTTTTCTTCCTGAACAGGAATTAGAAAACTAGAGGGTTTTTAGAA
Organism: Chiloscyllium punctatum; assembly: GCF_047496795.1. NCBI lineage: Eukaryota > Metazoa > Chordata > Chondrichthyes > Orectolobiformes > Hemiscylliidae > Chiloscyllium > Chiloscyllium punctatum. The sequence goes on from NC_092744.1 coordinate 42,708,976, forward strand.
CAATCAACAATGGTTAATGGTCGCCAGTGGATTAAATTTTTAATTCCAGATTTATTAATTGCATTTAAATTTCATATTCCACAATAGATACCCACATCCTGAGATTATTACTCTGAGCCTCTGGTTTGCAGGTCAACGTGTCACCATCTTCCCTTCAAGGAGAGATTGATGAAACTGTACATTTATTATCTAGATCTTAGAAGAATGAGAGATGTTCTCCCTGAATCATACAAAATTCATGGAGTTGTTGACAGAAGAATGATTTCCCTGGCTGGGGGATGTAGAAGCCCGGTACACAGTCTTAGCATGAGGTCAGCCATTTAGGATTGAGATGGGAATGAATACCTCCTCTTCCATAGTGAATCAGTGAAATTCTTTGGAGAGCTTTAGAGACTAAGTTATTGAGTGTATTCTGAAAATAGATCGATAGATTTCTTGCTAATAAATATATCAAGGCATATAGGACAGTGCAAGGTAATGGCATGCAGATTGCTAGAATATCAGTCATGACATAGTTGAATCACACAGCAGGCTCAATGGGCCAAAGGCTAACTCCAGCTCCTGTATTTCTCTGTTCCTGAACATCTAACAATTTGTACTCTCACTCTCATGTATAGAAATCAAAATGCAGGGAGAACTAGCCATTTGGATACAGAACTGGCTCAAAGATAGAAGACAGAGGATGGTAGTGGAGGGTTGCTTTTCAGACTGGAGACCTGTGACCAGTGGAGTGCCACAAGGATTGGTGCTGGGTCCACTATTTTTCATCATTCATATCAATGATTTGGATGTGAATATAGGAGGTATAGTTAATAAGTTTGCAGATGACACCAAAATTGGAGGTGTAGTGGACAGTTATGAAACTTACCTCTGAGTATAACAGGATCTTGATCAGCTGGGCCAATGGGCTGAGGATTGCAGATGGAGTTTAATTTAGATAAATGTGAGGTGCTGCATTTTGGAAAAGCAAACCTTCGTAGGTGGTGTTGCTGAACAAAGAGTGCAGGTTCGTAGTTCCCTGAAAGTGGAGTCTTGGATAGAGAGGATAGTGTAGAAGGTAGGAGAACGTGAGGACTGCAGATGCTGGAGATCAGAGTCGAGAGTGTGGTGCTGGAAAAGCACAGCAGGTCAGGCAGCATCCGAAGAGCAGGAGAATTGATGTTTCGGGTGTTAGTCCTTCACCAGGAGTGAAGCTTGTGGGCTGGGGTGGGCTGAGAGATAAATGGTAGGGGGTGGGGTTTGGGAGAAGGTAGCTGACAAAGTGATAGGTGGATGAAGGTGAGGGAGAAAGTGATAGGTCAGAAGGGGGGCATGATGGACAGGTCCAGAGTGTGGTGCCAAGTTGGAGGTTTGGGACTGGGATAATGTGGGGGAGGGGAAATGAGGAAGCTGTTTAAATCCACATTTATCCCGTGTGGTCGCAGGGTCCCAAAGCAGAATATGAGGTGTTCCTCCTCCAGGCGTCGTGTGGTAACTGTTTGGCAGTAAAGGGCACCCAAGACCCGCATGTCCTTGATGAGAGGGAGGGGGATTTGAAGTGTTCAGCCACAGATCAGTGGGGTTAGTGGGTGTGCGTGTCCCAGAGATATTCTCTGAAACGATCTTGTCTTCATCGGGGAGACAAGACGCCTTCTTGCAGATCGTTTCAGAGAATATCTCTGGGATACCCGCATCCACCAAGCCCACCACCCCATAGCTGAACACTTCAATTCTCCCTCCCACTCTGTTAAGGCCATGCAGGTCCTGGGCCTCTCCACTGCCCAACTGTTACCACCTGGCGCCTGGAGGAGGAATGCCACATATTCCACCTTGGGACCCTGCAACCACACGGGATAAATGTGGATTTCAACAGCTTCCTCATTTCCCCTCCCCCCACATTATCCCAGTCCCAAGCCTCCAACTCGGCACCGCTCTCTGGATCTGTCCATCACTCCCCTCTTCTGACCTATCACCTTCTCCCTCACCTTCATCCACCTATCACTTTCTCAGCTACCTAACCCAAAACCCCACCCCGTCCCATTTATCTCTCAGTCTCGACCCACAAACCTCATTCCTGATGAAGGGCTTATGCCCGAAACATCAATTCTCCTACTCCTCAGATGCTGCCTGACCTGTTGTGCATTTCCAACACTACAGTCTCGACTTGTGAAGAAGGTGATTGGTATGCTTTCCTTTATTGATCAGAGCATTGAGTATAGGTGTTGAGAGGTCATATCGCGGCTATACAGGACATTGATTAGGCCACTTTTGGGATATTGCGTGCAATCCTGGTCTCCTTCCTATCGGAAGGATGTTGTGAAACTTGAAAGGGTTCAGACAAGATTTACAAGGATGTTGCCAGGGTTGGTGGATTTAAGCTAAAGGGAGAGGCTGAATAGGCTGGGGCTATTTTCCCTGGAGTGTCAAAGACTGATGGGTGACCTTATAGAGGTTTATAAAATCATGAGGGGCATGGATAGTATAAGTAAACAAGGTCTTTTCCTGGGGTGGGGGAGTGAGAGGGGAAATATATGAAAGGGACCTAAGGGGCAACATTTTCATGCAGAAGGTAGTACATGTATGGAATGAGCTGCCAGAGGAAGTGGTGGAGTCTGGTACAATTACAGCAATTAAAAGGCATTTGGATAGGTATATGAATAGGAAGGGTTTTGAGGGATATGGGCGAAATGCTGGCAAATGGGACTAGATTAGGTTAGGATATCTGGTCAACATGGACAAGCTGGTGTGAAGGGTCTGTCTTCGTTCTGTACATCTCTGACTCTGTGACTCCATTTAGTCTCTGCATTATTTACAGAAACAAAGCCTAACAGCTTTTGAGGAACAATCAAACTGAAATACAATTACAGTTTAATGGGAAAATTGCATATTTCACCTTATATGTTGCAAGGCCATAAGATTATAAGATGTAGGAACAGAAGTAGGCCATTCAGCCCATGAGTCTATTCCACTCAATGAGATCATGGCTCATCTGGTAATCCTCACCTCCACGTTCCTGCATTCCCCATAACCCCTGATTTCCTTACTGAGTAAAAAGCTGTCTATCATAGCCTTGAATATTCTTAACAGCTCAAACTTTACAGGTCTTCATGGAGATGTCCTTATTCTTGTCACCAGGCAAGCAATATAGTCTTCAGAGCTCACACACAAAATTGCAAGGATCAACGTATATCTCCTCATTATTACTGACCCCTACCATGACTATGTTCCTATTTCCTCCCTGTTGGTCAGTTTGCTTATCTTCACTGCTGTCCTCACTCTTGTCTGCACCACTTGCAAGAATCTCAAAAGAGTTAGACACTTACAGGAACCAAAGTTCCTCAAATACTACAACTTGTGTTCTTGTATCTGCCTCATCTGTAGTCACATGCTCCCATTCCTGCTCACAGAAATTTCAAAAGCTTAACCTGAGGACTGTGACTGCTTCCTAGGATAAAACATCAGGTTGGCTTCTTCGTCCTTGCTGTGTTACATTGTCTGCAGTTCAGACTCCATTTCCACAACTCAGATCTGCAGTTCCTTGAGCTGCCAGCACTTAATACAGATTAAAAACATTAAACAAACATTTACTTCACTTTGGATTGCATTTGTATCCAGTAACTCTCACATGTGCAACATATCATCTGTCCTGCCATCACTATCATATTTAATTTAATTTATTAATTATTTACTTGATTATCACTGTTCTCTGCACTTGAAGAATCCCCTGGTCTTTACACTTTATTGCAATAAGCATTTACATCAGGATCATTTATATCTAATAAGCCATTTACACCAAAAAGGAAAAAAAAACTAGCAACTTGAACACAAACTAAAATTAGAAATATCATGCTTTATTTCAGCAAAAACAATCAAACTCCTTTCCTTCCTCCTGTTAAATCCTTGAGGTGCTCAACTCTTGCACTCTATTGTAAATGTTGAAATGCTAATTCACACAAAATTTAAACTTATATATGCTCCCAACCGAATGATCTATCTGAATCACTGAATAAGAATCAAGTTTCAGCAGGTTCTTAAAGCTACCTTTCATTGGAACCCGAGGGAAACACCTGCTTAAGGTTTCCAATTACAGAATTTAAATGTCGATTTCAGTTTAGTACCGCTACAAAGCACAAACTAAATGAGGCAAAATTAGCTTCATACAAATAAAGAGTTAGTCTTTCTTACCCAACAATTGAATCTACTCAGTCTTCAGTTGTAATGTTTCACCATGATAAACTAGCAAGATATCCAATTTACCATGTGCATTACCATAGCAGACTAATTTGTATGCACTGAAGTTTTATACTCTATTATTATGCTGTACAGTTTCTTCATTAATAAGAATTATTGATGGAATGTTACACTTTCTGTTTTGTAAAGGACATATTTGGTTATAAGTCCAGTCGATGCCGCAGTGTACTGTTTGTCATAGGATCCATCCTAACCTGTGGATTTCTGCTGCTTCTGTTTTACTGGAGGCCTGAGTGGGATGTCTGGTCCAAGTGTATTCAGTGCACCTTGCAGGAAGCTGATATTGTTCTGCTTAGAACAACAGTAAGTGTTACCCTATCATAATACAATATTACTTAAATTAAAAACTTGTTTTGGGTGACACAAATTTAGCTCTCGTGAAACAAAAACATACCGGCAGGCTCTTCAATGGAATTATCAGCACAAACCAGTATGGCTATTCAGGGCTATCGCATCTACCACATACCTAACCCATAGACATAATCTGCTGAAGTGCTACATTTCTCTCAACAGCTTTATTCAATAGTTGCTGCTTCTACTGTCTGCATCTCTACTATATAGTCATCTACAAATTACTCAGCATTGGTTCACGCAAGCAATGGTCTCAATAATGGAATGTTGTGATCACAGTAAATTCTGTTCTTCACTGATTAAAATAATTACAGATCAAAAGATTATAGAATTATATGTTCTTTGATAAGATGTCCTGAGAAATTAACATGCTATTTACATTTAACAAGGCCATTCACAAAACCAGATTAAGATTTTCTCAATCTTTAAGTGTTTATTTTCTAACAGGTTCCAAAACTTGTGGGATCAAAAGAGCTAAAGAAACATATATAAATGTGGCTCAATAACATATACATAATAAGTTTGATACCCTGGCTTCAATCCAAAGAGCAAAAGGAATCTAGCACTTTTGCAAGGACCATACATTGTATGTTGATACAATACATGAGGGACATTTATCCAGTTTAGAGCCATTACATTTGACTAAGGAATAATACTAGATATCACCAAATTCATTTGATATAAACTCCATGTTCTTGAAAGTAAATATTTGCAATAAATAATGTAATAATCATTGACAGAATGTTCAGGTACCAGTTATAACCATTTTTGCCATTGTGCTTCAAATGGATCTGCTCAGGGTTCTGTGAAAGAGCAGACCTAACATTCTTGCTCCTGAAGGATTGCTGGACTTTACTGAAGAACAATGATTCAGGATGTTCTAACTCAAGAAAGCTAGACTTACTGACTTATGCTAATTGTTGCACTAGAACCTACAAATGTGGTTAGCTTTTAGAACCCTTCCATCTGCAGAACTAAAGATAATCCATCCATTATATTCTATCCTGGAGCAGGTCCTAAACAAAGTCTCACTGAGATTCTTGAGCAATGGAACCAGTATACTTTTGTCACTTGGCATCAATTTGACACAAGCAGCCCCAATGATCAGAGCTGGTTCAGAGCTGGTTCAGAGCTTCAGCGTTCAGAGCTGGTTTTCAGTATTCTGATCAGTATGACCATAATCCCTCTTACTTAGAGGCAGGAATATTTCCACCAAACCATTGGTCAACCTGCTAAAAAAGGAAATTTCCATGCTACTGATTGCGTTCAGGCCTTCACTGGAGATGCATGAACTATCAGTTGGTTAAATATAAACTGCAACATAACGACTTGACTAAGCTTTGTGTAAAACGTCAGCTGTGACCACAGCAGGGACAGAAACAACCACTACTTTGTTGAGCTGTGAAGTGACATAAAGTGCAGAGTAGACTGTGCACAAAAACAACAAATGCACAATAAATTTTGTAGGAAACACAAGGCATTTAATTTGCAGAAGTACAATAAAGGTAGATGACAGTAACTCATATTAACTCTTTCTTTTTATTTAACATTGCTCATGATTTGTTTTTATTGTTAATTTTCAGACCTTTGGGGACAATTTTTGAGTGGAACACAAATCTCATAGGTGGTGAACATCTGCTGTAGAAGCTGCTGTAGTGCATTTTCAATTCACTTCAAAATATTTTCTAATCAACCTGTTTAGGAAAGTTACTCCAAACCTTTAGAGCTGGAGACACTTGATCACAGGCCTCCTATCTCAGAGGTAGGAACATTAGCATTATTCAGCAAAGGTCCTCAATCCAATACAATTTCCGATGAATTTCAATTAACTTTCAATTAATTCAGCATGGTCAACACTTAGCACACTCGGAGATAGTGAGGACTGCAGATGCTGGGCAGCACACTCGCCATTTGCTGACTAGGAAGGCAGCTTCAACTTAAATTTTCAAAGGAGGATCTTCAGGGACTGTGTGTTCCATTGTACGGCACAGTGATTGTCAGCAGATAATAAAATGAAGTGAATTCCAACAGGGCCCCAAAGATCTCTGACTCAGTGGTGGAGACACAAATTGATCAAGAAATCAGTAAGATAGCGGTTTAATTTCTCATTGATGGTGGGTGCCAAGATAAAGGTATAACCAGACATAGAGAGATATTACAGAAAATTTTAATGCCAACAACATTGTCACCCAGAATCCAGATATAGTGCAGAGAAAAACGTAATAATCTGACAAGTAGTGTCAGGGCCCCGTTCACATCTTTTACACTCTCTGTACAGCCTACTTTAGAATCCTACTTTAAACTCAGTACTACCTAGCTTTTCCTTTTTCCCGCCTTCTATAGATCTTCATAAGGTAACATGGAACACTTTACTGTGCATTATTCCTTGTAAACTGAAATATTCAAAGCTTGTTACTGCACTCAATCTAACTTTTTCTTTTTGGCTGTGTTTGCTGCTTCTTTCCACCATGATGCTGATCTGTTTCATTAAAATACTTGGACAGAAATATAAAAGACCATATATTTTTATTTTTGGGTCTATATACTGAAACAGAGGTTGGACTGCTCTGTAACTGAAATACCAAAACTGTTTGCAACTTGGAAATATCAGGTGCTGCATATTTTAATCTGTACCAGTCAATGTTGTTTTTCTCACTGAGGGAGATAATTTGAGCTGAGCAACATCAAGAATGTTTTTGGTTCAGGAAATTCTGTCTGATGACAGCCAAGTAGTTTGTTGAACTGCAGTTTGTTACAAAGTTGTAGCTGCAAGGGTAGCTGAAACATCCAGAGCCAGTGAACTGAAAGCAACCATTCCTCTCCACATGGGAAAAAGACAGAAACATCAAGAAAGGTTAAAAAAGAGAATTAGATCAAGAAAAGAAATGTTAGTCCACCAGACCAACTATTGAAGTAAAAGTGATCATCTGTTGACAAAAAGAAGCATGTCATCAGTGCTATAAATCACAAACTGTGTAAGATAATTTAATTGACATCTGGATTTCTGACCTTAAAAATTTTGCTGTCCTGGGAATTTATTTCCAATACATAAAATCTGTGTCCAATCATCTCTTTTGTTTGACAGTTTATCTGTCAGCAGAAGATAAAACAAGATTAATTCAACTAGTCTCCAAAGATCTCTGACTCAGTGGTGGAGATAGTCAGGAATTCAGCAATCTAGGGTTCAACTTCTCATCAGTGGTGGGTGCCAAGATAAAGACATAACCAGATATCGAGAAAAGTCGTAGAAAATTTCAGTGCCACAACATTGTCCCTAGAATCCAGATGCAGTGAAGAATTCAGTGATGCTAACACCATTAAATGTGAAGGTGATGGTTAAATTGTCTCTTGTTGAAAATGCTCATTGCCAGACAGTTATGTGGTATGAATGTTATTTGTTACTTATCAGACCAAGCTGAATATTGTTCAGGTCTTCAAACATTTGAAAATGGATGGCTTCAGTATCTGAGGAATTTTGAATGGTGCTGAACATTATACAACTACGAGCAAACAACCCCACTTCTGTCCTTATGATGGAAGAAATCATTGATAAAGCAACTGAAAGTGATTGGGCCTGGGATACTAGGCCTATAACTCACGGAGCTGAGATGACTGACCTCCAACAACCACAACCATATTCCTTTGCGCTAGTTTTGGCTACAACTAGCAAAGAATTTTCACACAGATTCTGATTAACATAATTTTGTCAAGGCTCTTTGATGCCACACTTGAAGCCAAAGGCAGTCATCATCTCTTCCTTACATGCCTGAATCAAGGTTGTAATGAGGCCAGGAGCTGAGTGATCTGAATGAAACTGAAACTGTGCATCACTGAGCAGGTTATTATCACTAAATGCTGCTTTATAGTGCTGTTGATGACACAGTCCATCACTTTACTCATAGTCAAAAGTACACTGAGGGGATTTTCTAGGTTGGATTTGTCCTGTTTTTTGTGTACAGAAAATACCTGGGCTATTTTCCGCATTGTCAGATAGATGCCAGTGTTGTAGCTTCCAAATTTACTGCTATCTATTTCAGTGCTATCTGTCTCTCTCGGTGCCTATGTAACACTGCTATTATTTTCCTAATATTCTCTCCCGGTTTACTGTCCTCTGATGAGTTTGTTGTGGTAGATATATGTATTGACACAGTTATTATGGATGGAGAGAAAAATATGGACAGGATAGGCAAAATTCAAAAGGTCGTAAATCCAGATTTTAAGAGGTGATTAATTTATCTAATGCATATGGTGAATGGTAATCAGCAGATGTTTACCGGTGTTTAACCTGGTGCCATAAGACTTCATGGATCAATTTATGTTGAAGACTCCCAGGGAAACTCCCTCTCAACTATACACCACAGTGTGTTATAACTGCTCGCTTTTATAACCAGATGGGCTTTTATGATAATCAACAACGATTTCATGGTCATCTTTAGACTTTTAATTCTAGATTTTATTGAATTCAAACTCCACCATCAAATGGTTTTCAAACCTGGGTCCCCAGAACATAACCAGCAATGTCATCACTGAGCAATCAGCCACAATTACCCACCACCATCAGGCAAACATCTCTCGCCACCACCACCTTCTCCTAAATCATAGAATCATCAAATCCCTACAGTGTGGAAACAAGCCATTTGGCCCAACAAGTCCACACTGACCTTCCGAAGAGTAACCCACCCAGACCTATTCCCCTACTACACTACATTTATCTCTTACTAGTGCACCTAATCTACACCTCCGTGAACACAATGGGCAATTTAGCACAGCCAGTTACTCTGACCTGCGCATCGTTGGATTGTGGGAGGAAACTGGTGTACCCGGAAGAAACCCATGCAGACACGGGGAGAATGTGCAAACTCCACACAGACAGTTGACCAAGGCTGGAACCGAACCCGAGTCCCTGGCACGGTGAGGCAGCAATGCTAACTACTGTGTCATTGTGCCAACTAGACCCCACACTATTTCTACAGATCCCCCCAACAGCAATAGAGACACAGAGAAGCAGATTGGGAGGAAAGGTTCAGAAGTAAATGTGTTGATCCACTTAATGTCAGTGTCAGAAATTAAAAGAATATCCGGTTCATTCAATTGTTACACACATTTGTGATAATTTGCAATTCTATGTGATGGCCTGGGAGGAATGCAAAGCAAAAAGGCTAAAAATCTACATTAATTTGGTTAAAAGAACTAGGAGATTACATTCCCTTTCCCAAGGTAATAAGCAAACACTTTGGCTCTGATAATACAGTAAGCATCTTTTGTACAAGTAATCTCCGCAACAGCCAAATATTGGCCCAACTCCTCAATCTGGTTCCAATCATATGTTTTTCTGCCAATGACAGTTCATGCACGGTGGTAAAACGGACATACACCAAAACCAAAGATACAAGGGCAGCAGCAAGGGGAGACTCCCCTGCAATCTTCCAACCGCTGCCCATGAAATATGGTACAAATGACATCCTGGGACACCAACAAATAGGATGGGAAAATAGGTGAAATTATAGAATGTTCCCATAAAATGCTGTATGGTTGGATACCCCGGATCAGTTGCTTGAAAATTGCAGTAAGACTGGCCTTATTTCAAATTCATAGAACATAGAACAGTACAGGACAGGGATAGGTCCTACAGTCCATAATGTTGTGTCGAACATGACGCCAAACGAAACTAATCCCTTCTGCCTGTACTTCGTCTATATCCCTCCATTCCTTGCTTATTATGTTCTTACCTAAAAGTTCCTGAAATGCCCCTATTGTATCTGCCTCCACCACTCCCATTGCAATGTGTTCCAGGCACGTACCACTCTCTATGTAAAAGATTTGCCCCTCTAAGCTCCTTTAAACTCTTCCCCTCTCACCTTAAATGCATGCACCCTAGTATTAGACATTTAAACTCTGGGAAAAAAATTCTGACTGTCAACCCTATCTATTCATCTCATAATGTTACAGACTTCTATCAGGTCTCCCCTCAGCTTCTGCTACTCCAGAGAAAACAAACCGAGTTTCCCAACTTCTCCTCAAGTCATAGAGTCATATAGTTATACAACATGGAATCAGACCCTTCAGTTCAACTCGTCTATACTGACCAGATATCCTAAATTAATCTAGTCCCATTTGGCAGCATTTGGCACAAATGCATTTATCTAAATTAAGCTCCATCTGCCACTTCCTAGCCCATTGGACCATCTGGTCAAGATCCTGTAATCTGAGGTAACCCTCTTCGCTGTCCAATTTTGGTGTCATCTGCAAACTTACAAACTGTACCTCTCTTGCTGGCATTCCAAATCATTTATGTAAATGACAAAAAGTAGAGGACCCAGCACTGATCCTTGTGGCACTCCACTAGTCACAAGCCTCCAGTCTGAAAAACAACCCTCCACCACCACCCTCTGTCTTCTACCTTTGAGCCAGTTCAGTATCCAAGTGGCTAGTTCTCCCTGTATTCCGTGAGGTCTAACCCTGCTAACCAGTCTCCAATGGGGAACCTTGTCGAACGCCTTATTGAAGTCCATGTAGATCACATCTACAGCTCTGCCCTCATCAATCCACTTTGTTACCTCTTCAAAAAACTCAATCAAGTTTGAGAGACATGATTTCCCACACACAAAACCATGTGGACTATCCCCTTATCAGTCCTTGCCATTCCAAATACATGTAAATCCTATTCCTCAGGATTCCCTCCAACAACGTGCCCATCACCGATGTCAGGCTCACCGGTCTATAGTTCTTGGCTTTTCCTTACCACCTATATTAAACAGTGACACCACAATAGCCACCCTCGTCTTCCAGAACCTCACCTGTGGCTATCAATGGTACAATTATCTCAGCAAGGGGCCCAGCAATCACTTCCCTAGCTTCCTACACAGTCCTTGGGTACAAAAGGCATTTGGATGGGTATATGAATAGGAAGGATTTGGAGGGATATGGCTTGGGTGCTGGCAGGTGGGACTAGATGGGGTTGTGATATCTGGTCGGCATGGACGGGTTGGACCGAAGGGTCTGTTTCCATGCTGTACATCTCAATGACTCTATGACTTGATCAGGTCCTGGGGATTTATCCACCTTTATGTGTTTTAAGATGTGTAACACCTCCTCCTGTATAATATGGGCATTTTTCAAGAGGTTGCTATTTATATCCCCAAGTTCTCTATCTTCCATATTCTTCTCTACAGTAAATACTGATACAAAATACTTGTTTAGTATCTCCCCATCCCCTGTGGTTCCACACATATGGGTAGCCTTGCTGATCTTTAAGGGGCTCCATTCTCTCCCTAGTTACCCTTTAGTCCTTAACGTATTTGTAGAATCCCTTTAGATTCTCCTCAATCCTACTTGCCAAAGCTATCTCATTTCTCCTTTTTGCTCTCCTGATTTCGCTCTTATACTCTACTGATTTTATACTCTTCTCGGGAATCACTCTATTTCTTCTGTCTGTACATGACATATGCTTCCTTCTTATACTTGACCAAAACCTCAATTTCTCCAGTCATCCAGTATTCCTAACGCCTACCAGCTTTGCCCTTCACACTAACAGGAAAGTACTGTTTCTGGACTCCCATGATCTCACTTTTGAAGGCTTTCTAGCTCATACCGTCTCATCCAGTCAGCATCTGGTAAGCCTCTTCAGCACTCTCTCCAAAGCCTCCACATCCTTCCTGTAATGTGGCAAACAGAATTGAATGTAATACTCTAAGTGTAGCCTAACCAAAATTTTATAAATTTGTAATGTCAACATTCACCGCAGATTGCAGCGACAATGTTGACAGGTTGAATGAGTGTAGTGCTAATTTGACAGATAGTATCAGGAAAAGTGGTGGCTGATATTGACCATGAAAATTGGAAATGAAGAGAGCACTGCTGTCTCATTACTGACTTCACAGCAAGATCATCTAAATTTCAGAAAAAGCCTTTCATTGACAGCTGCAAAGGGTGCTGGGCATCTCAGTTGGAGAAGACTCCGCGACACCCACACCAACCAACCCCACTGCCCCGTGGCTGAACACTTCAACTCCCCCTCCTACTCTGCTAGGGACATGCAGATCCTGGGCTTCCTCCATCACTAAACCCTAACCACCTGACGCCTGGAGGAAGAACACCTCATCTTCTGCCTTGGGATCTTCCAACCACATGGGATCAATGTGGATTTCACCAGTTTCCTCATTTACCCTCCCCCTACCTTATCCCAGATCCAACCTTCTAACTTGGCACTGCCCTCATGACCTGTCCTATCTGTCCACCTTCCTTTCCACCTATCCACTCCACACTCCTCTCCAACCTATCACCAATACCCCCACCTCCATCCAGCTATCACATTCACAGCTACATTTCCCCCAGCCCCACCACCCCTCCCATTTATCTCTTCACCTCCTTGGCTCACAAACCTCATTCCTGATGAAAGTCTTTTGCTCAGAATGTCGATTCTCCTCCTCCTCAGATGCTGCCTGACTGGCTGTGCTTTTCCAGCACCACACTCTCAACTCTGATCTCCAGCATATACATTCCTCACTTTCTCCATTCTTGTCCTGTCTATCACCAAATAAGTTTAGGATAGGCCCTTAGCTTTACATGTTCATAAAGGTTTATTCAATGGGCATGACCAAGTTAATGGGCTTGATTAATGAAGCAGTGACCCAAATGTGAACACAGGTTAAATGAGTGTACTGCCGTATTGAGCTAATTTGATTCCTCTCAACCTTCTTCACATCATCCCAAAGTGATCTTACATAATTAAATTTGATGCAAATTTCATTCTCTTTTTGTCAGAGGGAAGTTAACTCACCATAGTTTTTCCTTGCCAGTTACCACTCCTACTTTAAACTCAGCCTCTTGTTTCATTGTGTCTGTGTGAAGTAGGTTTCCAAATATGAATGAAGTTCTTTGGGATGGATTCCAAAGAGCACTCTAGACACCTGCCCTCTACCCTTACATCCTGAGCTAAACAGTCCCAACAGTTGTGCCACAGCAGATTATTGCTGAGAGCAGGATTAGTGACTTTGAGATGAGGAGAGAGGCTAGGGCCAAATTCCAGTTTAGAGAGATGCTGGTCACTCCAATTTGTTGATGACTCTGACATCCTAGTAGTACCAGCAGTGGCCACAATTGAGCCTAAAAACTCTCCCAGTTGCTGAAAAGACGTGGAATCCAGGCTCAGGTGCAATGTTGACAGTGCTGATTGGAACTGTGTGGGGAACTGGAGCTGAGTTCAAAATGTTAGAGCAAGTTTTAAAACTAAGGGATAACCTTTTTTGTGTCGGGGGAAGTGGGATGCTTTGATGAGCATTGGGGTCACCAAACGTGGTTCCTTTCCCTTCACTCGACATGTGGAGCCCTCAGATTTTCAGGTGTAGGCCATGCCTGCTGTGGGAAAAATAACAGGAGTGACAACATGACGCTTTTAAAGTGCCCGTTAATTGGTCACCTCAATAGGCCTTAGGTAGGCAGGCCACCCAACACCTTTCTTGCTGCCTTAAAAGTTTAGACAGGCCTGGAGTGGGGAGGCAGGTAGTGGGATAGTCACATGCTGGATATTACATGCTCCCATGTTTTGAGTGAGTTGGAACAACCGGTGAGTTGGAGCCAGCCCTGAAACAATTTGTTCACAGTTCTATTATTAGAATTTGGTTTTGCTATTACATACAAATAAATTGAATGCACAAAATCTTTAATAATTATACTTTCATTTCTTTTTGGTTCAGGATGAATTTAAAATCTGGACTAAGAAGAAAGTAATGTGGGTTCAGCTGTCTTTTCCTAGTAGCACAGCAAGGGCTGATCAACAGCATTCACTTTTCTCTGATGAGACATCATTGCTGCACAGGATTGTCATTAAACCTGATTTAAAAGTAAGAATCCTCCTTTTGCTTCAGCAAGTTACTTTATATAGTTAAAAGTATATCTGCAGCACCATATCTGAAGCTCGTAATTTAGTTACAACTGTCGAGAATACTTTTATTTAATACTGTCTATTTAAATATTAAATTCCTGCCTTTAAAACATATATATCCTCTTAACTGATCTTTATAGGTGCGTTTTATTGAAATTCAAAAGATCAGATACATCTGGGACCTTTATGAAAAGCAATTTATTAGAGCTGAGTAAGTTTTTGCAAATCCAACTGAATTTCTGGGATGATGGCAATATTAAGACTTTTTGAAATATTTTCTTTAACTTATTATTCTTTTCAGAGTACTGGAAGACAGATATTCCTGTGCTGATACTCGTTATAAATTTGGATCTGGATTGACAACCACAGAAGAAGCTACCAGGTAGTTAGTAAAAATAATTATTTTGTCCGAGAGTGCATTCTGTTATGAGACAGAGAAAGATAGAATACTCTTTAATTTGGTTCAATGGCCTATTAATTCTGCCTGGTTGTATGCCCATTTTTTGAGCTATTTTTAAAGAGTTGTTTAAAAGGTCAACTTTTGAGATGAAAATGAACAGTAATTTTCCCTTTTTCTTCAAAGAGATTCTTCTGCGTGCTCAAAACTCAAGTAATTTGAATGTCTACTAAAATATTCTGCTTGAATTTAAAAAATAAATGTATATTTGAAGAACACGTGAGTTAGCAACCATGAGATATTCTTAATTTATAACGCTTTCAAAACAAATTGCAGAGATCCAAACATCTTAGGGTTGCATTCTCATCCCAATATGAAGAGAATTTTAATGGATGGAATTGGGAATGAGGATTGGTCCTGGTTTCACTAGATCCCTACCACTTTTCCACTCATCAAATTTCTTTGGATGATTTAGGATGAGTGCATTTCATTGCAAAATGGAAAAATATCATGCAATCTAATTACACCATATGATGACATTCTTGAAATTTGCATGAAAGCAAAGAAATTTAGGTGCATCTTTTGTGTTCAGTATGGGATATTAACAATTTGCTAGCAAAGAGGCATGTCAACTGACTGCAGAAATGTTTGTGCTTAAAAATGTGTTGCTGGAAAAGCGCAGCAGGTCAGGCAGCATTAAAGGAGCAGGACAATCGACGTTTCAGGCAAAAGCCCTTCTTCAGGAATGAGGAGGGTGTTCCCAGCAGGCTAAGATAAATGGTAGGGAGGAGGGACTTGGGGGAGGGACGTTGGGAATACGATAGGTGGAAGGAGGTTAAGGTGAGGGTGATAGGCCGGAGAGGGGGTGGGGGTGGGGGCGGAGAGGTCGGGAAGAAGATTGCAGGTCAAGAAGGCAATGCTGAGTCTGAGGGTTGGGACTGAGAAAAGGTGGGGGGAGAGGAAATGAGAAAGCTGGAGAAATCTGCATTCATCCCATGTGGTTGAAGGGTTCCTAGGCGGAAGATGAGTCGCTCTTCCTCCAGGCGTCGTGTTGCCATGGTCTGGCGATGGAGGAGGCCAAGGTCTTGCATGTCCTTGGCGGAGTGGGAGAGGGAGTTAAAGTGTTCAGGCACGGGGCAGTTGGGTTGGTTGGTGCGGGTGTCCCAGAGGTGTTCTCTGAAACGTTCCGCAAGTAGGTGGCCTATCTCCCCAAAGTAGAGGAGGCTACATCGGATGCAGCGGATGCAGTAAATGATGTGTGTGGAGGTGCAGGTGAATTTCTGACGGATATGGAAGGATCCCTTGGGGTCTTGGAGGGAAGTGAGGGGGGAGGTGTGTGTACAAGTTTTGCATTTCTTGCGGTTGCAGGGGAAGGTGCCGGGAGTGGAGGTTGGGTTGTTGGGGGGTGTGGATCTGACGAGGGAGTCGCGGAGGGAGTGGTCTTTCTGGAACGCTGATAGGGGTGGGGAGGGAAATATATCCTTGGTTGTGGGGTCTGTTTGGAGGTGGCGGAAATGACGAAGGATGATACAATGTATCTGGAGGTTGGTGGGGTGGTAGATGAGGACCAGTGGCGTTCCGTCCTGGTGGCGATTGGAGGGGCAGGGTTCAAGGATGGAGGAGCGGGAAGTGGAGGAGATGCGGTGGAGAGCATCGTCAACCACGTCTGAGGGGAAATTGCGGTCTTTGAAGAAGGAAACCATCTGGGTTGTTCGGTATTGGAATTGGTCCTCCTGGGAGCAGATGCGGTGAAGGCGAAAGAATTGGGAATATGGGATGGTGTTTTTACAGGGGGCAGGGTGAGAGGAGGTGTAATCTAGGTAGCTGTGGGAGTCAATCGGTTTATAGTAAACGTCCGTGTTGAATCGGTTGTCCGAGATAGAAATGGAGAGGTCTAGGAAAGGGAGGGAGGAGTCTGAGATGGTCCAGGTAAATTTGAGGTCGGGGTGGAAAGTGTTAGTAAAGTGGATGAACTGTTCAACCTCCTCGTGGGAGCATGAGGTAGCGCCCATATAGTCATCGATGTAGCAGAGGAAAAGGTGGGGGGTGGTGCCAGTGTAGCTGCGGAAGATGGACTGTTCCACATATCCAATGAAGAGGCAGGCATAGCTGGGGTCCATGTGGGTGCCCATGGCTACTCCTTTAGTTTCGAGGAAGTGGGAGGATTGGAAAGAGAAGTTGTTCAGAGTGAGGACCAGTTCAGTCAGTCGAAGGAGAGTATCAGTGGAAGGGTACTAGTTGGTTCGGTGGGAAAGGAAATAGCAGAGGGCTTTGAGGCCTTCGTGATGGGGGATGGAGGTGTATAGGGACTGGATGTCCATGGTGAAGATAAGGCCTTGGGGGCCGGGGAAGCGAAAATCATGGAGGAGGTGGAGGGCGTGGGTGGTATCTCGAACGTAGGTGGGGTGTTCTTGGATTAACGGGGACAGGACCGTGTCGAGGTTTGCAGAGATGAGTTCGGTGGGGCAGGAGCAGGCTGAGACAATTTTATATCTGTTCAATTATTGGTTGTACTTTTGTTTGTCTCAATTTTGAATATTTATTTTTTCAAATAGTGAGCTTCTATCTCTAACATGCTGAGATTTAAATTTTTCATTTCACAGACAGAACATTTATAGTAATGTAGTTATTTATGAAAATTCATAAAATCTTTATTACATAGTTTTAAATGACAATGAAATGTAGCTTTGTTTTGCATCTAATAACCCTGTAATGTTTAAATGTAGGAGATTAATATTTGGACCCAATGTCATTGACATCCGAATTTCTCCCATTTGGAAGCTACTTTGTAAAGAGGTAAGTTTTATTTCATGTGACTTTTTAATCACATTTCTCACTTTAAATGTAAATCTAACATTATAATTTTGGTTTTCTTTTCTTCACAGGTTTTAAATCCATTTTATACATTTCAAATATTCAGTGTGTGTTTGTGGCTTTCTGAGGATTATACTGAATATTCAGTTGCACTCATAATTATGTCATTCATTTCCATTGCCTTTTCTGTCTATGATGTGCGTCAGGTGAGTGCTAAAACAGAGGTTACATTTCAAGGTTTGTTTAGTCTTACCTTCATCAATATTTACAGTGCAGTAAACAATTAAATTGCCTACTTTCTGATTCCAACCATGTCTAAACTTCTAAATTTTCAATTTTAAATTTGTTAAGAAGACATATGTTTCATTTGTACTTAAATTTACATTTCACCTCCTGAGATTTGACAAATGAAATGCAAGGATTTAATTTTATTGGGAAAGATAATAAAATAAGCAGAGTAAATTCTTATGTTTCTTTACCATTTGCAGCAATCGATAAAGTTGTACAGACTTGTAGAAACTCACAATAACATGATGGTCACCATCTGCAGAAAAGGTGGAGGTGAGTGAAAGCTATAATTTTGTAATTATATTCTACATGGTAGCTGGAGGTGTATTAGAAAAGCCGTCACATCATGTGTAATCGCATTGTCTGGTTTGCTTTTGCTTCACAATTCATCACTCATTCCTTTAAATTCTTCATTACTTGTTTCTTTTCATTGAAACATTTTGTCAGCAATATATCCAATAAAAGCTTCCAAACATTATCCTGATCTGCACTATTCTGATTTTTGCAGGATCATTTGCAACTTAATGTGCAGAAATTTCAAGCAAACTAATCCCAAGTAACTGGATGAAACTAATAAATTTATGTCATTTTGCATTTTTACAGCCATATAGCAGAAGGGGCTTGAAACTTCCACCAGGAGAGAAAGGGCAGTGTGGTATTTCAGGTTACTGTGTACTCTGTGTCTCAGGAATTCTTTCATTTTCCTACAGTAGTATAGAAAGGAAAGGAATTATATTTCTGTAATCAGGTATAGAAATTTGTTGCATGTTTTCTCCACTATCTTTTATGCATTTCTGACACATTTAGACAAATATTTCAATAACTTGGTATTGAATTATGTAATAATTATGGATAATAATATTTAAACATTCCCAGGTAAGCTCATTTGTATTTTCCTAATGAACAACTGAAGAACATTTCAACCTCTCGTCAGTTGAGAAATAAGAAGCTAAGTCATGAATTCATAATCCTATTTTTAGTAAAGTTCAACACAATTCATTCTGATTGTCATAATGCATAAAATATTAATATATGCCGCTTTGGAACCCTATTGACAATTAAAAATCACCTGACAGGTTGGGCAAAACGTTCCCAGCTGCAAAGTAGTAGGCTTCAGGGTGATGGAGAGGCCACACACCAACCCTTTGCAGAAGCTGCTCACTCAATCAAAATTACATACCTGTGGCAGGGTGAGGAAACATTGGAGCCTGAGGTGCAGAACCCATCCTTCCCCAGTTTTATTCTGGTATCTGAATATTGAACAGTACCACTTTCCAATCCTTTTGCGTGCTTACACACACACACACAAACACACACACAAACACACACACATCCAAGTAAAAGGAATGGACTAAAACCTACAGGGAACATACTTTTTCCATGCAATTTCCTAATCTGTATCCCCACATCTTAGCCCAGACATCAAAAGTGAACTTTTGTATTGATGTTATTTTGTATTTTCCCTTTGATTTTGTGAGGGAGGCAAAATGAAATCTTTAGGTTAAGCACAGAATTACATTAATTATTACAATGGAACCCCCTTCTTATACTTATTTTAAGCTCAAGGCATGTGAAAAATGAGCACAGTAAAATTGGCTTGGTGCACAGTGATGCAAACAAACTGACCATGTCCACAAAGTGGTCTGTGAATGATGACTTTCAAGGTTCGCATAAAGATTTGTCGCTCGGGTGCCAGTTGTTATAGTTGTGGGTATGTACACTGAGCTGGGAAGTTGATTTACAGACATTTTGTCCTCTGTCTAGGTGACATCTTCAGTGTTTTGGAGCCTCCTGTGAAGCCCTGCTGTACTGTGTCTTCTGGAATTTATTCAGTTCCGTTCCTGCTGCTTCCCGTTTCTGATTCCAGTTTTTTTTTGTGAATGCCAGTATATTGGGTCTAGGTACATGTGCTTGTTGATGGACACGAACACTAACTAGCCACTAAACGCCACACCCAGCTGTCCCTAGTAGCCACACACACAGATGACAAGGACCACAGATTTGACTGGGACAACACAATGATCAGAGGACAAGCTAAACAGAGGGCAGTCAGAGAATTTCTGGATGCATGTCATGTATCCACAGACTCCATCAACAAGCACACAGTTGTGGGTGAACATACCCACAACTATGACAATTATGATGTTGTACAGCATGTCTAGCTCCCTTCTAGTTCTGTGTTCCAATTCAAAATACTAGCAGCAAAGCTTTAGTCTTAAATGAAATTTTTCCTATTCACCCTGGAAGATGATGAAAAACAAAGTGGATTGACTAGATTGCAAGTTGTGGTTTATATTTCCAGGATACGAGAAAGTGCCATCAAGTGAACTGGTGCCTGGTGATGTATTTATAGTTACAGGAAATAAGCAAGTATTGTCCTGTGATGCCATACTGATCCATGGGGGCTGCATTGTCAATGAGAGCATGCTTACAGGTAAGAATCTCATTTTCATTTGCATTTGAAATCCTATCTTGTTCTCAGAAAAGTGACAATTCAAAAAAACTTCATTGACACTTGCACATATACTGGGAATGGGGAAAATATTGGAATCAAGTGTCCTTGATTTTTTTTTTGATTCACTCACAGAATGAGTGCTTTGCTGGGTAGAATCATAGAATCATAGAATCCCTACAATGCAGAAAGATGCCTTTCGGCCCATCGAGTCCACACTGACTCTCCAAAGAGCATCCCACTCAGACCCAGACCCCCACACTATCCCCATGGCTAACTCACTTTAGCCTGCACATCCCTAGACAATACGGACAATTTACAGCGGCCAATGCACCTAACCTGCACATCTTTGGATCTTTGGGTAATCCAGAACAATGACCTAACTGAATGAGGAAATTCCTGCTTCTGTAAATTAAATATCTTTTCTGAAAGATAGACTGATCTAGAGAATCAAGGAACAGTCGGAAAGTGGTGGTAAGGCAAAAGATCAGCCCTGATCACGTTGAATGGTTGAAGATTCTGTAGCATTTATATGGTTTATTTATATTCCTCTTGCATATGTCCTTGTGTTCATTTCTCCCTGGAAACAAGAGAAGTTCAAAAAATGAAACTTGGAGAAGAGAGTTACCTCCAGAGCAATCTCACAAGTAGCAGGAATCTACCAACAAACAGAATAGATAGACAGGAACCTCTCACTAATGGTGTGGATGTTGGAATGGATTTTATTCAGTGTAAATTTGTTTCTTTCTCTTCTTGGATAATTTTCTTTTTTTTGCCTTTGAGGTGTGTGATTCTAGTACATCAGCTGGATTTGGTCATCTCGAGTTTTCTTGAGTCAACCACATAATGTAGGCCCAGAGTCACTTGCAAATGAAACATTTGGAGTTAAGGATCCCTTTCCTAAAACATTAGTTGTCTATATTATTGCATACGAGGCAGTACAGTAGCTCAGTGGTTAGCACTGCTGCCTCACAGCGTCAGGGACCTGGGTTTGATTCCAGCCTCGGGCGACTGTCTTAATTGAGTTTGTATGTTCTCCCCATGTCTGTGTGGGTTTTTTCCGGGTGCTCCAGTTTCCTGCCACAATCCAAAGATGTGCAGGTTAGGTGAATTAGCCAAGCTAAGTTGCCCATAGTGTTCAGGAATGTGTAGATTAGGTGCACTGGTCAGGGATAAATATAGAATAGGGCAATAGATCGGGATAGGTTACTCTTCAGAGAGTCAGTACGGACTTGTTGGGTTGAAAGGCCTGTTTCCATACTGTAGGGATTCTGTGATTCAACTGTCATACCTTCAATTGTAGACTACAGCAATAATGACGCAGCATAATGTTTTGCATCCTATTCAGCACACCAACCACCACCCCACCACCACCCCCCAATACCCAGCCTCCCAACCCCCCCACCAGCCAGCCCTCATCATCCACCATCACCACAGACTAGAGTGCATTCCACCTGTCAGCCAAAATGACTTCAACAGCCTGCCTTGTGTGAATACTGAACCGGAAACTCTTGAAAAGTAACCTTTTGGATAATGCCAGAAATAGAAAATGTGTCCACATTTTTAAAGCTTTCTTGCTCCATTGAACATTTAGGGAATACAGAGTCCTATGCGTCTGCAATGAATTACTGTTAACTGTGTTGATGTTCTTATTATTTGGTTTTACTATACAAGGCGAAAGTATTCCTGTAACAAAGACACCTTTGCCAAGCACAGTTAGCTGTAGCAGTTGGAAGAGCTCAACCGAAGATTACAAGCGTCACATTCTGTTCTGTGGGACTCAAGTCATTCAATCAAAGGCAACTAGCGAGGGTGAAGTGAGAGCTGTTGTCTATCGAACAGGTCTGTCTCCTATGAGAGAAAAGTATAAATTATTTAGAACACAAATGTTTCCATATGTGCCACCTGATGCTAACGTCTTCACCTGCTGCACTTCATTTCAGGAGGATTGCCTTTTTTGTTTGCACTATTTATGGATAATCATCACCTGGGCAGAATATAGGAAGGAATCAATAGAAGGAAAGTTGACTGGGTTTTATTCCTTGCATACAATCCTACCTTGCTAATCTTCCTTCCTGTCCTCCCTAAACATGAAGATTAACACTGACCTTACTCACAGACCTTACTCTGTCAGCCTAATAGTGTTTTCAAGGTTAGACACCAGAGGTATTGCTGATGCAGCAAGTGTGTTATTGAGGCATAAGAATTTGATTCCTCAATTTTCAACAATGACTTCAGCGATATTATTGGGAAGGAAGATGACATGCAAAAGTATTCATTCTTCCTCAATGGAGAGAAGGAAATATAGCTAAGAGCTCATTGAGATTGAGTTTATTCACTTCCTAATAGTTCTAATCTTATCGCTGTCAAGATCTGTGCGAAGGATTTTTTTTTATCTGCTCAATATAAAAGCTTATTAGTCAGAACTAAGAACAGTTTGCAGTCTGCAATACATGTGGCGTCTTCAGTTAATATGGAATTAACAGTTTCCTAAAGCAATGGCAATCTGTGTATGTCAGAAAATATTTGCTTCATCTCTCACAAAACTTGTTATAAAGAAGAACCGAGTAATAATTATACCTTTAATTATTACCTTACCTTTAATGACCTTAATAACTTCTCTTCCTTAATACCAATGAAATTGTGTCACAATAGGTTTTACTACTACCAAGGGAGAGTTAGTGAGATCCATTCTGTACCCAAAACCAATTGACTTCAAATTGTACCAAGATGCCTTTCGATTCCTGTTATGCCTGGCAGCTATTGCAACAATTGGAATGATATATTCAGTTTGTATCCTTGTGCTAAATGGGGTAAGTCAATAATAGTCACTGTGCATATGAAAGCACCTGAAGTAACAAAATCTATGTTATTTTATGTTTGTGTGCTTGGTGAATAGGTTCAAAAATTCCTTTCCTTATTTTCATTTCATTGCCTTAGTCTACTTTCCCTGCACTTATTATTTCCAGCTAAAATCTCAACCAATACCCACTGTTCCTCATACCCCAAATACTGCATATCACTTTAAATTTTTTTTTTGTCATGTGGGAACTACTTGTTGCCCATCCTTAATTGCTATTGAGATTGTAGGAGTGCAATGCCTTCTACCTGCAGCCTGTGTGGTGCAGGTACACATGTAGTGCTATTCAGAAAGGATCTGGATCATGATTTGGGAAGATGGGAGCTGGGGCTGGTTGTACAGCGAGGAGGAGAAAGTGAGGACTGCAGATGCTGGAGTTGAAAACGTTGTGCTGGAAAAATACAGCAGCCCAGGCAGCATCCAAGGAGAAAGATATCTCATGACCTGGCAGAGACTATATTGATGGTGTCCACTGAAAGTTGTATTCCGTGACATCACTTGCCACTCTGTAGATGCACAATGTAGCTGAAAATTGATTTAGACAATGCTGGAGTAGATAGAGTCAATGTCACTTTGATTGGTGAAAGCATGGAATTGATGTCTGATAGACATTAAAAGATTGCAGGCGCAAATGCATGAAGCGTGAGTTTATAAACTCCTGCTGCATTTCATATGCAAATGTGTTTCCTCTCACTTATATAAGACATGCATATTGAATATGCTTATGCATCAAATTCCAGTCAAAGTCAGATTGCACCTGCTGCAACCAGGACTGTGATGAAGCAGACATCAGGGCTAATGGAAGTCTAGCTCCACAGCTTGGAGCACTATGGGGAGGAGCTCCAGTCAATGCACCTTCCTGGGTATACTGCATTCTGTACAATTGGAGCAGGCAACAAGGTGATGCTGAGAAACTAGGAAAACAGGATCTGGAGAAGGATGAAGACACTGGGAGGAGGAAGCTCTCCTTGTGGATGACTGAACTCAGATGCATTGGACTCGACAAGGCATACAGAAACTGATTGACAGTCACCATTTAATTTCCATCTCACGTAAAATGCTCTGCATCATATCTTTTAGAAAAAGTGTTTTAAAAATTACAAGATATTGTGGGGAATATTTAAAATCAAAACAAGAATAGTATTTTAAATCAAGTTAGCTTATAGTTTAGATTACACATGCTGACTATGTACTCAAATAAGAACTGAGTGAAGCTAATAAAACCCATGTGGAATAATAGTCGGTTGTTCAAGGCCTAAAATACTTCAAACCAGAAACAAATTTACCATTACATCCTAACTCCATCCTAAAGCCTTTTTTAAAATCATGGAAGCAAGATCATTAGAATAGCCAGGTTACATCAAGACTTCCACTCGGCAGAAGTGTGTACTGCAGATACTTCATTCCTGATGAAGGGCTTTTGCCTGAAACATCGATTTTCCTGCTCCTCGGATGCTGCCTGACCTGTTTTGCTTTTCCAGCACCACTCTAATCTAGCTTCAAGATTTCCACTCTAGACCACAATGGAGAGAAAGTCCTACAAGGAGCTGAAAACAGTTTGTACTTCTGTATAATCATCTGAGAAAACAAACTTCTTGTGGAAGATAACTGGTCCCCTTATAGTTTAACATTTCTCCCAAGTTAAGTTCTTGTGAATTCCACCAAGGCTTACAGAGGTTGTAAAAAGCAGAGTTACTGGTGTAGCCCAGGAGTGTTACCCTAAGATGGTGGAGGAGAAATGTCAATTTTGGTTCCTCTCCCTCACAAAAAAATCACAGAATTGGAAGTATAGAGTAGAATTTCAGTGGAACTTGACTTTACCTCAATTCTGTTACCAATGATGAAATCTACTGCCATTCCACCCATACCCTGCTTGGATTTTGACTTTAAAAGTTATCCTTTAATGTTTTTTGATGTGGTTATATTTTAAACAGTCAGCAGGTGCTTAGGCTTCCAATATGCTGGACTTTATGAATTGGAAGTACATTATCTATCAGATTTTAATGCATAATATCAAAGTGTCAAAAGCCACCTCTGTGAAATAGGTGTCAAATTATTTGTATAATTTAGTGAAGAGCCTATCATGAGATTGAGGCCCGCTCCTGCAAAATTGAATTGTCCTGATGCAGCAGGCAAAGGGCTTGGTGCAGTCAGTGTGGAGCAAAGTAAAGAATAGTTAAGAATAGCTACTGAGCATGTGTATACAGAGGTATGTCATAGTCGTGTGGATCACATGGGATTGGAATCTATGTCTTAGAGTTCCAGATGCATATAACCTGTTTTCAGAAGTCAATATCAGAGTCAAAGGCCAGCATGTCAACACATAATTATAAGCCACGGTCACTATACATTGCAACTTGTCAGGTCAAGGAAGTTTTTGGAGATTACTTCGTATGGCTTGTATTAGTTTCAGCTTGAAATAAACTAATAGGAGATCCTGAGGTAAATAGAATCTGCATCTTATTTGTGTTACATACAGAAAGCAGAAAGCATCACTGCTGTTAAATATAATTTACCTAAGTGTACACCTGACCTTACTACAGTCAGGTGAATCAAATCTGCTTGTGATCTAGTCATTGATCCTTAAAGAGACTGTGACAAGCCACCACTCAAAAGATATGGTTTTATCTGATTATGGAACCAGGAGGTACAAGACTGCTTCTTTCAGTTTCACTGTACCCTGCAAACTTATATCAGTCATATGTACCCACCCCTACCCTCGCCTTCTATACCAGAAGGCCAGAGCCATCAAAAGTTTAGGCCTATATATGCTTTTTACATATAGAGTTAGTATTTGTTGCAAAAGTAATGATGAAGCTCCTAGAATGACCTATTGGTGAGTACAGATGTACCGTTAAACTCAAAATACAGAGGTCTGTCCAGTTTATTAACAATGATTGGTTAGGAGACAAACCGTTGTTTGCACAGTTTATGCCTTGAGTAACATACTTGAATCACTAACTCAGAACAACTTACAGTGCAAAAGATCATGGAAATTATATTCTTGGCAAAGTCAGAACTTAGATGTAGGTTTGCCCACAGCAGTGCTTTACCTGAGGCTCACTGAAGATGTTACCTAGTATGGTGATGAAGCGTCTGGGAATGAACCTTCCAGCTCAGTGAGCAAACCTACATCCAAAACCTCAACCTGAGCTACAAATCTTCTCAAAACTCGCCAAAGTCAGAACTATAAAAAAACAGGTACCATTCATTCACCAGCTGCAGCAAATTGTAGCCCAAAATGATTTGAATCATTCAGTAGAGTTTACATATTGTGATTATTCATCATCTCTTCGACATCATCAAAGGTTTTTGGACAGCATCTACTTTATTTTATATGTATAATGAAATATGCTTAATTGACTGAAAGATTATTGACAACATTTGTCTTTGATAGATTCCACCAGGAAAAGTGGTGAGGAAAGCACTTGATGTGATAACTATTGCTGTATCACCTGCCCTACCAGCTTCTGTGACCATAGGTATAATATATGCTCAAGAAAGACTGAAAAAGAAAGGAATCTATTGTATTAACCCACAGAGGATCAATATGTGTGGACAGTTGAATCTTATCTGCTTTGACAAGGTATGCCTATGTTTAAACTTAGATTTATATTTATGTTAATTTGCCACTTATTGTTTTGTCGCATGGTAATCCTTTCAATACTACAACCTTTCAGGCTGGCTTAAACTTGTATTTTACAACAGCATCACTTATTTATCTTGAATTTGGAAGCATGAATGGAGTGAGGAACAGGAGGGTCAGACTCAGCAAAACTTTGATAAAACTGTAGTTGAAAGTTGGAGCCTTTGGAGTTATATCACATTTTGTACAGGAAATACAGACATTGGGAAAGATGAATAAAATGAGGTACCATTTCCCCCAGATCTCACCTCCTGGTGGTACTAGTTTATGCTACACCATTTAATTGTGTAGTTTCAGTTGTATGCATACTTTTCCTTCAAGAGAGTTCACCTTTAAGGACCCCATGTGCTGTGTATATGTAGTTTTGCAACTCTGCTTTGCAGTTCATCTACTTTACTTCTGTAAGCTGCACACTCAAAGTGGTTTGCTGTATTGTCTGCTTTATAACTTGTAATGCATTTCACTATTTCAAATAAACTAACCTAAGGAGTTAATCAGTCCTTGATATTAGGAAAATAACTTGCTGGTAAGCAGTCAAATTCCGTTTGAGAAATCAGTTGAACTCACTTGAGAAAGGCAAGTGATCTAGGTGTATGCTGGATCAGTATCCAGAAAAGAAGGTGAAAGTTACGTTGTTATAGTATCCACAAAAATTCCAGGTTTAAATCGATCTCCAAACAGAGCTTAAAATGTTTAAACAGTTTTCAGAGTTATTGCTTCTGGATTCAGGACATCCACTGTGGGAAAGCAAACCATGATGTATTGTTAAGCAATTGGGAATGAAGATCTGCATAGATGTAACACATCAGGATTAACAACTGAAGATCTAAGAGATCCCCAATCACTATGACCTACATTAGAAGACCATTTCAATCAGAATCTGATGATGTATATGATGAAACAAAGAATGGAGAACCCATATCGAAGATAAATCTTTAGTGGGCCTTGCTCAGCTCACAGAGAGGAATGAAGAGCTGGAAGAGTAAGAAAGGAAGCAGGAAGACGTACGAGCTTATGTCTACTCTTGCTAAAATGAATATTTCAGCTGCGTTAATTGATTGTAAATATTTTCAAAAACTAATACATTCTCTTTATTTGTTTTTCTTGCTTAGTAGAGAGCACAGCATTCCACACTTTCATCTTGAAATTCATTTCTCTATTATTTTTAATAATTTACTAAAATATGAATTAAAGTAGCAGAGAGATGAATTTCATTCAAGTATGTTAGGGTTTGGTGCATCAGGAAACCAAAGCATAACACAGGATAATTTTTGTTTGTGGTATTAGCAGCTATTTTTTACCCCACACTGTTCTGTTTATCAGATACATATATTATTTTGTACTTTATACAGACTGGAACTCTGACTGAGGATGGACTGGATTTGTGGGGCTTAGTATCAACTAAAGGAAAGGGGTATGTTACCTTTAAATTATAGCAACAGAAACTTTAACAAGGTTTGAAGATGCACAGTGTAAAAGAGTAATAGCAATATATTGATGAATGAAGCTGCTAAATGCATACTAAATTCTTGCTACAAAATTGGTTTTTGGCATTGACATATCAACTTTTGTGGAAGATACATATCTCTCCTGGTCATGGACGATATGTAAAGTGTGATATCAGAACATATAGTAGAGCAGGGATTGTTGTAGTGAGGAACATCTATGCTTTATCCATTTTGTTTGCATCTTTGGAAATGCAGTAATCTAGCAGTTCATGTATATTGTTGGACATCTTGCCATGATCATTTTTAAAATGTACAAATTACATTGTATTTCTGACATCTCACTTTTGAACAAAATAAACAGTTCCTACTTTTTGATACCTTTGAAAAATATTTTCATCTTTGAAACCACTGCAATAGCAATTCCTGTTGTTAATAATACTTTTGATATTTCAAAATAGTTTTAGCTTACCCATGAAAAATGATGACACTTATAAATTGATAACTAAAGAGGAACAATAGAGCACTGTTTAATACTGATTTTATGCTTTTAGTAAGACTTTTCTAAATATCCAGTTTACAGAATATATTCAAATTTAACAATGGAGATACGTTACCATGGGGGCCACTATTTGGTGCTATGGTCAGTTGTCACTCACTCATCCTCTTAGACAACACTCTTCAAGGTGACCCTCTGGATTTGAAAATGTTTGAGATCACTCGTTGGGTAAGAGACAGATTACATATTTTAAAGGGATTAAATGCTTTCATTTTGACGAACTAAGACCCAAATGAATTGCTTCAGTTCAACACTTTACGTTATCATTTTCCAAAAACATCTCCTATTTATTGCTTTAGCTCCACAACCCTTGCTCCTAAACTCTCCATTCCCCTGACCTCATGTGCATATCCCTGTACCTTTTGGTTCACTGTTGCTAATTGTGACTCCAACTACTTGAGTCCTACCTATACTACTTCAAGTTCTTCCTGAAATTCATCTATTCTAGCAATATTTTGATTTCCTCACCTAATATTGCAGCATCCACGATTGATTAGATATCTGTAAAATACATTGGAATGTTTTTCTTCTGTACTAAGTGTTCTACATAAACTTAAGTCATTGCTTATGTTATTATTTCAGTATTGTATTACATGATTACAAAGTAAATGTTCCAGAAAGTTCTGGCAACTTAAAAATTATTTTGATGTCTAGAGAGTAATTTTAACCTAACTTTCGAAATGGAAAACTGTTGACTCTTATATCCCACTTGCATTTAATTTCAACTAGAGTGAGTAGGAAGTATAATTAAATAGGGTGGTCACATTTTTTAATTCACATGTCCTGCAGATTAAATGAAAATTCTTCCATACCCCAACCCTCCATTTTCAAGGTAATACTATTAATTTGATTTTTCATCTGTTTGCCTAAATTTGTGCATTATAAGTGCAAATTATTCCCTTGTTTGGAAGGCAAGCTGATAGAAAATTGATTTTGTGTCTAACTTTGAAAATAACATGTTAATTATGTCTAATTGTATGCAGATATTGGGTATTCACTGACAGCTCACTTTTATAGACACAAATTTAACTGTTACTGTTGAGTTAGAATGTACATGTTGTAATGTATAATTCTTGAAATAAATGCTTACACAAATGTGTAAAGATTGGTTTCAGTTTTATTCTTCACAGTTGGCTTTCTGAATAAAGAAGTCAGCTTGTGGGTGAAACTGATACAAATTTACTGTGTGTGTATAATACACAACCTCAAAATGAATTTATTATAAATGAAAGTGAATGAGCTACTTTGCAAAATAATATTGATAAAAATTGCAGCGAGCAAAAATAGGCCTTAAAGTGGATTTTATAGCTGAGGATGTGTTGATCTGTTGGCGTCTTTTAGCTGAGATTGTTAACAATGGTCACTGTTTCACTGGATTAGGTAAATATTTCTGATCCCATAATACTGGTCAAAAAATGACATAGAAGGTCTCCCAGGTTTCCTGACTAACATCTCTCAGCTGATGTAATTAAAGGCAGAACATTGGGTCATTAATTTTCTTTACTATTTGTGGAACTTTGTATATAGTTTGGATATTGTGGCTGCCTATAGATTCAGGGGTAACTACAATTCTAAATAGTTACTACTTTAGAGTGGTACAGTGGCTCAATGCTGCCTTACAACACCAGGGATCCAGGTTCAATTCCACCCTTGGACAACTGTCAGTGTATTTGGAGTATGCACATTTTACTTGTGTCTGCATGAGCTTCCTTCCACAGACCAAAGATATGCAGATTAAGTGGATTGGCCATGCTAAATTGCCCCATAATGTACAGGCAAAGTAGATTAGCCTTTGTACATGTGAGGTTACATGGTTAGGGTGGGGGACTGGGTCTGGGTGGGATGCTCTTTGGAGGCGCAGACTTGAAGGTCTGATTGGCCTCTTTCCACACTGTAAGGATTCTATAACTTGTGAAGCACTTTGGGAAGTTCTGAGTCTGTAAAGTTGCTCTGAAAAAAAGTCATTTCCTTATGCTTTTGTCAGTATTGTTACAAATGAGAGAAGCCATCAGATTTATTCAGATAAGCAATTGGTCTTTGTCCACATCACTACAATTTGAGTACACAAATATTAAAATATATTATAAGTTAAATTAATTACTAGTTTCATTAAACTATATATTTATTGAACTCATAACAGGAGTTGAAAGAAAATACAATGTTAAAGCTGCAAAATGAGGAAACACATTCATTCATTGTCAAACCTGGGCCTAAAGCTAATAAGGTAAATTACTTTGGAAAAAAAAATTGATACGCTGCTTCTAAAGTAGAATCCAATTTATCAGAAAATTTGTGGTTTACATTCTAGAATCAATTATTTTTAATTTATTTGTTTACACCCAATTCACTAAGTTGAAGCTCAGGAGAGGAAACTGTCGGCAAACATTTGCAATATTGGAATTAAGCTCAAACAATGATGATTACAAATGAATGAGGACAGAACTGGCTGAAGTGGACTGGGAAAGGAGTTTAGCAGCAAAGACAGCTGAGGAACAATGGCATATGTTTAATAAAATATTGTTCAGGTTCATGGCAAAGACATATTCTGGTGAGGAAGAAGTATTCTAGGAAAGGGATAATCCAACTATAGTTAACCAAGGAAATTAAGAATAGCATAAAATTGAAAGCAAAAAACATGTAGTATGGGCAAGTACTTATAGGACAGAAGATTGGGGACGTTTTAGAAAGCTAACAAAAGATGATAAAAAATGGAAGGCAAACAAAGGCAAGGACTGATTAGGGTTAGTCAGCTAGCTTTGTGTGTGGGGAATCATGTCCCATCAATTTGATTGAGCTTTTTAAAGAAGTAACAAAGAGGATTGATGAGGGCAGAGTGGTACATGTGATCTCTATGGTCTTCACTCAGGCATTCAACAAGGTTCCTCATGGGAGACTGGTTAGCAAGGTTAGATTTCATGAAATACTGGGAGAACTAGCCATTTGGATACAGAACTGGTTCATAGGTAGAAGACAGAGGGTGATGGTGGAGGGATGTTTTTCAGACTGGAGGCCTGTGACCAGTGGAGTGCCACAAGGATCAGTGCCATGTCCATTGCTTTTCGTCATTTATATAAATGATTTGGATGTGAACATAAGGGGTATAGTCAATACGTTTGCAGATGACACCAAAATTGGAGGTGTAGTGGACAGTAAAGAAACTTACCCCTGAGTATAACGAGATCTTGATCAGCTAGGCCAATGGGCAGAGGAGTGGCAGATAGAGTTTAATTTAGATAAATATGAAGTGCTGCATTTTGGAAAAGCAAATCAGACCATGATTTACAAACTTAATGGTAAGGTCCTTGGGAGTGTTGCTGAATAAAGAGGCTTTGGAGTGCAGATTCATAGTTCCTTGAAAGTGGAGTCGCGGGTAGATAGAATAGTGAAGAAGGCATTTGGTATGCTTTCCTTTATTGGTCAGAGCACTGAGTATAGAAGTTAGGAGGTCATGTTGTGGCTGTACAGTACATTGGTTAGGCCACGTTTGGAATATTGCGTGCAATTCTGGACTCCTTCCTATCGGAAAGATGTTGTGAAACTTGAAAGGGTTCAGAAAATACTTACAAGGATGTTTCCAGAGTTGGAGGATTTGAGGTATAGAGAGAGGCTGAATAAACACCGGTGGCTGAGGAGTGACCTTATAGAGGTTTATAAAATCATGAGGGGCATGGATAGGATAAATATACATCAGGGTCTTTTCCCTGAGGTAGGGGAGTCCAGAACTAGAGGGCATACGTTTTGGGTGAGAGGGGAAAGATATAAAAGGACCTAAGAGGCAATGTTTTCACACAGAGGGTGGTCTGTGTGTGGAATGAGCTGCCAGAGGAAGTGGTGAAAGCTGGCACAATTACAGCATTTAAAAGACATCTGGATGGGTATATGAATAGGAAGGGTTTAGGGGGATATGGGCTAAGTGCTGGCAAATGGGACTAGATTAGGTTAGGATATCTGGTCGGAATGGATCGGTCGGACTGAAGGGTCTGTTTCCGTACTGTACATCTCTATGACTCTATGACTCTAAAAGAAACTTGGAGTAAAGCAATATGAAGACAGACAGAAAGGACTTCCGTAAACATATAAAAATGAAGACAGAAGCCATATTGAGTGGAAGTGTTGAATAAATATTTTGCATACCTGTTCACTGGAGAAGACATTAATAGCAATCCAAAGTAACTAAATGTTTGAGGGGCAAAATGAAGAGAGGAAATAAATACAATAACTATAACTAAAGAAAATGTGCTGGCAATACTAATGGGACTAATGACTGATAAGTGCCCTGGTCTTGATGAGATACATCCTAGATATTAAAGGAAGTAGCAACAGAGATAGTGGACACACTGGTGATCATCTTCCAGGAATCTTTGAATTGTGGAGCAATTCCAGTTGATTGGAAAACTGCCAAAAGCAACACATTTATTTAAAAAGGGGAGGAGACAAAAACAAAGCAGATATCTGTAGGCCATTTGACATGTTATTGCCTGTTATTCAGAAAATGTTAGAGTGGATCATACAGGATGAAATAATAGAGCATTTAGAAATCCATAATATTATTCAGCAGAGTCCGCATGGCTTCATGAATGGGAAATAAAGCCTAAACAAATTGACTAGATTTTTTTGAGATGGTTACAAGCACGATAGAGGCAAAGGCAAAGCAGTGGTTGTGATGCACTTGGATTTTCAGAAGATGCTTGATAAAGTACCACATGTTAGACTACTTAAAGAGAAAGGTAGTGTTGGAAATAGTACAATAGCAGGCATAGACGATTGACTAAACAATAGAACACAGTGAACTGGGATAAGGGCGGACATTTTAAGGATGGCAGCCAATAATGACTGGTGCGCCACAGCCATCATAACCTGTGCTGGGGCCACAATTATTTACACTGTATATTAAAGACTGAGATGAAGAAAGAGAATGTACCAAAGTTAAGTTTGTTCATGACAAAATGTGATTGGCAAGGCAAGTGGTGAGGATTACCCAGAGTCTGCAGAGGAGCATTGACAGGTTAAGCCAGTGGGCAAAGCTTTGGCAGACTGGGCGGCACAATGTCTCAGCGGTTAGCACTGCTGCCTCGCAACACCAGGGATCCAGGTTCAATTCCACATCAATTCCCTCTGATATGCTAAAATTGCCCATAGTGTTCAAGGATGTGTAGGTCTGGTACTTTAGTCAGGGGAAATGTGGAGTAATGGGTCTGGGTGGGATACTCTTTGGAGGGGCGGTGTGGACTTGTTGGGCTGAATAGCCTGTTTCCACACTTTAGGAATTCTATGATTCAGACTGAATATAATGTGAGGTTATACACTTTGGCGGGAACAATAGAGGAGCTAAATGTTATTTAAATGGAGAAAGACTGCAAAAAGCTATGGCACAGAGAGATTTTTGGAGTCCTCAACTGTGAATCACTAAAAGCCAGCATCTAAGTTCTGGTGGGTTACAGGGAAGACAAATGGAATGTTGGTCTTTATTTTAAAGAGAATGGAGTAGAAAAGTAAATTTTGCTAAAACCGTGCAGCACATTGTTCAGAATAATATGAATGGTTTGGGTCTCTTACCTAATTGGAAGCAGTCTAGAGAAGTATGGAGGAACTGTCTTATGAGGCGATGTTATGTAAGTTGGGCCTGTGTTTATTGGAATTTAGAAGAATGAGAGCTGACCTCTTTGAAACATACAAGATTCTTATGGGGGTCTTATCAGGTTAGATATGGAAAGGTTGTTTCCTCTTGTGGAAGAGTTTAGAATAGAGGGCATCATCTCAGAGTAAGGTATGGTTCATTTAAGACAGAGATGAGAAGGAATTTCTTCTGTCAGAGGGAATTGAATCTGTGGAATTCTTCTTTACTGCAGAGGGCTGTTGAAGATGGATCATTAAATATATTCAAGGCTGAGATAAACCGATTCTTAATCAGTAAGGGAAACAAGAACTTTGTGGAAAAGACAGGAAAATGGAGTGAGGGATTATCAGACCAGCCATGATCTCATTGAATGGCAGAGCAGACTCACTGGGCTGCAAGCCCTACCTCTGCTTCTATGTTTAATGGTTGTATGGTTTACAGAGCAAAGATGAGTAAAATGAGATTTAACAAAGGTTTTTCAAAACAAAGTTGTAGAGACTATTGATAAAGTATTTGGTAGAATATTTGCTCTGAGGACATAATGGTAAAAAGCTATCAATTTATATTTATGAGGTGACACAATGAAATGTTGGAACATTTGGCCAGAAGGAGTGCTTAAAGTTGTTCTCCCAGGAAAACTGAGTAAAAGTTTGACAAAGAGGAAGTTATTGATATATGGAGAGAGTGGTAAATGGAGGCCAAATAGCATCCTATGCTGTAAAGTCTTGTGGATCTAATAACAGGAAATTAATGGCACCTAAAGTGTATCAGAGTTATTTGAATGTTAATGTTATTGTGTATTGCAGGTATCAAAGGAAGGTGTCATTGTTCTGAAACAGTATCCATTCTCACCAACATTGCAGAGGATGTCTGTTATAACTCAAGTGATTGGAAAAGAAAAACTGACTGTTTACCTCAAGGGAGCACCTGAGATGGTTACTCAACTTTGTAAACCTGAAACAGGTTTGAATGGCTATCTATGAAAGTGAAAATCATTTATCAATATTATGATCAATTCCAGAAATAAAGTGGTGTTATATGTAAAGTTCTTGATAGATATTTCTGTAAAACATATTAGGAGAAAGTCAAAAATGAAAGATATACTGGAGGTAAGATCAATCAAATATATGAAAATATACAATGGTATAAAATAATTAAGTATTGAATTTGAACATTAATTTGAACACATTCAGGATGATAGGACTGGTGATGTATCAAGTTGCAGTATGTGAGAGCTCTTGGATGCCAGTTTGATCCAGAGCAAACACGTCTGCAGTATGTGTTTGATGTTTGGGCAGCGTTAGCTCAGAGTTTGTGTTGGAGGCTGAACTGCAGACACTGTGATGCAGGGAAAAATCAGACAGGCACAACTCTTTGGAATAGTATGTAATACACCACTTCTTTTCTGCAGTTATATACAGAAATGAAGTTGAACTACTATTCCTGATAAACCAGGAAAGTTTTGCACTATAGTCAAATGCTGCACTTTATTGAGTTATGTAATACAATGTATTATGTTGAAACAGTAGGGGAGAGAATTTGAGAAATCAAGACTAAGTGGCACGAGAATCTTTCGAGTTAAGGAAATCCTGTCTGACAACAGCCCTCTGATTGGTTTAGCTGCAAAACGTTAAAATGCTGCATATGCCAAGAACAGCCAAAGAAAAGAAACATGCAGATCTTACAGACAGAAAACATACATCTCACCCTCTCTCTGTGTGGGGAAAAAGACAGAAAAACCAAGAGAGTTTAAGAAGAAAGAATTCGAAAACAAGAAAAGACATGGGGTGCCTTTATTCCTGATGAACGGCTTTTGCCCGAAACGTCGATTTCGAAGCTACTTGGATGCTGCCTGAACTGCTGTGCTCTTCCAGCACCACTAATCCAGAATGGGTCCACATGATCAACCGTTGAATTAAAGAATGAATATCATCTTCAGACACAGATTATCATCATTGCCAAAATCAACTATAAATTAAAATAGGATTTCATACATCTATACATTTGTGATCACTTGTTGAACAGTGGGGTACAATTATCAGCTCACTTCCCAATTAAGTCATGTCAAGGCTGTCCTGATTTGTTCAATGATCAGGGCAGAACAGTGTAAATGTGAGTGAGGCAGTTTAGGGCTCACAAAGGGTAGGATAAGGGACCTCAGAATTTACAACTGTCTAAAAGGTTTGAGATTCTTTCAGATTGTTTGTCTGAGAGTGAGGGCTACAGATGGATGACCTCATTGACCACTGCAACATGATACAGGAAGCTGTTTAGTGGGAGGGAAGAAAAAGAGAATGCAGTGGTAGTAGGGGACAGCATAGTCAGTGAGATTGATTTTGATCTCTGCAGCAAAGAATGCAAGTCCAGTTGGCTGTGTAGCCAGCACACTGCCAGGACTTACAACATCTGCTAAGGGAAAGAAACTTACAGTAGGATAGGGAAGATCCAGTTGTCATGGTCCACGTATGTACTAATGACATAGACAGGAAAAAGAGAGACATTCTGCATTGTTAGGGCAAGGAGCTAGGCACAAAATTAAGAAGCAGAACCTCTGGGTTATTACCTGGGTCATGTGCAAATCAATGGGGAGAAAATTAGATTAGAGCGATGAATGAATTGATTAGATTAGATTAGATTACTTACAATATGGATCAAAGATTGGTGTGGAAGATGTGGTTCCAATTCATGGGGTACTGACACCATGCAACACAGTCATTGGCATTGACATGACAGTGAGAAAGGGCTATGTGTGGAATGACAGTTGCCTCCCAGTGGTCTAAGGTGGAATCAGCAGTGACGGCAAGATTGTAACTCCTCCTATTGATTGGAGGCAGCAGCCGGAACAAGAATACAGCTCCTTCCAGTGATTGATGCAAGACTACCAGGCTGGCTTGAGAATGTGTATAGGGTATAAGCAGGCAAGAAAAGAGTGAAGTTCTAAGTTTTGTGAAACAAGAGGTTCAGCTGACCATGAATCAGATCAGATAACAACTTACAGTTAACAATGGGGTAATGGAGGTAAGGGTAATGTGTTAACAAGGTGGAAGAGCAGTCATTATGTAGAGCCATTTAATAATATTACAAGCATTTAGTATGTGAGGTCAGTTTAACAAGGTGAAAGTATTCATTATGTGAAGCCAGTTATTCATTGTGTAACAGCAGATGGCTTAATCGTTACTATTGAAACTTGCTGGTTGTGACAGTCACCCAATCAATATTGCCTTACTTAATGTTCCTCCTTGTAAAATGACTACGTGGTTCATTGAGAAATTGCTGTTCCAGAGAAGACCGTAAACCCATGTCTCTGTGCACATTGCGATTGTTCTCTATCTCTCCAGGGCCCAGAATAAAGATGAAGGAGGTAAAAATACACTGTGTCTCTAAGCGTTTTTCTTTGACTGAGGGGAATGGAACAACAGGCTAAGTGTTCTATATCTCTTTTCTGACATGGGATTTTAAGAAGAATTGGATGTTTTTTTTCTCCTTTGGGTCCTGGTTCTTTTATTTTTCCTGTTTTTTTTAATTCTGATTTTGTAACTAAGGTGGTGCTGGAGAATGCCAACTTTGTACACTTTCCACTGTACTCATGTATTCCTATACTTGAACACACGTGACAATAAAATCTAATTCTAATTCCATCTGTTTCTCCCTCTACAGATGTTGCCACACCTGCTGGGTTTCTCCAGCATTTTCAGTGTTAGTTAATACTGTGACATGGTTAAATTAGGTCTTGTGCTACATGCCATGCAAAATATGGAATACTAAAATAACACAGTTTTGTAAGGGACTGCCATTTCGAACATTGCATGCAATTGTAATGTTGGCAGTGTGCAGTGACTTCACTTCAATCATTGCCACTCCCCTTTAAGAGGACCAGGCTGCCTTTAAGAGTCAATATCTAACTGGAACAAGTCTTAATCTTGAATCCTGTTGAGCATGAAACTAGCCAACAGTATGGGTCACATTGGGCTGCACTTTAAAATCAAGCAGATGTGTGGATGCTATCAGTTTCAATGAGACTGGGTGAGGTAGGGGTGCATTGGAATTTTTGTCAGTTATTGTTTTTGTTGGCAGAAAGAAGAGTAGATTGCAATAATGCTTACAGCATAATTTATATATTTTGCAGTTCCACGAACGTTTTCAACTGAACTGCAGCGTTACACAAAGCAAGGTTTTCGAGTTATTGGATTTGCATTTAAGTCTTTTTGGAATGGCAGAGATATCAATGTCGCCAATTTAACAAGGTAAGTCAGCGCACTCCCATTATTAAATGCTAGGATTTTCCTCCTTCAATTCATTAATATTGGTAATTTATGTTTGAAACAGAACACAAATGCAACCTCTCAAAAACAACTTAATAAATGTTGATACAACCGAAAGAACTGCAGATGCAGAAAATCAGAAATAAAAACAGAAATTGCTGGAAAAGCTCAGCAGGTCTGTCAGCATCTGCAAAGGGAAATCAGAGTTAAAGTTTTGGCTCGAGTGACCCTTCCTCAGTATAAATGTTAATACATCTGTTGCAATTTGCTCACACATTTGGAAGACCAGACAACCAGCGCATAACAAGTAAAAGTCTCATACTTGTGTATACATTAAAAAATACTAAATGACTCATCAGTAAAATCTTTTAATTTCTTTATAAGAGATGTGGTGTTCCAAGACATACGAAAGACAAAGTGTTTAATTATATAGATGTGAATATCAAGTGTTATTGGAAATTTATTTATTTCCGTTCATGAAATGTGGATATCAGTGGCTACTCCAACATTTTGTACTCCTCTCTAATTACCCATATGGTAGATGTGGAGTCACATGTAGGCCAGACCAGGTAAGGACAACACAGTTTTCCACCCCTAAAGGACATTAATGCACCTAGTGGTTTTTTAAGGCAATAAAGAGAAGTTGCATAGCTGCCATTAAACTAGCATTTTATTTAGAAATCTTTTGTTTCTTGAATTCATGTATCAGTAATGTCAATCTTACATAAGGAATAAAATTATTCTTTAAAAAATTACACCAGCAAAGTGCTGAGGCTTGTAGGTTGGTAAAATATAAGTTCTTGACTTTTCTGCCTGTATCCTGGGAGTTCCAATTTTGTTAGTACCATAAAATTTATGTTGGGATTTGTTCTTTTGATGGTGTTTGAAACCATAGGGATCCCCCTAGGACATACCTACCCTGACACCCAGAGAAGTGTAAAAGAGACAGGAGATGACCTCATGTTATGTATGTCTAGGGTACCCAGCATCAGACTGAGGAAGTCTCAGGGTAGCATCTTATAGGGACCTGAATGACATGGGCCCTGGTAAGCAATGGGGCTAAAACCCAGCAAGATCAAACTCAGCATCAGGAACAACTTGCTGCAATTGTTAACCAAGTTCCAGTCATTGAGGTGAGATTCTAGGCAATGAGTTGCCTGTAGAGGGAGCTTGTTACTTGTTACTTGTTAATGACCTTCACAAGAATA
Source organism: Chiloscyllium punctatum (assembly GCF_047496795.1). Classification (NCBI taxonomy): domain Eukaryota; kingdom Metazoa; phylum Chordata; class Chondrichthyes; order Orectolobiformes; family Hemiscylliidae; genus Chiloscyllium; species Chiloscyllium punctatum. The sequence goes on from NC_092744.1 coordinate 42,748,988, forward strand.
AATCTCACCTCATTAATATGCAACTTTCTATGTGACCATCTGCAGTGAACAAAACAGTGAGTACTTGACACGGAATTCAGAGCAGGTACCTGGTAACTTCAGTTCATCGCTTGTTCCAAAGGATTTCCATATTGGGCAGTTACATCAATACCTTAGAGAACACTCTATAGGCATTCAGCACATATGTCTAAGATCCACAGACATTGGCATGTGTCATATGCCAACCTGTAAGAGCCCTCATGACATATCTTCAATCCACTTACAGAACACCTCTACACTTCACTGCTGCATCTTGGGGTACAGTGGCAACTATGACTGTGGTGCTTCAGAAAGGACACTGTGTGCTCAAGGACATGGACCCAGCTCATGCCTAATATCTTTTGCTTTGCAATATGCTCTCTAAAAGGTTTCAAGATGATGATTTGTCGATGTGTCGATGATTTGGAGATGCCGGAGTTGGACTGGGGTGTGCAAAGTTAAAGATCCCACACAACACCAGGTTATAGTCCAACAGGTTTATTTAACTTTGTATGTGACTAATAGACAATATTCTACATTAATATTTTGAATGACACATTTTCACAACAGAATACAGGAATCTATAAAAAAACTGGCTGTCTTCACTGTGAAAGAATCAATACTTTTAACAGCAACAGTAAAATTATTGCTTTCTCATTTGTGCTCCAAACCTGGGGCACCTGACAGTCTTGAACTAGAAGCCCAGTTAAATAACTCTTTCCAGTTTATGGACTGCTAGGATAGTGACTGCACATCCTACCCTCTATCACCCATTGGAGGAGCAGCTCTCCATTGGGAAGCTCTATTGTTCAAAAGCATGCTCAGTGCCTGTTAACTGGCTTATAGTGGACTATTCCAGGTCTATTCAAAGCAGGTATAGGAGTCAGCAAACCATGTACCTCTGAGTTGGACTCCCACGCACTGCAACAGAATGTCAAATTCAACCAGTAGTTATTATATTGCATGAATGTGGGAACTGCATTTTATGGATTTATAATAGCTCAATCCACTCTTGGCTGAAGTATAAGGAAAATATTGACTCAAAGCACATATTTGAAAAGGTACTGATTAGAACGTGCATCAGATGCATACAAATTGACATAACTATTTTATTTTTATCTTAATTTCCCATAGGGAAGATGTGGAATCTGATCTCGTATTTCTTGGATTAATGATTCTAGAGAACAAACTGAAACCACAGACAATCCCTGTACTTTCTGAATTGTCCAAAGCCAGGATTCGAACAGTTATGATCACAGGTGCTTGAGAAATTTATTGTACCTTACTCCATTTACTTTATATATACTTATAGAATGCCCAATGACTTAATTGAGACGTTCAACTAAAAGAAAGACTCAAATTCAATCCAAATGGACTGAGTCAACCTCCAACAGTGGAATATTGCAATAAAGAAAAAAATTGGCTGAAGCTCCCATTGGTAATTATTGTCTCGTGATTGGGGTGGATGTCTGCTAAAACCATAATTAGGCTTTATGGTCCAGTTGGCCATTGCCGTTCATTGGCTCACATGAAGTACAATTTATGCTGAACTGAAAACTTGCCAATTACAATGTATTATATTTTTACTTATTAGAGAAAGTTTTTTTTTCCTATTTTTAGTTGATGCAATTGGCATGGAAACATAGAGAATAGGAGCAGGAATAAGCCATTCAACTCTTAAGCTTGCACCACCATTCAAAATGATTGTGGCTGATCATGCAGTTTCTGTATCCTGTTCCCTCTTTCTCTCCATCCCCTTAATCCCTTTAGCTGCAAGGGCCGTGTTAAGCTCCATCTTGCATATATCAAATGAACTGGCCTCATCAGCTTCCTGTTGTAGAGAATTTCACAAGTTCACAACTCTCTTGGTGAAGAAATTCTTCCTCATCTCAGTCTTAGATGGCTTACCCCTTATTCTTGTACATGTGACCCCTAGTTCTGGACTTCTCCAACACTGGGAATTTTCTTCCTGAATCTTGCCTGTCCAGGCCCATCAGGATTTTATGTTTCTATGAGATCCTTCCTCATTCTTCTACATTCCAGTGAGTACAAGCCAAGTCAATCCAATCTTTCTTCATATGTTAGCCCTGCTATTCTGGGAATCAATCTGGTGAACCTTCGATGGATTCCCTCAATAGCAGGCATGTCCTTCCTCAGACTGGGAGACCAAAGATACACACAATACTCAAGTTGTGGCCTCATTAATGCCCTGTACAACTGCACCAAGATATGCAGTAAAAGAACGGCAGATGCTAAAGGTCTGAAATGAAATTGCTGGAGAAACACATCAGGTCTTGCAGCATCTGTGGAGCAAAAACAGAGATAATGTAACGAGTCCAGTGATCCTTTTTCTGGGAGAAATATTAACTCTGATTTCTCGCCACAGATGCCTGAGAAATAAGAAAGGGATGATCAACTTATTAGGTTTGTATTATAGACCCCCTAATAGTCAGCGGGAAATTGAGAAACAATTTTGTAAGGAGATCTCAATTATCTGCAAGAATAATTGGGTGGTTATGGTAGGGGATTTTAACTTTCCAAACATAGACTGGGACTGGTGTAGTGTTAAGGATTTAGATGGAGAGGAATTTATTAAGTGTGTACAAAAACATTTTCTGAATCAGAATGTGGATGTACCTACTAGAAAAGGTGCAAAACTTGACCTACTCTTGGGAAATAAGGCAGGGCAGGTGACTGAGGTGTCAGTGGGGAGCACTTTCTGGTGCTATGGACTAAGCCAGACCACACAAACATCCTTAAGCAGGCAGCTCAGACCATAACTTTGCAATTTGTTTTGGTAAGTGATTAGTAAAAATTGACCTGGATTAAGTTAGCTAGGTTGACTACTAGGTTTTAAAAACTAGCCAAAAAATTATTCACAAAATTACACAATGAAATACAAAGAGAGGAATAAGGAACCCCCGCAGAATAAAGAACTCTGTCTATCCAAATAGACTTAAGTATGCTGTTCTGAACATACACAACAGTCCCAATGAGAAAACTCCCTTTAAAAGCCAGTATAAATGGAACACATGCTTACAGGTTGAAGGTGAAGGACAGAAAACAGAGGGAGAGAGTTTCCAACACAGCTCACTGTTCATCTTCTCGCCAGATCAGACTGAACTAAACTGCTCAGCTAAGCTCAGCTAGAGAGATGACAACTCCCCTTCCTTTATAAAGGTCATTTCTAAAACATGACCACTTTGGCCTGAGGTCTCATCTGTTTACATATAAACAAAAAGCCTCTCAAAATCCTTTTCATCTCTGTACCAAACCAGACTGATTTGAGCCCGGCCAGTTTATTGTCCCTCTGAAAAAAATCAAGGACGGAGTATCACGGTGGCACAGTGGTTAGCACTGCATCTAACAGCACCAGGGTCCCAGGTTCAATTCCAGCCTCGGGCAGCTGTCTGGGTGGAGTTTGCACATTCTCCCTATGTCTGCGTGGGTTTCCTCCGGGTGCTCCGGTTTCCTCCCACAATCCAAAGATGTGCAGGTCAGGTGAATTGGCTATGCTAAATTGCCCGTAGTGTTAGGTGCATTAATCAGAGGGAAAATGGGTCTGTGCAGGGTACTCTTCAGAGGATCGGTGTGGACTTGTTGGGCCGAAGGGCCTGTTTCCACGCTATTGGGAATCTAATCTAATCTAATCTAATCCTTGAGCCAAGGAACAGCTTTTAGAAAAATAGGGACTAGCATTTGACAGCCAGTGACTATAATTCTATTAGTTTTAAAATAGTGATGGAAAAGAATAGGCAAGATCTAAAAGTTGAAGTTCTAAATTGGAGAAAGGCCAATTTTGATAGTATTAGGCAAGAACTTTCAAAAGCTGATTGGGGACAGATGTTCGCATGTAAAGGGACAGCTGGAAATGGGAAGCCTTAAGAAATAAGGTAACGAGAGACCATAGAAAGTATATTCCTGTAAGGGCAGTAGGTGTAAGGATTGCTGGATGACTAGAGAAATCGAGGGTTTGGTTAAGAAAAAGAAGGAAGCATATGTCAGGTATAGACAGGATAGATCGAGTGAATCCTTAGAAGAGTATAAAGACAGAAGGAGTATACTTAAGAGGGAAATCAGGAGGGAAAGAAGGGGACATGAGATAGCTTTGGCAAATAGGGTTAATGAGGATCCAAAGGGTTTTTACAAATACATTAAGAGCAAAGGGGTAACTAGGGAGAGGATAGGATCCCTCAAAGATCAGCAAGATGGCTTTTATGTGGAGCCACAGGAGATGGGGGAGGTACTAAACAAGCATTTTGCATCAGTGTTTTCTGTGGAGTAGAATATGGAAAATATAGAATGTAAGGAAATAGATGGTAACTACAGAGGAGGAAGTGCTGGATGTCTTGAAACCCGTAAAAGTGGATAAATCCCCAGGATCTGGTCAAGTGTACCCTAGAACTCTGTGGGAAGCTAGAGAAATGATTGCTGTGCCCCTTGCTGAGATATTTGTATCATCGATAGTCACAGGTGAGATGCTGGAAGACTGGAGGTTGGCTAACATGGGTGCCACTATTTAAGAAGGGTGGTAAGGACAAGCCAGGAAACTATAGACCAGTGAGCTTGACGTCAGTGGTGGGCACATTGTGAGAGGGATTCCTGAGGAACAGGATGTACATGTATTTGGAAAGGCAAGGATTGATTAGGGATAGTCAACATGGCTTTGTGCGTGGGAAATCATGTCTCATGACCTTGATTGGGTTTTTGAAGAAGTAACAAAGATGTTGATGAGGGCAGAGTGATAGATGTGATGAGTATGACTTCAGTAAGGCATTCGACAAGGTTCCTCTTGGGAGACTGGTTAGCTTGGTTAGATCTCATGAAATACAGGGAGAACTAGCCATTTGGATACAGAACCTGCTCAAAGGTAGAAGACAGAGGATGATGGTGGAGGGTTGTTTTTCAGACTGGAGGCCTGTGACCAGTGAAGTGCTGCAAGGATCGGTGCTGAGTCCACTACTTTTTGTCATTTACATAAATGATTTGGAAGTGAACAAAAGAGATATAGTCAGTAAGTTTGCAAATGACACCAAAATTGGAGGTGCAGTGGACAGCGAAGAAGATTACCACAGGATTACAATGGGATCTTAATCAGAAGGGCCAATGGGCTGAGGAGTGGCAGGTGGAATTTTAATTCAGATAAATGCGAGGTGCTGCATTTTGGAAAAGCAAATCTTAGCAGGACTTATAAACTTAATGGGAAGTTCCTAGGGAGTATTGCTGAACAAAGAGACCTTGGAGTGCAGGTTCATAGCTCCTTGAAAGTAGAGTTGCAGGTAGATAGGATAGTGAAGAAGGCGTTTGGTATGCTTTCCTTTATTGGTCAGAGTTTTGAGTACAGGAGTTGGGAGATCATGTTGCGGCTGTACTAGACATTGGTTAGGCCACTGTTGGAATATTGCGTGCAATTCTGGTCTCCTTCCTATCGGAAGGATGTGAAACTTGAAAGGGTTCAGAAAAGATTTACAAGGGTTGGAGGATTTGAGCTATAAGGAGAGATTGAATTGGCTGGGGCAGTTTTCTCTGGAGCATTGGAAGCTGAGGGGTGACCTTAGAGAGGTTTATAAAATCATGAGGGGTATGGAGAGGATAAATAAAGAAAGTCTTTTCCCTGGGGTGGGGGAGTCCAGAACTAGAAGGCATAGGTTTAGGGTGAGAGGGGAAAGATATAAAAAAGACCTAAGGGGCAACTTGTTCATGCAGAGGGTGATACGTGTATGGAATGAGCTACCAGAGGAAGTGGTGGAGGCTGGTACAACTGCAGCATTTAAAAGACATCTGGAACGGTTTAGAGAGATATGGACCTGGTGCTGGCAAGTGGGACTAAGTTAGTTTGGGATATCTGGTCAGAGTTATATCATGGACGAGTTAGATTGAAGGGTGTTTCCGTGCTTATGCTGCCACATTTGCTGCATTTCTCCACTTTTTTTTTGTTTTTATTACTTTCAGAAGGGCTTGTTGGAAAACATACACTGCAAGTGAATATATTGAAAAACTTCTTAAAATGCATGTTTGGGTGGTAGTAGGATGTTTGCCAATTATTTTTCACAATTAGCAGTAAGACTGTCATGAATTGTTTTTAAATTGCAGTGACTTTCTATAGGTGATAACTTGCAGACAGCTGTGACCGTAGCGAGAAATGCTGGGATGATTCCCTTAACTCACAAAATCATTTTAATTGAAGCCTCAAAAGCCAAGGAATCTGGTCCAGCTGTCATCTCCTGGAAGATAATGGAAAATGGCAAGAACACTGGTCAGATTTGTACTGATGTAAGCATTTAGTATTAGGTACCAGTTTTCACAATAATGTTGTATGTAATGAAGATCTTATTAGTTTTTAATGTGTTACAAATTATAACCATCTGAGGAGCTTCACAGATATTTTGGGGAAAAGTAAGCAATTTCCCAGCAGAAACAGATGCTTAAATTGTCACCTTGCAACTCAGTCAGCTACTTCAAGTTATTATGTCTGTATGTTGGCAAGTACATTGTGATATTTATAAAATAATGTTTAAATATTGTAAACTTACAATAATTTTTCAGTACTATGTTTATATTTAGCAATTCTATGCTGTATAAAATAAATCAATTCAAGATTGTAAAATTAAAGCTTTCAGTCCATTGCTTCCATCTGAATCATTTGTTCAAATGTTACTCATGGCCCCATGAGCTTTAATTTCATTACATTTGATACTATCTGAAAGCTTTAGTTTGTAACACACATTCAAATATATAACAGAAATATTATTTTTGCATCTATAACTTTGTTTAATATAGCAATAAACAAAATCCGGTATTTATATGTTCAAGGAAACTAACATTCCTATCAATGGGTTTGTAAAGAAGAAAGACTTCCATTTTGCTATGACTGGAAAATCTTATAACATTTTAGTGCAGCACTTCAATCATTTGTTACCTAAGGTAAGTTATCAGCCCTATGAACGCATGTAAAATAATATTGTATCGACTTTTCTTAAATTATATTCCTGTACATGTATAATATTATCAAATAAGCACTACTCATAGCAAACATTCTTTGGTGTATTTTCATTTCAGTTGCTTATAAGTGCTACAGTTTTTGCCAGAATGTCACCATCCCAGAAGGGAAGCCTCATAGAGGAATTTCAAAAAATGGAGTAAGTTTTTTGAATGTATAGTTTTAAATGAACCACATGCATACTAAGTCAAATGAGAATTACCTTCAGTGAACACCATCAATCATAAATGTTAATTTACCATGATTTTAAATATTTGGCTTTCAATAAATTCAGTGTAAGCCCTGACCAACCCCAAATTTTGAGTTGTAATGCGAGAAAACAAAAGATTCTAATCTATGGGTAAATTATAGTAAGTACTTTGTAATAGATGTTTTTGACTTTATTTTCTTATTACCTTTCAATTAAATCGATTGACCTAGCTTCTGGCAGCAGTTTGACCATAAATCAGAGCAAAAATAAATACTTTTATTTCAAAGCTTTTATGCAAATAGGTTTTCCATGACAAGTCAGAAAATTTGCATTATTTTGTTCCATGTTCTTCAGTTTTCTTTAATATAACTGTTTTTCCAAAAATAAATTAAAGAAAAATCACACAAACTATATCACAAGATGAATTCAGATCTAAAAGATCACACATTGCATGTTCGCTCATCCACCTAAAGCAAACCTAGCATCCATCTTCACAGAATCAAGTTATTTCTTTCATTCCCTAATATTTCCTCCGTTACACTTCCCTGAAGTATGGAAGTGCCCTTGTTGCTAAGCTTTGTGTAAATTACAACACCAAGATCTCACATTTGTCACCCAGTTACTTTGATAATGATCTGAGTTCTAACTGATAATTCAGTGCAGAAGCAATAGCGTTATTTTTCCGTTTTTAAGATTGTTGGTAGCAGTTTACATTGGCCACTGACATTTAAACTGATGCATTACAGGAAAATGCCAATTTCTGAACAATGCAAGAAATTAACTTGCAGCACTTTCAAAGGCATGCATAGAACTTTGTAAGAGGCTTCCTGTGTAGTTTAATAGGAGTTTAGAAATGGTAATATGTACTCTTGAGGAACAATAGCTATGAAAGGACCACTCTTGTGAGAGTCATAAAATTATAATTGGATATTTCTTGGAAATAATTCTGTTTATTTTCCAGTTATTTTGTGGGAATGTGTGGAGATGGTGCAAATGACTGTGGGGTAAGTATGGCTAAAATTTTAATCAGTAGAATCCAGTTAAACCCCGTGAATAAAAGACAATTTTTTTTATTTCTTTTGGTTTAGATCATATAAAATAGAATCTCTATAAAATGTGTTTTCAAATAAATAATGAGAGAGGCCAAATAACAAGAAGAAAAGATTCACAACAGCTGAGCTAACACTAACCCTGAGCCTGTACATTATAATTAACATTTAACCTTAATATTTGCATTTCATTAACTAATGTGCAATATCAACAAAACTTGTAGGTCAGTGCTACTGAATTGTATCCTACTTATGATATAAAATAATTTAATTTAGTTGATTTAGTACAACTGTGAAACCAGTTTTTTTTTAATCATAGCCTAACAATTTTTCAGATGAAAATGATTTGCATTGATATGAATAAAACTGAGTAGATAATCCTCTCACGCAAGTAATGCCATTCAAAATGTGGAAACAATTACCTTGGGTAAATGTAAGTGTTTATCTATAATGAACATTTCTATTTTTGCCCATGGATGAAGAAAATCTGCAAAGAAAGGAAGTGAAATCATTCACAGAACTCACATGTAATGTAAGACCTGATCAATTATAACAAAACAGACAAAGAAAGAGGTTTCCCTATTTTCACACATTTTCATCTCCCAGCTCCCAGACCTACAACTTAATTGAAGCTGTAGTAGTTCACTCTCAAATCCTGTTAATCTCTTTCAGTAAGATAAAACTAGAACATTGAGGACTTCTGATTCAAAATAGCAATCTAGAGTGAGGAATTTAAAGAAGTCAGAGATGTAATCGAATGAAAATACACAGAAATTGAGGTTCATCTTCTGAACACCCTAAATGGTGAGACGGTGAGCTATATCTGAATCTTATGAAATGATAGGTAGGTGTGCAGCTCAGGCCTACTTTACTGCCTGCCTTTTTTTTATTTCAAGCCTCAATGAAAGGAGCTAGAAATGTCACCAGCTTAATTAACATTTAGTTTAAATCAGTCTTGTGATGTGAGACAAAAATTACAATCTTGACCTAATGTGCAGCTATTTAAATTAGATCTCTGACCTTTCCATAGAGTCAATAGATGGCAAACTTAGGTATTTTCATTGTGAGGGCATTATATCAATTTAGAGCCTACGTTCGTCTCCCAGTCATACTGTGCACTTTCCAGATGAAGGTGACTGAAGAGCACTCAAGAGTTGCAAATATTGACAAGAATTCTTTCTCCAGTTTGAGGTGCTTAGAGCAACTGTAGCATTTGACCTGTTAGTCAGAGGTGAAATATGCTTTTCCATTTGAACAACTTCTTGATGCAATATTAATTATGTTTACTTACTAATCTTCAGAGAAAATACAGAGATTTGTTTTTGATGGTAAATTTCCATTCTTCTGTGAGAAAATGTGATAGAAAACTTGCTTTGTAGTAACAAAATTGTATGTCAGCAATACTTGTGAATTGTAAATAAGTAGCATATTAGTTTGTAAACTCACACCATCACAGTGTGGCAGACTTATTTTTAAATCTTTGAGTTCCTAATCACAGCCATGGTATTCAGATGTAGGGTTTTCTTAATTAACAAAGTCAGCAGATTAAGAATCTACTGAGACTTTATAACTGGCTTCTAATTTTATTGACATTAGGATACAATGGTTTTGCAGATATCTGTGCCATAGGTTTGTGTCTGGGGATATAATGCAATTCTAGGAATTATTAGGTCCTAGCTCTTGAAGATTTGAGGGGATTAGATGATCATTCACAACTTATTTTGCTCTTGTAAAGTCTCAAGTCTTGGTGTTTTGTCTTGTTATTTCACCTTGATTTCATTAATGACAGAATAATAAGACTTGTTTTTCTGTTTTCAGCTGTAACCTCTATCTTTTCCATTGTCTCATTTTGCAACTGCGAGTCTTGAATAAAATTTGTCCTTGAGAAAAATAACTAAGCAATGATTAGTTCGCAACATTTTCTTCTCTCGCTGCAACCTCGGCAGTTACTTGGATCCAGCATGTTCCCTTTTTTGACCAAACTGACAATTTATTACACAAAATCTTTTTCTCAGCTGATGTTTCTTGGTAGAGTATTGATCCCAAATGTATCCACCTGAAATATTATTTTGATTGCGTTGGATATGCAAGGATTTTTCTTCATTTCTTCATACGTTTAATCAATTATCCTCTTTTAATAAATATTTGCCTTTTTAATTCAGGAGCTCAAGTTAGATCTTTGCATCTCTGTCTTCCCAGATGAGTGTCACTCTGGAGGTTTTAGTCCTCCCCAAAACGATCAAAGCCATTCAGTACTTTGGACAAGCAAACACAGGAAAAGTGGAATGAGAATCATTACACAGCCATTCTTAGTTTCTGGCACAAAATCTGTATTTTTCACCTTCCCTCCCAACTGCAGGGGAATTCATATCACAGTCAACAAAAAGGGAGAAAAACTATGACATGCAGAGAAAAGACAATATACCATGAAAAAAATAAATACCAGTACGGCTACCAATGATGAACCTTCAGCCTTTAGTCTATTTCCTATTAATACATCTCTTACATGTGTTGGGGCTGACTTAATTTACACGATTTTATGCTTAGATATTTATAATTAAAAATACATATCATCAAGGAAAGTTGAGAAATGAAAATATCATGTGGCTTGATTAAGAAATTCCACATAATTCTGTCTGTTTATTAGTGAAAAATGAAAGATAGGAGCATAAATCTGGGGTCATGAACCCATGGCCTTCATTGGTCCTGGCCTTTAAGGACCTACCTGTAACTGGCTCGACAACAGTATTCCCAGAACTGGGGATGAGCATTGACCACTCCAGTTCCATCTGAAGTTCACCCGATGAGTTCAAATGAGGCTCAATATTGAAGTTCCTTCAGATATCAAGCCAACAAGGACCAACACGCAAAGAAAGAATTTTATTGACTTGCTGCCCATTTTGATCATGAGTCCAAATTCTCAGGAATATATTTGCTGCTTAGTACAGAAATGATCTCAGTGGAAGTAACGTCTCTTGTTTATAAAAGCATAATTTCAAAAGGCTAACCTTGTTACTGTTAAAAACAAAGCGATGCAGTTATCTAAGAGTGAAATATTTTTATTTTTAGGCTTTAAAGATTGCTCATGCAGGAATCTCATTGTCTGAACAAGAAGCCTCAGTAGCTTCACCATTTACCTCAAAAATTCCAAATATTGACTGCGTTCCACAACTTATCAAGTAAGTCCAGCAACATCAAAATCTATATAAAAATGTGAGAATTCATCATTTGAACAGTAATTTTATTGTATGATTCTTCTCAAAAAATCTTACTTGGGCAGAGTTAACATTTAAGAATCATGTTCATAGCGAACCAACATAATAGAAATTAATTAATACAGGTCAGAATATAAATGCTAAGATATTACAAGCAATAGCTTTGAGTCAAAATATTTAACAGGACAATTGAACATTAATATAACAGTACAGAATTGTCAATAAACATGGTTGGAATTTGGCTTTGCGTTTCAATGGCATTTCTCAATTACTGAATGAATCAAAGGCATGTTTTATTTGTAGTACTTTTATAATGTGTTGTTCTGCATTTCAAATCACAAATACCCCATCTGGATCATTAGAAGCATGAGTGTGGGTGCCATTTCAGTCATATAAATAAATTAATCAGTCATTGGGCATGTGCTATTCCCACTTAAGATACAGCAGATTTAACTTACAAGTGTACTGGTTTTCATTATTATTACAAATTCAAATATTTTTACTGTCTTAATTGTTAATACCAAGTAGCAAGAACTATATTTTCACTACTGAGTACTGATTCCAAGCAATATGATAATTAATTGATTCTGCATCCTGACCAGATTTTGTAAAAATTGAAATTCCCATTCGCTGTCCTTAAACATGGCTATAAAAGTCAGTGGGCATTTGCATATTGATTTATGGTAGTTACAGAATGAAAACTGAGGGACACTGGCTATAGGAACCTGAGATTGAGTGCAAATGGGGTGAGCAATCGTATGTATTCTTTAAAAATCAGATTGAAGAGTCCTTGCTGAGACATACAAATTTTGATTTAAATCTGATCACTAAAGTGGGGGGGGGGACAGCGGGGGGGGGGGGGGGGGGGGGGGGGGGGGGGGGGGGCAATAGGCTTCATGTTCAATGATGAGTGTGGGAGGGCATGCCAAAAAGCAGGACCAGGCACACCAAGTAATGAGGTGTCAACCTGGTGAAACTACAAAATACAAATAGCATAAGCTACAAGTATTAGACAGGGCCAAGCGAATCCATACATAATGGATCAGATTGAAAATCTGCATCCATATGATGTTAGTGGACAAGTAAAACACTCACTGGAGGAACAGGCTCCACAGATGTTTCCAAACTCAATAATGAAGGAGCCCAGCACATCAGTTCAAGAGAAACGGCTGATTGAAGCATTTGCGACAATATTCAGCCAGCAGTATCAAGTGGCTGATCCATTTCAGCCTCCTTCAGTGGTCTTCCGCATCATGGGTGTCAGTTCAACTAATTCGAATCACTTTATATGGTATTAGAAACAGTTGGTGGCACTGGATACTGTAAAGTCTATGCATGCAGATAACATTCTATCAATGATGTTCTGTGCTTCAGAATTTGCTGCACCCCTGTACAGTTACAACACTGGCATCTACCCAACAACATGGAAAATTGCCCAGGTACATACTGTACACAAAATGCAGGACAAATCCAACCTGGTTAATTACCACCACATCAACCTACTCTCAACCATCAGTAGAGTGATATAAAATGTCAAAAATAGGGCTTTCAAGCAGCACCTGCTTAGCCATAATCTGCTCACTGATGCCCAGTTTGGGTTCCACCAGGACCATTCTGCTCTTGACCTCATCACAGCTTTGACTCAAATGTGGATAAAAGAGCTGAATTTTGGAGATAAGGGGAAATCTGACAGCCCTTGACATCAAGACAGCATTCAACCATGTGTGGAATCAAGGAGCTCTCAGAAAACTGGAGTTCGTAAGAAATCAGGGGAAAACTTTCCAGAGGTTGGAGTCTTATCTACATATAGGATGATGGTTGTGGTAGTTGGAGGTCATCCATCACAGCTCCAGGATATCTCTGAAGGAGTCCCTCAGTGTAATGCCCTAGACTCAACCATTTCCAACAGCTTCACCAATGACCTCCCTCCCTCATAAGGTCAGAATTGGGATGTTCACAGACAATTGCACAATGTTCAGCACCATTCACAACTTCTCAGTTACGGAAGCAGTCTATGCTCAAATTCAACAAGATCTGGACACAATCAGGTTTGGCTGACAAGTGGCATGGAACAGCCATGCCATACACATCCCAGGCAATGATCATTTCCAACAAATGAGAATCATCACTGAGTCCCACTATTAACACCCTAGGAGTCACCATTGATCAGAAACTGAACTGGACTACCCAGATAAATACAATGGTCACAATAGCAGGCGAAGGGCTAGGAAGCTTGGAGTGGTAACTTAACTCCTGACTCCACCATTTATGAGGCACAAGTCAGGAATGTGATACAATATTCCCATTTACTTGGATAGGTGCAGCTCCAACAAGACTCAAAAAGCTTAGAACCGTCCAGGACAAAGCAGCCTGCTTCATTGGCATCATAACCACAAACATTAAGTTCCTCTACCACTGATGCTCAGTAGCAACAAGACTCACTGCAGAAATCCACCAAGACTCCTTCGATAGTATCTTCCAAATCTATGACCACTTTCAGCAAGAAGAACAAGGGTAGTAGATACATGGGAACACCATTGCCTGCAAGCTGCTTACTATTCAGATTTGGAATTATTTTGTTGTTCCCTCTGCGTCACTGGGTCAAAATCCTGGAACTCCCTCTCTAATGGCTTTGGAGACATATCTGTACCAAATGGACTGTGGCTGCTCACCATCTTCTCAAAGGCAAGTATGGATGGGCAATAAATGCTGGTCCAACCAGCAACCTCCTCTTCCCAAGAATGTTTTTTATTATACGCATGCTGACATATGTGTACCCATGTTGCCAAGGTGGATGAAATGGAACTGGCACAGTGTACATCCATATACTCTTTACTCAGTATACTGGGTTTTGTCCTGCATAATGATCCTGCCTATGATCAAACAATAGCTGGGTATTTGTGTAGTGCAATCCTCTTCAGCACTTGTATAGGGCAGATTTAATATGTGGCATTTGCAAAGCAATGGATGTATAATCAATTGAACTGTATGCCATGCGGAATCCTGCAATTCTAGGCTTTATTCAAAGAGACATTTCTCGGCATACATTCCATGGATTTTAATTTGGTATATGAATAGTGCTTTAAGCACTATATGTTATAGGCATAATACATCCTTGATTTTTATTTAAATGGTGAGAAGCTCTCATTAATTCAGCAAAGTTTTCAACCAAGGTTATTCAACTTCAGTCAATTAAGAATGTAGAGTTTATGTAGAATTCAACATTGTTTAAGTACCATTTGATCCACAATACAGTGAAAGCTACATGACATCCAGCTTACAATACAGTTGATAAGCATTTTATATTATTCACTAATGTTATACAGAGAAGAAACACACAAACTGATTATCCTTGGTGAAGGGGATAAAGTCAAGCTGGATAGGTTTAGGAATGAAAAGTGTTAGGCACGTACTTTATTTTTTATTCACGGCTTAGCAATAAATGTCTTTATAATGTTTTTTGTTCCCTAACAGGGAGGGAAGAGCTGCACTGGTGTCTTCATTTTGCATATTTAAGTATATGGCTCTCTACAGCATGATCCAGTATGTTGGGGTCTTGTGTCTGTACTGGGTATGAGTAATTTTTCAAAACTATTTTTCTTGATAAAGAATCTAAAGATTTTCATATCTTAATTCAGTCAGTCAAATTATATAAATATGTATTATATTCATCTCATTCTGCGGATTCAAAAGACCTTGGTTAAAATTCAGAGCACTGGTTATAAGGTGTGCCAAATCCATTGAAATTTGAAAGACCAGAGTTAAGAAAAGACATTTATTTTTCTGAAACAACAGCAAAATACAGCAGATGCTGAGAACCTGAAATGAAATGCTGGAAAGGCAGGCATGATAAAATTTCCGGTTGATCATCTTTAATCTGATTCTGCTGTCAACCCCACTGTGAATTCAAATGTGTATTGATTTCCAAATAAAGAGTACACTTTAACCAAGGAAATTGAATCCACTTATTTAAAAGTATTAATTACATCAATTTATAAATTTATGCTAAAATTTTAAAGTGTACTGTTTCTAATCAGGAATCTCTTTATTAAAATGCATGCATTTCACAAAGCAAATCTCAAATTTACAAAAATCACTTGTTTATTGTTTTCAATTTTATTTCTTTGAGCTTTTGAAAATGTTATGGTTCCATTGAATGTTTTCTGTTTGTGTAATCTTACCCAATTCCCAGTCTTTATGTATTAGTCCAGAGATTACATTTGAACAGGATATTCAATCAAAACAAATGCTGTCCTTATTTAATAAATTATATATATTTTCTAGTTCAGGTGATTAACAGTTCATATATTGGCTGACTTCTTCCTCTCAAACAAGAATACTCAGTCTGCGAGATTGGCCACGACAGTTAAAATCTTTTAACTCAGCATGTTGCATTAGATGTCATAATCAGTGTGGTCAGTATGCTTGAACGGACATGCTTATGACATCATCACTGTATCGTAGCATGGTGACCTGATAATGTTGAGCATGACAATCTAATAGGAGCATGCTCTTCTGTTGTAACATCATAGCTCAATATTAGCCAGACATTTATATACCTGAGGAAAGTAATGTTTATACATAATGATTAGTTGCAATAAATGTCTGTTGGATTGTTTAATACCACATTATCCACACCCAGTTTCTTATGTAATGGAAGAAAGCATCAGGTGAAAAGTCACACCAATACCCCAAAAATTAAATAAAGGATCCTCCACTCTACAAAGTGCCACAAATGATATTATTCCTCCTATTAGGCCCTCGGGGAGCTCAGATTGACCCTTTGTATTTTTACAATTTCAAATACTTTACAAGGCAGCATGTATAAGCTTTTAATCAAGTTGAATCATTAGTTTGTCAATTGAAATGAAGGCTGTGATCTGCATGTTTAATGAGGTATAGAAATACATTTGATATTACTTTTACTTATGTAATGTACAGCCTATTTGTTTTCCCAACATGATATCAAAATCGCAACTTTAGAGTTTGTAGTCACTATTCTAAGATTCCCTATTAAATAGAAGTTAAACATATTCAATCTATTAATATATATTTCTTTCAATTTAGCAAGCAAATACATTTGGAAATTATCAATTTTTATTCGAGGATCTAGCTATTGCAACAGTTATTGGTATCACAAGTAAGTATTCCAACAGATGAAGCAGCAATTTACCTGCACTTCATTCAATCTAATCTCCTATATTTGCTGCTCACAATGTGGTGTCCTCTATATTAGGGAGATGAAACACAGTCTAGGTGATCGCTTTGCCACACATTTACCAAATCTTTTCAAACATTTTGCCAAACACTTTGAACAAAAATGCTCCATAATGGTCTTTGTTAATAGCATCTTCAATGTATATTTTAGATCATAAAACATAGGAACAGAAGTAGGTCAATCAGCCTATCGAGTCTGGTCTGCCATTCAATGAGATCATGGCTGATTCTCAACTTTACTTTGCTGCCTTTTTCCCATATCCCTCGATTCCCTTTCTGATTAACTTGTCCCGAATCATTAATTGCACACAAAGTGAAAGTCCTACTCCATCTTATCAGCTTCTCAATTCTGTAGAAAATCTGTGTATAAATGAGAGAAACTGTTGGCACTTTCCTGCATACCCAAAGACAGGAAAAAAAACATTGAATTCAAATTATTAAGGAAAAGAACTTTCAAGTAGTTTTGTCAGAAAATATTATTGTCTGTTTTGGTATGCATGAATTTTGGTGATAATATAGCATATTGATGTAAAGATTTCAAAGGAATTTATTAAGTATCGAAAAAGTACTTTGTTTTAGTCAGTTTTTGGATCCAAAACATTCTGTTTGGTTGTGATGGAGGAATCGTAAGGACCTGAATTCTCCCAGTGACAATCAGTCTTACGAGAAAAATAATGGTGCAATTCATGAAAAAGTACTGTTGGCCCTGTCATCTCCATGGTTTGCTCCTTTTATTCCTGGGAACTCACTGCTCTCCCTGGAGTGAAAGGGGGAAAGATGCATTTCTCAGACAACCGACATAGAAAATTGATGAGCACTTCATCTGCTCCATTGATATCCAACACTCACCTGGTTCCACATTCAAGAAAGCCTATAAATTGTATCTTATGATTTTAACAGTGTGTTCATTGTTAAATCAACTATAGTTTTAAATTACTAATTTTAAATTTCTAAATTTGCTGTACATTGTAAATTGTGACATGACATTATGTATTATATGTAGATCTATTACAGCCTCATCTCAAACAATATATTTTTAAGACAACTCTATTCCTCCCATTAAATGGTGCTAACAGAATTGAGATCCAAATATGATGTATAAAGTATTTTAACAAATACTTACTGTGTTGAGATGAAAAGCACCAGAGCCTCATCTTTCAGACCAGAGTACATAGATGAATGAGTAGTGATAGAGAATGTAGCAGTTGTTAGTTCTTATTTTCCAACTCTTGGAAGAGAATGTGAAGTTGTAAAGTCACAGTTAAATGATGTGTAATGCTGCACCAATGGGCTTAAATACCTTTTATACACATTAAGAATGATTTACATTTTATCACCAACTACAAGCCTTACCATGATGAGTGAGGAAGTCAATGGATCAAAATTTCCCCTGCATGGAGGTAGCAAAAGAAGTGATGAAAAGGTAAAAAGTTTGCCTTGGAAAGAAACTCATTCCCTCTCGCTAGCTTTCCAATTAAATGCTACGCAATAAGGTCTGTGATACATTTCTCAACTCACCTGCAATTAAAGTCCATAGTGATCAATTAACGGCATTTTAGAGTCTCATCTCACCACCTCCTCCATCACCTTCCTCCCTGGCAGATTAAAGAGGTGGCGGCAAGTTTGCGACCTGGGAAACCAGTGTGTCCTGCTTACTGAGTTGTGAGGGGCACCAAATGCGCCCAGAATGGGGCAATCAGAGGCACAAATGGTAGGCCAGGGTTGATCTCAAAAAGCCAAACACTGCCCATGTCACTACTCCCCCAACCCCTCTCTACCCATGAGCCCCACCTTGTGACAAGAAACCAAAAGTCTCTTCTCTCCTTGCCACTTACCTGAAAGGAATAGCAGAATTTAGTACCTTAAAGTCTTGACTGGCCAGCAGCATTTAGTGTTATAGACCTCCAGTGTTGTCAACTCTTAGTGAGCTGATTGGTGGGTTATCAGGTTAGTCATCGCCCAACTGGGGCAGCAGGTATGCAACTACCTGACACACTTATCCCCACATAGAAAGACAAAGGGGAAAATCTCCACCAACTACATTGATGTGAGTATCCCATTAGATGCCAACTGAGAATTCAAAACCAATACTTTGGGTTTCACTCACCAGGAATGGCTGCATTAGAGTTTGAATCTTACCTTTCAAATTCAGAGATAGGAATGCTACCATGAAGCCAATAGCTTGCTCCATTTTGGAAGTGAAGAGGAATATGTTCTAACTCGATAAATTCTCAAGAATTCAAATTTGACTTGCTTGCGTCATGAGTCAAAAATGTGTATTCAACAGGGTAATGTGCTCTGAAGACTCTTTGTTCTTCTGTTTTAAAACTATTGAGACCTGTTGAATATCTTGCAGTCATTTCACTCAATCTCAGATATAATAGAAAAAATGTTCAGCCAATTAGAGGTTTTTAATGTTGTTGTGTTGATGGTATATAATTCTTTATTAAAGACTATTATTAGTAATATTTAAAGGAGGTCAATGTGTCTTTCAGCAGGTCCCACATATTGGTGTAAATAAACTGCTAGGAGCTAATTCAAAACTTTGTTTGTATTTCAGTGAGCTTTAATCATGCCTATCCACAGTTGGATCCAAATCAACCTCCTGGTCAGCTTATCTCTCCACCTTTGCTGCTGTCGGTTATTCTTAATGTTATTCTAAGCCTGGTTTTACACGTGTTTGGATTCATAATGGTTCAGCAACAACCTTGGTACACACCCACAGATATATACAGGTACAGAGCTTTAGAATGCATTACAAAGTATTTACAACAAATTTTAGATAAAATAGGAAGAAAGTAACTCAATAGAAGTCTTCTCCCACCTTTTTTTCATATAACCCCCTACATCTTTCTATTCCTTTCTTCATCTGATCCTTATTCAGCTTCCCCTTTACAGACACTGATATTATTTTCCACAAGAATTCCTTCCGAGTTGCACATTCTAAACACCATCTGGGTAAAGACATTACTTTTGAATTTCCCATTTCTTGATGTTTATCTAATTTTGATGGATTGGTTCTGGTCTCACCTGCATAAAAACATCATTTTCTATCTGTCCATCTGTTTTATCTTTCATTATATTTAAGACTTTTATCCAGTCACCTCTTTCCTTTTCTGGAGATAAGGTCACAGATTTTTTTAATCTTTCCTGATAAAAGTAACCACCCAATTGTGGTGCCATTCTGGAAAACCTTCTTTGTGTCTTCTCCAATACCTGTAATTTTTTGAATAAGCAAACAAGAACTCTTCACATCATTCCTGGTTTGGTTTAACCTTCGATTTAAAAATGAATAACTGCAACAACTTGGGTGATCAATAATCACACTAGATGTTAGTTTTGTTAAAAACTCTCACCATTCTAAATTTTATATTAGCTTAACAGCCTTTCCAATGTTTTCACTACTTCAAGAGCCATGAATATTTGTGATATTTTTACTTTTAATGAAAATAAATTATGATGCAATCCATTGTGAGAGTTATTGCATTTTGGTGTTGCATTTTGTGAAAGCAAATCTTAGCAGGACTTATGCACTTAATGGTAAGGTCCTAGGGAGGGTTACTGAACAAAGAGACCTTGGAGTGCAGGTACTGTAAGTCATGTTATGGCTGTACAGGACATTGGTTAGGCCACTTCAGGAATATTGCATGCAACTCTGGTTTCCTTCCTATTAGAAGGATGTTATGAAACTTGATAGGGTTCAGAAAAGATTTACAAGGATGTTGCCAGGGTTGGAGGATTTGAGCTATTGGGAGAGGTTGAATAGGCTGGGCCTGTTTTCCCTGGAGTGTTGGAGGCTGAGGGGTGACCTTATTGAAGTTTATGAAATCATGAAGGACATGGATAGGACAAGTAGACAAAGTCTTTTCCCTGGGGTTGGGTGATTCCAGAACTAGAGGTTATCGCTGTAGAGTGAGATGGGAAAGAAATAAAAAAGAGACCTAAGGGGCACCTTTTTCACGCCAAGAGTAGTGCTGGTATGGAATGAGCTGCCAGAGAAAGTGGCGGAATCTGGTACAATTGCAACATTTAAAAGACACCTGGATGGGTTTATGAATAGGAAGGGTTTGGAGGGATATGGGCCAGGTGCTGGCAGGTGGGACTAGATTAGGTTGGGATATCTGGTCAGCATGGACAAGTTGAATCGAAGGGTTTGTTTTCATGCTGTATGTCTCTATGACTCTATTTTGGCACAAAATTATGTTTAAAATATTGCTCCAGAACTATTATAAAACATTGAATAATCTTTCAATCACCTGCTTAATCAGGATAACATCTCAAAAAAGAAATTATCAGCAAAAGAAGAAAAAATGCATTCTTTCATCAATTATTAATGAAGGAAACTGATTTTATTGGTTCATGATTCTTATTGATATCTTCAACTTTTTTAATCTAAAGTTTTGATTCAGACTGGAATTTTTCATCTTCCCTTTCTGTTCATAATCAGTGTGTTAAATTCTGTACTTGAATAAATCTGGATAACTATAATTAGAAACTAAACTAAAGTAAAGAATAAGCAATGCATTCTAAACTTCACTTAGGTTTTGTTTGTTCCATTAAAAACAATCAAGCAGTGTGTAAAACTGACTGTAGGTTCATTTGAGCCCGTATCGTGCTGCTAATCAAATTCATATATTCTATATTTCTCAACTTATTTTTGCACGCCTTCTGCAAAAATTCTTTTTATTCTGGTCTTAAATAATTTTTGAATGCTTGTCCACTAGTATTCCATTTAGAGGAATGTGTGAGCAAGGTTCATCTTTGTGATTGTTAATGTATACAGGGTAGGAAAGACTATCAACTGGCCATCAGTCAGCCATCCCGATTCCCCTCCTAAAAAGGGCAAGAAAACTGTGAATTGTAAACAAATCATGATTTTTTTGGTTTAAAAAATCTTTTCCATCCCTACGTGTTAAGAAATTTCCAGAAGCTTCCAGGTTCACACATTATTTTACAGAACAATTGACTCTTACCCTATTAAGCAGTAATAATCAAGATATAGCTATAGCTCAGAACTCTCAGGCCAAGAATTATCATGCTGACCTTATTTCATCTTCTCCAGTATTATATTGTCCTTTCTAAATTTGAAGGATAGGAAATAAATAAGGTCATACCAAAGTCTTATAAAAGGAGAAAATGAGGACTGTAGATGCTGGAGATCAGAGTTGACAGCAAAGCTGGTCAGGCAGCATCCGAGGAGCAGGAGAATTGATGTTTTGGGCATAAGCCCTTCATCAGGGATGAGACTTGTGGGCTGGGGAGCTGAGAGATAAATGGGAGTGGTGGTGGGGCTGGGTGGAAGGTACCTAATAATGTGATAGGTGGATGAAGTTGGGGGAGAAGGTGATAGGTTCAAGAGGAGGGTGGAGATAGATGGGAAAGGTGATTGACAGGTCAGGAGAGGGGGTGCCAAGTTGGAGGCTTGGGACTGGGATAATGTACGGGGAGGGGAAATGAGGAAACTGGTGAAATCCATATTGATCCTGTGTGGTTGCAGGGTCACAATGTGGAATATGAGGCGTTCTTCCTCCAAGTGTCAGGTGGTAAGTGTTTGGTAATGGAGGAGGCCCAGGACCTGCATGTCCTTGGTGGAGTGGGAGGGAGAGTTGAAGTGTTCAGTCATGGGGTGGTGGCGTTGGTTGGTGCTTGTGTCCCAGAGATGTTCTCTGAAACTATCTGCAAGTTGGCATTCTGTCTCTCCAATGAAAGGAGACCACATCAAGTGCAACAGATACTGTGGATAACATTGGTGGAGGTACAGGTAAATTTCTGCTGGATGTGAAAGGATCTTTTGGGGCCTTGGACAGAGGTGAGAGGAGAGGTGTGGGCACAGTGTTTGTACATCCTGCGGTGGCAGGGGAAGGTGTCGGGAGTGGGGTGTGGACTGGTGGGGGGTGTGGACCTGATGAGGGAGTTGCAGAGGGAATGGTCTCTCCGGCGTGCTGATAGCGTGGGGAGGGAAATAGATCTCTGGTGGTGGGGTCTGTTTGTAAGTGGCGGAAATGGCAGAGGGTGATGCGATGTATACGGAGGTTGGTAGGGTGAAAGGTGAGGACCAGGGGTTCTGTCCTTGCTGTGTTGGGAAGGAGGGGTTCAAGGGAGCAGGTGTGGGAAGTGGAGGAGATATGCTGGAGGGCATCGTCAACCATGCAGAACGGGAAATTGTGATCTTGGAAGAAGGAGGCCATATGGGATTTTCTCAGGTGGAATTGGTCATCCTGGGAACAGATGTGGCAGAGGCAGAGGAATTGGGAATAAGGGATGGCATTTTTACAGGAGGTAGTGTGGAAGGATGTGTAGTATAGGTAGCTGTGGGAATTGGTGGACTTGTAGTAGATATCTATGGTTAGTCAGTCATTGGAGATGGAGATGGAGATGGAGAGGTCCAGGAAGAGGAGGGAAGTGTCTGAGATTGTCCAGGTGAATTTGAGGTCAAGGTGAAAGGTGTTAGTGAAGTTGAGGAAATGTTCAACTTCTTCATAGGAGCATGAGGTAGCGCCGATACAGTCATCGATGTAGCAGCTGAACAAGTAGGATGTGGTGCTAGTGTCACTGTAGAAGATGTACTGTTCCACGTACCCAACAAAGAAGCAGACATAGCTGGGGCCTATGGGGTGCCCATGGCTACCTCTTTGGTTTAGAGGAAGTGTGAGGATTGGAAGGAGATGTTGTTAAGGGTGAGGACCAATTCAGCCAGGCGGATGAGGGTGTCAGTGAAAGGGTACTGCTTGGGACGACGTGAGGGGAAGAAATGGAGAGCTTGGAGGCCTTTGTCTTAGCGGATGGATGTGTACAGGGACTGGATGTCCATGTTGAAGACGAGGCATTGGGGCTAGGGAAATGAAAGTCTTGGAGAAGGTGAAGGGTGTTGTTGGTATCCCAAAAATAAGTGGAGATTTCCTGGACTAAGGGGGGGACAGGACTGTATCAAGGTATGCAGAGATACGTTGAGTGAGACAAGAGCACTCAAGGCTGAGACAATGGGTCAACAGTGGATGTCAGGTTTGTGAATTTGTGCGAGGTTCATGGACAATGAAATTGGAGGCTGTGCATGGGAGACCTCCAGACGTGATGAGGTTGAGGATGGTCTGGGAAGTGATGATTTGGTGATGGGAGGTGAGATTGTGGTCAAGGGGGCAGTAGGAGGGAGTGTCTGTGAGTTGGTGCCTGGCTTCAGCATTGTGGAGGTCAGTGTACCAAACTACCACTGTGCCCCTCTTGTCTGCGGGTTTGATAGTGAGGTTGGGGTTACAGCGGAGGGAGTGGAAGCCTTCACATTGCAAGGTCAGGTGATTGGAGTGGGTGAGGGAGGTGGACAGGTTGAGGCAGTCGATGTCACAGTGGCAATTAGAGATTAAGAGATTGATGGTGGGTAACAGGCCAGTACTGGATGTCTAGGTAGATGGGGTGTGTTGGAAGTGAGAGAAGGGTTCCCACAAGCCACTAGTTCAAAATCTAATATAATTTTTTTAATATATAAACATATATACACATTACATCACACCTTGTAATAATTGTCCTTGAGATTTGTTGTGTCTTTGTCAGACAATATAGCCCTATTGGTGATAATGGCTTCTTCACACTGAGATTGGTGTTTGAAGGAATGGATAATGGTCACTTCCAAAACATTCTCCCTTGCATTCATCTGTAATTAACAACAATTCATGCAATTCATGGTGCATTCTATGCCTTCATTTTAAGTATCTAGATATATAATTTCTCACATTTCTACATCGAAGCAGATTTGCTCCACAAAGTGTATCCACTCCCGCGAACTATTCATCTCAACTTTCAATCTATTTTCTGTTTCTAGTGACTGCCACATATTTTGGTGTCATCAGGAAATGTGGTTATTGTGCTGCCTCCAAACTCTTTCCTATTAGAACATTATGAAAAAACTGAGAATATTTGAACATTTCATTGATTAATTAATTGCATTATAACTCATCAAAATCTCCATTTTCATGAGACTTTTCTAAAAATAACTTATTTATTTCATTTTCTGCACTATTAGTTTTGCACAGTGCATCAGGTGACACTCTATTAAATCCTTGGGGAAATGCAAGAGCTGATATCCACTCATATAATTTCCACTCCCATCAGCTCTTCAAAACATATGCATTAGGATGGTAAAATGTTTATTTGCTTTCTCAAGCTTTGTGGATATCATTTATATAATAGATCTGCTAATTATTTGTTTACACCATCTGTAAGGATGCTTTCTGTTAAATTCCCCAACATGGAGATTAAACAAATTGTGGCTAATTTTAACTGTATTCTGTGCAAAACATTAGTAATTAAGAAACAACAGCCTACAATTTTATTTTCCTAGGATTTGAGTTAAGTGCATTTTTCAATAATAAAACCAATTGTTCTTAGACACTAACCATATCTTACTGCACTATTGGTAATCTATTGTAAACCATCATACAAAAAATTCTTTTGTATGCCAAAATAAATTAAGTCAGGCCATTTTGCTTTCTCTATCTACATTAATGGTTGTAGGAGCATTAAAAAGGGTGAGGGGAACTTTATACAAAGGATATTTTTCATAAAATGTCAGTCAATAATACAATGAATTTATAATTGTTTAAATTGTTTGATAATTTCTTGTTGTAGAGCTTGTAACCCCACAAATCTAACCAGTGATGGCAAAACCACATCTAACAAGACAACAGACACTATTGCCATCGCTCTAAGAAATGAAGACAGCTACAAAAGTTATGAGAATACCACTGTGTACCTTTTATCTCTTTTCAACTGTATATCAACAGCGATTGTATTCAGTAAAGGAAAGCCCTATCGCAAACCAATCTATACTAACTGTAAGGAAATTTGTTATTTCAGTTGGCATCAATTAAATTATATTTTACTATGATACTCAGCTAATTATAGATGCATGAAATTAATAAATGAATTTTCCTCCGAAATTAATATTATCATGTGGATCTTCAATAGAAATCCAGATCATTGTAGTTTATGTGCTAATTTATTTTATTTTGATACTCATCTAAACAGTAAATACCACTAAAGGTTATATTGTTTCAACTGGGCAACACAAGGTTGCACATTCTCAGGTTTGATATCAACTCTGCTTGGTGAGCCAATCACATCTGGGAAAATAATGAGACACTGTGATTGGCTGCTGTACTGTTTGGCTAAGGAGAATAAAATGTTTGAATATTTCTGTCACTCAATACTATTCAGCAAACTCTGCTAGAAAAGTGTATATCATGACAAGATTAGAATTGGCTTCAGCATTCTCTTGGTTATGCAATCTTCTGCCATACAAGAACAGATTTTCTAATCAGGCTTATTTAAATAGAAGGATAACTGGAACTAATATCCATGATAATGTTGACACAACTTTTAGGGGCAATGGTCAGCAATCCCCTCTCATTTTGTTGCACTCTTGTCCTGGTATACTTGTCCTCCAAGGAGATGAAGCAAGCATTTTGCTTGCTCTCCACTTGTTCAACAGAACCTTTCCTTTGCCAACCACAATAAATTAGCCATACTTAGCACTCTCAGCTTCTAGCTCTATTTCTTATGTCAGTAAACCAAGTGTTAATCAGTGGTTTTGCTTGCAGTGTTTCTT
Source organism: Chiloscyllium punctatum (assembly GCF_047496795.1). Taxonomy (NCBI): domain Eukaryota; kingdom Metazoa; phylum Chordata; class Chondrichthyes; order Orectolobiformes; family Hemiscylliidae; genus Chiloscyllium; species Chiloscyllium punctatum. The sequence continues at coordinate 42,775,275 of NC_092744.1, forward strand.
CCAAAAACAACCTTTGAACGAGTTGTTGACATTATCCCTATTTGAGATCTCTAACTAGCTGTATCTGTAAGTTTACTCACCATCTATTGTAAAAGAAAACAAGGCTGTCAAAATATAAAAGTCATTTCCCTTTTTCTGAAGTTCCAGCACATGTTCTTACCTAACTTTGAACTGTCAGCAAATTTGGCTGGAATAGGTGCCTTTCTGAAACCAGTGTCTATGAAGTGACATGGTGACTTTGTAGTTAGTACTGTTAGTGGGTGGCACGGTGACACAGTGGTTAGCACTGCTGTTTCACAGTGCCAGAGACCCAGGTTCAATTCCCACCTCAGGCGACTGACTGTGTGGAGTTTGCACGTTCTCCCCGTGTCTGCGTGGGTTTCCTCCGGGTACTCCGGTTTCCTCCCACAGTCCAAAGATGTGCAGGTCAGGTGAATTGGCCATGCTAAATTGCCTGTAGTGTTACATAAGGGGTAAATGTAGGGGTATGGGTGGGTTGCGCTTCGTCGGGGTGGTGTAGACTTGTTGGGCCGAAGGGCCGTTTCCACGCTGTAAGTAATCTAATCTACACTGTGCAAGGAACGCAGGTTCAATTCCAGTCTCAGGGGACTGTCTGTGTGAAGTTTGCACATTATCCCCATGTATGCGAGGGGTTCCATTGGGTGCTCCAGTTTTCTCCCACAGTCTAAAGATGTGCAGGTTAGGTAAATTGGCTGTGCTAAATTGCCCATAGTGTCCAGGGATATGCAGGTGGATTAGCTATGCAGGGTTACGGGGATAGGTAGGGAGGTGAGTCTGAGTGGAATGCTCTTTGGAGAGTCGGTGTGGACTTGTTGGTCCAAATGGCCTGTTTCCACACTGTAGGAATTCTATGGATTTCTATACTGAGACAAGGTAATACTTTGTGACAATGTGGTTAAATAAAGAAGAACAAAATATATCAAGTACAAGTATGAAATTGTTTGAGGTATGTAGGGAAGAGGTGTTGTAAATTCTGGAAAGGGTGAAAATAGATAAGTCCCCTGGGCCTGATGGCATTTATCCTAGGATTCTCTGGGAAGCAAGGGAGGAGATTGCAGAGCCATTGGCCTTGATTTTTATGTCCTCATTGTCTACAGGAATAGTGCCAGAAGACTGGAGGATAGCAAATGTGGTTCCCTTGTTCAAGAAGGGGAGTAGGGACAGCCCTAGTAACTATAGGTCGGTGAGCCTCACTTCTGTTGTGGGCAAAGTCTTAGAGAGAATTGTAAGGGATAGGATTTATGAACATCTGAATAGGAATAATGTGATCAAGGATAGTCAGCATGGTTTTGTGAAGGGCAGATCGTGCCTCACAAACCTTATTGAATTCTTTGAGAAGGTGACTAAGGAGGTGGATGAGGGTAAAGCGGTAGATGTGGTGTATATGGATTTTAGTAAGGCGTTTGATAAGGTTCCCCATGGTAGGCTACTGCAAAAAATACGGAGGTATGGCATTGAGGGTCAGTTGGAGGTTTGGATTAGGAATTGGCTGGCTGGAAGAAGACAGAGGGTAGTAGTTGATGGTAAAGGTTCATCTTGGAGTGCCGTTACTAGTGGTGTTCCGCAAGGATCTGTTTTGGGACCATTGCTGTTTGTCATTTTGATAAATGACCTGGAGGAGGGGCTAGAAGGTTGGGTGAACAAGTTTGCAGATGATACGAAAGTCGGTGGAGTTGTTGACAGTGAGGAAGGATGTGTCAGGTTACAGCGGGATATAGATAAGCTGCAGAGCTGGGCAGAAAGGTGGCAAATGGAGTTCAATGTGGGTAAGTGTGAGGTGATTCACTTTGGTATGAGTAACAAAAAGATGGGGTACTGGGCTAATGGTCGGATACTTGGTCGTGTGGATGAGCAGAGGGATCTTGGTGTCCATGTACACAGATCTCTGAAAGTTGCCACCTAGGTAAATAGTGCGGTGAAGAAGGCATATGGCGTACTGGCTTTTATTGGTAGAGGAATTGAGTTCCGGAGTCCTGAGGTCATATTGCAGTTGTATAAGACTCTGGTGCGACTGCATCAGGAGTATTGTGTGCAGTTTTGGTCGCCATACTATAGGAAGGATGTGGAGGCACTGGAACGGGTGCAGAGGTGGTTTACCAGGATGTTGCCTGGTATGGTAGGAAGATCGTATGAGGAAAGGCTGAGGCACTTGGGACTGTTTTCATTGGAGAAAAGAAGGTTTAGGGGAGATTTGATAGAGGTGTACAAGATGATTAGGGGTTTAGATAGGGTTGACCATGAGAACCTTTTTCCACGTATGGAGTCAGCTATTACGAGGGGGCATAGCTTTAAATTAAGGGGTAGTAGGTATAGTACAGATGTTAGGGGTAGATTCTTTACTCAGTGAGTCATGAGTTCATGGAATGCCCTGCCAGTAGCAGTGGTAGACTCTCCCTCTTTATGGACATTTAAACGGGCATTAGATAGGTATATGGAGGATAGTGGCTAGTGTAGGTTAGGTGGGCTTGGATCGGCGCAACATCGAGGGCCAAAGGGCCTGTACCGCCCCGTATTTTTCTATGTTCTATGTTCTATAATTTGTAAGTCAAAATCAGCGTTAGTTCACTCACTCTGTTTTGTTTATGTGATTGAGAAATTTACTGTGGTTCAGTTTAATCTAATATTTCACAAACTCAAAGAACACAGATCTGGTGGTTTATAAAGGCACGAAACACTGATTAAGTGGTTTGGTTTAAAAAAAAACCCACGAGATTTCAAACTCTTCAGTTCTGCTTATATTGAACTAGAAATGGGAACTGTTCCTATCTTCACCGATGCTTCCAGATCTGCTGTGTTTTCTCTTGCACTTCCAGTTTTTTTTAAATTTCAGATCACCAGCATCTGCAGTATTTTGATTAGGTGGTTTATGTTGTTGACAGAATCCTAAAAATGCTACTCAGTTGCCGAAATAGTCCTTATTTGAATCATTTATTTCATAAGGATTCACAAAAAAAAAGTATTGGACATGCATGTGGTCATTTCCCAACTTCAATGAAGAATTGAAAGGACATGTTATGCAGTCCCCTGAAGAATGCTGTTCTCAGAGGATGGTCCATGGTTGCACAGCCTTTGGTTTTCAGTGTGCTCATGATTTTCAATGATGGATCTTGACAAAGGCTATCCTCCACTGAGAGTATTGAATTGATCCTAAAAGGGAGGTAGCTCACTTACCAGCTGGAGCTGGTAAGATCAGATAATGTTAGAATCAGAATCCTGGTTAATCTATTTCTAAACGAGAGAAGCTTATTAATTTGTTAGCGTCTTCATTCCTTGACAATACTTTTCTCATTGATTGCAGATATTTTTATGATTGTCCTTTTGGCTCAGTTTGGAACATGTCTGTATTTCCTTTTTGGCAAACATGAAACTTTATACAATGCTCTAGATGTAAGTATGTAAAATCAACAGATGTGAAATTTTACCTCAGCAGGAATGGAAAATAGATGGTTGCAGATTAGCTATTTGTTTTGCACCTCCAGGAACACGGTATTTCATCACTGTGTGTAAAGTACTTCCTAGTATTTTCATGCATTATATTCTTCTATAATATAGAGAAATTTGTTCAGAATTGATTTTAAAATATAAAAATAATTATTTGCAACATGGGAAAATAACTACATTATTTTCTAGTCCTGTCTTTGAAGTACTTTGTTCATGATGCACTAAGAATGTGGATTGTTGGACCCCACATAAAACATGAGTAAGCCACTTAGTCTCTCAAGTCTTTCCCATCATCCAACAATTGATGGCTGACATGCAACTGAAATCCTTATATTTGCTTTTGCCACATAACCCTTTAAAACTTTTCTTAACAAAAAGTAAACTTAGATCTAAATGAACAATTGATCCAGTATCAATTGTATATCCAAAACTTTGATCACCCTTTATGTGTTGAAAATATGTTGAAAAGTCTTTCTAAGTTTCATCCTTGAAACATTTTGTGCTAAGTTTTATGCTTTGTTCCCTGGTCTGAGGGTCCCCATATAGCTGAAATAATTTATTTCCATCCATCCTATCTGTTCCCCTTAAGAGCTTGGAAACTTTGATCAATTAAAACTTTAACAACCTGACTTCTAGGCAATACAACAATTGTAATAAAAATCATAGCGTTTGACAAACAATTTCCACAAATATGCTCAAACTCAGATGATTTGATGCAGAAAATAGAGCTGACTCCACCAATACATTTATGATAAATTAATGGAATAAAGAGCCAATGAATGTTTTGTTTTATCATTGTAATGTTATATCTCTTTTCTTTTCTCAGCTTGTTTGCACCCCGAGAAGCTGGAGAGTTTACCTTCTAGTTATGGTTCTTGTTCATTTTACTGTCATAATGGCCATTGAGGTAAATAGGGAAACTCTATTGCTTTTGTTTAGTTATGCTAGACATATGTATTCATGATATTTATGAAACGTCCGTAATGTTATTGGAAGTTTATAGCATAGACCATTCTGTCCAACAGATTTGTGTCAGCACTTATGCCTTGAATCACCTATCACCCACTTATTTGAATCTTATCAACATATCCTTCTCTTCCTTTTCACACCTTGTGCTTTACACATTAAGCAATCCCTTGGGATTCAGGATAACTTGTTCCCACTGTAATTCAATGGTTCCTGAAGAAGTTCATAAATTTAAGATACAATCTGCAGGTGGTGCTGGAAGTGTTGAGTACATGAGTTACCTTAACCTTGCCTCTTTGTGTTTCCGGCAAAGTCTCATGATGCATTTGGTGCCTACCAGAATGACCTTGTCCATTTTGCTTGGTTATGGATCAAGATACTCCTAGTCTATATGAATGATTGAACTCTTCAGGAATGTTTGAGGACATTCTTAAAGCATTCCGCTTTCCTCCAGGAATTGTCCTGTCATGAACATGTTTCAAGTTGAGCAGTTCCTTTTGACCTTTGATATCTGACATGTATATACCATGTCCTGACCAGCAAAGCTTACTTGGAGTCACCAGCACCTTGATGCTGGGTATTTTGGCTCGGGAGAGGACATTGCTGTTTGAGCGACTTTCTTAACACTGTACTTGGAGAATCCTCCAAATGCTAGTGTCTGCAATGCAAGTCTCTGAAACAGATAAACACTTTAAATGCAACCTTGCTACAGTTACTGCTTGTGTTGGTATGCATTCCCTGTAGTTTTCTTGCAGGCCTTCTAGTTCCAATGGACAGCAGAGACTTCCGAAGTCAATGCAATGATCAGTATTCCAATCATCATGCATGGAACATTGGAGCAGCTGCATGCTTGTCCAGCTAAGAGTGAACATTGGTTGTAGTGGTGGTCTCCATGTGCTTCATACACTTTGGGCAAAGAGATTTTTCCTAATTTCCATAATGGATTTATTACAAATAATCCAATAAATATGGATTTATTTGGTGATTTCCATATCCTTATGGCAACTAGCCTTGGTGTCTAATAGTGTAAATGTGATTTGGATGTGGAAGACGTTTTTTTTAAATCACTCCCTATGCTTTATCTTTACCAGCAAAACAAATTGCATTCTGTTTAGGCTTTTGTGAAATGTGTTCTTTCAAATCTACTTCTTCCTTTCACTACCAAGTTTCACTGAAATCAGAACCCACTTACTCCAAGTCTATGTTTTCCCCACACTATCCAGAGGTGCTTGCATGCACACCTCAACAGTTATTTTTCCTCCCACCACTCACCCATGTTTTCAATTAATACCCAATTTATTGCAGAGCCTGCTAGGTGCAGTCTACGCTAAGACTAGATATTTTCCTAATCAACTAGTTCAGAGATGTTATTAAAAACCTCCTGGAGCAGGTGTGTTGGTTCAGGGATAGGGACACTACCACTGAGCCACAAGAGGGCCCCCTACTTTTACAGCAGCTGGTTGTTTCAGATGTGCATCAGTGAAAGTGTTGGCAATGCATCACTTCTCTAAAAACTGAGTGCACAGGAGGCTGTCTCAAAGCAGATTGTTTGCACCAGCTGCAGCACAAGTTTAGCTTAATGGAAAATCACATGTTAAAACCTTTATAACGTTCTAAGAAACCATTTCCTGTAATTAAAATTTGCAAACTGATAAGAGGGTCGCACGTGAATCAAGAATTTATGTGCAGAGCTACTTTTGCGTATGCTAAATTATTTATGTTAACTGTTCACAGAATAAGAAAATTCTTATAACTGCATTTAAAGTGCAGAACCTGAAACAATCCTATGCTGACTCCACAAATTTTTCCATTATAAATTCCAAAAGTGACTTTTGTTTTGTAAACTGCATGTATAAAACTTGTCAACCTGTAATTGGTCCCTGCTCCAGTGGAGATGCTAGAGTGTCACCAATAGCCACACACTGCAGTTACAGCATGACAGGTGTTATATATGTTTCCATTGTAATTGTGAATATATAAATTTGAAAGAGGTCCTAAGGACAGAATGGATGACTTTAAAGTTGGACCTGGTTCAAATTGTTACATTGTCACTAACTGCTGAATCTCAAGGCCACAGGCTCCTGTGTGCAATGGCACTGGAGATTAAACAAGACTATAAAACATAGAAGCAAAAATAGGCCATGCAGCCTTTGACTGTTCACCTCCATTCAGTAGGTTCATGGCTGATCCGATATTCATCAAGTCCACTTTCCTTCCTTCTCCTTTTTACTTGATCTATCTCAGCCTTGACTTTCATTAATAACATGATGTTGGAGCCCTCTGTGATAAAGAATTCCACAGATTCCCTGCCTTCCATGAAAAGAATTCCTCCTCATCTCTGTTTGAGAAAGGTGACCCCTTACTCTCGAAATTACACCCTCTGGTCCTAGACTCTCCCTTAAGAGGAACCAATCTCTCAGTATTTACCATTTCAAATCCCCTCAGACTCCTATATTTTAATAAAGTCGCCTCTCATTCTTCTAAATTTCAATGAGTACAAGCCCAACCTACTCAACCTCTTGTCACAAGAAAATTCCTCCGTGCTCTAGATCAATCAAGTGAACCTTCTCTGGACTGCCTCCAAAACCAATATATCTTTCCTTGGATAAGAGGACCAAAACTGTTCACAATATTGTGGGTGTGATCTAAATAGTACTTTGTTTAGTTTTAGCAAGATCTCCCTAATTTTATCGAGAGTGTGGTGCTGGAAAATCACAGCAGGTCAGGCAGCATCCAAGGAGCAGGAGAATCGATGTTTCGGGCAAAAGCCCTTCATCAGGAATGAGGCTTGTGGGCTGGAGGTTTGAGAGATAAATGGGAGGGGGGTGAGATTGAGGGAAAGATAGCTGAGAATGCGATAGGTAGATGAAGGTAGGGGCAGAAGTGATAGGTCAAAGAGGAGGGTGGAGCGGATAGATGGGAAAGGTGATGGACAGATCAAGAGGGTGGTGCCAAGCTTTTGTCCACTTACTTGACCTGTCAATATCGCTCTGCAGATTCTTTATGCCAACTTCACCACATCCCTCCCATTATTTTTTGTGTCATCCACAAATATGGTGATCACATGTTCACTTTTTACTTAGGAGATAGTGACATTTTTTTAGATTCCAATTGCTGTACATTTTATCAGAAGGATGTGTCACTTAATTCAAAAGAATGTAAACCTGTAGGTTAAATGAGGAAAAAGTAATTAATAAAATAAAGTTGATGTTATTTTAATAGGAAATTCTAATAGAAAATAGATGCCTCAAGGTGTTCCTAACAAAGTGTTGCAAAGTAAAATCTACACAGCATTACAAGAAGATGCAAAGAATAATAACGAAAGAACCAAACTGGCCTCCTGAAGATGATACAGATTATACAACATCTTGTACCATGGATGAAGCGACTCTGGAAGCTTATTCTAACATGAACTATGAACATGACAAAGACTCTAAAACAGCCTCAAATGGATTTGCAAATACTACTTCAAAGCAAGTTGAGGAGGGAAGCTCTAAGAAAGATAACATTTAAAATGGTTATTGACACCACTGCAGAAACTTTTAGTTTAAAACTGTAATACCATTCCACCAGGAAACACTTCCAACTGACTAATGGTTTTTGGTAAACATTTTTAATAATGAAGTACGATAATCAATATGGGATTAATGTAAATGATTTTCAAAGCAATTAACCTAATTTACATATATACAATCGGAAAATCACCTAAGAACTTTGGACATTGCTCATTTACCCTATGATACGGTACTCTTTGTTTACTGTTATTACTCTTATGTCATTATTAGAGTGAAAATGCACCTTCCACTTTATTTACAAACTAGGCAATAAAAAGTACCAGTATGCCTGAGCTTCTTGAAAGAATTATTATGTGCTTATAGCTCTCTATTGCTTTTCTGAAGCAAGGTTTAAATCTGTCTGGAAGTTGAAGGAACTTTTGCAGATTGGATGGGAGGGCTGAATAAGTCAAGTTTTACTCCCTACTGCAATACTGTCCTACACCATTAATAATCAATAAGCAAATAATCTACATAATTCATTTTCATTGCTTAATCATTTCTGTAACTTGTTATGTCAAACCATACATGTAGGAGCACCCTCATCTAACATTCAGCAGAGTTTATATTGATTGTAATAAAGAAAGCAGCAGTCCTATTCTTCCTCTCAATTTATAACTGCTTGCCTTTCACTGAAAGTTTTGAAAATCTCACCATTATGTACTTGCTTGTGCAGCTTTTCATACAAAAATGATTAGGTATGTTTCAATGAGAAAGCAAAATAATCAGTTATATTCAGTTGACATAAAAACATAAACAGGGATTTTGGTATCTGTACTTTGGAATGTCTTGAAAAAGGTTATGTTGATGTTTGAATTTGATTGTTTGATCTGGAATCTCATTGGAAATTCATTCTTGCAACATATCCCACTTGCATTGAGATTTTCCCAGATTCCTGTTCATAATAATGAATACAGAACTGAATTCAGAATTCTTGGAATTTTGGACCCTCCATGTCCTATATACAACCACATCTCTGCATCAGTTATATTCCTCCTTCAAGCAAATTGTTCCTTTAATGTCATGGATCTTCATTCAATGGTGAGCAATTTTAATACACACTCAAATAATTAAATATTGAATGAAATACTTGCTCCATTAATAATGACAGAAAGTAAGAGAATTATTGTAAAAGCCCATTAACTTCATGAATATTTCTTCAGGGGAGATAATCTGACATTTTACCTGATCTGGCCTATAGGTGACTCCAGACCCATAGTAATATGGTCAGCTCTGAAACTGTCCCCTGAAATAGTCACTCAGTTTACCCACATTATATGGACTGTAGCAGTTCAAATATTGCTACCCAATTACTATCAAACGGGAGTTAGGGACGACCAGAAAATGCTGGCCTTGGTATGATGCTCATACCACAAGTCGTTATTTTTTAAAATGTTAAATTATTATTCCCCATGTTTCTAAGTTTCTGCATTGTTGAATGGTTGATACTTTGTAAACTGAGACTACAGCTGTCAGTATTTATGTTGTAACAAATCTGCTGGGTCTATCTTGCTCCCTTTTGCCAGTATCTTTAAATTCTGAAATATTTTGATCCGGTGTTTATATGCAGGTCGTCTGCCCAGTGGGGAATTTTACTGGTGGCCCCAGATTTCCACATGGTTCCTTGACATGGCCCCTGTAGTCCCCTTTGTTTACTATTTTAATAATTAATCCTTTGGAATATATGAGTGTAGTTTTTCTGGGCAAATTGTACAAATCAGAGTTATTTTAGAAATGAAAGTAGTCATTTTAAAGAATAAAATCCCTTTGTGCTTTTTATATAATTCGCTATTTTTTTCAAGTTCCTGTTCAATTTTCTTCTCTACTACATCTATATTTACATTTTATTATTGATGAGGGGTTTACAAGATGAAACTATAGATAAGTAAAGTCTTTTGGCACACAGAATAATAACATGGTGGTGTAAACTACATCAGCAGAGAGAGATGGAAATTAATTATTAGCAGTTCACGGGTTGAATTTGATCTGATAATGAAAACTATTTGATTACACTTTGTTTTAAATCTAATGATTCCATTTGATGAACGATGCAGTGCTTGGTGGGGGTTGGTAATTTGGGTGAAGCAATGACTAATCTTTATTTTAAACCTCTGAAATATGCTGGTTTCAAATTATCCTGGTTAACTTAATTTAATCTTAATTATTGAAAGGACGCAGTGAAATATATCTGGGCAAACTCAATTACGCTTCCAATCAAAATATTCAAATGCTAGTCAGACTAGAAATGAAAGAATAGGCAGGATGAATGAGTGGCTTGAGAGATGGTGTGGGGAGGTTGGGGGGGAGTGGGGGTAGGGGGGAAGGGATGGTGGGGGTTCAGATTTTTGGAACATTGAGACCAGTTCTGGGGAAGGTGGGACTATTACAAATCAGATGGTCTACACCCGGGCAGGACTGGAGCCAATTTCCTAGGGATGCTTTTGTTAATGCTATTGGGGAGGGTTTAAACTAATGTAGTAGGGGGATGGGAACCAAATGTGGAGGTTAGAGGACAGTAAGGAAGTAGTAACTAAAGCCTGTAAGGAAATAGATAATGCAGTCAGTGTGACTAAGGGGAAGAGTAGGCAGGGAACAGATGATGAATGCAAAGGGACAGGTGGTCTGAGGTGCATTTGCTTTAATGCAGGAAGTGTAGTAGGGAAGGCAGATGAACTTAGGGCTTGGATTAGTACCTGGGAGTATGATGTTATTGCTATTACTGAGACTTGGTTGAGGGAAGGGCAAGATTGGCAACTAAATATCCCAGGATATAGATGCTTCAGGCGGGATAGAGAGGGAGGTAAAAGAAGTGGAGGAGTTGCACTACTAGTCAAAGAGGATGTCACAGCTGTGCTGAAGGAGGACACTATGGAAGACTCGAGCAGTGAGGCAATATGGGCAGAGCTCTGAAATAGGAAGGGTGTGGAAACAATGTTGGGACTGTACGACAGGACTCCCAACAGCGAGCGTGATATAGAGGTACAAATATGTAGACAGATTATGGAAAGATGTAGGAGCAACAGGGTGGTAGTGATGGGAGTTTTTAATTTTCCCAATGTTGACTGGCATTTACTTAGTGTCAGTGGTTTAGATGGAGCAGATTTTGTAAGGAGCATCCAGGAGGGTTTTATAGAGCAGTATAAATAGTCCAACTCGGGAAGGGGCCACACTGGACCTGGTGTTTGGGAATGAGCCTAGCCAGTTGGTTGAAGTTTCAGTGGGGGATTACTTTGGGAATAATGATCACTATTCCGTAAGTTTTCAAATACTCATGGACAAAGACAAGAGTGGTCCTAAAGGAAGAGTGCAAAATTGAGGGAAGACCAACTATAGCAAAATTCAGCAGGAGCTGGGAACGTGGATTGGGAACAATTGTTTGAGGGTAAACGACATTTGATATATGGGAGGCATTCAAAGAGAGGTTGATTAGAGAGCAGGACAGACATGTCCCTGTGAAAATGAGGGATAGGGAATCATGGATGGCAGGTGAAATTGTGAGACTGGCTAAGAGGAAAAAGGGAGCATTCATTAGGTTGAGGCGACTGAAAATAGACAAAGCTTTGGAAAAATATCAGGGAAGTAGGACTAATCTGAAACAAGGAATTAAGAGGGGTAAAAGGGGTTAAGAAATATCTTTAGCAAATAGGGTTAAGGAAAATCCCAGAGCCTTTTATTCATATATAAGGAGCAAGAGGATAACTAGAGAAATGGTTGGCCCACTCAAGAACAAAGGAAGAAAGTTATGTGTGGAGTCAGAGAAAATGGGTGAGATTCTTAATAAATATTTTGTGTTCGTATTCACTGAAGAGAGGGCATGACGGATGTTGAGGTTAAGGATATGTTTGATTATTCTAGGTCAAGTTGGCAAAAGGAGGGAGGAAGTGTTGGATACTCTAAAAGGCATGAAGGTGGACAAGTCCCCAGGTCCAGATTAGAGTGGTGCTGGGAAAGCACAGCAGGTCAGGCAGCATCTGAGGAGCAGGAAAATCGACATTTCGGGCAAAAGCCCTTCATCAGGAATGAGGCAGGTAGCCTCTGGGTGGAGAGATACATGGGAGGGGGATGTGGCTGGTGAGAAGGTAAACGAGAGTACAATAGGTGGATGGAGGTGGGGGTGAAGGTGATAGGTTGGAGAGGAGTGTGGAGCAGATAGGTGTGAAGGAAGATTGGCACGTATGACAGGTCATGAGCATGGTGCTGAGCTGGAAGGTCGGAACTGGGGTAAGGTGGGGGGAGGGGAAATGTGGAAATGAATGTAGTCCACATTGATGCCCTGGGGCTGAAGTGTTCTGAGGCGGAAGATGAGGCGTTCTTCCTCCAGGCGTTGGGTGGTGAGGAAGTGGTGGTGGAGGAGTCCCAGGACTTGCATGCTCTCGGCAGAGTGGGAGGGGGAGTTGAAATGTTGGGCCACAGAGCGGTGGGGTTCATTGGTGCGGGTGTCCCGGAGATGTTCCCTAAAGTGCTTTGCAAGAAGGCGTCCGGTCTCCCCGATGTAGAGGAGACCGCATCGAGAACAACGGATACAGTAATGACATTGGTGGATGTGCAGGTAAAACGGAGGTGATGGAGGCAGGCATGAAAGTATCATTTAAGATACATGAAATGGCAGGGTGCAGAGGAATACAGATCCTTGGAAATAGGTGACAGGTTTAGATAGAGGATTTGGATCGACGCAGGCTTGGAGGGCCAAAGGGCCTGTTCTTGTGCTCTAATTTTCTTTGTTCTTTATTCTCAATTTGCACCTACAATTACTATTGTATGGGGTATATGGCAGAGGAACCGGGTATTCAGCCTAATCAATCATAAGGTGTTTATATTTCACTCAATTAAATTATCTCACAATTTTCCCCCTTTTAAATCTATTATATAGCCTCTTGCTCATGGATGTTTAGGTTCCCTCAAACTTATTCTTTCAACCCTGAATCAAAGACTCATGGCTCTTAGCAACAAGATGAGGAGGCATGTACAAATCTGTCGGATCGAGCAGAAACTAAGTTAGGGACCAAAAAATTGCAGATACTGGGATCCAAGATAGACAAGCAGGAGGCTGGAAGAACACAGCAAGTTAGGCAGCATCAAGAGATGGAGAAGTCAATGTTTTGGGGTGTAACGTTGAAATATACTTTATGGAGGTACAGGTAAATTTCTGTTGGATGTGAACTTGGGGCCTTGGATGGAGGTGAGGGGCAAGGTGTGGCTGCAGGTTTTGCAATTCTTGCAGTGGTAGGGGAAGGTGGTGTGAGTGGGCTGAGGGTTGGTGGGGAGCGTAGATCTGACAAGAGAGTCATGAATGGAATGATCTCGCTGGAATGCTGATAGAGGCGGGGAGGGAAATATATTCCAAATGGTGTGTTCTGTTTGTAGGTGGTGTAAGTGGTGGAGGATGATGTGATGTATACAGAGGTTGGTGGGGTGGAAGTTGAGGACCGGGGGTGTTCTGTCCTTGTTGCATTGGGAAGGGTGGTCGGCTAATCCACCATGACAAAGGCCTCCAAGCCCTCCGTTTCTTCCTCTCATGCCGTCCCAACCAGTACCCTTTCACTGATCCCTCATCAGCATGGCTGAATTTAACAACTTCTCCCTCCAATCCTCCCACTTCCTCCAAACCAAAGGGGTAGCCATGGGCTATGCCTGCCTCCTGTTGGGTACGTGGAACAGCACCATCCCCCACCTTTTCTTCCGCTACATTGGTTACTGTATTGGTGCCACCTCATGCTCCCATGAGGAGGTTGAACAGTTCATCAACTTCACTAACACCTATCACCCCAACCTCAAATTCACCTGGACCATCGTGGACACCTCCCCCTCCCCTTCCTAGACCTCTCTGTCTCCATCTCTGGTGACCGACTAAACACAGACATCTATTACAAATCCACGGACTCCCACAGCTTCCTAGACTACACCTCTTCCCTCCCTGCCTCCTGTAAAAACGCCATCCCTTATTCCCAATTCTTCCGCCTTCACCACATCTGTTCCCAGGATGACCAGTTCCACAACAGAAAATCCCAGATGGCCTCCTTCTTCAAAGACTGCAATTTCCCCTCCCATGTGGTCAACAATGCCATCCAGTGCATCTCCTCCACTTCCCACACGTCCGCCCTTGAACCCCACCCCTCAAATCACAACAAGGACAGAATGCCTCTGATCCTCACCTTCCGTCTCACTGACCTCCATTCCCTCTGCGACTCCCTTGTCAGATTCACACCCCACCACCAACCCACACTCTAGTCCCAGCACCTTTCCCTGCCACCGCAGGAACTGCATAACCTGCGCCCACACCTCCCCCCTCACCTCTGTCCAAGGCCCCAAAGGATCCTTCCACATGCAACAGAAATGTACCTGTACCTTCACAAAGGTCATCTACTGTATCCATTGCACTCGATGTGGTCTCCTCTACATCAGGGAGATAGGACGCCAACTTGCAGATCGTTTCAGAGAACATCTATGGGACACCCGCACCAACCAACCCAACCGTCCCGTGGCAAAACACTTCAACTCCCCCTCCCACTCCATCAAGCACATACAGGTCTTGAGTGAAGTGAGAGATGGCACAGGGCAGGGCGACACTCGGCACACGGACACGCAAATGGCCGCTGAGCCATAGGTTGGCCACTTGACACACAAGATGGCTGCCAGACTACAATATGGAGAGGGACAGCAGAGCAAATACAGATACTGCCAGGGGCCACCACAATGTCAGCACAATGCACTCACAAACTAGTTAATTAGTTTAAGGCGGGTGAGGGAGAGAATACACATGAGTAGTGTATACTGCCAGCCGAAGTGTCTGGGTCCAGCCAACACTTTTGATAGAAATGCTACCAGCTTGATACAGACTCAATAGAGAGTGATAATAGCCAGGCCTGCAGTAATCGTCCTTCTCAGGATGAGCAATTAGCAACTGTTACTACAGTAATGGACTTCTGCGCAGACATTGAAAATGACAATGTCTGCACTGAAACTGCAAATGACCATGCTGAAATTAACAACGTCTGGGCTGAAACTGACAATGACCGCACCAAAACTATCAATGTTTACAATAAACAAACTATATTACAAAGACAATAACCTCATCACTAACCTATTACATTACAAAATGTATAAAAGTATCTTGACATGTGCTCAAGGTTGAGAGAGGACTCGCAGCTGGCCACTGTGCTGTGTCTCTCTATCCCAGAGCTCCTGTATTTCCTCATACAATAAACTCTGTTGTTGAATCGTGACGCTCACTCCAAGGCTGGTGATTTTCCCCACAACATGGGCCTCCTCCATCGCCAAACCCTTACCACCTGACGCCTGAAGCAAGAACGCCTCATCTTCTGTCTTGGGACCCTGCAACCACATGGGATTAATGTGGATTTCACCTCATTTCCCCTCCCTCCACCTTATCCCAGTCCCAAGCCTCCAACTCAGCACCACCCTCTTGACCTGTCTATCATCTTTCCCATCTATCCAGTCCACCCTCCTCTCCGACCTATCACCTTCTCCCCCACAATCATCTGCCTAAAGCATTCTCAACTACCTTCCCCCCAGCCCACCCCCTCCCATTTATCTCTCACCCCCCTGCCTCGGCCCAAAAGCCTCATTCGTGATGACAGGCTTCTGCCCGAAACGTTGATTCCCCTACTCCTTGGATTCTAACTGACCTGCTGTGCTTCTCCAGCATTACACTCTTGACTCTGATATGTTGACTCACCAATATGTACAGATTTATTTTAAGACTGCACTTGTTGCCACCATGACTGCAGAATTTGCAGTCATTGTAATCGGAATTGCAGTACTTGTACACATGGCTCATCACACTGCAGAGAACTTCATGTTGAAATTAGGCTCAGTTGTGAAAAAACAGCATCCTAAATTCAGTATACATCTGTTAAACACCACTCAAAAACTCATGAATGAAAGCAGATAAATATTAACAACAACTCACTCCCTCATTTCAATATCTCTAAATTGACAATACATTTCATTTTTACAGGTTTGTATTGCTAATATATCCCTAATCTTTATACTTGCAGAGTTTATTTATCATGCCCCAGGCAGTAAACTATCCCAGTTCAGAGTATTGTTGCAATAAAATGTTAACATGTGTTATTTCTTGGTTTGCACCTGATTCCAGCCATCAAGTAAAGTGGGGGAGGAAGTGAAGGAAGGTGGTGAGTAAGCCAGCAAGG
The DNA here is from genome assembly GCF_047496795.1 of Chiloscyllium punctatum. NCBI lineage: Eukaryota > Metazoa > Chordata > Chondrichthyes > Orectolobiformes > Hemiscylliidae > Chiloscyllium > Chiloscyllium punctatum. The sequence goes on from NC_092744.1 coordinate 42,791,431, forward strand.
GGGTTGGCATGCAGGGCAGTGAGCAGGGGTCAGCACGACTGGGATGGGCAGCAAGGCAAGTGGCAAGTGGAGAAAATTCAATGGCCAATGAGAGCGTAAGATGATGTTAACTGCATAGTGTATGTGCCAACAATGGAATGTGTGCTGATTTCCTTTTTCAATGTGGTAGCAGAAGATATATTTTAACACCTTAATAGCACACTTGTATATAGGAAATATTTACCCATTTTCAGTTTGTCAAACAAGATTCCCAGCATAGCTCAGGGCAATACTTCTCTTGCAATCCTCTGCTCTCCAGCGGTTATTTATGATCTGGGCAGCGGGTGCCATCTTGAGGGTTTCGTGTGGCAGAGGTGATGAAATTGCTGAGGCCTTCTGGCAGACATGCCTCTGATATTCAAAGCAAACCATTTCTGATGCTGCAAGCCAGGAATAACAATCACACTGTAGTGTTCAAATCTCTACATGATGGCATTGCCCAGAAGAAAGGACAGCTTGCTTCCTGCTTTATGGACAAGGACTTGAAGGGCTTGGTGGACAGGAAAGTGGAGAGGAAGGCACTTCTTTTCCCACCTGACCAAAGCAGGTGTTTACGCCACCGGACACAGCCAACCTGGACACAAATTGCAGCCCAGGTCAGTACTGAGTTCTGAGTGAAGCATGACCATTAGACATAAGGCACAAGAGCAGAAATTAGGCTGTTCAGCTCATCAAGTCTGCTCCGCCATTCAATCATGGCTGATACGTTTCTCAACCCCATTCTCCCACTTTCTCCCCGTAACTCTTGATCCACTTGATACACAAGAACCTTCCTATCTCAGTCTTAAATATACTCAATGGCCTGTCCTCCACAGCCTCCTGTAGCACTGAATTCCATAAATACACCAATCTCTGGCTGACAAAGTTTCTCCTTATTTCTGTTCTAAAAGGTCTTCCCTTTACTCTAAGGCTGTGCCCTCAGGTCCTAGTCTCTCCTACCAATGGAAACATCTTCCCGACATCTACTCTGTCCAGGCCATTCATTATTCTGTATGTTTCAATTAGATTCCCCTCTCATCTTCTAAACTCTATTGAGTAGAGACCCAGAGTCCTCAAATGAATCTCATATGTTAAGCTTTTCATTCCTGGAACCATTCTCATGAACCTCCTTTGAACACGCTCTAAGGCCAGGGCATCCTTTCTGAGATATGGGCCAAAAACTGTGTACAATACTCCAAATGCAGTCTGAACAGAGCCTTATAAAGCCTCAGATGTACATCCCTGCTTTTATATTCAAATCCTCTCAAAATAAATGCCACCATTCCATTTGCCTTCCTAACTATTGACTCAACCTGCAAGTTTACAAGAATTCCCAAGTCTCTTTGCATTTCAGACTTCTGAATTTTCTTCTATTCTTCATAGAAAATAGCCCATGCCTCTATTCTTCCTACCAAAGTGCATGACCTCACACTTTCCACACATTGTAACCCACCTGCTACTTCTTTACTCACTCTCCGAACCTGTTCAAATCCTTCTGCAGCCTCCTGCCTCCTCAATGCTACCTGCCCCTCTACCTATCTTTGTATCATCTGCAAACTTAGCTAGAGTGTCCTCAGTTCCTACATCTAGATCGTTAATCTAGAAAATGAAAAGTTGTGGTCCCAACACTGAACCTTGTGGAACATTACTTGTCACTGCTGCCATCCTGAGAATGACTCTTTCATCCACACTCTCAGCTTTCTGCCAGATAGCCAAACTTCTATCCATGCTACCGCCTTGCCTCTAACACCATGGGCCCTTATCTTACACAGTAGCCTCCTGTGCGGCACTTGTCAAAAGCCTTCTTGAAGTCCAGGTAGTTAACATCCATTGGCTCTCCTTGGTCTAATCTGCTCACTACTTCCTCAAAGAATGACCTACCCTTGAGGAAGCCATGCTGACTTTGCTCTATTTTACCAGACACTGCCAAGTATTCAGAAATCTCATCCTTCACAATGGATTCCAGGATTTTACCCACAACTGAGGTTATACTAATTAGTCTGTAATTTTCTATCTTTTGCCAGACTCCTTTTTTAAATAGGCATGTCTCGTTAGCAATTTTCCAGTCATCTGGGACCTTTCCTGATTCTAACAATTCCTGAAGGATCACCACTAATGTCTCCATTATCTTTTCAACTATCTTCCTTAGAACTCTGGGGTATAGTCCATCTGGTACAGGTGATTTATCCATCTTCAAACCCTTCAGTTTTTCTGACTCCCAGCAGAGCAAGAATAATGACAATGATTTTCTGTGCCCCACAAGAAAAGTATCATCATCTTCTCTCTGTGCTTTCTCATACTCAAAGGGCTACCAGTCAGTTTACCTCTGTCACTGCAAACTAATTTCACAAAGGCTCATAGACTACAACTCTCACTGTTTTCTGTATCATGTGCATTGAAAGCTGTCACCACCTCATCCTCCTGAACTTCTAACCCTTCCTGCACATCCTACTCACTCACTGGGGACTCCTCATCAGACCTCCTGCTCATGCATTATCATTAACTGATCATCTATCAACTTCAATCACATTCAATTTCTACTTTAGTCTCATTGCAGGAAATAATTACAGTCTGGCTGACAAATTCAAGGTTGGCGGGGGTTGGGGTAGACATCAGGTTCCTCATTTCTTATGAGGACAACATTTTGGGTTTGGTCAGAGAAGAGCTCATGTGAAGACCTCATAAGTCAACCAACCCACTAAGCGTCATTGTGCTGTCGTGGTAATGAACTAATTTTTTTTTAACAAAGGGGCTACACCAAAATAGGTGGTAGAGTGGACAGTGAAGATAATTATCTCAGAGTACAATGGGACCTTGATCAGTTGCGCCAATGGACTGAGGAGTAGCAGATGCAGTTTGGTTTAGATAAATGTGAGGTGTTGCATTTTGGTAAGGCAAATCACGACATGACTTATACAGTTAATAATAGAGTCCTGGGGAGTGTTGTCAAACAAAGAGACCTAGGAATGCATGTGCATAGTTCCTTGAAAGTGGAGTCTTAGGTAGACAGAGTGGTTAAGAAGGTGTTTGGTACAATTTCCTTTATTGGTCAGAACATTGAGTATAGGAGTTGGGACGTTGTGTTATGGCTGTACAGGCCATTGATGAGGCCACTTTTAGAATACTACATATAAATCTCATTGTTCTTCTATTGGAAAGATGTTGTTAAATTTGAGATGCTACAGAAAGATTTACAAATTTGTTGCTGGGACTGGAGGGTCTGAATTATAGTGAGAGGCTGAATAGGCTGGAGCATTTTTCCCTGGAGTGTCAGATACATAGGACAAATAACCAAGATCTTTTCCCCAGTTTGGGGAGTCCAATACAAAAGCACACGGAATTAAGATGAGAGGGGCAAGATTTAAAAAGGATGTGTTTTGAAATGGTTAAAGGTGGATAAATCCCCAGGACCTGATCAGGTGTACCCGAGAACTCTGTGGGAAGCTAGGGAAGTGATTGCTGGGCCTCTTGCTGAGATATTTGTATCATCGATAGTCACAGGTGAGTTGCCAGAAGACTGGAGGTTGGCAAACATGGTGCCACTGTTTAAGAAAAGTGGTAAAGACAAGCCAGAGAATTATAGACCGGTGAGCCTGACCTCGGTGGTAGGCAAGTTGTTGGAGGGAATCCTGGGGACAGGATGTACATTTATTTGGAAAGGCAAGGACTGACTCGGGAGAGGCAACAAGGCTTTGTGCGTGGGAAATCATGTCTCACAAACTTGATTGAGGTTTTTGAAGAAGTAACAAAGAAGATTGATGAGGGCAGAGCAGTAGATGTGACCTATGTGGACTTCAGTAAGGCATTCAACGAGGTTCCCCATGGGAGACTGATTAGCAAGGTTAGATCTCATGGAATAAAGGGAGAACTAGCCATTTGGATACAGAACTGGCTCAAAGGTAGAAGACAGAGGGTGTTGGTGAAGGGTTGTTTTTCAGACTGGAGACCTGTGACCAGTGGAGTTCCACAAGGATCGGCGCTGGGCCCTCTACTTTTTGTTATTTACATAAATGATTTGGATGCGAACATAAGAGGTACATTTAGTAAGTTTGCAGATAACACCAAAATTGGAGGTGTAGTGGACAGCGAAGAGGGTACCTCAGATTACAACAGGATCTGGACCAGATGGGCCAATGGGCTGAGAAGTGACAGATGGAGTTTAATTCAGATAAATGCAAGGTGCAGCATTTTGGGAAAGCAAATCTTAGCAGGACGTATACACTTAATGGTAAGGTCCTAGGGAGTGTTCCTGAACAAAGAGACCTTGGAGTGCAGGTTCATAGCTCTTTGAAAGTGGAGTCACAGGTAGATAGGATAATGAAGAAGGCGTTTGGTATGCTCTCCTTTATTGGTCAGAGTATTGAGTACAGGAGTTGGGAGGTCATGTTGCGGCTGTACAGGACATTGGTTAGGCCACTGTTAGAATATTGCATGCAATTCTGGTCTCCTTCCTATCGGAAAGATGTTGTGAAACTTGAAAGGGTTCAGAAAAGATTTATAAGGACGTTGCCAGGGTTGGAGGATCGGAGCTACAAGGAGAGGCTGAACATGCTGGGGCTGTTTTCCCTGGAGCATCAGAGGCTGAGGGGTGACCTTATAGAGGTTTACAAAATTATGTCGGGCATGGATAGGGTAAATAGGCAAAGTCTTTTCCTTGGGGTCGGGAGTCCAGAACTAGAGGGCATAGGTTTAGGGTGATAGGGGAACGATATAAAAGAGACTGAAGGGACAACATTTTCACGCAGAGGGTGGTATGTGTATGGAATGAGCTGCCAGAGGATGTGGTGGAGGCTGGTAAAATTGCAACATTTAAGAGGCATTTGGATGAGTATATGAATAGGAAGGGTTTGGAGGAAAATTGGCCGGGTGCTGGCAGGTGGGACTAGATTGGGTTGGGATATCTGGTCGGCATGAATCGGTTGGACCCAAGGGTCTGTTTCCATGCTGTACATCTCTATGACTCTATGACCTGAGGACTAACTTTTTCACACTGAGGGTGGCATGTAAGTGGAATGAGCTGCTAGAGGAAGTGGTGAAGACTGGTACAATTACAACATTTAAAAGGCATCTAGATAGGTATATGAATATAAAGGGATATGGGCCAAATGCTGGCAAATAGGATTAGGTCAGATTGGGATGTCTGATCAGTGATTTGTTTCTGTGCTGTATGACTCTAAGACTCCATAACAGGACTAAGGTAAAACTTTACAAGCTACATGGTGTAGGGCACATTTCATCAGGCATTAACCTTTAAAACCCAAAGAGTCCATGTTTGCAGAAATGACTGCTGAGGAACTTTGTACCCCCTAAGACTTGTGTCAACTTTGAGATCAAATAGAGTAAAAACAGATTCCTATAGACAGGATAAAAGAAAGATCTAGAATGGAAGATGGCAGTTTATTATACAAGAATGAAATGTAAACATTATGTGCATAAAAGTTTAAGTTTTTTTTGTATGTATTGGGCTAGGTGTGGGAGATAGCATGATCAGCGAGATGTCAGGACAAGATTGGACAGGTGTGAGACAGCAAATTAGACAGAATTCTATTTAGCCAGGCTAAGAGTGAGATTGTTTGAATAAACACAAAATTGACCTACACACCTCCTCCTCTAGAATTTGTAAGGAGATTAACTGCAATGGTGCTGTGCTGCACTGCTCTCCAAATGCTACCACTGTGAACTGATTCTTAATCTGCTTAAGCCTTTGGACCATAAGACCCACAGAGTTATTCTTGGACAACAAATTTCCTCTCTTGTTTCATGCAGGCCTTAGCAACCTCCAGCAAACCTCTGGCTACCACTAGAGGCTGGCAACTCCTTCTCTACCTCTAACTCTGAAGAGGAAGTCAATTGACCCCTCAAAGGATGTATCAGCACAATTTTTACTTGAACCCTCTTCCTGCTCAGAGACTTTCACCTCGGTGGGTATGCTTTCTACATTAGACTCACGAGCACAATCTGGACAGTACCTACCTGACATGTCTCTGCATCTGATTAAGGACAAAATGTGCACTAAGTCTCTGGCACCCAGAGGACCGCTGGAGACCCAACAGCTGTTCAGCTCCAGGCAGAAGATGAACCCCTGCTTTGGTCATTAGATACTTTGTCAAAATGCACCAAGCCTATACATCCCTGAACACGATGGCCAATTCACCTAACCTGCACATCTTTGGATTGTGGGAGGAAACCAGATCACCCAGAGGAAACCCATGCAGACACGGAGAGAATGTGCAAACTCCACACAGACAGTCACCTGAGGCTGGAATCAAACCTGGATCCCTAGCGCTGTGAGGCAGCAGTGCTACCTGCTGAGTCACCGTGCTGCCCAATGATTGAGTCTTTGTATTTTACTTCCTTTAGATCCACGGTAGTGGTACAGACACTGTTTCTGTTCTGACTAATACAGCTGTCACCATTCCTGACTTGTAAAGATCCCAGCAGTTAGCTTTCTACCCCCTTCTTTTGCCAACTCAATAGCCTTCTTGTTGTTTTCCCACCTGACATCCATCTTAGAATGTGCCTTTACCTGTGGATGAAATATTGTGGCTTAGTCTCTACCTCCAATATAGCTTTCACCATGGGTGTGAAGACCAAAGGCTCTCCTTCTACTGAGGTAAAGCCTTTCCTGGCCCAACTCATCTGGTAGCCTGCACAGGAGTTCCAAGTGAACAATCAATTTGAACAACTTGTGAACAGCATTGGAACTCTTGAAGTTAGGTGACCAAATATGTTACTGCTTCCAGTTTGGCCTGCTGAGTACTCCTGGGCAAGAGGGCATTATTGAAGTCAACCCTAACTACCTCAGCAGGGTTGTAGATCTCACAAGCCACCTTCTTTCTCCTTCTACCACAGAACTGCACCCATCCACATACATCTTCCTTCCTTTGGGTGTATACTAGCATGCTTACCCCCTTCAGCATCCCAAAAGCTTTACACGATGCAAATGTCTCATAGGCTACATTCCTTGCCAACGTTGGCTGTGCTAATGGTTTCAATTTTACATCAATGCCATTTATAATTGGATCATCCTTTACCTTCTCTCTAATAATATCTTGGTGAAGGTATGGTGGGCGGTTAAGATAATGCATTCAGTACCTCTTTATTGCCCAGAAGGTGGGCTCACAGGTTGAGTCCGTTTTTTTCCATGATCCGTCCATTTTCAGACTGACCATACTGGCGGGCTTATGCTAGTGGTAATGGGATGTCGTATTTTCTTCCATACCAAGAAAGCTTCTGCTGCATCTTGATCTCATCTGGTACTTTTGAAAATCAATACCCATGCTGCATCCACCTCTAAACATGTTTGTGATATGCAAAAACTGTTGCATTTTTCTGCACTTAACTCTGATATGTCGCAAGCACCTTCATCAGCAGTTCCTGCAAGTTATATGATTTCATGCTATACGATCTCCCCTTGGTGACTGAGCAAGCCAGTCACTGACCACATCAACAGCCATATAGTGGGCAGCTATCCATCTGCTCTCAAGACTCCTTTAGTAAAATCTCGTTTGGCTAATATGCATTAGGTCTCAAGGGGCTGTCCCTTTAGACTCCATGGTTTAGTTTGGACTCCCTTAGCCAAGTCATCTCTGAACCTTTACATTTGGAAGGTAATGCTGGCAAAAAGCAATTGTGAATCAAGTACTTCAGTACATTCATACCTGTAAATGAAGCAGTTGGCCACAAGGTGGCATGAGTGATACTTTATTGTAAATATCCTTTCACCTTTGTAAATATATGTTCATACAACATAGAACATTACAGCGCAGTATTGTCCTAGTATAATTTTCTACAATAGATTAAATTACAGCCACAAGAGATTTGCTGGCTTTTCAGAGTCAAATGTCTCAAAGAAATTACTATCCCCAAACATTATTCTTAATATTTGTCTTTTCTTGTTTTTAGTAGTTTCATCAGAAGTAGTCCCCTTTTCCTAACTAGACACACAATTTTGAAATGGAGTGAGAGCACATACAAAGAAATTCATGGTCTTTTTTCCTTTCAAAGGGAGAACCTCTTAATCTGCCTCTCTCCATCTTCTTTATTTGTATTCCTCTTCAATAGTGTGTGTTTCTCTTTTTTCGTCTATTTATAACTTTCTCTACCTTCTCTCAATTCCAGATTTCACTCTCTCCTCAGCCCCGTCAATCGTGACTGCTCTGCCATTCTTTCAGAGTTCCCAATTTATCATGTCACTCCTTTCCTATCAATCCCTATATGACGCGTTGTTTTACTTTTTTAGCCAGCTTTCAGAGTGAACAGAACCCCTGAATCTCCTGTTTATTTTTTTAAACCCCCACACTACCGCCTAACTGCAGTAGTGCTTATTTTTTCCCCAGTACCCATGTTGTGTGTGTGCAGGTGTGAGACACAGTGAGACACAAGGTGCACGAATCTTTATTCAGTTCCCACCACCAAGAAGAAAGGAAACATCCGAGTGGCCAGTGACAAGCAGTGCCCTTCACATCAAAGGGCAATGCTGTGTGATCAAAACAGCGAAGGGCAGGGATTAAATCAAAATAGAGTTGGACGGGAAATAATGCACTCCACTCCCTGCCGTACCCACCTCTCCCTGAACAACTCCAGGGTGTTGGTGGACACCGCGTGCTCCTTCTCCAAGGACACCTGGGCCCTAACGTAACCGCGGAAGAGGGGCAGGCAGTCGGCCCTAACAACCCCCTCCACGGCCCACTGTCTGGACCTGTTTATGGCCAGTTTAGCCAGGCCCAGGAGTAGACCCACGAGGAGGTCTTCAGACCTGCCCTCCCTCCTCCGTACCGGGTGCCCAAAGATCAGGAGCGTGGAACTGAAATGCAACTAAAAGCAGAGGAGGAGGTTTTTAAGATAATCAGAAAGGGAGTGCAAACACCCACACCCAATATATACATGGTCCACGGACTCCACAGCGCCACAGAACAAGCAGTTGGGCTGGGAGTCCGTGAACCACCGCAACCTGCGGTTGCAGGGGACCGCTGCGTGCAGCACCCTCCACCCCAGATCCCCGAGAGAAAGGGGGAGGACTCCCGCATAGAGATCCCTCCACTGGGGAGACGCGTTGTTTTATCCTGCACTTCAGTTTACACTGGATTATTCACATTATATAAATTGTAATGGTGTCACTTAGCCATAAAGTGAACCACAAGACTTGCTAAGTGCCACAACTATGCTTCATTTTTATTTTGTGTTTTATTGGCTTTTGTCCTATTTTTTTCTCTCTGGAACTGAATCAATGAGTTTCCTTCTCGTTTTTTAGCCTTTTGCTTAAGTCTGTCTATATCACTTCCATTTTTGTATTTTGAAGCATGGATGAAATAGTAACACACGAGGTACCTTTTCATATAGCTCTACTTATAAACAAACATTTGACAACTTGGTGTTGCATATCAGCTAACAAAATTAGGTTTGCAGTGCACTATCTTATCAAATGTACAAAAATATGGAACTGCAGTGTTAATCCAGCAGTAACATTTATTAATGTGTGGAAATATTGATTAAAATTTATACAATTAAATTTTTAGGATTAACATGTTAATTTTATATAATAGAAGATTTAATAAACTTAAAATTACCATATTTTTCTCGAAAAAATAAATTAACAATTTGGCTAAAGATGGTTGAATATGAAGGTTTAAAACTTATGAAAAGATGGCAACAAATGACATGAAGTAATATTTTTGTTCAATTATTTTAGATTTGTCTCAATTTTCATATTTAATTACTTTCCCTTAATTCTTTTCCATCTTTCAATAATTTCTGTGCCTTGATCTATTTTGAAATAGTCCAACCAGTGAGAAGGCACCAGCAGCAGCCGTTACAAAGGAAATGGCACTTATAGCTCTGTTTGCCTGAGGAAACAAAAATGTATTTAACAATACATTAATAGAACTGGTCAGCTATTGTGGGAATCCATTAATTAAATAACATGCTAAAAAGTAAACATTAAAGAATCATTTCAATATATGGTGGTATCAAAACATTTTATGATAGATGCATCTACTTCAGAGCTCGCTGAGCTGCAAGGTTCATTTCCAGATGTTTCGTTACCCTACTAGGTGACATCTTCAGTGGGCCTCAGGCAAAGCAATGCTGAAAATTCCTGCTTTCTATTTATATGTTTGGGTTTCTTTGGGTTGGCAATGTCATTTCCTGTTGTGAAGTCATTTCTTGTTCCTTTTCTCAGGGGGTGGTAGATGGGGGTCTAACTCGATTGTTTATTGATAGAGTTCCAGTTGGAATGCCATGTTTCTAGGAATTCTCGTGCATGTCTCTGTTTGGCTTGTCCTAAGATGGATGTGTTGTCCCAGTCAAAGTGGTGTCCTTCCTTATTGTATGTGAGGATACCAGTGAGAGAGGGTCATGTCGTTTTGTGGCTAGTTGGCGTTCATGTATCCTGGTGGCTAGGTTTCTGCCTGTTTGTCCAATGTAGTGTTTGTTACAGTCCTTGCACGGTATTTTGTAACTGACATTAGTTTTGTTTGTTGTCTGTATAGGGGCTTTCAAGTTCATTAGCTGCTGTTTTAGTGTGTTGGTGGGTCTGTGGGCTACCATGAACAAAAACAAACCACCAGGACACATGAACACCAACTAGCCATAAAAAAAGACATGCCCCTCTCTCACAAGTATCCTCACATATGGATGAGGAAGGACACCACTTTGACTGGGACAACACATCCATCCTAGGACAAGCCAAACAAAGACACACACGAGAATTCCGAGAAGCATGGCATTCCAACCAGAACTCTATCAACAAACACATCGAGTTAGACCCCATCTACCACTCCCTGAGAAAAGGAACAGGAATTGACTTCACCACAGGAAATAACATCAGTACAGGAAATGACATCACCAACCCAAAGAAACCCAAACATATAAGTAGAAAGCAGGAATTTTCAGCATTGCTTCACCTGAGGCCCACTGAAGATGTTGCCTAGTAGGGTAAAGAAATGTCTGGAAATGAACCTTGCAGCTCAGTGAATAAACCTACATCCAAAACTTGAGCTACAAATCTTCTCAAAACTCACTTTGGAGCTATTTAGAAATTGACAGGCATCATTTTATCAAATGCTTACTAATATCATTTCTTTGTGAATTAATGAGCATTTTGTTCATGTACAGTTTTCAATGTGATACCCATTCAGGAATAGCAATTTTTTGGCAAAGTTAATTTCGGCCATTCCTTTGTGTTTGCACAAATCTGAAGGTGTGGAGTAAAGAACCCAAAGGAAACTGGCATCAGCAATGATTCTTACATCAGTCTGAGTTCTGCACCTTACATCTGTCTTCTTAGCTGAAGTGAGTATATCATATTGGCATTGTACAAAATAATCATACATGCGATAGGCTTTTCAAACAACTTTCGTACCTGATCAGATACACCCTCACCATAACGAAGTAAAGTGACAAAATGTTCACAGTTATTTCCAAGCAAATCATACGACACTTCCTGACCAATCAGAAATTCTGCTCGCTTAACAATTTCATCAACTGGTAAAGGTGTGTGTTTGTCATCATATTTGTTGTTTATTTTGAAAGTGTCTTGCCCAACAACATCTTTAAGTAGTTGCATTTTTGCCATTGCTTTCCTGCTGAAAACTGACTTTGCACTAGTGAATGATGCAGCTGGTCCCTCCTCTGTTGAATGAAAAGAGAGACTTAGTAAGAGAGTAAGATTGCTTTAGTTCAGGAAGAAGACTGCAGCCTTCTAAGGTCCCCATTAATCTTCTTATTTTAACATATTTTAAACATTACAGTATATTTGTTAAATAAAAATGCTACAATATAATTTACTGTAACAATGTAAACTTTTCCAATGTCAATACAGTTATTGATCTATTCGAAATACCTGCTTTGGAATATGGTATCTGTGTTTGGTCCATACACATAGCTACGATTGTTTAAACTGCCTTGAACTCTTTGTTGTCTTTTTGTGATGTTTTATAACAATCAGCTGCAGAGATTCAAAGGATAGAATTTTACACGGGTCTGAGCGGCAGGGGCTTTGGGGAGGTGTATGGCACAATCGAGCGACATGTGCAGTAAGACCCACCCCGATGTGAGATCTTTTTACTCCACCTTGATGCTTTTCACAAGCATAGTTATGAAATTCTTGCTAGGCAGAGGCGAGATGCACACTGACCAAGATAAACACTTGATAAACACTTGGTTAACGTCACGATTCTCCCCATTAATCTTTATCCTACCAAATTTGTCAAACAAGCTGGATGTTGAGAAAATTCAACATGGAAAACAGAGCAGGTACCTGAATAAATCAGCTCACTGTTTACTCCAAATGAGCTCTGTGTTGGACACTAGGCAGCAACATTTCAGGGCACGGTCCATGGGTACCAGATGCATTGACCTTGATCTACAGAAATTAGAATCTGCCAACCCATCATGATCATATTGGCACCTCTGATGCATAGACAGGCCATACACAAGGCACAGATGTTCAGTGCAGAGCACACTACCAACTAGCACTGAGATGGGTGGCAGCAGGGTTACATTTATATGCATGAATGGGCATTTGGCTCAAGAACTGGACCAGGCCACATCTAAGGGCTGCTTGCTTACTCTCTTTATGCTCATTCAGTTTTGTGCTAGCCTGAATTCTCGCATAATCCATGCCAAGTTTTGGCTTGCCTTTTCATGTCTTGTCTTGCATTGCCAGTTGGCACATTAACACTTCAGGCAGAGTCAAACGCTTTAACCACTGATGTTTAAAGGGCTGTTTAGCACAGATATACAGATTACTTGTCAGTGCTGAACAGTCCTTTGGGGGGTTTGAGTGGGGTTTGTTGAGGTGGGGAAGCATTTTGATGAAGGACACACAGAGACTACAGCACGTGCCAACTGCCTGTGTGGCAAGTGTGTGTTCATTTAATCAACCAGCCATATCGGAAATTGGTGGGTGATAGTTCTCACTCCAGTCAAGGGGAGCTGTTGGTCCCCTTGGGAGACAGTCGAGGGCACAGTTGTGTATGAAGCTCAATTATTGGGTCTCCACCAAAGTGACCTCATGTAAGTATAATGATTGTCTGTGCAGAATGCAATGTGAGCTTCAGGGTTTGATGTGGGTGTCAGGTTGAAAGGGTGGGGTTGGGTTATAGTCCCTTTTCACTGACATGTGGTATCACTCAGTCAGCATGGCACCCACAACACTTCCAACAGCTAAGAAAGCCTTTGTTTCTTCTGCTCCCAAATTAGGTATTTTCCAGCAAGAATGATGGGCCCTGCTACTGGTAGCATGTTGCTGTCTACCTAAGAAGGTGAAGGCGGATGCAGGAAGGCCAGAGCTGACAGCAAGACCTGGAGCAGTAGCAGGTTTGTCAGGACGATGAGGAGCTCCCTGCTCAGGGAGCGGTCACTTCCGGAGGGGGCATGGGGTGCCCAGGAGACCCTGAGCTTTTCCATTACCTATCAATTCCATCTCAAGAAGTACAACTATCTAGTGCAGCCTTTGTTCATTTCTGTTGTCTTTTCCTTTCTGTAAATAAAACTCATGTTTGTGTTTCTATTTGTCCAACTGCTTGCATCTACATCATGTTCCCTTACTAAACAATGCCACAATGCAAATCTACAGTGGGGAGAGGGCCGCACTGACATAGAGAGAGTGTTCAGACAAGATATAACTAAGGACAGGTAACTTGTGTAGCATGGTTAAACAGCTATTAAGATGGAGAGTGAGGTGTTATGGGCAGTTTAGCTGCTGTGTCATGACATTACTAGTGAGTGGTAATGTGGGATTTGCAACACTTGGCACAGCAGCCTTTCAAAGATGGCATGGGTGCAAGGGCTGCTGGTCTTTGGGTGGATATCCCCTGAGTGATGCATTGTTCTGGGAATAGCCTCTGGTAAGACAGTATAGAAATCAGATGTGAGAGACAGTTTGGGAGGGAAGGGTGGGGTTGACAGGTAATTGATGTGCGAGTTTGGCAAAATACAGTGAGAGAACACACGAGGCCTTGCAGTAATAAAACCTCCAAAACAAATCGATGCAACTTGGAAAAAAGTTTTTAAAAAGTAGACTTGCTTCACCTATTCTTCTATTGATTTGTTTATTCTTTAACCTCAGTCAACTCCATGCTAAAACTGAGCTGTCGTGTCATTTCTCATTATATTTGCACCAGGTTTTCAAATCACTGCCAGGCTCTTCAATTCCGCATACAAGAAATTTGGCCTGTCCTTGAATGTTGCCAAAACCAACACAAGGTCTAAATATTTCACTTCACAAATACATTAGAGGGACTCTGAAATATCGTCAACACTTCCTCTCCCTTGTCAGTCACCTCTCTCATTAAAATCACCATTGAAGAAAGGGGTCAACACCAGATCAGCTGCACCAGCCTTCTGTAAACTATGGCAGTACATGCTTGACAGCAAAAACATCCTCATGTCAACAAAAGTCCTGGTGTACAGAGCAATTGGCATCACCATATTCCTTTACAGCCATTCGACCTGAAATGTGAGGACCAGAAACACATAAGAGCATAGAGGAATCCTGTCAGCAATGTCTCCACTGCATCCACCATATTCAAACTGGGGACCAATAAACAAACACTAGTGTTCATTTTGGATTCAACTCCACATTCATTCATACAAACCTCCTACAACATCGATTACAATGAATTGGATGCAGTGTTCAGATGGCAAAAAAGCATCTCACACAACCAGGTCGTATTTCTGCAACTTTCAAATGGCCAGTGTCTTGGGAGCAAGGGGTCAGAGATAATGTTACATAGACATTCTGAAGCTTTTCTTGAGGTAAAAAAACAAATTGACATTAATGACTGCCAGGATCTTGCTACCAATAGTTCAAAATAGCAACAATTTGTTTTTCGAGCTGCATCGTGCTTTGAGTCACAGCAATGTAACAAGGAGGCAGAGCGGCAACAGAGTAGGAAGGAAAAAAAGTAAATCTGAGAACAGATCCTACACCTCGTGGGACACCCTGCACCACGTACTCAAAAATCTGTGGGTTTAAAATTAGCCTGTTCAGTCTCATGAAGACCCACAGCAGATGTTTGTGGCTAAGTACATGCAATTCTCAAATCAAGGAACAACAATTAAGTTGAGATAGGAAAATATGTGTGGTATGTCTTAGTGTTATTGAAGTCTTTGCTCCCACAATGTGCTTAAATCTATTGAGGTAACTGGCCTCACAGTTTGGAGTTGACTCAGGCAAGAACTGAACAAAGGGTTAAATGGGGGTTATAGCATAAGGATGGTTGGAGTGGAATCTGATGTTAGTGTTTAAATTGTGTGTCTTTATTCAGATCACAGAAAATTTAAGAATCCAGACAATATAGCACTTAAATGACACTTTCAACTAACGGTACTTTGAGAACAAAAACAAAGGTTGTACCGTACTAATTTTTTCGGATGCATTTATCTTACCTAAAGGTGCTACATTTATAACATAGCCATCTCCCAGATAAAGAGCCCAATGCTGATATGCAGGTCTAAATATTTCAATTAAGTCCCCAGGTTGGGGATCCCCAGAGTATTCCACACTAAAGTGGTCATTAGAAGCCATCTGAAACAGAAAACATGCATTAAAGCTGTTATTTAAAAAAACATACATTTAAAAGTACTCTGCACAACTGATCAGAGTTTTCACATGTATAATAATTTCCTGAGAGCTGCTATTAAATCATTTTGGACAAACATTCCAAATCTGGCTAAATAACAAAAAAAACTTTTGCAAGTCTGGAATATCAAACACTTTGTGGATCATTCTCCATCTTAAGAAAAAGCCCATAACAGTGGGCTAATGGTTGAAACTAATACTTGGATTGAACTCAGTATTTTATTTGAATGCTGGGCTGGCTTGCTGAGCATTTGCACCACTTTCTGAACATATTCTCTTTAAACAGTAGAGAATGGGAGAAGCCTGACTCAGCACACAGAGAGAGTCAGGAAGCTGTATGCTGATAACTATAGAAAGGAAAGCTGATAGAGAGTTTGACATTAACTGGCCTAGAAAGTTTTGTGGTGAATGCATGCTAAATAATGAGGTGTCATTACCTAGTAAGTCTTCAGGGAATAAGAACTGACCAGGAATGCATTTTCTTACTGAGGAAAAATAAGTTATAAAAGGACATGCTTTATGACTCATAACATATCTGTTGTCTGGGCTTTGCTTTGAGGAATATTTCAGTACCTGAGCTGGTTGAACATCCAGTTAATTTCTGCATCTTTTAGCTGGCAATTGGCTAACTAAAAAAGCGTATGTTTTACTGTCACATTTAGGTACCAATTTATTTTGGTTTACCATTCCAAATACACTGGAGTTTCATTTTTCAATTCTTCAAGTGATTTGGGGCAAAGCTAGTATGTGTTGCCATCAATAACTGATGCTGAGAAACTGAGTTATCTGTTTAACTATTGAATGGTCTGTTTGACCATTTCAAAGAACAGTCAAGACACTCACAAAGCTGTGGCTCAGGTATCACAGATAGGATAGACAGGGAAAATAAATCTGGTTCATTTATAAAACGTTGGAAGTGACATGGGTCAGAATCTTATGGAAGACGTGGAGCCTTTGTCAGCTCGTGATGCTGATCCATGCTGACTCCTTAAGGCATGGACTTTTGCATCTAAAAACCAGTCAGACATTGCTGAGGCAAATGGTGGGCTGTTGCCTGGAATTAGGCTTGAAAGGTCACTGGACTGCCAGACAGACTGCCAACTAATATGAGGCCAGTGGCTCTTACACTCAGCAGCATCACAGAGAAATCCAAGGCTGCTAAGAACACCCAGGATCAAAGTGTAAGGTAAGTGAGTTGTGGATGAAGATCTTTCTAAGAAGATGGTGTGAGAGGATCCAAAGTAAAGAGTGGGTGCTAGCATCCCTTGTCCTATGTCCAGTCGCTCAATCAGGATTTGATTGCCTTTGATCAAGGTGTACCCACCCAAGCTGACAGTATTCTAGCTCAGATTCACCTGCTGGGCACACGATATGGTTATAGGCATGTCTGCCAGCAGCTGAGTTAATCACTACAGGGGAAGAATGAGGCTATTAAATGGTCCTTAATTGGCCACTTAAGTCCTCAAAGTTTGACCTTCCTATTTGCCCCTCACTTAATTTGAGTGGAGGTGAGAAGGTGGTGGGTGCAGGTAACGCCGGCACCCCGTCCATTTAAGTGGCCACTTCCAGGACCACAAAATTTTATTCATGGGTATCATTACTGAAGCTAGCATTTTATCTCACATTAAAATTTCCTAAGTGCTGTGATGAGGTTTGAACATCACTAGCTGAGAACTGCTGCATTTACAAACTCTATAACATCCCATTATGTTACCATTCCAAAGTAGTTTAATTGGTTGACTGGCTGTGATGTATTATGTTGTATTGGTCCAATCCTTACTAAGGTGAACACAGATATCTTGCATTGTCATCCTTGTCCCCAGCACCTGAGACATGGTAATCCTCAGACTGAACTCACCACTAGTTGTCTTTCTCAGTTGAAAGAACAGCCCTATGGGACGATGGTTCCCAATACTGAGAGTGGCTTGGAGATCCACTCTTTACAACATATCTCTGCCTTTTATTTCCTTATTTTCATTATGCATGTTGTTGTTGATTGAAATATAGCATGACATTATTTGATCTTTTGTATTCAGAAGTGCAAATTTTCATAACAAAAGACAACTTCTAACATTGTTTATCACAAATTCAAATGTATACAAAACATGTCAAGCTGATCATGACCAACTATCAAAATACTCAGAATCTATTTTAAAATTCACTGTGTGTCATTCACAACAATCCACATTGTTGTTGTTTGTTCAATCACCTACCTTTCTGTCTTCCTACCATAGTTCCTCAAATGCCTTTTGTTTCCTTGGGAATTTTGATATGGATCCCTCTATGTCTCCAAATAATTTATGATAAATTATAATATTCAATTAAGAATAATGCACAAAGTGCGTTCCTAAATTTAAGGGCTCAAGATGTTTTAGGGGCAGCACAGTGGCTGACTGGTTTGCACAGCTGCCACAGAGTGCTATAAGACCATAAGACTATAAGACATAGGAGCGGAAGTAAGGCCATTCGGCCCATCGAGTCCACTCCGCCATTTAATCACGGCTGATGGGCATATCAACTCCACTTACCCTCATTCTCCCTGTAGCCCTTAATTCCTTGTGACATCAAGAATTTATCAATCTCTGCCTTGATGACATTTAGCGTCCAGGCCTCCCACTGCACTCCACAGCAATGAATTCCACAGCCCACCACGGACCCAAGTTCTATTCTAGCTTCCCACAACTGCCTTGTGTGGAGTTTGTGCATTCGCCAGGTGTCTGCATAGATTCCCTCTGAGTTTTCTGGTTTCCTCCCACAATCCAAAAATGTACAGGTTAGGTGGATTGGCCATGGGAAACAGTGTCAAGGGATATGCAGGCTGCGTGGATTAGGCTTGGGAAATGCAGGGTTACAGGGTAGGGTGGGTGCGGGTGAGATGATCTTTGGAGGGCCGAATGGCCTGCTTCCACACTGTCGGGTTTCTGCGATTTCTAATTTGTCGCCATGCATGTCACTGTATATCAAAACTTGTAGGTCGGTTCAACTCCATTCAAATAAAATTTATACACTTGGAATATTGTGAAACTCAAACGTAAAAGATACATTTCTCGACTGCTGGCGTTTCAGTTTAATATGCTCAATAATAAATATCGATGAGCATTTTTATGATTAAATATTGCTGATCGCAGTGCAACTCCTGCCAATTCAAAACTCCGGTTATAGCTGTAACCTGATATGGTATTAAGCGGTTCCTCGACGTTTCAAAATTAAATAAGATTCATAATCGTTAACAGTCCGAATGCATCAATTTAGGTGAAAGCTCAAGAACAACACTTCGTCAAAACAAGTTAATGAACCGAACGATCCAGGCGCTATTCATTCGCAGACAACTGCCATGAGGATTACTGGTTTGGAAACAGCTCCAGATTTAGTTCCGCCTGATAACATGCTTGGTAGCGTTTGCCAATCAAGGAATATATGATTTACGAAACCGACTTACTCTTGTGATCTGAACATCCCAGACCGCTGTTTGGCGCTGGTCCTGTTAAAGGCAGATGTTACTGTCCAGGCGCAACACCATTCCTGAAGATTTAAAGCAGCCTGAAACCTGCGTGTAGATCAAACCAAGGATTGCACCAGTGGTATTGCTGTGTGGGCTGAGGGCTGTCACTCTCTGTATTGTTATGGTAATTTCACATGAACGCGCGAAGCGTTGTCACTTCCCCTGAACTGCCTTTTTGTTCTGGAATTCCATTCATTCATCAACACAACAAAGGCGAAATCTGGGGATTTTCTGGTTTTGTTCACATGTATGTAATAATGTCATACAGGAGGTCAGATGCGTCACTCTCGCCTCAGCAACTATTTTTAGCCTTTTGCTCCCAGTAAGCCCATGTTTCTATCCTGGAAGAGCAATGCGTTTATTGGACAATCTAAACTCGGTCTCTCGGAACAGCCTCCAGCTTTTCATTTTAGCTCACACACGCTTTGAAGCTGAAGTCAACATACATGACAGGGATGTTTCATTTAAATATTAATAACAATTATAAACACCTGGAACGCAAAATAATAAAAGATGTTCACTCATCTTCTCTCCCCCACCCCACTTTCTTCTTGTACTGCAATCTTGTACTCTTTTATTGATTTTAACGCCACTTGAACGCAAAACATTTAGTGCACATAGGGACTTCCATCCAAGTATGCGTTGTGGGGCGGTAAGGTGGTTCATTTGTTGCTCACAGCACCAGGGATCCGGGTTCGATTCCAGCCTCAGTTACTGTCTGTGTGGGGTTTGCACATTCTCCCCGTGTCTGCGTGGGTTTCCTCCCACACAGCTCGTGTCTCCAGGAGATAACACACCTGTAGTTAAAAGAGGTTAATATTACCAAATTGACTTGTAAAAGGCAGCTTGTTTGTTTGTTGTTTTCCCATCTTTATGGTTGTTTGCATAAAGGACAAGATGCTACAAACGTCCAAGATTGTTTTAACCCAGACTATAAAGAGGTGCATACAGACAATTCATCAAGTCTGATTTCCACTCAGTGCCTCAATGACCTAGGCACCAACGTGCAGATGGACTAATTGACCTTGCATTTGTTTTAATAACAGATATGACACACCTCAGGCAGGTGGAATGTGGATTTTCTGACCTGGAGGCTAGGACTCCACCACTGTGCTACGAGACCCTATTTATTTTGCCTTGAAATTTTATGTATTAGTCTGTGGACTGAAAGGTGATATTGATGGCACATGAAAAATAAAAACAGAAATATATATTTGTGAGTTATCAGAAATGTGATATCAAATTCAAATATTAATTTAAAGATTGACTTCATTTCCTGGACAATAATTCTATCTCATATATGGGAATAAGATTGACTATCCTTGATATTAAGGCAGCATTTAGATTAGCATGGCATCAAGGAGCTTTGGCAATATTGAAGTCAATGGGAATCAAGAGGAAAGTTTTCCACTGGTTGGAAGCATGCCAAGTACAGCAACTCCTCAAATACGACAGCAGATCATGGTAATATACATTGTGACCTGTACAATGTACAGGTATATGCTGACAAGTGATAAGCAACATTCATGCATTATTATTACAAGACCAAGGCAGTGACCATCTCCAACATCTCATCTTGACATTAAATGCCATTTCCATTGCTGAGCCTTCTGTTAACCTTCTGAGGATTACCATTGACCAGAAACTAGACTGAATCCACCATATAAATACTGTGTCCATGAGATCAGGTCAGTGTTTGGGAATACTGATGTGTGTAATCCAGCTACTGACTATCCAAAGCCTGTCTACGATCCACAAGGCCCAAGTTAGCATGGTGTACTGTAAACTTGCCTGGATGAGTGCAAAATGATCAATAGCATTAGTGATTTCTCAGATACTGAAATAGCCTTTGCCAATATGCAGCAAAATCTGGATATGATTCAGGCTTGGGTTGATAAGTGGCAAGTCATACTCACAGGGCGATCGAATCAACACGGACTCCCACAGCTACCGAGACTACACCTCCTCCCACCCTGCCCCCTGTAAGAACGCCATCCCATATTCCCAATTCCTTTGTCTCCGCCGCATCTGCTCCCAGGAGGAACAGTTCCAATACCGTACAACCCAGATGGCCTCCTTCTTCAAAGACCGCAATTCTCCCCCAGACGTGATCGACGATGCCCTCCACCACATCTCCTCCACTTCCCCCTCCTCGCCCTTGAGCCCCGCCCCTCCAATTGCCACTAGGACAGAACCTCACTGGTCCTCACCTACCACCCCACCAACTTCCATATACATCGTATCATCCGTCGTCATTTCCGCCACCTCCAAACTGACCCCACCACCAGGGATATATTTCCCTCCCCTCCCCTATCAGCGTTCCGAAAAGACCACTCCCTCCGTGACTCCCTCGTCAGGTCCACACTCCCCACCAACCCAACCTCCACTCCCGGCACCTTCCGCTGCAACCGCAAGAAATGCAAAACTTGCACCCACACCTCCCCCCTTACTTCCATCCAAGGCCCCAAGGGATCCTTCCATATCTGCCACAAATTCACCTGCACCTCCACAAAACATCATTTACTGCATCCGCTGCACCCGATTTGGCCTCCTCTATATTGGGGACACAGGCCGCCTACTTGCGGAACATTTCAGAAAACACCTCTGGGACACCTGGACCAACCAATCCAACCACCCCATGGCTCAACACTTCAACTCCCCCTCCCACTCCACCAAGGACATGCAGGTCCTTGGACTCCTCCATCGCCAGACCATAGCAACATGACGGCTGGAGGAAGAGCACCTCACCTTCCGCCTAGGAACCCTCCAACCACAAGGGATGAACTCAGATTTCTCCAGTTTCCTCATTTCCCCTCCCCCCACCTTGTCTCAGTCAAATCCCTCGAACTCAGCACCGCCTTCCTAACCTGCAATCTTCTTCCTGACCTCTCCGCCCCCCACTCCCACTCCGGCCTATCACCCTCACCTAGACCTCTTTCCACCTATCGTATTCCCAATGCCCCTCCCCCAAGTCCCTCCTCCCTACCTTTTATCTTAGCCTGCTGGACACACTTTCCTCATTCCTGAAGAAGGGCTCATGCCCGAAACATCGATTTTCCTGCTCCTTGGATGCTGCCTGACCTGCTGCGCTTTTCCAGCAACACATTTCCAGCTCACACCACACAAGTGCCAGGCAATGGCCATC
Source organism: Chiloscyllium punctatum (assembly GCF_047496795.1). NCBI lineage: Eukaryota > Metazoa > Chordata > Chondrichthyes > Orectolobiformes > Hemiscylliidae > Chiloscyllium > Chiloscyllium punctatum. The sequence goes on from NC_092744.1 coordinate 42,813,682, forward strand.
TCCAACAGGAGAGAATCTAACAATTACTCCTTGACACTCAGGGCATTACCAAGTGCTTAATGGCATGCAGACCAAAGCAGTTGTTCAGCAACATATCCAACAACTTAAATGTTGAAGTTCTGAAGCTTGAGTTCTGAACAAAGGTCACTGGACATGAAATGTTAGCTCTGACTTCTCTTCACAAAATCTGCCCAACCTGCTGAATTTTTCCAGCAATTTCTGTTTTGGTTTTGTTTCTGATTTCAAGCATCCATGGCTCTTTTGGTTTTTTGACTTAAGTGTTTATTTTCTCCACCATCATACACTGGCAAACATACATGTAGGAGATATTCTGCATCAATTCTCTAAGGCTCCTTCAACAGCACTGGCCAAATCTGTGTTCCTGAGTATCTAGATGGACAAGGGCAACAGAAACATAGGATTATTGCCACCTGCAAGTTTCCCTGTGACTTGTGCCTCTCAGCCACATATTATCCTGTTATGGAACTATTTTGCTATTTCTTCATTGTTGTTTGGTTAAAATCCTGAAAATTTCAATAACAACAGCACTTTGGTTGCCCCTGCACTGGAGATATCTCAGTGGTTCATGAAGGTGGCTTACCACCACCTTATCAACTGCAACTGAGGATGAGCAACAAATATTGTCCTAACCAGCAACATCCACATCATCATCACATAACAGCTTGCCACTAACAAATGGCAGAGAGAAAGTGAGGGCTGTAGATGTGAGCAATCAGAGTCGAAAAGTGTGGTGCTGGAAAAACACAGCAGATCAGGCAGCAACTGAAGAGCAGGAGAGTTGATGTTTTGGGCATAAGTCCTTCATCAGGAATATGATGATGAAAGGCTTATGCCCACGACATTGACTCTCCTGCTCCTCAGATGCTGCCTGACCTGATGTGCTTTTCCAGCACCACATTTTTCGACACTAACACATTACAGTATGATCAACACAAGACACTCTTTTGTGTACCTGAGAGTTTAAATTCCATGTTAGCTTCTCAGCTGACAAAAATCATACAAAATGTTAAATTATACAAAAATATCTGCAATAGTGCAATCGCTCTTCTCTCAACTGTAACTGTTGTTATAAATAAAAGCTCCCGTACAAAATTAGGGCAGGAACCTCGTGGTTTCTGGAATGTGCATCTCTCAGTTAGAACACTGGCTTTCATGAATCTACAACAGTACTGTCAGCAGTTGTTAACAATACTGTCCTAACCCAGTGAAGAATTGCTGAACTGCTAGCCCAACTGAACTATTTTTCATTGAATGGAGAACACTAAAATCAGATTGTTAGTAATGGAGTATTGCCTTAACAGGAGAGATGCATTACTTTTTTGTCACTTTATTTAATCACACAGCTAATGTACTTTGTTAGTCAGGACCCTGAAAATGTTAGTCTCAGGAATAAGTTCGATTGTTGAGGAGGGAGACCAGATGTTTTAGGAAATGAACTTGTAGTGACTGAAGTTGTTTTATGAACTGAGGTGGAATTATCCTGATACTTTATAACTTAGCAATAAACAAAATATTCCAGATTTTCTGAGCCTTTTTAAAAGATGATCAGTGACAGTCTCTTCATTGTTGGCAGGTAAATTGTATAAACGTTGACAAGAGCAGACAAGGAGTCTTTATCTGAAATGAGCACTGAAGTCTCATTCCAATATGGAAATGAGGCCTACACTTATGGTCACCTAAATAAAGACTCCAATCATTTTAACAATAACCTGAACTCCCAGATATGATATGACCTCTGCATTGTTAAGTTGCTAATTGTACCTATTTCAAAGAGCAGGCTCAGTTAAATTTAAACACAATAATGTTTGTATGTAATGTAAATTGAGAAAATATCAAAAATGTCCTGATGGATATAAATTCTCAATTCTAGTAATGCAATATATATCTAAGATTGGTTCCCTTCTCTTCTTTCCTTAACTGTCTGAATAAACAAGAACCCTAGATACTTGATACTCAGAATCAATGTTTTAATTAGCACATTAATTGCAATTGATGCTGCAGTTTCCACTTGACAATTCATCAATTATACAAGAGACAGTGAGAAGATGGTTCCGTGCTTGGAGACTACATAAACAAAGGAAACTGCCCATTGTCAATCTGTTTTGTGAAACTGCATATCATTTCTTGTTACTTCTGATTCCAGCCAATTTCTTTAAATTAAATTCATGATGATATATAATAATACAACAAAAAGTAACTAGAACTGGCTCCAGTCAGGCAAGAGTATTTCTTTCAGATAATTACAATAGCATAGTATCTTGTTTGGCATGATTGGCCTTGGTCTCTCAGGTATGGCAGGTTATGGAGACTTGCCTCAGAAAACATTTGCCTTCCGTTTCAAGTTGCTGAAAATAGTATAGACTTTTTTTTTTCATTCATTAGCCTATGAGCAATTTCTCGCATGTTCCCACATTTTTGAACGTTCAATTCTCCCAATCCTCGGTGGCCATTGCTTTGCTAGGTGATGGAGATGTTGAAGATTCAGGGAACATGATATATCTCCATCAGTTGAGTAAATTTATCAATATGCCAACCCTAAATGAACAATATTTTGGACCTTATCTGCCAATACTGGCAGGAAGTCCAATAGACATGAGATGCTGAATGGCCATGGGCTCATAGCTATTCCATTATGTCCCTCTGACACCAGCGAAGCAATGGCAGTAAGTTCTGTCAGTGCTTTCAATCATACCATTACTGAACTGAACAATGTTAACAACATTTCAAGGAACACAAAATCTTCATGACCTAGGGAATGAATTTATTTCTAACTAGTAAACCAATGATCTCACAAATTTTGGTACAGAGAGATGAATGCTAAGGGAAATTCTGAGAAAATATTACAAAAATTTATGACAGGGTACATGCTACATTTATGTGATGGCTTCTTGGTCGGGCTTCAAATAGATATTTGGATAAGCTGCTAGTCCTTAGCAAGACCATTTTAGATCCAACTTGCTAGCTGAAGTTGAATCCCATGGGTTCTTACTTGTCTGATCAACCTGCGATGTTGAATTTCATCAAAAATCTTGCTAAAGTCCATGTAGATGATTCAGACATGCTACCCTCATCAACCCTTCTTGATATAGCTTCTCAAAAAATCAACTTAGTCAGACACGATTTACCTAAACAAATGCATCCTGGCTATCCTTAACAAATCCATGTTTTTCTAAATTATAGAAAAGTACTCCCCATTTAACTTGTTAAACAACTGACAAATCACCATCATAGTTATATTTTACTCCATCCATTAAGTGGACATTATTCTCCCTCAAACAAGTTAGTTATTTTTTCAATCTCTGGCCTGTTTCCCTTTCCATTTCCCTGCAGGGTAGGAACAACCGTTCAGCCCCTCAAGCCTGCTCTGTCTTTATAGAACATAGCTGATCATTTATCTCAATGTAATTTTCCCACATTATCTGCACACCTCTTACTTCATGAATATCTAGAAATCCATTGATTTCTGTCTTCAACATGTTCAGTGACTGAGCTTCTACAGTCCTCTCAGGCAGAAAATTCCAAAGAATCACTACTTTTCGAGTGAATCCTCCTCATCTCAGTCCAACATGGCCTATCTTATTCTGGACTATATCATTTGATTCTGGATCTCCACCCCCACCCAATCATGACCAAGGAAAACATCCTTTCTGCATCTACTCTGACCAACCCTTTACAAATAAATGAGAATAACCCTTCTCATTATTCTGAATTCCAGGGAATAAAAGCACAGTCCTGTGATCACATGATTTAATCTGGTGAACTTCTGCTGCACCCTCTCTATAGCAAGTTTTTCCATTCTTAGAGAAGGAGATCAAAACTATGCGCAATGATTCTGGTGTGACTATACTAAGATTCTATACAAATGAAGCAAAACAATGTTACTCGTACTCAAATCCTCTTATAATAAAGGCTAATTTAACAATTGTCTTCCTAACTGCTTGCTGCACTTCCATGTTAGCTTCCAGTGAACTATGAACAAATACCCAAGTCTCTTTGTACATCAACACTTCCCAATCTCTCACCCTTTAAGAAATACTTTGCACATCTGTTCCTTCTACCAAAGTGGATAGCATCATACTTATTCACATTATATCTCCTGGGCTATTCCTTGCTCACTCAAATCCCCTTGAAGCGTCATTACATTCGTTTCAAAAGAAACATTCTTACCTAGTCACTCGTATCGTCAGCAAGCTTGGAAATATTACAATTGACCTCCATGTCAACATTAATGATATGGATTGTGTACAACTGTGGTTGAAGCACTGATAATTATGGTATCCCGGTTACCACATCATGCTAATTAGAACATGACCTGTTTAGTTTTTCTCAATCCATGCCATATATTACCCACTATCTTATTTTCTAACCTCCTGGGTATATACATATCCAAACGTTTCTGAAAATCTAGCTACACCACATCCATTAGCAGAATAGATAAAGTTTCTCCTTTATCAGTACCATGCTCAAAAAACTCCAACAGGCTTTTTCATTCATATGTGGTTTTTCATAAATCCATGTTGAGTCTGCACAATCAGATCATTACTTTCTAAGTGTTCAGTTATCAAATTATTTATGATATATTGTACTTTCTTTTACCACTGATGTCAGACTAATTAGTTTTTGGTTACCTGATTACTCCCTACCTTCTTCTTTCTGAAACAGTAGAGTTACACTTACAACCTCCCAATCCATAAAGTAATTTGCACAATGAGCATTACACTGAGGATTCCTTTCTTTGGCCTTCAAGTGATATTTCATTCCTAAAATCATTCTTCATTGCAACATGAACCAGGTGGAACTTGTTTGCAAGTGGAAATGTGAATTAGGTTACTCACTGGATCCATTCAACTCCATTTTATCTTGGAATTAAATAAATAATTTAACAATTCATAAACCCTGACACGACTCATGAGACTTGGAGGCTAACAGTCTACACACAGTCAGCTCACATTCCCCCTTGATTCCTCCATTTTCCCTTTAATTAAAAAGATAATCCCAAAACATAACAATCTTACTAACTTTGAATTTGCAATAAGAACTGAAATTTACATTTACAAGTTTGAATCTTTGCCCCCTTGTTCCACTGCTGCAACATAATTTATGGAGCATCTGGAGTCATGTTTACTACACCCTTAACATCACCACACAAACAGTACCTCTATTCGGCCCAAATGGTGAAGTTTCCCCAGACACTTTCAATAACTCTGACATAGGGAGATCACACAGTTGCTCTTCTCTGCACTGATTCCTGTACATTGATTTATCTCACCTGAACTAGTGAGCAAATTGGATGTAGTAAAATCTGATCAAACCAAGATAAAGTTTAAATATTACTCATGTGGGCTTATACTTTATAACTTTGACCATGTAGTTGATTTTATCGATTCATAAATTTTTACAACACAGGAGGAGGCCATTTAACTCAACTTGTCCATGTCAGTCAACAAAGATCTGACTACACTAATCCCATTTTCCAACTGTCAACCCATAGTCCTAGAGGCTTTGCCAACACGAGAGTATCTAAATTCTGTTTAAATGTTGATGAGAGTTTCTGATTAAGCCATTACTTCAGGCAATGAGCTACAGACAAATTCTCCTCAACCTTACCCAAAATCTATACCCATGGTTATTGACTCCGCTACTAATGAAAAATGTGTCTTCCTTTCAAGCCCATCTATGCCCCTTATTATCTTATATATTTCTATCAGCCTTTGGTACTCAAACAAAACCCACCCTGACCTATCCAAACTTACCTCGTCACTGACCCACTATAGCCCAGCATCCCAATAAATCACTTCTCCTGTAATCACATCCTTTTAAAATGTGATGTTCAGAAATGCACACAGTACTCTAGTTGTATCCTAACCACCATTTTATACAGTTTTGGTATAACTTCTCTGCAGTTTCATTCTGTGCCTTAGCATAGGAATCACATCTATCTTTTTAACAAATTCTGAGATCTGTGGATATGCACATCAAGGACATTCTAATCTTCAATATTTCACAGGGTGCTACCATTCAGAGTATAATCCTTGTTCACTCACATCAAATGCATTTCCTCTCACTTTTTCCGGTTGAATTCCTTTGCCACCACTCTGCCCACCAGTTATCAATATCCTCCTGCAGTATGGGTATCCTCCTCACTATTTATCACGCCACCAAGTTTTATATAAATCATGAACTTTCTACCCCTACATTTAAGTCAAAATCATTAATGTATATCACAAACAGCAAGGGGACCAGGACAGTATCCTGTGGAATCCCTTGAAAATAAACTTCCGTTACAGAAACGTCCCTCTACTGTAGGTTAGGTGGATTGGCCATGCTAAATTTCCCATAGTGTCCAGTGACATGTAGGCTATGCGGATTAGCCATGGTAAATACATGGTTACAGGGATAGGATAGGGGTAGTCTCAGTAGGATACTCTTTGGAGGGGTGGTTTGGAGTCAATGGGCTGATTGACCTGCTTCCACACTGTAGGGATTCTATCATTCTATGATTAGCCTCTGCTTCCTGTCTGTCAGCCAATCTTGGATTCAACATGGCAGTTTGCCTTGGATCCCATGGGCTCTTACTTTCTTGACCAGTCTGTCATGTGGGACATTATCAAAAACCTTGCAAATGTCTACGTGGACCACATCAAATTCATGAACCTCATCAACACCCCTGGTTAACCCCTCAAAACATTTGATCAGATTTGTCAATCATGACCTTCTTTTCACAAATCTGTAATGACTTTGCCCGATTAATCCAAGTTTCTCCACATGCAGATACACGTTGTCTGTCAGAATGATTCTGAATAACTTCCCCAAAACTCAGATTAGACTGACTGACTGACTGACTTGTAATTTCCTGGTCTATCCCTTCCTCTCTTTTTTGATAATGCGACCAAAGATTCGTCTTTAGCAGTCCTCCTCAGAAAGAATTCACAAATTACTGCCAAGACTCTAACATCTCCTTTGCCTCCTTCCATAGCTTAGGACACATCTTATCTGGGCCTATGGATTTATCCATTTTAAAGGCTGCTCAACTACTATTTCCTTTTCTCTCCTGATATTAATTTCTTTTAATATTCCACAATCATCTATCCTGATGTCTACACCTGCGTATTCCTTTTCTACTGTGCAGACTGATGCAAAATATTCATTGAGGACTGTGCTCGTGTTTTCAGGGTCCACACAGACATAGCCTCTATGGTTCTTAATGGGCCCTACTCTTTCCCTAGTTATTCACTTGTTGTTTGCATATTTAACAAACCTTTTGGATTGTCCTTTATTCTACCCACCCTTGCTTTCTCATAAACTCTGTTAGCTTTCTAATTTCCTTTTTAAACCTTCCCCAACCAACCACACACCTCCCCACCCGCCCCATCCACCGCTCCTCTAGGGACTCTGATGTATTGAGCCCTTGGTGCCTGCCATAGGCTTTTTATTTCTTAATCCTTTATGTCCCTTGACATCCAAGGTGTTCTGGTCTTGTTCCCACCTTTTGTCTTCATGAAACATGTTTCCCTTGCACTCTCACTATTTCCTCTTGAAAGTCCCTCATTGTTCTGACACAGTTTATTTTCAAGCAGTTGTTCCCACTCTACTTTTCCATAACAATCGTAAATCTAATTAATTTATGATGTGGAGGTGCTGGTGTTGAACTTGGATGGACAAAGTAAAAAGTCACACGACACCAGGTTATAGTTGCGTTTTTAGGTCAGTGGCTAGCACTGCTGCCTCACAGCACCAGGGACCTGAGTTCAATTCCACCCTCGGGCGACTGTCTGTGTGGAGCTTGCACATTCTCCCCGTGTCTGCGTGGGTTTCCTCCGGTTGCTCCGGTTTCCCCCCACAGTCCAAAGATGTGCAGGTCAGGTGAATTGGCCATGCTAAATTGCCCATAGTGTTAGGTGCATTAGTCAGAGAAATTTGCGTCTGGGTGGAGGGTCGGTATGGACTTGTTGGGCCGAAGGCCTGTTTCCACACTGTAAATAATCTAATCTAATCTAACTGTTTGGGAGCCTACAGTACACAACCAACAGCATGTTTCCCCCTCTTGTGTTTTTACTTCTATCCACATGACTTCCCAGATGTCATCTCTTCTTTCTGCTACAATTGATTCTGTGATCAATTTTGTGATACCTCCTCCCCTCCTATCCCTCCCACCTCTTTGCTGAATAGCTTATAACTAGGTATGTTGAGCTGCCAATACTGCCCATCTGCCCATTTTATGATATCATAATCCCATGTACCCATCTGTGCTGATAAATTGTCTGTCTTACTAAACATATTCCTTTTAAATTTGTTAAACTTGATTTTTTAAACATAGGCTATAGTTAGTCCACACTTCCAGACTCACTTCCAAGCATTTCAATTTGAATTCTATCTCAGCTTCTTGCTCCTCTGAACTACTTGTTAGGATTCCATTTCATCTCCTTTAAATACACCTCCACAGCATTAGCATACCTCCTTGAGAGCATGTTTGCCTGTTCTTGTTCAGCTGTAACTGTTCTGACTTGTACAAGTCTCACCTACCTCAGAAACAATCCCAATGCCTCAGGAAGCTTATGCCATCTATCCTGCATAATCTCCCCATCCATACATTCAGCTGTTCTATCCTTCTATTCCTATACTCATACTGCATGGCAGAGGGAATAATCCAGAGATTACTACCTTTAAAGTTCGACTTTTCAATTTTTGACCTAACTCCCTAATTTTTCTTTAATGCTATATCAATGGTCCTCTTGGTCCTTGTGTCAGCCTCTTCCCAATATCATGCATAATATATTTTCAATTTTTCCTACTGCTTGTCAGATTCTTTTTATCGATTTCCAGAGTTTAACCTGAATCCCCATGGCTTTGAGCTTCATTAATACCCTTTTTTTTGGAAGGTGATATTTACTACTTCAAAGAATATAAAGAAGATGGCCAAATGTGATCTTCCCTGTGAAAGCCTTTGTGTCATTAATTACAACATGGACCACAATCTCTGGCTGTTCACTCTCCTGTTCAGTGTGCCCTGCAGCCACTCTGTGACACCCTTGACTTTGGCACCCAGAAGGCAATATACCATCCTGGAATCACATCTACAGTCGAGAAGTACCTATCTACTCGCCTCACTAACAAACTTCCTACCAATAATCCCCTTCCACAGTTTTTTCCATCCTGCTCTGAGCAGCTAGACCAGCCAAGGTACCATTGCCTCACCTCCAGAGGGGAACTGTCACTCTCACCACTTTGTAATGCTGAAAAATAGTTTGCAATAGTTTGCAAAAATAGTTTCCCTCAATATGTGCCTGATTTTCTTTTATTGTTTTTCATTATTGCTATCCTGCTTTGATTTGTGTCAAATCAACTCAGACTCATGGAAATCTGTAAATCATTACCTGTATTGCTATTTTGACATTCCAAGTGTTCTCTGCACTAAATTTCATCAGTCAGTGTTCAAGATATCTTCCAATCAACCTGCTCAGAGATTAAAAATCACACAACACCAGTTTATAGTCCAACAGGTTTAATTGGAAGCACACTAGCTTTCGGAGCATCGCTCCTTCATACAAATCATGCTCAGAGATAGTATAACAAACCCCTGAAGGAAATGGATCTTGAATCCAGGCCTCCTGGCTCAGAGATAAGTATCTTACTGCTATGTCACAATTTTGCCAGTGGTCTATCATTTACAGATTTTATACAATTCATTCTACAATTTATTAGTTTTTTTTTTCAATTCAACTCCATCTCCAAAATTGGAAAGATAAAAAGACCTGACCACATTCCGATGAGTGTATGAATTCAGGTAATTTATATAAATGAGAAATAGTAGTGGCCTCTGCACTCAGTCTTGCAGCGTAGAATCCTTTCAATGTGGAAGCAGGCCATTCAGCCCATCAAGCCCGCATCTATCCTCTGAAGAGCATCCCATCCAGACAAACCCCATCCCTGTAATTCTGCATTTCCCATGGCAAACCCACCTACCGAGCACACCTCCGGGCACTATGGACACTTTAGCATCAATCCACCTAACCTGCACACCTTTGGACCGTGGGAGGAAACTGGAGCACCCAAAGGAAACCCACAGAGAGGATGTGCAAACTCCACACAGTCACCTGAGGGTGGAATCAGACTCAGATTTATGGCAGTGTAAGGCAGCAGTGCTAACCATTGAGCCACTGTGCTGCCCTCTGAAACAAACACCGAGAACACTGGAGAAACTCAGCATGTCTAGCAGCATCTGCAGAGAAAGAAAAACAGAGTTAACATTTTGAGTCTGATGTGACAGTCCCACTCCTCATGCAAACTATATTTTCAGTTTTTCTTACCGTTTACCCAATTGTTTTAATTCATTCACAAAGTTTATGCCAAACCCCAGAACTTTGGGTTTAATTAAGGGCCAAATTTATTTGGACAGTGAGGAACACAGCACCAAAGAATATGAGAAAGTTGGTCAGCTCTAATCTCCCCCTGTTTAAGCCTTGTTGATGGTTACTGTCATGCAAATAATCCAAATTTAACAACTGATTCCATTATAAACTATTCTCTGTCACACTAGTTCCTCATTACTATATCTTTATAACATTAACTTCCTGCTTTTAATCTATTTCTATCTATTTTAATCTGTAAAACATAGTGAAAGTAGCAACAAGGCTGGGAGAGATGACCTCTAATGTTCAAACACCAAATGAAATGTCTTTTTAAAACCATTAAAGATTGCATCTTTCTTGCTTTAGAATACTTCATACGATTGAAAAACTGTTTCATGGGTTTGCCTCTGTAATTCAAATATATGGCTTCACACAGTACAGTGAATATTAGCATACTATTTATAGATCAATGACACATAATTCTTATTCAGTAGTTCATGTATATTGGCAGATTGTGGAAACAGTATTGTATCTGTTGAGAAATTAACCTTTGTAAGTAACTTTGTTTGATCTGGCAAGTTTGTAGTCAGATAGCCCCTTTAAAAAAATCCAACCCCACTCTGCTGTTAATAGGTTACTAGCCTTGATGTTCCTGTAAAGTTAAACCCAGAGAGATGTTCAGAGGTTGCAAACCTAAGTCACTGCAGAAATTTTACGTGTTTTGCACCAAGTTTTCTTTGACCATTTACTATAGCTTATCTGTCCCTCCATGTGAATGCAAATCTACTGAGGATAATAGGTCTGTTCTGAAATTACAGAGTCAGATGTGTAAATCTCTGCAATTGCTTAGTGGATCTCTTGAAATTGTGACCAGACTTTCAGTTGCACAGTCAGCCACAGTTCCCTGTTGCAGTCTCAAATCAGCACTTCCAGAAATCATTGAAGCCTGTCGTGATGCACTTATTGCGAGTAACACAGTTATCACATAGATGCGCGGAACTGTGATAGGAAGATGCCAGGTTGCAGAACAGTGGACCTGTGGTAGGTCATGTTGACAGTGATATGTTATTTTATTAAGCAAACACTTGAATCCCCTCTGGATCCTTCTTCCCCTCCCCTTACCTCTGACTCCATTCCTTCATCGCATCCCACTCTTGCCAAGTATTCACTATACCCTCCGACCTTTTGATGAAGAAATAAATAATTTACAGTTGGATATTGATAGGCTATTGATAGAATGGGTCAGAATCTGGCAGATGGGGCTGAATGTGGATAGGGGCGAGGTTGTCCATTTTGGCTGGAAAAATAGAAGGGCAAATTATTATTTCAAATGGGAAGGAGATACAAAATGCATTAGTGCAGAGAGATCTGAGTATCTCTGTGCATGAATCGCAGAAAATGGATATACAGATGCAGCATATAATAAGAAAAGCAAATGGAATCTGGTATTTATTGCAAAAGGACTGGATTATAAAAGTAAAATATTGTTACAATTATATAACAACACAAGGTGTCGGTGAGATCACATCTGGAGTATTGTGTCCAGTTATGGTCTCCTTACTTGAGGAAGGATGTGGTGACACTGGAGGGAGTTCAGAGGAGGTCCACCGGGTTGTTTTCAGGGATTAAAGGGTTGTTAAATGAGGAAGGTTGAATAGCTTGGGCTTGAACTCGCTGGAGTCCACAAGAATGAGGGAGGAATCTGATTGAGGTCTATAAAATGCTGAAGGGGGCTGACAAGGTGGATGTTGAACAGATGCTCCCCTTTGTTGGACAGTTTCGAACAAGAGGTCATAGATATAGAGTGAGAGGAGGAGGTTCAAATCTGAGATGAGGAGAAACTACTTCTCTCAGAGGGTTGTGATTCCGTGAAACTCAATGACCCAAAGTGCAGTGGAGACAGGTTCAATTAGCAGATTCAAGAAAGAAATAGACATGTTTCTGATGAAAAACAGGATAAAGGGCTATGGGGACCAGTTAGGAAAGTACTATTGAGACCAGGATAAGATCAGCCATGATCATGTTAAATGTTGGAATGTGCTGGAAGGGCTGAATTGCCTACTCCTGCTCCAATTCCTATGTTCCTAAATCCCCCTCTCTGATACCAAACGATCTATGCAAAGGACATACCCCCCTCAATGAATTTCAGTTTTAGCATGATGCTGAACTCTTCTTCTGTTGTTTTCACCTCTATGTCCATGACCTTGTACAGGAATCATCTCCCAACCACAAAGACACTTTCACCATCTCTGATGAACCCCCCACCTGGACCCCTTCATTTGGCCCTTTGCGAGCACTTCATTTCTTCATTGAGAACTGCTGGCTTACCACTGGCCTCCTTAATTTCTGTGATCCCCTCACCCACTCTAGCCTGTCTCCCTGTGAACTTGCTGAACTCCATTCCCTCAAGTCTTGTTATCAAACCTATCAATAAGGGTTGTGTGGTTGTCATCTGGCATGCTAACCATTACCTGGCAGAGGTTGAGTGCCAACTTTCAGGCACTTCATCCTATCTCTCCCCGGATCATGACCCCACATTGATTATTGAACATCAGGTTGTAGTCTCAAGGACTATTAGTGACCTTATCTTGTTTAGAGATCTCTCCTCCACAGCTCCTACCTCATAGTCCCTCAGCCTTGTACCATCTCAAAATCTACAATCACGACTCTCCAGGCAGATCCGTCATTTCAGCTTGTTCTTGCCTCACTGAGCTTATTTTTTCTATTTTTACCCTTCCTGGTTTAGTGTTTTTCAACTTTCATTCATGATTCCTCTGATGTTTCATGTTGGTTCTATAATGATGATCCTAGCCCTCTCTTCTTCACCATGGGTGTTAAAGGCCTCAACTAATACATTCCCCATCAGGATGGTCTGACAAGGAAGAGGTGGTCTCCATCCCTTCCTTGAAAAGAGGCGACCAGCATCCTTCTTCACCTGGCTGAGCTTGTTCTAACTTTGAACAATTTTTCCTTCAACTCATCTCATTTTCTCCAAGTCAAGGGCAAAGCTCATAGGTACCTGCATCAGTCGTGGATTTGCCTATGTCTTTGTGTGGTATGTAGATCATTCCTTTTTCCAGTTGTACTCAGGTTCCCACTCATAATTCTTTCCCTGATGCATTGATAATGTCTTTGTTGCTGCTTCATACTCTTGTCCAGAACTGAAACAATTCATCAGTTTTGCTTTCAGTTCTGAAGAAGAGTCATAATTAAACTTGAAATGTTAACTCTATTTCTAGCCACAAATGCTGACAATCCTGCTGAGTTTCTCCTTCATTCCTTGTGTTTGTTTCAAATTTCTTTAATCGATAGTATTTTGCTTTTGGTGTTACTTTTTTTTATAATATATTTTATTAAGAAAAAATAGATTTTTAAATATTACAACAAATACAAAACAATGCAATTCAAAACAGTACAAAAATAGTACAAAACTAAACCCAAATAATTAAAAAATTCCCCGACCCACTCTCCTATATGAATGTATAAACATATATAGAGAAGTATAAAATTAAAAAAAAACCTAAACTAGCTATTTAACTAACTAAATAAATACCTAACAACAAACAAATAAATAGTAATAATTCAGCCCAGCCAAACAAAATGCTCATACATTCACAGTTCCTCCTCCCTGGATATTGGACTCATGAAACACAATCGTTACAGTTATATAAAAGCCCTTGTTAGTGTGGCAGAAAAATCTGTGTCCAGGTATTTCAAAAAGGGTTGCCATGTCTTGTAAGAATTCTCAGTTTTGTGGTGTACCATATTTGTGAGAAAATCCAGGGGAATATGCTCCATAACAATCTTCCGCCAACCTGACAGGCCTGGGGTTTTTTTCTGATATCCAACCTCGCAAGATATTCTTCCTTGCACAGAATGTAAGAATATCGAAAAGTTTTGCCTTATGCGAGTCTGCAGGAAATACAATGGGTAGGCCCAAAGGGAACGAAATAGGGTCCTTCTCCAACCCTACACCTAAACTCCTCTCCATTGCACTCACCACAGCACTCCAATATGTTTGAAGCCTGTCACAAGACCAAAGACAATGGGTAAGAGTACCCACACAGGCCTTGCACTTGGGGCACGCTGAAGATACCCCTGGTTTAAATTTTGACAAATGGTCTGGGGCTAAGTGGACCCTGTGGAGAATCTTCAACTGTAAAGCATGGGTCCTATTGTAAATTGATATCTTCCTTGCATTCTCCCAAATATCCTCCCATGCCTCTGAAGAAACTTCAACACCCAGCTCTCTTTCCCACATCTTGCAGAGTCGATCAGACTCATCTGAGGTGGCACCCCCCAATTGGTGATATAGAGTACTGACAGAGAGTGTACTCTTAGCCCTTAGTACCCCTCTTTCTATGCCAGATTTGTAGGGATCAGTCAAAAGTGTGGTCTTTTTTAAAATAAAATCCCTAACTTGAAAAAAACGAAAGAGGTCTCTATTAGGTAACTCATACTTCCGTATCAACTGATTGAAGGACATCATTACATCTCCCTCAAATAAATCACCCATGCAAGATATACCCCTAGCTGCCCAACGTTTAAATCCTGAATCTATCATACCTGGTTGAAAACTTGGCATACCCACTAAAGGTGTAAACAAAGATGTTTTGCCAATATTATCTTCCCTCTGCCGAATTGCCCTCCATGCTTTAACAGTATTAATGACTATTGGGTTATGGCAATATTCCCTAACTGTCCTCACCTTGTCCAAAAACAGCAAACTGTTAAGGGGGCGCCTTGCCTGGGAGACTTCGATATCTAGCCATATTAAAAGAGGGTCCCCACAAACCCAATCACTTACATAGGTCAAAAGTGAGCTTAATTGGTAATTTTTAATGTCCGGAAGGTCTACTCCCCCCAATCTATGAGGCAACTACAGTTTGGCTAATTTAATGATGGGCCGTTTACAGTGCCAGATAAAGGAGCTGAACCAACTGTTCAGTCTCCTGAGTGTTTGTTTATTGAAAATCAGGGGGAGTATCCGTATAGGGTATAGCAAATGAGGGAGAATATTCATCTTAATAAGCGCTATCCGACCCAACTATGAGACTGGAAGTGCCTCCCATCTTTGGAGATCTTGTTTAATTTTTTCAAATAATTGAGTAAAATTGGCTTTGAACAGCCAATCCAGAACTTGAGTAATGAATTGCCCAAATACACAAAACCCCCCTGTGACCACCTAAATGGGAATCTATAGTCAATCTCAAGAGCCAACTCTTTAGTAAGACCACCCATAGGCATAGCCTCTGATTTAGCAAAATTAATCTTATACCCTGGAAAAGCGCCAAACACGTGAATGCATTGTATCAGGCAAGGCACTGAAACTGCTGGATTTGTCACGAAAATTAGAACATCATCTGCATACAGTGAGATCTTATGTAATTTTGACCCCACTTCTGGAGCTGATATATTGAGATCCTCATGAATGGCCTCTGCCAACAGTTCAATCACCAACGTAAAAGTAATGGCTAGAAATATTAAAATTGTTTGATCGTACCCCGTTGGTAATGACTGCAGCGAGAGGTACACTGTAGAGAACCTTTACTCATCTTATGAAAACTTCGCCCAGACCAAACCGGTCTAGAGTATAGAAAAGTATAGACCGGCCACTCAACTCGGTCAAATGCCTTCTCTGCATCGAAAGAAATCACCAATCCCTGCATTGGCTGCTGTTGGCTTGCTTGAATTACGTTAAGCAGCCTCCTAATGTTATTGGAGGATCTGCGACCCTTTATGAAGCCTGTCTGATCCTCTTTAATAATAGAAGGTAACACAGTCTCCAGCCTTAACGCAAGAGCCTTAGAAAGGATTTAAAGTCCGCATTTAAGAGCGAGATAGGCCTGTATGAAGCACATTCTTCTGGATCCTTCCCTTTTTTAAGGATAAGTGAAATATTGGCCTCTCTCAGAGATGGTGGGAGACAAACATAACTGTATGAATCATTAAACCTATTCAGCATTGGGCCTGACAATATACTTATAAATTCCTCATAGACTTCACTGGGAAGTCCATCAGGACCGGACGCCTTTCCACTCTGAAGCTGCCTCACAGCTTCCTGCACTTCTTGCTCTGATAATGGGGCATTGAGAAAGGACTGTTGTTTGGGAGTCACACCCGGGAGCTTCAGATCTCTAAAAAAGGATTCCATTTTGGCCTGCCCCTCCTCACAATTCTCAGACTGATATAATTTAGAGTAGAATCTCTGGAACGCCACATTAATCTTTTTAGAATCACATGTTAGGTTCCCAGACCCTTCCCTAATCAATGTAATGGTTTGTGGGGCACTTCTCTTTCTGGCAAGGTATGCTAAGTATTTGCCTGGCTTGTGACCATGCTCATATAACCTTTGCTTTGCAAAAGCCAGCTCCTTCTTTGCCGTCTGCGTGAGCACGGAATTTAGTGCAGACCACAGTGCCGTAATCCTCTGTAGTTTGACCAATGAGGGTATGTCAAAATAGGCCTCCTCAGCTGCCTTCAACCGTGTTTCAAGGAGATGTTGCTGCTCACCCTTCTGCCGCTTCCTACTTGTGGAATATGAAATAACTAACCCTCTAACATAAGCTTTGTCAGTTTCCCAGAGAACAGATGAGCTATCAACCGAGCCTATGTTGATGTCTAGGAATGCCCGAAATTCCCTAGAGAAATACTCCACAAACTTGCTGTCCATGAGAATAAAGGGGTCCATTCGCCTTGAATCCACTGTAACATCCTTAATTTTAACCATGAAGTACACTGGAGCATGATCAGAGATGGCAATATTACCAATCGTACAGGATGCCACCAGATCCAGGGTTACCGCAGGGGTCAGAAAAAAAAATCAATCCTCGTGTGACATCTGTGCGGATTGGAGAAAAACATGAAATCCCTACCTGTAGGGTGGAGACACTTCCAGACGTCCACGAATCCTAATTCCCCACACAAACCCAATAACTGTTTAGTTTGTGCAGAGGGTATCGAGGGACCTTTAGGCAACCTGTCTATTGTGGCATCCATGAGGCAGTTAAAATCTCCCCCTATAATGATGTGCCGAGACTTGAGACTTACCAGTTTAGAAAAAGCATCTACCAAGAATTTAAGAGGATGAGCTGGGGGACAATAAGCATTTAAAATGCCATATTCGTCCCCATTTATCAAGGCTTTAAGAATTACAAACCTCCCGTATGTGTCTTTAACACATTCCAACAATTTAAATGAGAGATTTTTCCTAACCAATATAGCCACTCCCCTACTTCTGATATTAAATGATGAAAAATAAACTCGGTCAAAGCCATTCTGCTGTAATTTCAGATGCTCCTTGTCATCCAAATGTGTCTCCTGTAACAAAGCCATATCCACCTTCTCCTTTCTAAGACTCAAGAGTACCTTCTTCCTCTTAATTGGTGAGTGACTTCCCTTGATATTCCAGGTACACTATTTAATCAAATCATTAGCCATAATCTTCTGCATTACATTTAAATTCCAGAGAGGATGAACCCGAACCACAAACTGCTGAGCCTTAGTATCGCATGGTCCACCAAATATAAAAACTACATAAACTAAAACCACTACATTTAACAAACATACAAAATTATTAAAAATAAAAAAACAACAAAAAACAGATAACAAACCAACATATAAAGCGTCAATAGCCTGAGTAGGGGAACTCACCCCCTGCCCAGAGGGGGCAACTACCCGTCCCGAACTGCCCATAAATAGGCATCTAACCATCACAACCACCTTCACTTCTTCCAGCTAGAGCCGCATCACAAGCACAAGCTAAAAAGAATAAACACTCCATAGAATATCAATATGAATAAAAAAAACATTCTTTTATTAAAAAAAAGGTAATAAATACCCCACCCATCCTTTGGTATGTCCTAACTTAGAAATTTAAAATGTACATCGTAACCACCGCCAGACATAGCTTGAACCAAATTATTATCAATAGAGGCAAAAAAAGGGGAAAAACAAAGCTCCAACCGGATTTCCTCCATTTCTTTTACAGAATGATAAACGCATACCCAAGCAACAATATTTATACATACTACAATTGTTTAACTTAGGTTAGTTTGTCCACAAAGTCTCTTGCCTTCTCCGATGTGTCAAAGAGATGCATGGATCCATCTAAGGTGATCCGAAGCACTGCCGGATATCTCAGGGAGTACTGAATCCCAAGCCCCTTCAATCTTCTCTTGACACCATCATACGATTTTGTTTCTGGATCACTGCTGCTGAAAAGTCCTGAAAACACATGATCTTAGACCCCTCGTAAATTAGGGCCTTTGGATCCTTCCCCTGGAGTCTGGAAGCCTCCATGACTCTCTCCTTATTCCAGTAATGATGGAACCGCACCAGGAAAGGACGAGGGAGTTGACCCAGAGCCGACCTCCGTGCTGTGACCCGGTGAGCCCTCTCTATCTTCAATCGTCTCATGCCAGTCTCCAAGTCAAGGAATTTCGGAAGCCAATCATCAACAAATTCCGCAGGCTGGTCACCTTCCTTCCCCTCGGGCAGATCGATGATCTGAATGTTTTTCTCCTGCCCCTGTTTTCAAGATCATCCACTTGGTCACGCAAATTACAAACCTGCGTCTTCAGGGCTTGGATCTCTTCCTTGAATGAACTGGCATCAGCTTCCACCACTGTGACCCTGTACTCCACCTCATCTGTCCTCTTCTCCAGGTTGCCCCGTTGCTGATCATGCTTCTGCAGCATGAGAGAGACTGGAGCCAGCTTATCTTCAATCTGTTTCCCCAACATCTTGCGAGATTTCGAGAGCTGGTTCACCAGGTCCTCGAAAGTAATCTGCTCTGAGGCTGTTGCAGGCTGAGCTGCAGGCCTGGCCTCAGATGCTCCTCCTCCCTTGTTAGGCATTTCTGGACAGCGGAAAATACGGGTAAGTCAATTTTAAAATGTTTCTTGGGGCTCCACAATCTTTCCAACACCCCAAGAAATCCTGATGACCTGGGTTGGGTGGGTTAAAGGACCGTCCTGCTCGTGCTGCGATGCGAAACTCTGCAGTGTGATCTTCTCAGATCGCCGCCATCTTAGATCCCCCCTGGTGTTACTTTTTTTAAGGCTGATGCTGTCAGTCTCCTTGAAGTGAAAAGTACCTCTTGCAGCATTCCACATAGAGAAGACATTTTTCTTGCTGTAGGAGAGACGGAGCATGGGTTGGTACTGATGTCTGGAAAGACAGTAGCAGCAGCATCATGGATGACACTAATGATCCTTGTGTTGCAGTTTTGGTTGAAAATGTGTTGCTGGAAAAGCGCAGCAGGTCAGGCAGCATCCAAGGAGTAGGAGAATCGACGTTTCAGGCATGAGCCCTTCTTCAGGAATGAGGAAAGTGTGTCCAGCAGGCTAAGATAAAAGGTAGGGAGGAGGGACTTGGGGGAGGGGCGTTGGAAATGTGATAGGTGGAAGGAGGTTAAGGTGAGGGTGATAAGATGAGGGTGATAGGCCGGAGTGGGAGTGGGGGCGGAGAGGTCAGGAAGAAGATTGCAGGTTAGGAAGGTGGTGCTGAGTTCGAGGGTTGGGACTGAGACAAGGTGGGGGGAGGGGAAATGAGGAAACTGGAGAAATCTGAGTTCATCCCTTGTGGTTGGAGGGTTCCTAGGCAGAAGATGAAGTGCTCTTCCTCCAACCGTTGTGTTGCTATGGTCTGGCGATGGAGGAGTCCAAGGACCTGCATGTCCTTGGTGGATTGGGAGGGGGTGCTGAAGCCACGGGATGGTTGGGTTGGTTGGTCCGGGTGCCCCAGAAGTGTTCTCTGAAATGTTCTGCAAGTAGGCGGCCTGTCTCCCCAATATAGAGGAGGCCACATCGGGTGCAGCAGATGCAGTAAATGATGTGTGTGGAGGTGCAAGTGAATTTGCAGGTGCGGAGGTGCAGGTGAACCAACCAACCCAACCACCCCATGGCTCAACCCAACCAACCCAACCACCTCATGGCTCAACCCAACCAACCCAACCACCCGTGGCTCAATCCAACCAATCTAACCACCTGTGGCTCAACACTTCAACTCCCCCTCCACTCCACCAAGGACATGCAGGTCCTTGGACTCCTCCATCGCCAGACCGTAGCAACACGACAGCTGGAGGAAGAGCACCTCATCTTCTGTCTAGGAACCCTCCAACCACAAGGGATGAACTCAGATTTCTCCAGTTTCCTCATTTCCCCTCCCCCCACTTTGTCTCACCCCCAACCCTTGAACTCAGCACCACCTTCCTAACCTGCAATCTTCTTCCTGACCTTTCTGCCCCCACCCCCACTCTGGCCTATCACCCTCACCTTATCATCCTCACCTTAACCTCCTTCCACCTATCACATTTCTAACGCCCCTCCCCCAAGTCCCTCCTCCCTACCTTTTATCTCAGCCTGCTTGGCACACTTTGCTCATTCCTGAAGAAGGGCTCATGCCCGAAACGTCGATTCTCCTGCTCCTTGGCTGCTGCCTGACCTGCTGCGCTTTTCCAGCAACACATTTTCAGCTCTGATCTCCAGCATCTGCAGTCCTCACTTTCTCCTTGCAGTTTTGGTTGGCAGGCACAATCATCAGCCTGATAACTAGTATAATGGTATTAACTAGATTCTACAACACCTCAAAATCAGACTAGGGACAGGCCGTAATCCACCAAATTTTGTAATCTAAGAGGGCCTTCAGAGCAGTAACCTAGGCTTTCATCAAGGTAAAACGCTGGCAGTTTCCACACTGCCTCCTATTGGAGGAACTATTCATTCCCTGCATTGAATGTCAGAGTTCTAACATTGATCATTGACAATGTGAAGTTTGAATGAAGCATTATAGCTGAATTGGAGACCATTTCCACAAAAATCTATAATCAAGCACTTTCATGATCCAAAGGCAGAGTCTCTACTTAAGGCTTTCAACCATCACATCATCCTCCACCTCTTAAACTGTCTATGACATCTTTTACTACAGTCCCTTGGAGAAAGATAATATTTTCCATCTGCTCAGAATTTCCTCACTTCTTAAATATGGATCTCAGTGCTGGAGCTTTCAGTTGATAATCACTTATCCAGTGGAATGTGCCTGCACTGATACTGAAAAGAGAAAAGGCAAACAACTCTGATTTTGTTTGGTCAAAGCCTGAAACTGGAGAAGGAAGTTTTTCACCAGGAAAGACTTGAGTAGCAATGGCAGCAGCTTTCCCACTGAGTCTTCATCTGGACACTCAATGTGGTCAAGCTGGCAAGGAAGCCAGTTATATTCATCATCTTATTACTTCATGGGATGTGAACATTGCTTTCAAGGCCAATATTTATGGCCATGCTGATTGCATGGGCAGCAGAGTCTTTGTGTTGTCAGCATACCCACAGTACCGAAGTTCTCAAATTTTGTCCCAGATACAATGAAGGTAAAGTGGCATATTTCCTGGTCAGGGTGTGTGTGACTTGAAAGAAAAATGTTAGATGGTGATGTTCTGATATGCACCTGTTATTTGTCATAGTGGGTCACAGGTAGAGGTTTTGGTGAAAGGAACTTAGCAAGATGCAGTATACAGTACACTGTTGATATAGAGGAGTCAGTGTTGGACTGGGGTGGACAAAGTAAAAATCACACAACACTAGGATATAGTCCAATAGGTTTACTTGGAAGCACTAGCTTTTGGAATGCTGCTCCTTCATCAGATAGCTCATCGGGTTTATTGTTGATGGTGGAGTGACTGACTGTTGCAGGTGGTCAACAGATGTGGGTGAATACTGCTTCCAGGAAGAATGCTGAGCCCAGTTTTGGAATCCAGCAAGTGTGGACTTGGAAGACCGATTTGGTCTTGAAGGCCACAAGAAGAGACAGATCTATATGGACTTCAGTAAGGCATTTGACAAGGTTCCCCATGGGAGACTGATTAGCAAGGTTAGATCTCGTGGAATAGAGGCAGAACTAGCCATTTGGATACAGAACTGGCTCAAAGGTAGAAGACAAGAGGGTGGTGGTGGAGGGTTGTTTTTCAGACTGGAGGTCTGTGACCAGTGGAGTGCCACAAGGATCAGTGCTGGGCCCTCTACTTTTTGTCATTTACATAAATGATTTGGATGCGAGCATAAGAGGTACAGTTAACATGTTTACAGATGACACCAAAATTGGAGGTGTAGTGGACAGCGAAGAGGGTTACCTCAGATTACAACAGGATCTGGACCAGATGGGCCAATGGGCTGAGAAGTGGCAGGTGGAGTTTAATTCAGATAAATGCGAGGTGCTGTATTTTGGGAAAGCAAATCTTAGCAGGACTTATACACTTAATGGTAAGGTCCTCGGGAGTGTTGCTGAACAAAGAGACCTTGGAGTGCAGGTTCCTAGCTCCTTGAAAGTGGAGTCGCAGGTAGATAGGATAGTGAAGAAAGCGTTTGGAATGTTATCCTTTATTGGTCAGAGTATTGAGCACAGGAGTTGGAAGGTCATGTTGCGGCTGTACAACAGGACATTGGTTCGGCCCCTGTTGGAATATTGCGTGCAATTCTGGTCTCCTTCCTATTGGAAAGATGTTGTGAAACTTGAAAGGGTTCAGAAAAGGATGTTGCCAGGGTTGGAGGATCTGAGCTACAGGGAGAGGCTGAACAGGCTGGGGCTGTTTTCTCTGGAGCGTCAGAGTCTGAGGGGTGACCTTATAGAGGTTTACAAAATTATGAGGGGCACAGATAGGATAAATAGACAAAGTCTTTTCCCTGGGGTCGGGGAGTCCAGAACGAGAGGGCATAGGTTTAGGGTGAGAGGGAAAAGATATAAAAGAGACCTAAGCGGCAACTTTTTCACGCAGAGGGTGGTATGTGTATGGAATGAGCTGCCAGAGGATGTGGTGGAGGCTGGTACAATTGCAACATTTAAGAGGCATTTGGATGGGTATATGAATAGGAAGGGTTTGGTGGGATATGGGCCGGGTGCTGGCAGGTGGGACTAGATTGGGTTGGGATATCTGGTCGGCATGGATGGGTTGGACTGTACATCGCTATGACTCCATGACTCTAAGTCTATTTCTGTGTCCATAGCTGGCTAACAGACCAAGAGATATTCCAAATAATTTATATATTTCAGATTTACAGCACCTGCCATATTTTTCATATAACTCCATCAATGTTTAAAATACAGTTAAAAACAGAGAGACCTAAAAGAACTAAACTGATTTATTTACATTAAGAAAAAAACCTTTCAGTTAGGGACACTGTGGCTCAGTGGTTAACGCTGCTGCCTCACAGCACCAGGGTCCCAGGTTTGATTCCAGCCTTGGGCGACTGTCTGTTTGGAGTTTGCACATTTTCCCCATGTCTGTGTTGGTTTCCTCCGGATGCTCTTGTACCTTCCCACAGTCCGAAGATGTGCAGGTCAGGTGAATTGGCCATGCTAAATTGCCCATAGTGTTAGGTGCATTAGTTAGAGCGAAGTGGGTCTGGATGGGTTCCTCTTCAGAGGGTCGGTATGGACTGGTTGGACCAAAGGGCCTGTTTCCACACTGTAGGGAATCTAATCTAACCACTATACTGTATTGTGAAACACAAAATAATGCCTTGATTAAAGATGGCGAGACAACAGTCAAATGCTCACACAGTACTGTTGCCAGTCTGCTGGGAGGCAAAGCAGGTCTGCCAGTATCCCGGCATACAGTGAGAAAACTGTCGTGGCCTGTTCGGTAGCAGTTTGAAATTATCTTGCTTGTGTTTGCTAGAAGTTAACTGTAATTTTGTTTGCACAAGGATGGCAGGAATTTTATTTGAGGATATCTTTGATGTGAAGGATATTGACCCGGAAGGTATAAAGTTTGACAGAGGTAAGGAAAAGAGATGGACAGTGCTGCGTGAGAATGGGCTCAGGTAACAGAGCAGAGCAAGCCAGCCTTCGTCGTCCACTTCTAACTCAAACTCTTCACAATCTTCCAGTGCATCGTTTAATACACAGTTCATTGATTTCACCAGTTCCTGTAATGTTGTACATGTGTTTTCCTGAAGTTTGTAAAAGCCCCAGTTCGGACCGAACAAACCCTATTGCTGCTTCCACGGCAGTAGGCAATGATTTAGACCACATTTACAGGCCCTGTTCCTACCCTTTCATTTAAATGTTTTTTTTTAAAAAAAGCAGTATCCTATTTTTCCAGTCAACCTGTTCAAAGATATTGTTACACCTACACTTGTTCGTAATTATACATTCAGTACTCGGTCTACCCACGCTTATTCCCCCCTTCCTTATCCACGAATACTGGGAGTGAATTCCCACAGCTTCGTAACAATACAAAATTCTCCTGTCTTCTTTTGTATTTGGGATTCCAATAACATTCCTCCAAAGAGTGACCTTAACAGTTAGGTTTAATTTTACTTAATTCACCTTCTGCCGTAGAAAACAGACACAAGCACACTTTGATTAATGTAGTTGAAACAGCTTATGTAAGAGAAAGTGAGGACTGCAGATGCTGGAGATCAGAGCTGAAAATGTGTTGCTGGAAAAGCGCAGCAGGTCAGGCACCATCCATCAGGCAACATTCCTGAAGAAGGGCTCATGACCGAAATGTCGATTCTCCTGTTCCTTGGATGCTGCCTGACCTGCGCTTTTCCAGCAACACATTTTCAGCGAACCTGTATCATTCTTCAATAATTTTAAATTAACATTATGTTGCCTCAAATTTGTGTTTTTTCAAGCCTGTATCCAATTTTTAAATCTATCTCTGTTTCCTCATAGGCACTAATGTCTTATTATAGTTTATATATTATAGTCATCAGCACCAATTGCTTTATTCACAATATATCTTTTATGGTAAAACCTGAATTTTCATTAACTTTTGTTTTTTTACCAATATACTGGTTTTAATTGGCTATAAATCCATATCCTTAAATATTTCTGCTCTTCCTCCACAACAAAACTACTTCTGTTCTGAATTTAGTAACTTTTTTACCAAAGGGCATCACCTCACACTTTGTAAACATTTGCCTCAATTTATCTGTTGTTAAAACTCTCATTCATAACTTTATTACTGCAGAATTTGATTACTTAGGAGGCTTCCTAGTTGACTTTCCATATTCTGTAAACTTGAAGTCATTTCTGTTGCTCATGTTCTAACTTGCACAAAATCCTTTTTTTCACCTCACCCCTGTCCTCGCTTACCTATTGTGTTTGCTGTTTCAGCAATGCCTTGATTTTAAAATTCACATCCTTCTTTTCCAATTCTTCCATTAGCCTACCCCTCCTGAACATTTTAATTCCATCCTACGTCCCTTTATCACGTCTGGGTGGGGGAATCCAGAACTCGAGGGCATAGGTTTAGGGTAAGATGGGAAAGGTTTAAAAGGGACCTAATGGGCAACTTTTTCACAAGAACGGTGATGCATGTATGGAATGAACTGTCAAAGGAAGTGCTGAAGGCTGGTACAATTATAACATTTACAGTTACAACATCTGATTGGGTAAATGAACAGGAAGGGTTTAGAGGGATATGGGCCAACTGCTGGCAACTGGGACAAGATTAATTTAGGATATCTGGTTGGCATGGACAAGACGGACTGAAAAGTCTTGTTTCCATGCTGTGCACCTCTGTGACTGTTATGCCTGGACTTGTTTATTTCTGGCCTCTTGAGCTTCTTTGACTTTTTTTGTTGTTGCAAATTATGTTACATAGTCTCTGACTCTGTTCTGGAGTTCTCTTACTAAACCTCTCTCTACCTTCTACCTCTCATTTATCCCGTAAGATGCTTCCAAAACATAACTCTGAGCAACTTTTTGATTGTCCAACTTACTGTTTCCTAT
Organism: Chiloscyllium punctatum; assembly: GCF_047496795.1. Lineage (NCBI taxonomy): Eukaryota > Metazoa > Chordata > Chondrichthyes > Orectolobiformes > Hemiscylliidae > Chiloscyllium > Chiloscyllium punctatum. Next base: position 42,839,787 of record NC_092744.1, read on the forward strand.
ATTAAGTGTTACCTAAATATAAGTTGTTGAATTCCACCTGTCAATTTTTAGTCCATTCCCCAATTCAACAACATCCCGTAATATGCTGTTGCCTAAATCTGGCATTTTCTACTTGAATTAATTTGGTGCACTTTTTGGGTTGCCTTGTATTTTATGTATTTTTAATGAGGAGGATGTACTATAGTGCAAAAAAAATGAACTAACAAATGTGCAACCATAACAAAAATATTACTCTGACAAAAAGATAGTGTTTGATTGTGCAGCAGATAGTTCAGATAAACTGACAACTAAAAGTAATATTTAGATACCTTTGGGCAAATAATAGAACTTTTCTGCTGTTTTTACAGTTTCTCGCTTACACTGTGAAAGTGAATCCTTTAAAATGGATCTAATACTTGATGTAAACATTCAGATTTACCCTGTTGAACTAGGTAAGAATTTCAGTTAACACATTTTTGTGGTTACTGTGTTTAAAAATTCCAGTTCAGTTCCAATCCAGCTCAAGCAATGTTGCTATTATGGAAGAATTGAAAGGTCTTTCCATTTGACACCTGCAGTGCTGCAAAAGTGGCAATTTCTCCTAGTATACTAAAAGTGGCAGGGGTGGACAACTTTCAGTTGTACCCCAAGGTAACATTACTTCTGGATACCAGGCTGTCATTACCAGTAGAATTTTTAATGTTACAAAAGATTAGAAACACATATTTGTAGTAATTATAGTTATTGTGAAGACTATCTTATTTGAGATTACATTGGTGTTTACACATCCAGTGCAATTTGCTGAGCTGGTCTCTGATTTGATAAAATCCATACTGGTTCCTCCAAAATTGCTTTTTGATAATTGTGTCCTTCAGTTTCATGAATTGGGTTCAGTGGTATAAGTTATCACTAAGAGTTGCGCTTGGAATGTAGTGAAGATTTATCATATGAAATTTGTTTTTCATTACATTGGTCTTATGAAAATGTTCAGGTTTTTCAGGAGTTGAAAATCTTCGGTGTAATGATGTAAGGACATTTAGAAATGCTTTACTTGGTTGTGTTTTGGTTTGATAACATTTATAGTATTCCTCAGATGTAAAAAAACAGTTTGTACTTTTTTGATGTACGTACAAGTCTTACATAGATTTTAAGAAGAGAATATTAGTAAACTCATTTATACAGTTAGGAGAAAGTGAGGACTGCAGATGCTGGAGATCAGAGCTGAAAAATGTGTTGCTGGAAAAGTGCAGCAGGTCAGGCAGCATCCAAGGAGCAGGAGAATCGACGTTTCGGGCATGAGTCCTTCTTCAGGAATGAGGAAGGTGTGCTAAGCAGGCTAAGATAAAAGGTAGGGAGGAGGAACTTGGGGGAGGGGCTTTGGGAATGCGATAGGTGGAAGGCGGTTAAGGTGATAGGCCGGAGAGGGGGTGGGGGCGGAGAGGGGGTGGGGGCAAAGAAGATTGCAGGTCAAGGAGGCAGTGCTGAGTCCGAGGGTTGGGACTGAGATAAGGTGAGGGGGGGGGGAAATGAGGAAGCTGGAGAAATCTGCCTTCATCCCTTGTGGCTGGAGGGTTCCTAGGTGGAAGATGAGGTGCTCTTCCTCCAGGTGCTCTTCCTACAGTTACACTATTCTTGAAAGCAAGTAAAATAGACTGTCGACAAAGAAAATATATTTGAATTTATTCAAGGGGTTTGGATTGTATGTAGAATAATCTAAGGAGTTTTTCAAGTTATAAAGTTGTCCCCTGTCATGTTGAAAGTTTCTTTCTCTTCACGCTTTTCTTCAGGTGACAAGTTTCGTCTTGTGATAGCAAGTACTCTTTATGAAGATGGAACGCCAGATGATGGAGAGTATAATCCCACAGATGACCGGCCATCGAGGTACACATAGAATAATAAATCTTACTGTACAGATAGAGGCCATTGAGCCCATCTTGACAGTGCAAGTCCTACGAAACAGCCACCTACTAAGTTCCACTCTACTCTTTTCTCATGGCCTTGCTGTCTTTACAAACATTTGTGCTTTTTGTTGAAAGTTGCCATTGAATTTTTGTCTATCATTCTTTCAGAAAATGGATTCCACATCATTATAACTCACTGATAGAAACAGTTTTGCTATTCTCACCTTTTTGGTTTGTGATGGTTGAAATCTGTGTTTCCTGGTTACTGAACTACCAGCTATTGTGAATGGTTTAACCTTCATGATTTTGAACACCTTGATTATACTTCCTCTTAATCCTCATTGCTGCTACGACAACAAGCACAGACAGTTGTCTATCCAGGCAACTGAAGGTGCCTTTCTTGTAAATCTCTACAACCTCTCCAAGACCTTGAACTTCATCCTAGAGCTTATAAATGTTTGTAATAAGCCTGTTCAGACATGCTGTTACACACCCTAGAGCAGGGCAGAATTGCACCTGGGACTCCTGGCCCAGAGGGATGGGCAGTACCGTTGAGACCCCTAGAATGTGATACTCCAAATTAGACGCCTTACCCCAGCTGAGGCCTATCCATCAATTTAGAAAGGGTCAATAGCATTTCTTTGTCTTGTGCTTCGCACAGCTACCAAAAGCTTTATGAGGTCCAGCTAATATAGATTTTATTTATGAACATATGGTTGTGAGGCATTCTTGGAAAATTTCATCTTGGTCTCTTCCTGATGTGGTCAGCTTGGAAGTTTATAGATTCAAATCTCCCAGTGAATTACATTGTTTTACTTCTTGTCAAAGATCACTTGTAAGTGAGAAAATAATCAATAACGTTACATATCCTGAATAATAAACAGGACCTTTCATTCTTTGCAGATTGTTTTGTTTTCTCTTCAAAAGTCCCAGGATGTTTGTTATCACTGTGAGCCTAACACACCCCCCTGTCTGTTTTGCTTGCTGATTCAAGTTGTGAAAGATGTTTTACAAATGGAAATTCTTATCTTGAGTATCACAGGACTGGCTACATATCCTATTATGCTGACAGCATTGGCCACATTATCATCATGCTTAGAGAGCATGCATGCTACATTTGTCTGCTCTGAGGTTATTAGTGCATATTTAAACATATAATTTTAATTATCTCAAATAGTCTGACTTCATTTGCTTTTGTACTCTGTGACTCTATTTGTAAAGCTGAAAACCCTGAATTATTTTGTTAACAGCACATGAAAGTGGAAACAGACCCTTTGGCCCAACTCGTCAATGCCGACCAGGGGTCCTAAACTGAACTAGTTCCATTTACCTCCATTTGGCCATAGCCCTCTAAATGTTTCCTATCCATGTACCTGTCCAAATGTCCTTTAATTGTCATAATTGTACCCACTTCTACCACTTCCTGTTCCATAGCTCATTCCATATATGAATCACCGTCTGTGTGAAAAAGTTGTTCCTCGGGTCTCTTTTTTTTAAAAAATACTTTTCCTTCCCTAAACTTAAACCTGTACCCTCTCGTTTTAGACTAGAGGGAAAAAGACGTTTGCTATTTACCTTATCCATGTTCCTCATGATTTTATAAACCTCTATAAGGTCACCACTCTGCCTCCTACTCTCCAGGGGGAAAAAGTCCCAGGCTATCCAGCCTAGCTTTAGAACTCAAATTTCCAGTCTTGGTGACATCCTTGTACCCTTTTCAGTGTAATACCATCCTTTCTATAGCAGGGCAACTATCCACAAAGATTTCTGTATGCAAACTCTGTATCTCTGTATTCTTGCATCCCCTTTAAAATTGCACAACACTGAACCACATAGGTCGATGGGAAGAAAGCACTGGAGAAGTTATATGTAACATTACGGTTTTATACAGTACATGGATTGTATCTGGTTCATTATCGCCTAAAAATGTTGCAAAAGCAGACATGTTGTTTTGATAGGTTGATTGCTAAACAGTATAATTGCCACCTACTTCAAATTATCACTTATGAATTTTATCATAAAATAATCGAATCTTGGGTATGGTTAACTCATGATCAACTGGGTCCAAAAAAAAGTATGTTCTGTTTCTGGGGATTTATTGTCTCATGTTACTAAATGTTATTTCTTTTCTATATTCTAACAGGGCTGACCAATTTGAATATGTCATGTATGGAAAGGTTTATAGAATAGAAGGCGATGAGAGTTCAACTGAAGCAGCCACCAGACTGTAAGTATCGAATGATATGAACCAGAATGGAAACATAGAATACAAGGGCAGAAGTTGGCCCTCCAAACTGACTTTCCCATTCGACATGATCATAGCTGATAATCTAACATAGTAACCGGTTTCTACTTTGTTCCCACGTTCTTTGATCCCTTTAGTCCTAAGAATTATATTTCTATCTTTCTTCAGTGTTTTGGCCCCAACAGTTTGCGGTGGTAGAGCATTCCACAGGCTTACTGCTCCCTAGGTGAAGCAATTCCTAAAAGACCACTTTTGGAATATTACATGCAATTCTGGTCTCTCTACTGTCTGAAGGACGCTATGAGATCTGAAAGGATTCAGAAAAGATTTATAAGAATGTTGCTAGGTTTGGAGGGTTTAAGCAATAGGGAGAGGCTGAGGCCGGGGCTGTTGTCTCTAGAGCTGAGGGGTGACCTTACAGTGGTTTATAAAATCATGAGGGGCATGGATAGGATAAACAGACAAGGTCTTTTCCCTGGGGTGAGGGAGTCCAGAACTAGAGGGCATTGGTTTAGGGTGAGATGGTAAAGATATAAAAGAGACCTAAGGGGCAACATTTCCATGTAGAGGGTGTTGCGTGTATGGAATGTGCTGCCAGGGGAAGTGGGGAGGCTGGTACAATTACAACATTTAATCGGCATCTGGATGGGTTTATGAATGAGACAGGTGAAGAGAGGTATGGGCCAAGTGTTGGCAAATGGGACTAGATTAGATTAGGATATCTGGTCGGCATGGATGAGTTGAACTGAAGCTGAACATCTCTGTGACTCTCTGACTTTACCCCTTATCCTTAGACTGTGACCCATGGTTCTGCAGTCCCCAATCAGAGACAACGTCCTCCTTGTATCTTCCCTGTCTAATTTTGTTAGAATTTCATAGGTTCCAATGAGATCCTTTCTCACTTTTCGAACCGATCAGTCTCTCCCTGTGTGTGAGTCTTGCCATCCCAAGAATCAGTCAGATAAGCCTTCCTTAAACTCCCTCAATAGCCAAAATCATCGTCATCAGATAAGGAGGCCAAACTGAACACAATACAGGCAATTTTATGTTTTATTTAAATTTTATGTTTCTTAAATGGTGAGTTTTATTACTTAAAAATATATGTTACACATGGTCATTGAGATAATTTGGTAAAATCCTTTGATGCAATTATCATTCAAAATCTGGGTTCTTATCAAGACAGTCTGTACTTTCTGAAATTAGTCATCGTGCACTGCTATTTGGAGCAAATCTTTTCATTCCTTAATCTTTGTTCAATTCTGATTAGAAAGAAGTCTGGGGATAAGTGCTTGTGGTTTGTGATGAATAGGAAGATGTTAGAATAAACTTTGGAAATTGACCCTTCATCCGTACATTACGGATGAATTCTTATTAATTCTAGTAATTCTTATCAATAAGAATTAGGGTGAGATGGTAAAGATATAAAAGAGACCTAAGGGGCAACATTTCCATGTAGAGGGTGTTGCGTGTATGGAATGTGCTGCCAGGGGAAGTGGGGAGGCTGGTACAATTACAACATTTAATCGGCATCTGGATGGGTTGCAAGCTATTCTTATGAAGATGGTGGTCATCCCTGTGTAGTCTACTACTGTTGGATAAGGAGTTTGAGGATTTTAGGTTCAGTGATGATGCAGCCCTAGTCTATGGGAGGTGATGGTGTAGTAATATTGTTACTGGATGAGTAATCCCAAGATCCAAGTAGTATTCTGGATACTTGGGTTGAAATCCCACCACAGCAGATTGTGGGATTTGAATTCAATAAAATCTGGAGTTAAAATTTGAATAATGAACTCAAAATTATTAAATCATTAAAAACCCATCTGGTTCACTAATGTCTTTTGTGTGCTTAGTTGTTCTGGCACACATGTGACTCCAGACCTACAGCAATATGGTTGATGCTTAACTGGTTAAGTCTTCAAATGCCATTCATACAAGTCAATTCAATTATGTCAACTATTGAAAAAAAATCCCAAAAAAGGACTAAAACTGATGGACCATCTGATGGTGATCTTGGCACTGGAAACAGCAATGATAATCTCAGCACTGTCAACCCTGCAAAGTCCTCCTTATTGCTATCTGAAGGCTAGAGATTAATTGGGAGAACTATGTCTAACAGCTGAATCATGCAGATGCATAACATCGTCATATTCATGCAACCATTTCTTACACACCATGACCCAGACAATACCATCACCTTCATGGGTCCCATCAGCAGGACATGCTCAGCAGAGATAGCAGTACAAAGGGATACAGTTGGGAAGATCTTTCCCTGGGGGTTGTCAAAATTGTCTCCACATCTCCACATCCCATGGAACGTGAAGGTATCAGGTTAAACATGGGCAAGGGGGGGGGGGGGTGAAATTGTAATGTTCGTCTGGCTGGAGTCCTACCTCACAGAAAGATGGTTGTGGTTATTGGAGGTTACTTGCCTTAGGTCGGGAACGTTGCTTCAGAGTTCCTTAGAGTAGTGCTCTCAGCCCAACCATCTTCAGCTGCTTCATCAATGACCTTCACTCCATCATAAGATCAAAGTTGGAACTAATTGCTGATAATTGTACAATGTTCAGCGCCATTCACAACTTCTTGGATGCTGAAGCAATCCATGTTCAAAAGCAGCAAACTCTGGATAATATCCAGATTTGGGTTGACAAGTAGCAAATAACATTCTTTTTGCCATATAAGTGCTAGACAATGACAGTCTTTAATAAGAGAATATCTAACCAGTTATGCCACTTAATGTTAAGTGGCATAACTATTACAGAGGAACTTTGATTATCCGAAGGACACGGGTGGCAGTATTTTGTTTGGTTAATCGAATGCTGGATAACTTAGCCAAGCGTCGGGATCTTGCAATCTTGTTTGGATAATCGAAATTTGGTTAATCAAATGCCGGATAATCAAGGTTCCTCTGTACTAAGCTCCCCCAGTATCCATTGGCCATAAGCTGAAGTGAACTGGCGAACATAAATCCTGTGGCTACAATAACAGGTCAGAGGTGAGAAATTTTGCAGCAAGTAACTCGCTTCCTGACTCATTAAAGCTTGTCCACCATCTACAAGGCACATGACTGGAGTGTGATAAAGTATTCACCACTTGAGTGATGAGTGCAACTTCAACAACATTCGAGCTTGACACCGTCCAAGACAAAGGAGTTTGACTGTTAAGCACTATGTCCATGAGCACTCCACCACTGAAGCCGAGTAGCAACCGTATGTACCATATACAAGATTAACTGCAACAATTCACTGAGACTCCTTACACAGCAACATCCAAACCCACAACCATTGCCATGTAGAAGGATAAGGGCAGCAGATACATGGGAACACCACCACCTGCAAATTACTTTTCAAGCCACTCACCATGCAAATTTGTAAATAAATTGCCATTCCTTCAGTGTTGCTGCTTAAAATCCCTGCCTAACAGTATTGTAGATGTACCCACACCAAATAGACTGCAGTAGTTCACGAAGTTGGCTGAACACTACCTTCTCAAAAGCGACTAGGGACAAAAAATAAATGCTGGCCAATCTAGCAATGCCCACATCCCATGATTGTTTTATTATTAAAGATAGCAGGGAACCCAGAGGCAATGATTTGTTATTTATCTAGATTTCCTCTTCTAGATTTGGGTATTGCATATTTTGCGGTTGTTGCTGATGAATCCTTGATGAATTCTGTCATGAATACTATGAACAGGACATGCTACTGTCACAGTATTCTGGTACGAAGATGGTGGTCATTTTGGCCAATAGATACAATGCTAATCAACTGACAGTATGTTCAATAATAAGTTTGATTAAATGACTTCTGATACTAGTATCTCAGCTTGTTGGTAAATATATCCTATATGCTTAGAGACTGTGAAAGCAGAGACATTGTTTTACATTAAATTTTCTTGAAATTGATGCAGAAATACTCATTGTGGATTTTCCCTCTTTTCAGATCAGCCTATGTATCATATGGAGGTCTACTGATGAGACTTCAAGGTGATGCAAATAACTTACACGGCTTTGAAGTAGATTCCAGAGTCTACCTGTTAATGAAGAAGCTTGCTTTTTAAGTTACATGGACAATAATGATGGCAATCCGAATGTTTCTTGCTTTATCATTGAAATCAAGTTTGTTTGTTGTTATATAATCAACAAGCATTTATTGCCTTACATTTCTAGTTTTTCCTGTTTTAAAGGAGATTATTTAGAAAAGTAACTGCCTAAGGAAAAGTATTTGCCTCACTATGTGAAACAAAAGAATATTTTATAAACTGGCTATTAAGTAAAAATAAAGTACTTTTAATAATAGGTACAAAATGGGTGTACTGGTAATTGAACTTCTCATTGCAAATAAAAATGTGCTTGTGTTCAATGGTAAAGGCTTATTTACAAAGAATTAGTGTACCACAACCAATATTATAACCAGTTTTACTTTTCAACAAATTTGATCTGAGAAAAGGGATCAGTTGATTTGTATTAGCTGTGGGACGACAATGGACAAACTAGGATCTCTTGAGAATGCAAGGGGCAAACTAAAATCTCTGGTATTTGGTCATTTCAGCAGCAGAAATATAAGTGGGATTTTCAATGTGGGTTTTAGAACAGTGCTGTAGCTTCAACTGAGGACAAGAAGCCACACTGCATGAGAAACAGTTACAGGAATCGTTCACTCGATTGCTTTTCAGAGGAAAGAGGTTACATTCTGAGAAAAGTTGTCTTAAAGTCAGAGAGTAGGATAGGGAGGCAGAGATTTCAGCACATGCAACTGAAAGCACAATCACTGATGCTGAAGCGATTATAATTGAGGATTCTTAAGATGCCAGAGTTAAAGGAGTGCAGATGTTGTTGAGGGTTATGAGTTCGGAGGAGATTCCATAGATTCAGAGAGGTGAGGCCATGAATGGATTTGATACAATTTGCCAGGAGTGTTTTGGCATAGTCAACACTGGTGCAACCAATGATTTGAACAACACATGAGCCATGAACATATGAACAAGATTAGGTCAGTCTGCTTTGACAATAACATATGGCTGATCTGATATTAGCGAGACCAAGCAGATGCTATGACATTGGATGAATGGATACCGTGCAACAATTGCCTGACAGAGATGTGCCCTCCCAGTCGGGGAACACTTCAGCAGTCAAGAACATTCGGCTTTGGATCTTTGGATGACCGGCCTCCCAGGTGGACTTCAGGATACGCAACAACGCAGAGTCACATAGCCAAGTTTAGTACCCATGAGGATGGCCTCAACTGGGTTCTGGGGTTCATGCCACACTACAAATGACCCCACTACACTATACATCCTCAACACACGCGCACACCCTTGAATATAGGCATGTGCTTCGCCACACTTGAGGACACACTCTACCAAGCACCTCTCTCTCTCTCTCGCAGTCACTCACTCACACACACACGACTTTATGGGGTGAATTTGCATTTGCAGATACATTCGATTTTGTTCAAAAAACACACAATCTGTAGGGAATTAGTCCATGAGACATTTTATAAATTCCTACTTTGACAATAGAACTGCTCTGACTCAACATTGGGATACAGACTAACCTCACTCATTTAATGCATTGTTTGAGCTGCGATATCACCTTTTTTTTATAAAATTTTAAGTTATCTTGGGACTGTGACTTGAAAGAAATTCTAGGATTTACATATTAATTAATCAATCAAACCCTGCATCCATATTCTAAGTGATTAAAAACTTCCCCAACAGGAAACCCTGGATGAATAATTTAAAAATCACACAACAGCAGGTTATAGTCCAACAGATTTATTTGGAAGCACTGCCTTTCAGAGCGCTGCTCCTTCATCAGGTGGTTGTAGAGTATAAGATCGTAAGATGCAGAATTTATAGCATAAGTTTACAGAATGACGTAACTGAAATTATATTTTGAAAAAGAGCTGGATTGTTTAAGTCTCTCTTAGAATTAACATGTTGGTTCTGAAGGATTTGTGTGATTTTTAACTTTGTACACCCCAGTCCAACACCGGCATCTCCAAATCATTGATGAATCAGGACATACGGAACCTGCTATAAACCAGGTCTTCAGATCAGGAGATCCACTCAAATATAAGGAATCCAAGTATGACCTTCACAGAGCCATTAAGACAGTCAAGAACTAATACCGATCCAAACTGGAGACCAGACAGTCTCCCAGCGACAATGGCAAGGACTGAATGACATCACAGGTTCTGAAAAGAAAAAGTGCAAGATAGCAGACGATAAAACATCCCTCAAAGATCATCTCAACGCCTTCTATGCTCGTTTTAAGCAGAGTTTCGGCGGAGAGGTAACACCTAGTCCAACAAGTCCTGAAGTACCAATCCCAACAGTCACTGCATCAGAGGTCAGATCAGTTTTCCTTTGTGTGAATCTAAGGAAACCGATGGGACCAGATGGATTGCCAGGCCGTGCATTCAGAGTATGCACAGATCAACTGGCAGAGGTCTTTTCGGACATCTTCAACCTCTCTCTGCAGCAGGCTACTATCCCTGCCTCTTTCAAGAGGGCCAACATCATCCCTATGCTTAAGAAGGCTCATGCAGCGTGTCTCAATGACTACCGCCCAGTGGTCCTAACCTCAGCGGTCATGAAGTGCTTTGAAAGGCTGGTCATGGCATTAATCAACTCCGGCCTCCCCACTACACTTGACCCACTCCAATTTGCTTATTGGACCAACAGATCCACGTCAGATGCCATTTCACTTGCCCTTCACTTCTTCCTAGAACATCTTGACATCAAGAACATATACATAAGAATCTTACTCATTGACTACAGTTCAGCTTTCAACACTTATCCCTGTGAGACTGATTACTAAACTTAATGATCTTGGACTAAGCTCCACCCTCTGCAACTGGATCCACAGTTTCCAGACCCACAGGCCACAATCGGTGAAGATTGGGGATAATATTTCATCCTCATTAACACTCAACACTAGAGCTCCCCAGGGGTCCATAGTCAGCCCCTGACTGGACTCACTGTATACCCATGACTGCGTTGCCAAGTACCGGACTAATGTCATTTATAAGTTCGCTGATGATACCACCATAGTTAGTCGAATCTCAGATGGCGATGAAACAGACTTCAGATGGGAGGTGGAAGACCTGGAAAAATGGCGCAGTGAGAACAACCTGGCTCTCAATGCCGGCAAAACCAAGGAACTCATTGATTTTCAGCAAGATGTTACTCATGCACCCCTACACATTAACAGCGCAGAGGTGGAAAGAATGTCAAGCTCCTGGGGGTGGTCATCAACAATAAGCTTTCTTGGACTGTTCATGTGGACGCACTGGTTACAAAGGCCCGACTAAATCTCTTCTTTCTCAGGCAGCTGAGAAGATTTGCCAACTTTTATAGGTCTGTCATCGAGAGCACTCTATCTTGATGTATCACTACCTGGTATGTCAACTGTAACATTCAAGATCGGAGACGGTTACAGAGAGTGGTGAACTTGGCCCGGACAATCACATACATCAACCTCCCATTGAAAGAATCCATCTGCCAGGCCCGCTGTCAAGGAAAGGCTGCCAGCATTCTCAAAGATCGATCCCACCCTGGCAATGGTTTTCTACAATCTGTACCATTGGGGAGAAGATACAGAAGCCTGAACACACACACCAGCTGGTTTCGAAACATTTTCTACCCTACTGTTGTTAGAGTACCGAATGGACTCACAAATGGCTTAGCATTCGCCTGTACCTATGTTTTGGTTTTTGCCGCTGTTTACCTATTATTTACTATCTATGCTATTTAACTCCGTGATCTGCCTGTATTGTTCATAAGACAAAGCTTTTCACTGTGCCTTGGTACATGTGGCAATAAATTCAATTCAATTCAATATTTAACAGCAATCTAGGTTTGTTCAATACATTGCATCAGTTGTATGACACTTTGATCTTTTACTATAAATTCTGTGTGCAATGATCCTGCCCCACTGGGTGCCCGATGAAGGAACAGCGCTCCAAAAGCTTGTACTTGCAAATAAACATGTTGGACTATAACCTGGTGTTGTGTGATTTTTTTTAACTTTGCGACGGTGAGTATTGCAGATCAGAGTCAAGATTAGAGTGGTGCTGGAAAAGCACAGCAGGTCAGGCAACATCTGAAGAACAGGAAAATCGACGTTTCAGACAAAAGCCCTTCATCAGGAATGAGGCTGGGAGCCTTGGCGATGGGGGAGCGATAACTAGGAGGGGGGTGGTGATGGGGGGATGGTAGCTGAGAGTGCAATAGGTGGATGGAGGTGGGGGTCAGAGAGGAGGGTGTAGTGGATAGGTGGGAAGGAATACTGACAGAAGGATCAGGTTTGTGAAGGGAGTGGTGATGGAGGAGGCCCAGGTCCAGCATGTGCTCAGCAGAGTGGAAGGGGCACGGTGGCTCAGTGGTTAGCACTACTGTCTCACAGCTCCAAGGTCCCAGGTTTTTGCACATTCTCCCTGTGTCTGCGTGGGTTTTCTCTGGGTGTTTCGGTTTCCTCCTATAGTCCAAAGATGTGCAGGTCAGGTGAATTGGCCATGTTAAATTGCCCATAGTGTTAGGTGCATTAGTCAGAGGGAAATGGATCTGGTGGGTTACTGTTCGGAGGGTTGGTGTGGACTGGTTGGGCCGAAGGGCCTGTTTCCACATTGTAGGGAATCTAATCTTATCGAAGTGTTCAGCCAAGGGGTGGTAGTCCAACCTAATCCAACACTGGTGTCTCCACAACATGATTTTAACCTCAATTCTACATTCCACAAATTCCTGAAAATCTTTCAACCCCTGGGTGAATCTGCATCCGTTGCTCCTTTAGAAAGGGAATTCCAAAGATTGGCCAGTAACAAAGTTAAATAAAATCATACAACACTAGGTTACATTCCAACTGTTGAATTATAACCTGGTGTTGGGTGATTTATAATTTTGTCCACCCTAGTCCAACACAGATACCTCCACATCATCAGTAATAAATTAGGAAGGTCACGTGGCAGAGTTTCAACGTTCACTAGAAAAAGGTCTTGCGTGCACTTCAGTCCCACGCTCCTGATCTTCGGGCACCTGGTACGGAGGAGGGAGGGCAGGTCCGAAGACCTCCTTGTGGGTCTGCTCCTGGGCCTGGCCAAACTGGCCATAAACAGGTCCAGGCAGCGGGCCGTGGAGGGGGTCGTTAGGGCCGACTGCCTGCCCCTCTTCCGGGGTTACGTTAGAACCCGGGTGTCCTTGGAGAAGGAGCACGCAGCGTCCACCAACACCCTGGAGTTGTTCAGGGAGAGGTGGGCTCCGCAGGGAGTGGAGTGTATCATTTCCCTGTCCAACTCTATTTTGATTTAATCCCTACCCTCCCCTTCACCTTTTTGATCACAAAGAAAAGAAAAAGGTCTTGCAATAGTCAGGTGGGAGTGGGGGACAGGTCGGGATGGGCAGGGCATTAAGGGGCGGAGCCAGGTCGTGATGGGTGGGAACTCTGGGTCCAGGAGAGAAAGGGGCAGCAAGGGCGTGGCATAGTTAGTAATGGGCGGAGCTAAGGTGATGGGCCGAGGCAAGGCGTGATGGGCGGGCACTCAGTGGGTCCTGGTGGGAAAGGGGCAGGAAGGGCGCGGCACAGGTGGGAATGGGCGGGGCTGAGGTGATGGGCGGAGACTCTGGATCCGTGTGTTTTGGGGGGGCGGAGCACATGTGAGAATAGGCGGAGCTAGTAGTGAATGGGCGGGGTCTCAGCTGGCAGCTGGTTTCCGCCGCCTGAACGGTTGGTCGTCTGCTCGCGATCCGATCGGGGTCGGTTCAGGGTCGGTTCAGGGTCGAGTGGCTAACTGCAGGGCCGGTCGACTCATCCGTCCAGCGTCGAGAGGGGCGGGCGGTGGGAGGAGGAGCTGCCGTGTCCTCCGTCGTTGTCCGGAGTGGCTGCTTCCTCCGGCTGGCCGCAGTAGAAGCAGCAAGAGCTGGCGATGGATCCGCGGACCAAGCGCAGGCTCACCAACGTCACCATCGGTCTCCTCTTCCTTTTTAGCGGCATCGAGTACGGTAAGCGAAGGGCAGGTTCAGACCCTCCATTACAGTGGGTCAGGCGGGAGAGCTGTGATGAATGGGCAGGAATGGCTGAGAGAGTTCTGAGCGGTGCCTGCTGCTGTCTTCCAGGCTGCTCCGTTGTTGTTTACATTCGGTTTGTGACCTGAACGGGGTTAGAGGATAAAGTGGGATCTCACTTTACAGATGATGTTTCACCCCGCCGCTCCTTCCATTTGCAATGATATCCCATGGATTCAGTAGCTGTGGTGTGACCGTAATCATATTTTATACTCTCACCGTTTACTGAAATGGACATCCTGGGTTCTTTTGGGGTTGGGGGGCTGGCGGCTGACAATAGTGAGGATTAGAGCCCCCCACGTCTTTGTGGACTGGGATACCATCTGGTCCCTTGGCCACCTATTTGCCAACTTATTTTTCCAAAGAAAACATTTGGATGAGCTCTAAAGCATGAATACGCAAGTAAAATATGATGGCAGATGTGTCGAAATTGAATTTGTTAATCTATTGTAACACGGTGTTCGCTATATTTAAAAAATGCCGTAAAAGCTCAGCACACCTGATGCCATCTGCAGAGAGAGGAGCGGAGTTAATATTTCAATTCCAATCTGACTTAATTGGAACATCGTGTTGGATCCTGTTGTTAAACTTCAGAGATATATTTGTATTTAGTAGTTAGGTAGTGCATTTGGATTTTTTGTGGAAAGGTTGTGAACAGGAAGCATAATGGTGGAACTGATTACACTTCCAACAAGAAAAAAATGAAACACCTATTTTAAAAACAAACATACTGGGAGACTTGTTTACTCTGAAGAATTGCCTTTTGGGGATGTGTCATGAGGGAAAAGAGCTTTTACTATTCCCAAAATGAGCTGACCACATAATTAATTTTAAGAAACTAAACTGTGCAGGCAGATCATGCATCATCTATGATTTGAGTCAGAGAAAGGCTAGGGGAGGGAGATAAACTAGATATTGTTGAAACATAAACAGAAAATGTTGGAGAAATTCAGCAGGGCTGGCAGTGTTTGTGGAGAGACAGAGTTTCAGGTCCAAGAAGAAAAGTTGTATTGGACTTGGTTTATTGACTTTTTCTCTGTCTGCACAGATGCTGCCAACTCTGCTGAGTTTCTCCAAGATTTTCTGTTTTTATTTGATTTCCAGAATCTATAGTATTTTACTTTAAATTTGTGTATGATATTGTTGAAACTCACTGCAGAGTTTTGAGCACAATCGAGAGGATGGCCATGAGCAGGTGCTGCCAATGACATGTAACATACATTAAATGACATCAGTTAAATTGCATCATTGTATTAAGCATGAACATAACCTTCTAATTCAAAACAAGAATGTAGAACTGGTAATGGTATATCTAGTTACCTGTGAGGAAAGGTGACCTCATTGTAGAGTCATACAGCATGGAAACAGACCCTTTGATCCAAACAGAACATGATAACCATAATCCCAAATTCATCTTGTCCCACCTGCCTGTGCTTGGCCCATATTCCCAACGTTCTCCTATCACTTTAAAAATATGCCCTCTAGTCTTGAAATCCCCAACCCCAGGGAAAAGCCATCTGCCACTCACAATGTCTATACCCGTCATGATTTTATAAACCCCCATAAATCACCCCTTAATCTCCTACACTCCAGTGAAAAGATCCTGCCTATAAACTCTCCTCATAACTCAAACCCTCCATTAATGGCAATATCCTCGAATCTCTTCTGAACCTTTACTAGCTTAATAATATCATTCCTATATCAGGGCAGCCAGACCTGGACAAAATACTCCAGAAGAGGCCTAACCAATGTCTTGTAAAACCTCAACTTAATGTCCCAACTCCTACACTCAAAAATCTGAGCAATGAAGGCAAATGTGCTAAGCTCCTTCTTCACCACTCTATCTATTTGTGATGCAAACTTCAATGAATAATGTACCTGAGCTCCTTGATCTCTCTCTGTTCTGTAACACTACCCAAGGCCCGACTTCTAATTGTCTAAGTCCTGCCCTTGTTTGTTTTTACCTAACTGCAATATCTTGCATTTATCCAAATTAAACTTCGACTGACACTCTTCAGTGTATTGACCCAATTGATTAAGGTCTCTCCCTATCTTGGATAACCTTCGCTGTCCATGATAGTACCAATCTTGGTGTCATCCACAAATTTACCAATCATGCCTTATATATTCTCATCTGAATCAGACATTGGCTTATTGCATTTTCTTGTGCTATCATCAAACTCACCTTATTACCTATGAACTAGCCTGTATGGTGCTTTGCTTCTTGTAATTTCCTACTTGGAGGATGCACTTGACTCTATTGGGACATCCTGGGATCCCTAGCACCAGTCTACATTTGAAAACCAGCTATAAACCTGGTCAGTTGATGATAGTCTAGAGTTGCCCTTTACTGGGTACGAGATTGGAGGGCAATCTCAAACTGATGCTCCTCTGAGCATAGAAGCGGCATGGCTGACATTTTATTGCACATTAGACAAGCAGGAGGCTGGAAGAACACAGCAAGCTGGGCAGCATTAGAAAGTGGAGAAGTCAACGTTGACTTCTCTGCTTCCTAATGCAGCCTGGCTTGCTGTGATATCCAAGCCTCCTGCTTGGCTACTTTGGATTTCAGCCTCTGCAGTTTTTTTTTCGTCTCTGACTAATGTTATTGCACATACCAGTCTAACATCTCTCACCTATCACTTTTTACGATCAAAGCCACAAAGCTCACCTGCCCTTAGCCTCATCTCATTTGATAACAATGTCAAAATCAATGCTACGTTTTTACCAAATGTCAAGTGTGGCCCAAATTCTCCTTATTGTTCAGCTTGGGAGCATTATATCCAAGTCCCTGATCTGAGATCGACTGATGCCCATGAATTGCTGTATCTGGACCCCTGAATTGACTGTGAACCACTCCCCTTTGACTTTGAGACATGTTAGTTTGGTTCATGCATAGGCAGTGTCTTTGCTGTGCAGGCTGTTGGCATGTCCTGTAGGTGTGTGATTAACAAAACTCGGTGCTATACTATGTGACCACTTCAGACAACCATGACAAGTTGCCTGGCTTAGTGTGTGCGCTAAACCCCAAGACAAAACAAAATAATTCTGCCAAGTGTGTGACTACAGTTATGACATGCAGCTTCTGTTTGTAGACTGCAAGGGTCTTCAAGTTTCCCTCAACAAGTTGCCTGTCTTTTACCAGGACCAGATCAATGCATGGAACACTATTGACTCATGCTGGGTCTTCCCACTGTCAGGAGTAGCAGCTGTCATCAGAAACTCTATGCTCAGGGATCCACACCTCCATTATCGTGGGTTCAAGAGGCTGGCAGAGAGGGCTGTGAGGGTGACCTGTGAGGGCTGGGATGTGTTTTCCATTAGGGACCTGCGGTGAAGGGTGTTGCGCACAGCTATCTCTAATAACCATAGATTGCAGCGATTCATGGACACCCAGCCCAATTGTTGGTTTTTGTGGCATTATGGAATACATAGACCATGTGCATATTGGCTGTAGGAGATTGTGCCCCCATTTTTAGTTATTTGTAAAAAGTTTTGTTATTTTTGTTACAGCTACACTTCTGATCTTCGGGTGCCAGCTGTCTGCCCCTTTTCCTCTTTCATGCCTTAGTGTTGTTGGCAAAGGAGCACATACTGTCAATCAGTGCGCTTGGTGCCAATAGAGCAAAGTGGAAACTGTGGGGACATAGTACTTCACCTCCCCCTCCAGCTCCATTTTTATTTAGCCCCTTCCCTCTCTCCTTACCTCCCCATCAATTTTAATGGTTTGCTCTGTTCATAATGGCCTTTGCTTGTAAATATTTGAAATGACTACCCAGCCTAATCCCACTTAACCAGGTTTGGCCTGTACTCCTTCAGTGTATATTGTGATGGTACTGTGTTTTAAGAGAGAAGTGTTCTGTGCTATTTCTCTTGCAGAGAGGAATTGCTCACAGTGGTGCTGAAACGTCTGCACTTGGTAAACAGTTGGTGAGCATGGTGGCTCAGTGGCCACTGTTGCCTCACAGCGCCAGGTGATGTCCTGTTTTCTTATCACTGTATCATTCGAAGCAAACACTCAGAGATACAGGCTTTACCTCCTTCATCTTTATTCCGGGCCCTGGAGGGAGCGAGAACGATCGCCCATGTGCACAGAGACATGCGTTCTTAGTCTTCTCTCAAACAGCATTTTCTTAGTGAATTATATGGTCATGCAGGGAAAAGCATCCAGATAAGGCAACATACACATTGATTGGGTGACCGTTACAATTAGTGAATGTCAATACTAAAGATTAAGCCATCTGCTGTTACACAATGAAAGTTCTTAACCTTGTTAACTGGCTTCACATAATGAGTACTTTTCACCTTAGTTAACTGACTTTGCATTCTGGGATCGAGAGTGTGTTGCTGGAAAAGCACAGCAGGTCAGGCAGCATCCGAGGAGCAGAAGAATTGACTTTTTGGGCATAAGCCCTTCAGGAATTCCTTGACTCTGACCTTCAGCATTTGCAGTTTTCACTTTCTCCTAGTTGATTTTTGATTTTACATACTGAATGCTTCTTTATCTTGTTAAATGGCTTTACATAATGAATATCTTTTCACCTCATCAACCCACTACCCTTGCTTCCAGCACCTCATTGTCTACTGCAAGTTCTTATCTGATCCGAATCATGCTAGCTGAAGCTTTTTGTTTCACTAAACTCAAAACTTAACTCTCCCTACCTGGTCATACCCAATACACATTCTCACAGGGACCTGGGTTTGATTCCCACTTTGGGCGACTGTCTGTGTGGAGTTAACATATTCTCCCCGTGTCTGTGTGGGTTTCCTCTGGGTACTCCGGTTCCTCCCACAGTCCAAAGATGTGCAGGTTAGGTGAATTGGCCACCTAAATTGCCCATCATGTTAGGTGCATTAGTCAGAGGTAGATACAGGGTTGGGGAATGGGTCTATGTGGGTTACTCTTCGGATGGTCAGTGTGAACTTTTTAGGCCAAATGGCCTGTTTCCACACTGTAGGTAATCTAATCAAATAAAGCTTTTGAGTTTTCCCTTGGTGATTTTTTTTTAAAAAAGGCAAAAGTGTCATGAGTGGCCAGGGTCAGAGCTCACACAGACCCAGGAAGACTTTTGGTTTTGTTTTTCAGTTAATGAGAACATTTCTGCTGGCTGGCTGTTGGAGCTAACTGCTACAACTCTGTCTCTGCTGCTGCAGTAAAAAGACAGCATGTGAGAACAATATCTGTTTTGCTGAATTGTATTTTTACCAAGCATATGTTTATTGGGGTGCTGTCTATATTGGAACAGTTTATAATAATTGGTTAATTAATACATTATCTTGTTAAGTATTTCAATGTAGTTAAAGTTAGACCTTTTAAAAAAAACTCTATTATATGTTTTAATGTGTTTGATTATAGCCTAGTGGCGGACCAATTGAATCATATCTGGAACACAGCACCTTACACTTGCCTCAGTAAATACAAAAGTTAAGGGAATTGGCTGTCTCTTAGAATACTTTGGCAGGGGAGGGGTCTGGCCTGGTCTGTATCAATATCCAGGGATTTTTGTCCCCTATAACCCTTTCACACAATGAGTTAAAGACCCCCGCTACCATCTTTGGGGTATGGTGAGGGAGGAAACCTTTTCCTCTAGTCCTTCTGTCTGTAATTTTTAGATTGCTGCCACAGTGTTATTAAGCTCTCTGCTAAAGGACATTACCTGATATCCACACTGTTGAACTACCTATCAACAATACAAGCAATTATCACTTCATTACATAACCTCATAATCATACCCCAATACCGAATCATTGATATGTCATGAGAAGCATGACATGTCACAGTACTTAATCCTGAAAAATGTCATCGGAAACATCGTTTTGGTCACAAAAACACCAGTTTACCATTATAGTTTATTTCCTGCCGTCATGCTAATTTGTATTCAGCTTGCCATTTCCTTGATTTGCAAGAACTTTTCAGTTTCTGAACTGTTTGTCATGGGGGACTTTATTGAAAAACTCTGCTAAAACCCATATTGACGACTTCAACTGTGCCACCCTCAAAAACCCTCCTAATTATATCCACAATCTATACAACTGAGTTAGTCATGGATGAGCTTCCACTGAAAAGTTCATGTTGACTTTCCTTGATTATGTTATGGCTTTTTAAGTAAAGATTTATAACCTCCTTTAGATTTTTCTTTCCAAGTAGTTTATCCATCACACAAGTTAGGATGACTTGATTTATAGACTTGACCTATCTTTTTTTTAAAAAAATAATAATATAATTTGTTCTTAAGTGAGATTAATTTAATCTTATGTTTTCCACCCATTATTAAAATTATCCAGTAGTGTTACTTGAAATATTACACAAATGTGCTCTTTAATGTTATGGGATTTTATTCAGCTCTGCTATAATGGAGAATACTTTTATCTGTTTGGTAATGAGATGATACAGGCAATAAATCCCAGAAACATTTATTCTGTTGGGAATGAATGGCTTTTCTTAGATAACCATGTAGGTCTATTGTTGAGTAAGTATTTGTTCCATAACAGGGCTTTTTATGTTGTATTTGTAAGAATTCGGAGGTGCTGATTTACAATGATTGAATAAGCCAAATTCTATTTTTATTAAAGGCATTTTTGGGATTTTTATTCGTTCATTGAGATGGAATTTTATAACAATGACCTATACTTTGTAATAACTGGGAGATTGCCTTTTATACAGTATGGAAACACCCTCCAGTCCAACTTCTTCGTACCAGTCAGATATTCCAATTGGACCTATTCCATTTGCCAGCACTTGACCCATATTGGCATCAATGTGGATTTCACCAGTTTCCTCATTTTCCCTCCCTCCCTCCCTACCTTATCCCAGATCCAGCCTTGCAACTCTGCACTGCCCTCATGACCTTACCTACCTGTTCCACCTTCCTCTCTGACCTATCACAATTACCCCACCTTCATCTACCTATCGTACTCTCAGGTACCTTCTCCCCCTCAGCCCCACTCCCTCCCATTTATCTCTCCACCCCCTTGGATCACAAGCTTCATTCCTGATGAGGAGCTTATGCCCGAAAAGTCGATTCTCCTGCTCATCAGATGCTGCTCTGACCTGCCATGCTTTTCCAGCAACACACTCTCAACTTTGACCCATATCCCTGTAAACCCTTCCTATTCACATACCCATTCAGATGCTTTTTAATCGTTCTGAGTGTACCCGCCTACTCCACTTCCTCTGGCATCTCATTCCTTAGGTGCATGACCCTCTGCACGAAAAAGTTACCCCGAGATTCCTTTTAAAATCTTTCCTCTATTCCCTTCTAGTTTTGGACTCCCCTGAGAAAAAAGACCTTGGGCTATTCATCTTCCCTGCCCCTCGTGATTTTATAAACTTTTTTCAGGTCACTACTCAGCCTCTGACGTTCCAGGGGAAAAGAATCCTGGACTGTTTAGCCTTTCCCTGTAACCAAAATCCTCCAGTCCTGGCAACATCTTTGTAAGTCTTTTCTGCACTCTTTCAAGTTTAACAACATCTTTCCTTTAGGTGGGCAACCAGAATTGTTTGCAGTATTCTAAAAGTGGCCTCACCAATGTCCTGTATATCCATGACATGACATCCCAACACTTATACTCAATGTTCTAACCAATGAAAGCAAGATGCCAAACTCAACCTTCACCACCACGTCTACCTGCAACTCCACTTTGGAGGTACTAGGTACTTGTATCCTTAGGTCTCTTTGTTGGTAATGCTCTCCAGGGCCCTACCATTAATTGTATAAGTCCTGTCCTGGTTTGCCTGATCAAAATGCAACACCTTGCAGCTAGCTAAATTAAACTCTATCTACCAGTTCTCAGCACACTGACCCATCTGATCAATGTCCCAAGGGGATGAGTCGAGTTGGGATGCTCTTCAGAGGATTGGTGTGGACTTGATGGGCTGAATGGATTCTGTAATACTATGATAATCTTCTTCACTGTCCACTACATCATCTATTTTGGTGTCGTCTGCAAACTTACTAAGCATGCTTCCAATATTCACATCCAAATCATTTGAATAAGCGATGAAAAGCAGTGGATCCAGCACAGATCTTTGTGGCACATTGCTGGTCTCAGGCCACCAGTTTGAAAAGCAACCCTCTACCACCGGCCTCTATCCCTGACCTTCAAGCCAATTTTGTATCTAGTTGGCTAACTCTCCCTGGATTCCATATGATCTAATCTTACCAACCATATCATGTCACTTGATGAAGGAGTAGTGCTGCAAAGGCTTGTGATTTCAAATAAACATGTTGGCCGATAACCTGATGGTGTGTGACTTCTGAACTTGTCCACCCTGCTCCAACATTGCACCTCCACACCTTACTAACCTTGTCAAATGCTTTGTTGAAGTCTATATGGACAACAGGTTCTCCTTAAGCTATGCATTTTTATTATTCCTTTTGGATGAAAGCTGAGAATGCATGATCAGATGAATACGTGATAAACTAATCAGATATCAGATATTTGATATTCGTACTTGTGAAGGGAAATAAGGTCTGGCTGCAAGTGACAAGAGTGTTATGATGTGAAAAAAGTTGTGTGATCTACTGTTTTTGTTCTGTGCTCTCATATGCATCCTAAAACATTTAGCAAGTCTTTATTAGGGAAGTTTAGTAGAGCATTAAGTTATATTATTTACAAATGGAAGAAAAGTCACATTAATTGATTGCAGGTCAGAACACTGATTCAGGGTCACTGGGCTTAAAATATTAACTTTCCTTACCTCTGTACAGATGCTGCCAGACGTGCTGAGTTTCTCCAGCACCTTCTGTTTGTGTTTCTGGTAGAAGGTTGTTTGGTAACTGTGAACAGATGACCCATGCTGGATTATAGATGGCTTTGCTGTGTCTTGCCATATTGACCACATGAGTCCCATTTGTTAAGTATTGGTAGATTATTGACTGCTGAAGCTGAACCTATTCTCTACTCTTGTCTCTGTGTGGGCAGTGAATTGGGTCAATTGAACCATCATGAATGGAACTTGCCTTATTTTGCTTTTCTGTTGATGTCAGACAATTCAATGTAAGTCAGGAGTCAGAATAATTACCCATTACTGTATCACAGGATGACACATATCTAGCAACTGTACCAATGATGGAGTCTCTGAATGGTATGTTCCATGTTCACTATTCCGAGAGGAACTAAGGCTGTGGAATAAGGTCACATAATCACGTTAATTCAATAAATCTGTGGAAGACAACACCACCAGTGTAAATACTTTGGAAAGTAATCTGTTGAATATCAAGTGAAGGGGCTGCTGAAAACATTAACTTTTTTCAGTCCAAGTGTGAATTGAGAGCAGACATAGTTTTAGCCCAGTTTTAAGCATCTGATCGACAGGAGAATATAAGTGTTCTTCCAACAAGAAAAGCAGTCACACATTGATTTCAAGAAGTGTTTCATTAAATTTGGGAATTAACTTTCAATTCTGGGTGAGGAATCCATGCCACACCTGTGTTACTCCTATGAGTCAGTCAATAAATATTAGTGCTCTGATTAGCTTGGAGGTGAGCTTAATGCCCAGTTCATGACAGCAAGTGTTGCCAGGAGGTAGGAGCAGCTTGTAAAATATAAATAGCAAAGGTAGGCAGCAGCCATGATGGGGCCTGCTACTGTCTTGCTGAATACAGAAAAATGCATTTTAGATTGCTGGCATTCACATTCTGTGCAAAAATGGCCAACCGTAATTTACC
Organism: Chiloscyllium punctatum; assembly: GCF_047496795.1. Lineage (NCBI taxonomy): Eukaryota > Metazoa > Chordata > Chondrichthyes > Orectolobiformes > Hemiscylliidae > Chiloscyllium > Chiloscyllium punctatum. The sequence continues at coordinate 42,863,645 of NC_092744.1, forward strand.
ATGCCCAATCTGGAGCAAGGTCTCCTAGTTGCAAATATTTTTAGTTTTGTGGTGGGGAAAAAAAAGTCATCGATTTCTGCCCAGGTTGAACTTAGCAACTATACACTGAAGTGTCTCTGACTGGTCGGCTTCAGCAAATTTGACAAATTAAAAATGCCCACTGGTCTACCCTTACTTGTTAATAAGATACTGAAGGAGCTTAGCTGACTGTTAATTGAAGGCTTTTGGATTTCTGACAACTACCTATTCCCACCTTTTACTTTCTTTTCAGCATCCAAAAGGCATCAGGACACTCCCATTCTAATGGGAAACACTATTTTCAAAGCATGCTTGTTCTTGTTCTAGCCCCCTTGGGCATTTGAAAATCCTAGCCTTCAATTTTAAAAGCTTATTTACTTGAGTAGAAATAAAATGACATTAAGGCTTGAGTAAAGTAGAATGATGGATAATGCAGCCTCCATGGACTCCTTAAGACTCCCAGAGTCTGAGGGATTCAACAGAGTGATTGGAGTTTCTGCTTTGCTCCGAAATAAACTCTTCCATATCCATTATTAATACAACACCATCCACTCTGATAAGGGCTGTATTAAGTTGAAATCCAATGTGAAAAGATCATTTAGTGTCGAAGATATTGCTGTAATGATGGGAGAGGACGCATGCTTTAACTGAAGAATGTTATTGTATAAAGTTGTTTTGAGCCTTCCTATTTTTTCATATGTATGTTCATATCTTGTTACAGAGAAGTGAGAGTATTGTGTACACTTTGATTTGAATCACTCATTTCAGAAAATTAGATTTTAGAGATGTAATCATAACTTCCATACATTTGAGTGTGTTCATTGCTTTTTTGCTGGTGGAGTTAGAAAATATTAATCACACAATTGGCTTATAAATTCCTTCAATTACATCACTGTTTAAATGTGGTAACTTAAATTTATTAATGATAGTGTTGTGCAATGTTATTGAATTATGGAAGGGTGGCATGGTGGCTCAGTAGTTAACACTGCTGCCTCATAGTGCCAGGGACCCAGGTTCGATTACCGTCTCAGGCGATTCTCTGTGTGGAGTTTGCACATTCTCCCCGTGTCTGCGTGGGTTTCCTCTGGGTGCTCCAGTATCCTCCCACTGTTCAAAGATGAGCGGGTTAAGTGAATTGGCCATGCTAAATTGCCCATAGTGTTCAGGGATGTGTAGATTAGGTCCATTAGTCAGGGGGAAATGTATCGGGGAATGGGTCTGGGAAAGTTACTCTTCAGAGAGTTGGTGTTGACTTGCTGAACCGAAGGGCCTGTTTCCACACTGTAGGACTTCTAATTTTAATTCAACTGTTACTGCTGATGTCTGTCTCATTTTCAGTCCACAATGAACCGACCATGGTTTTCATAATAAATGGGTCAACCATTTTTAGCTTCAGAATCTCTAGCCTGGCACTGATTGCAAGTAATAAATTCCATTAATGTTGAGTTTTTCTGCACTTCTGGCTTTATAAAAGATACAAGACTTCCTCACAAATTATTTTTATTTAACAAAATTTGATGTGAATTGTTTTCTTCAACTTGATTTAGGGCCAACTAAATTACTGAATAACATGCTACTGTAGATATTGAGAAAAAACATTATTTTGCAATAAAACTTAATATCATCCCTACCTTGAGGGAATTGTTGATACCTTTGTTTTTACTGGATTTTTCGAGGAACCTCATTGATAACTGAAATGCTAATGCAGTAGTGGAATGTGTTTTGGTCTGATTTTTTTCATCTGATATTCACTAATATTTTCATATGAATACTCATTGAACTTGTATGGTAAGCATGATTGCAACAAGCAATGAAAACATCTTTGTTTTCAAAAGATCAGTTATGTTGGTGAGCCAAGACTAATGTTTTATGGGTCTGCATTACAATGGCTCAATCAACTTGTAGGCATGCAACTACATATCAGCTTTTTGTGATATTGAAAATTAAAATAAATTTTGCATAGTTTTAATATATTGTGAAAGTTTTTTTCCAATAAATTTGATGTTATAATATTCTGAATCACTGCTTGCTTTTTAAATATGCTTTGATTGGAGACAAAACCAATGTTGGATTGGCACTGTGGTGCTTTGTATGGATGGTATAGCAGCAGGCTGCTTTTAAATATTCCCCAAAGTGGATAGAGAAAAAAAACAAACTATTGAACAATAGGAATGATTACCATGCGGGCAGCACAATAGTTCAGTGGTTATAATTATTGCCTCACAGCACAAGGGACCTGGGTTTGATTCCACCCTCTGGCGACCGTGTGGACATTGCATGTTTCCTTTGGGTGCTCTCCCATAGTCCAGAGGTATGGTTTGCTGGATTGACCTGGCTAAATTTCCCATAGTGTTCAGGCTAGGTGGATTATACATGGGAAATACAGTGTGTCTGGGTGGGATACCGTTTGGAGGGTTGGTGTGGACTCAATCGGCTAGATGGCTTGCTTCCGAACTGTAGGGATTCTATGATTCTATATGACATTGAGCTTTAAATTATGCACCTTTGCACAGTACGTATTTATAAATGCTGCAATTTTTCCAGACTGACCATTGAATTTCCCAGTTAATGGCATTTACTTTTTTTTTAAAGCACCCTAATAAACTTGGATTAGCAACATTACTGTTACATGATAAAAATTAAGTAATAAATAGCATTTTTAGTCAGAATAATAGTCATATATCTTCTAAAGCTTCTGATGGTCCAAAATTGTATTAATCATTAACCACAACATTGGCGTAGTAAAGTAATACATTTGTAAATGTTGAATGGTTTACTCCAGTTAGGGTAAACATTAACAGCTGATACCAAAGTTGATTAGTTAAATTTTAAATGCAGATATTTTGGAAATCAAAAAATGAATTTAGTACACTAATTTTTTCATATCCCTGTATTTGAATAGTTCAGATATAAATGCTCGTCAATGAATATTGGCAATTCCGGATTGAACAATTAATTAAATTCACTGATGCATGCTTGTTTTAAAATGGGATGTTGCGTGGCAGGCACAGAGGAGTTGTTGCAACCTGTATGGAACTGTAGTAACAGCAGTGAGTGAGTTGGACTGTGAAAGTGGGTGGTCTCTCATGTCTGCTACTAAAGTTGATACCAATTAGTAATAGAGTTTGGAGAAATTTTTGATGCTTTATTTTGGTACTTTGGGTACTTTAATCGGTGCAATATCATATGAAAGTCTTTTTATAGCTATAATTTAAGAGGTTTTGATATGAAACCCCGAATAAATTATTGTATATGAAACTTCAATATTTCAAAAAAACTTCTAAAATATTTTAGCTATTTGTTATAATAAAGGGGCCAAAGGTAATAGCTTTGTTATTATGTCTTGCATAGCTATTATGAGCAAAACATTGCTACCTGCCTCTGCCTCACTTTTTTTTTGTTTCCAGTATGTTTTCTTTGCATGTAATCTTCTCTATCCCTTTTGACCTGCTTGCCTTATTTTCAGCTATATCATGGCTGTCAATGTCTCTGCTCTTGTTCATGCACGCCTTCCTCCCCCCACCCCTCTCCACCTTCCTCACCTGTCTATCCTCTCCACTTTCACTCTTGTTCATTTTCTCTCTCTCTCACTGGCCAGCTACTTCTTACTTTTCCATAGAACCTTTTCAGAGAACCCCGACAGTATGGAAACAGGCCCTTCAGCCCTACAAGTCCATGCTGACCCTGCGAGGAGCAACCCACCCAGACCCATTCCCCTGCCCTATTACTTTACATTTCCCCTGACTAATACACCAAACCTACACATCCCTGAACACTGGGCAACTTAGCATGGCCAATTCACCTAACCTGCACATCTTTGGATTGTGGGAGGAAACCAGAGCACCTGGAGGAAACCCATGCAGACACAGGGAGAATGCGCCAACTCCAAACAGACTGGCACCTGGGTCCCTCGTGTATCCAAAAGATGTTAGTAACTTTTGAAATTTGCAGAATGTTCAGATGTTGCAGTATTTGAGATGATATTAAGCACTAGGGTGTGACCATCCTCCCTTGGCTAATGGATCAGTGCAACTCCATGTTGGAGGAAGCAATGAGGGTGACAAGTGCACAGAATGGTCTTTGGCTGGGGAATTTCAATCCAGAGTGGCTTGACAACAGCAACGTTGAAGGAGTTCTTGAGTGTGTGTTAAAAAAACAAAAAAATGCTATGCTAGGTTTATGGCAGGTGGTAAAGGAAACAAGAAGAGGGAAAAAAACATATTTGACCTCTTCCTCACCAATCTGCCTGCTGCAGATTTATCTATCCTTGACTGTATTGATAAAAGTGGTCACAACGCAGACCTTGTGGTGATGAAATCCTGCCTTCACAGTGATAATACCTTGTTTCATGTTGTGTGGCGTTATCACCGTATTAAGAAGAATGAACTTTGAACAGATCAAGTCTGGATATGATGAGCAAAAGAATCCTGCTCAAGTGCAACCTGCAATTTCATGGCCGAGCAATACTCCCACTGTATCATTACCATCAAACCAAGGATCAACCTTGGTTCAATGAAGTGTGCAGGAAGATATGCAGGCCCAGCACCTGACATACCTAAAAATTATGTGCCAACCTGGTGAATCAGTAAAACAGGACTATTGCAATTCAAACAGCATAAGCTTCAAGTGATAGAACTAAGCAATCCCACAATCAATGGATCGGATCTAAGTTCTGCAATCCGGCCACATCCAGTCATGACTGGTGGTGGACAATTTTTTAAAAACTCACTGCAGGAGGATGCTTCACAAATATCTCCAATCTCAGTAATGAAAAATTTTAACACATCAATACAAAAGGTAATGCTGAAAAATTCACAACAGACTTCAGCCAGAAGTGCCAAGTGGTGACCCAACTCTGTCGCCTCCAATGGTTTCCAACAATTCAGATGCCAGTCTTCAGCTAATTTAAATCATTCCAAGTGATATCAAGAAATAGTTGGAGGCACTGGATAATGCTAGGGCTATGGGCCCTAACAAAATTCCAGTGATAGACTGGAGACTTGTGCTTCAGAAATTGCTGCATCCATAACCAATCTGTTCTGTATAAGATGCATGCAGAAATTCACCAAAGATCCTTAAATAGCACTTTTGCTGCCACGAACACGACCATGTGGAAGGATAAGAGCATGCAGATACACTACCATCTACAAGTTTCCCTCCAAGCCACTCGCCATCCTGACCTGGAAATTTACTGCCTTTCCTCCAATGTCACTCGGTGAAACCCTGGAAGTGTGAATAAAGAAAAGCGACATTTTGTTTAAACAGACAATAGATTACGCTGGAAGAGATGTATTAAGTTAATTGACTGAGCGGGGCACCTATACTAAATAACATGTCTGCAAGTTAGGATACAATGGGAAGTAATGTCAGTAAGATATCCATCACCTTTAAGTAAAACTGTTTGGTAAATGGGCACAGACTGCCTTGTCAGTCTTTAATTGACCATGCGCTGTTCATACATCATGTCAATTAGAGTTGAGGAAGCCTCTGATCATGAATGGTAGGGCTGGCAAGAGTTAATAAGCTATGACTCTTGATAAGAAGAAAGAAGAACCATGACAGAAGACAAAAAGAGAACTCCAGGTAACAGAGCAGAAACAAGAGTGATGCCTTCCATCAGCAAGAGGTCACCAACCAGTATTCCATTGTGAATTAAGTACTTTTGTTAAGTATCATTTTTCTGTACTTCCGTTCTATAAAACTTGTGAAAATATACTTGCGAAGGTTTTGTTACTCATGAGGGCAAGTACATTTTTAGAATGGCTCTCCCAAACCTAACTGTCTATGATCATAATTTGTGTAAGTCTTGCAAGTAAGGTAAAGTTAACTCCAAATCTCTCACAGGCACTTGCCAACCCATGAAAATTCATCCCAAGCAATAAATAATAACTTACTACTAAATCCCAATTTCTACAGTTGATTTTAAAGGGATGTATAAAAGAAGAAAGAATAACATGGGAAGAAATGTTTTCACTAGGATATGGTATAGAATACACTGACTGAAAAATGTGGTGAAGGCAGGTTCAATTGAGGCATTTTAGAGGATGTTGGATGAGTATATGGATGGAAATAATATGCAGAGAATGGGAAAAAGCAGATTACCAAAGGCCAATGAAAATCATTTGAAGAGTCAATGCAATTCTTGATTCTACGATACAAGACACCTTGGAACAGAATTACTGCATATCTTGTGATGAAAGTCATGAACAAAATATCATTATTCAAGGCTTGCAAAGTAATCATATGTATGATCATGACACAGATGGTTGCTATTGCATCCAAAGGCCAATTTCCCCAGAGTGAAAACATAGTTGACATGATGCACATGGTTCAGGTGAATGGAGCGATGGGACATTTGTGAAGAGCAGAATAGATGTTGGCAAATTTAAATATCGGATGAATGTTTAAGATCATGACATACCTTGAACTGGCACAAACGGATGAGTAGAACAAGTGTAGTACCAGACTTGACAGTGAGTCCAGAACTACAACTTGCATCAGCCAACTATCTTGTATAGGTGTCAACTTGGTAGTACTGTTGCCTCTGAAATGCAGTCTTCTGGATTTTAGTCCCATTCCAGGGCTTGAGTACAAAAATCAAGACTAACATTCTAGTGCATTACTGGGGAAGGCATTGCAGTGTTGAAGGTACAGTTTTTCGGATGAATGTTAAACAGATGATAGTCAGTCTTTTCTGACTGATGTAAAAATCCCATGGCATTATTGTGAAAAAGAGAAGCGATTGTAGTCCGTGGCAACCTGGCTAATATTTGGCCTTGCATCAACATCACAAATTAAAAAGTTGTTAGATCATTATCGCAGTGATTATTTTGCAGAGTTTGCCAAACGCACATTGTTTGCTGCAATTCCTGCATTACGGTGTTTAAGTACCTATTCGAGATAGCTTAGGGAATCCCTAATGGACTCGACCTGTAAGCCTCTCTTGGTTCATCCCAGAGATAGTACTCTGTGGTAGTTTGGAATATAAAACTCTTATAGACAGTTTGGTTTGGTAAATAAAGGTAATAATTCTATGTTATATTATAACATAGTTCAAGCCTGGCTTATAGGTATCTAAGGTTTTAAAACCATTAGCAGAGTAGCGGCACCAGCTCTTACCTCTAAGAACTCTCTCAGGCCACTCCTCTTACTGCTACAAACAAGCTGTCTTTATACAAGAATTGGTACTGAGATTATATAAAAAAAACATGTCCTTAATCAGATAAGCAGCAATAAAATGGCAAACGTTTGTAGAAGATAATAAACTAATTGACAGGTCTGAGTATGCTTGACTAATTAAGCTACATGCACATCAAAGTGGCAAACCGTGATCAAGCCAGGCCAAGTGCCTTTGCTCGATAACCATCCCTTTTTAACAGTACGTTATAACGATAGACTAGTCTAAACTATTTGGAAAAGGTCATGAGGTAACCTCGCTCAGCTAACATGTCCAGTACCATTGTCCTATAAAATGGCTTTCTTAAAAACATCTTAGATTCTTAGATTTGGGCAGCACGGTGGTGCAGTGGTTAGCCCTGCTGCCACACAGCGCCAGAGACCCAGGTTCAGTTCCCAACTCGGGCAACTGACTGTGTGGACAATAGACAATAGGTGCAGGAGTAGGCCATTCTGCCCGTTGAGCCTGCACCACCATTCAATATGATCATGGCTGATCATCTTTAATCAGTATCCTGTTCCTGCCTTATCTCCATAACCCTTGATTCCACTATCCTTGCGAGCTCTATCCAACTCTTTCTTAAATGAATCCAGAGACTGGGCCTCCACTGCCCCCTGGGGCAGAGCATTCCACACAGCCACCACTCTCTGGGTGAAGAAGTTTCTCCTCATCTCTGTCCTAAATGGTCTACCCCGTATTTTTAAGCTATGTCATCTGTTTCGGCACTCACCCATCAGCGGGAACATGTTTCCTGCCTCCAGAGTGTCCAATCCTTTAATAATCTTATATGTCTCAGTCAGATCCCCTCTCAGTCTTCTAAACTCAAGTTTATACAAGCCCAGTCGCTCCAGTCCTTCAGCGTAAGGTAGTCCCGCCATTCCAGGAATTGACCTTGTGAACCTACACTACACTTCCTCAATAGTCCAGGTGTCTTTCCTCAAATTTGGAGACCAGAACTGCACACAATACTCCAGTGTGGTCTCACCAGGGCCCTATACAGCTGCAGAAGAACCTCTTTGCTTCTATACTCAATCCCACTTGTTATGAAGGCTAGCATGCTATTAACCTTCTTCACTACTTACTGTACCTGCATGCTTACCTTCATTGACTGGTGTACAAGAACACCCAGATCTCTTTGTACTGCCCCTTTACCTAAATTGATTGCATTTAGGTAGTAATCTGCCTTTCTGTTCTTGCCACCAAAGTGGATAACCATCCATTTATCCACATTAGACTGCATCTGCCATGCATCTGACCACTCACCTAACCTGTCCAGGTCACCCTGTAATCTCCTAACATCATCCTCACATTTCACCCTGCCGCCCAGCTTTGTATCATCAGCAAATTTGCGAATGTTATTACTAATACCATCTTCTATATCATTATCCCTGCGGTACCCCACTGGTCACTGCCTGCCATTCCGAAATGGAGCTGTTTATCACTACTCTTTGTTTCCTATCAGCCAACCAACTTTCAGTCCAAGTTAGTACTTTGTCCCCATACCATGCACCCTAATTTTGCTCACTAACCTCCATTGTGGGACTTTATCAAAAGCTTTCTGAAAGTCCAGGTACACTACATCTACTGGATCTCCCTCGTCCATCTTCAGAGTCACATCCTCAAAAAATTCCAGAAGATTAGTCAAGCATGATTTCCCCTTCATAAATCCATGCTGACTCTGACCTATCCTGTTACTACTGTCCAGATGTGTCCTAATTTCATCCTTTATAATAGACTCCAGCATCTTTCCCACCACTGAGGTCAGACTAACTGGTCTATAATTTCCTGCTTTCTCTCTCCCACCTTTCTTAAAAAGTGGTACAACATTAGCCACCCTCCAATCCGCAGGAATTGATTCCGAATCTGTCGAACTCTGGAAAATAATCACCAACGCATCCACGATTTCTCGAGCCATCTCCTTCAGTATCCTGGGATGGAGACCATCAGGTCCCGGGGACTTATCAACCTTCAGACCTAACAGTCTCTCCAACACCCAATTCCTGGCAAATATAAATTCCCTTCAGTTCAGGTCCTTCAGCCACTGTTACCTCAGGGAGATTGCTTGTGTCTTCCCCAGTGAACATAGATCTGAAGTACCAATTCAATTCTTCTGCCATTTCTTTGTTCCCCGTAATATATTCCCCTGTTTCTGTCTTCAAGGGCCCAATTTTAGTCTTAACCATTTTTTTGCCTTTCACATACCTAAAAAAGCTTTTACTATCCTCCTTTATATTATTGGCCAGTTAACCTTCGTACCTGATTTTTTTCTCTGCGTATTTCCTTCTTAGTAATCCTCTGTTGTTCTTTAAAAGCTTCCCAGTCCTCAATTTTCCCACTTATCTTTGCTATGTTATATTTTTTATCTTTTAACTTTATATGTTTCTTAACTTCCTCGTCAGCCATGGGCACCCATGCCTCCTCCTAGAATCTTCCTTCTTTTTTGTATTGAACTGATCCTGCATCTTCTGCATTATACACAGAAATATCTGCCATTGTTCCTCCACTGTCATCCCTGCTAAGGTATTGCACCATTAAACTTTGGCCAGCTCCTCTCTCATAGCTCCATAGTTCAACAGAAATATTGTCACTTCCGATTGTATCCTCTCCCTCTCAAATTGCAGATTGAAGCTTATTGTATTATGGTCACTACTTCCCAATGGCTCCTTCACTTCGAAGTCCCTGATCAATTCTTTGCACATTCTCTCTGTGTCTGCGTGGGTTTCCTCCAGGTGCTCCGGTTTCCTCCCACATTCCAAAGGATGTGCAGGTCAGGTGAATTGGCCATGCTAAATTGCCTGTAGTGTTAGGTGAAGGGTAAATGTAGGGGAATGGGTCTGGGTGGGTTGCGCTTCGGCGGGTTGGTGTGGACTTGTTGGGCCGAAGGGCCTGTTTCCACACTGTAAGTAATCTAATGTAATCTAATCTAATCTAATTCCCAAAATGCATTCCTGGATCTTGAGCCCCAGGGAACAACACCAACATTCAATCCATGACAAGCAAGTGTACAGTTAAATCAGACCACAAAAAGTTGATCTTTCCACCAGCTTCCATCCTGTCCCTTGAACCCTTCGGTCAGTGAATATAATTTACAGAAGAATTCTCTTGTACTCGCTCTTGCTCACATTCTTGTTCTTGCTCACATTCTCTTGTATGAACATCTTCCAACCTTCTTGAATGTTAAATAACAATGAAAAAAGGTTGCAGAATAGGCTTAGAGCAAAACTAGAAGCACAAGATCTCGTGAAAAAACTTTGGTGGTTGCTGATCGACCTCGGGCTAGACTGAAAGAAGTGAAGCACAGGAATTAGATAATTGGAGAGAGTTGATAGTTTATTTTAAGGACTAAATCTTTATGCATTTGGATTTGTATTGTAAAGTCCTTGCAGTTGGAACTTGAAAAGCGAGTTGCCAGGTGTTTTGAAGAGTGACTATTTATGCACATTTAAGTAAGCATGAGCAACAGTTTGCAACAGTAATCTTGAGTTTTTTTAAGCCCTGTTGATCATATACTCGTGGTGTTTCGATCCAAGATAGTGGCAGAGTAGGTCTCCTCAGCCGGAGCTAGTCTGTTCAATCTTTTTTCCTTGTTTCTTTTTTGTGTTTTATTTTTCTTCCTCCTTCTTGGTGATGGCTGAACTCCAGGTCTCAGTGTGGAATCAGACTCCCGGTCTCAGTGCAGACCAATCGTGGCAATCTCTTGGCTCAGTGTTGTGATCTCTCAGTAGCCCAGCACGGCCTTAGCTTGGACTTCTGGCCTTGAAATGATTTCAGAATTGCGTCCTGGAGATGAAGCCCTGCACGTCTGTAGTCCAGACCTGGTGCGCACTGGAGGCTAGGAGCCAGCATGAACTGGGTTGGAAGGATTTTTATTCCAAACTTTTTATTTCTTTACTTTTCTTTCCCCTAAGAATTTTGAATGTGCACCTAGGAGGTATGGTTAGTATGTTTGCAGATGACACCAAAATTGATGGTGTAGTGGACAGTGAAGAAGGTTACCTCGGACTGACAAGTGCCAGATACATTCTATCTGATCGAGTGGCAGATGGAGTTTAATTTAGATAAATGTGAGGTGCTGCATTTTGGAAAGGCAAATCAGCGCAGGACATGTACACTTAATAGTAAGGGCCTGGGGAGCGTTGCTGAACAAACGGACCTTGGAATGCAGGTTCATAGTTCCTTAAAAGTGGAGTTGCAGGTAGATAGGGTAGTGAAGAAGGTATTTGGTGTGCTTTCTCTTATTGGTCAGTGCATTGAGTATAGGAGTTGGGAAGTCATGTTGTGGCTGTACAGAAGATTAGTTAGGCCACTATTGGAATACTGCATTCAATTCTGGTCTCCTTGCTATAGGAAAGATACTGTGAGACCTGAAAGGGTTCTGAAGACGTTTACAAGGATGGAGGATTTGGGCTATCAGGAGAAGTTGACTAAGCTGGTCCTATTTTCCCTGGAGCATCAGAGGCTGAGAGACGACATTTTATAGAAGTTTATAAAATCATGAGGGGCATCAATAGGGTGAATAACCAAGGTTTCTTCTCCAGGGTAGAAGAGTCCAAAACTAGAAGGCATAGGTTTAGGGTGAGAGGGGAAAGACTTTAAAGGGACCAGTGGGCAACCTTTTCATGCAGAGGGTGGTACGTAAATGGATTGAGCTGCCAGAGGAAGTGGTGGAGACGGTACAGTTGCAACATTTAAAAGACATCCGGATGGTTATAGGTTTACGACTAGGATATGGGCCAAATGCTGTCAAATGGGACTAGGTTAACTGGTTGGCGTGGACGAGTTAGACTGAAGATCCTATTTCCATATTGAACAGCTCTGTAACTCAAATTTGTACTTAAGAATCTGTACCTGGGTACATTTGTACCTAAGACGGTATCATCAGTGGTGACATGTAGACTTTTCACTGCACTCATTTGAGTACATGTGACAATAAGGCTAATTCTAATTCAAATTCAATAGATACAAGGTTGTCTTTCTACAAGACAGTACTTTTTAAAGAGCAGTTCTACTTTAAGCTGCCTGAAGAGGTAATAGCTGCAGTATGAAAACTAGATGTAAAAAATTGTATTTGTAACCTTAGCGACACTTCCAGCGCGTGATTTTTTTTTAGTAAAATTAGTTCTGCTAATTACAGCTTGTATTTAAATAAAAGCAAATCCGGCAACATCGTATGAATACCAATAGGAAAATTTTCAGGCACTTTCATGAAGCTAGCTGATGATTTCTTCAAGGGTGGTGCTGCAGAATTTGAAAAGTATTAATTAGATTAGGATGAAATTTAAACGGAAAACAAAAAATGCTGGAAATCACAGCGGATCAGGCCGCATCCATGGAGAGAGCAAGCGAACGTTTCAAGTCTAGATGATTCTTCATCAGAGCTGACATGAGGTGACATTTAAAACTGGGAGTCAGACATTGGTGGTATAACAACAGATTGGTTCTGTTAATTGTGACTTGGAGGTGCCGGTGTTGGACTGGGGTGGACAAAGTTATAAATCACACAACACAAGGTAATAGTCTAACAGGTTTATTTGTGGAATCGTTTAGCTCTATCACTTGCTGTTTGGCACGAGAGTCGTCTTGTGTTGAACCTTCAACAGATTGACACCTCATTTTTCGGTTTACCTCCTGCTGCTGCTGCTGCCCAGCTCTTCTGCATTCTTTATTGATCCAGAATTAATCTGCTGGCCTGATGGTAGTGGTAGAATGGAGAGTATGCTGAGCCATGACATCACTGATTGTGCTGGAATACAATTCTACTGCTGCTGATGGCCCATTTCACTACTTGGGTGTCCAGTCTTGAGATGTACTTGACCTGAAGCCATGAGACTTCATATAGTCAGGAATTGTCCTTTAGCTTGTGATCCAAGATTATATGAACATTACTTCAGCAGAGCCAAATTTAATGATCAGCAGTTAATTGAGTCAGGGGCTATGGGATTCTGTGTTTCAAAAAAATAAAGTGATTACATATTTTTGAAGAGGTCTACAACATAGTTAAATGTTCCTCCTCTATAATGTATAATCCTTACAAAAGTTAATATCTGTTATCCTTTATTGATTTGAAAGAAATGCTGGTGTTAAAGGAAATTTCTAAAACTAATTTGGTGGATGGATATCAGTAACTCTTTTACAAAAGAAATGCCTGGTTGTGGAAATTTGGTATATTCTCCTTTTTTCCTGGAAAGTGGTGTTGAGTTGAAATTTTGCTATTTGCGATGGGGAGGTTTTTTTTTTGTCTAGTTTTTCAAGCTATAGACTGGGCTCAAACCTCTGAGAGAATTTTCAGTCTCCGATAGGGTTTGAAGCAGTTGTCTTTCTAAAGAAATTTACAGAATGTCCTGCATAGACTTTTTGCCATTTTGTGAAAGCCAATATTGTTTTTTTTATTAAGTATGTTCCAACCATTAACTTCTGAAGGAACTATCTTTCACCTCTATAAGATTGGGAGCTGTTTTTATCTCCGGAGGTGTGCCGTTATTTCTATTGAAGTTTTTGGAGACTTCATTTCCATAAGTTGAATGTGGCCTCGAAGGTGTAAATAAACAGTTACTTCAAGTCGGTGTCCTTTGTCTAATACAGGTGTCATTTTCAAAAAGGTTCTCTGCACGACTAATTATAAAGTTATAATAAAGTAAAAAAGGCTGGAAATGAAATATAACTACAAGTCTTCATGACATGAAGTATAATTTAAGATGCAACTAAACTTTTTTTTTTAACTATTGTTTCAGCCGTAATACTTCCAACAATCTGGGCGTATCTCCAGACTCTTCATGCTGAACCTTATTTTCTGGGTTTGGGACTATCTGCATTCAGTTTTAGTGGGCTGATTGCAAGTCCCATCTTTGGACGTGTATCAGACAGCACACGGAAGACAAAAGCTATCATATTATTTGCTAATTTATTTGAAATTGCAGGTAAGTTAATATTACCCACTCCTTTTGTACATTGGAGATAGTAGTTGTGGAGGAGACTTCAGGGGAGGGAAAAAATGGGGTTTGGTGGGGCTGGGGGGTGGGGCCAGTGGAGAGTCAGAAGTGATATTGTTTACACTGAGTTCTTGTTTGTGCAGTATTTCACCGGCTATTTTAAAAGAAAGTTTTTTGGTTCTATCTCTAAGTATAATCAAGAGACATATCTCCAAAAAACACATAATCAAGAATGAACCCACTCTACTCACTACTGCAGACTTTCTGTAGGCCACACTTAAAACAAAATACACATCGGATTCTGTGCTGTGAACTTCGCCCAACAGTACCTCCAAGATCAGTTGTGAATTTCACTGTTTGTTAATTTTCCCAGATGCACTCCAATGTCCAGCAATTCATGAATTCAAACAGCAAAGGCACTGTCAGTTTCTTTCTCTCTCTTGCACTGACCTCACCATGTGCTTCCTTTGTCTGTTCTTCTCCCTTTTAAAACTGCTGTTGTTTTGACTTTGGGAAAAAAAAAGTTCCAAAACAATGCAACAGCATATGAAACAGTAATTGCTTCTGGAATTCAAGGAAATCACCTCCAGCACCTAAAATACCTCAAGAAAGGAGCAGCTGTTACAGCCAGAAATTTTTCCTGTCCTCCATCTTGGATTACCCAGAATACAAAATTGAGGGGCATGGATAGGGTAAATAGGCAAAGTCTTTTCCCTGGGTTGGGGAGTCCAGAACTAGAGGGCATAGGTTTAGGGTGAGAGGGGAAAGATATAAAAGAAACCTAAGGGGCAACTTTTTCGCATAGAGGGTGTTACATGTATGGAATGAACTGCCAGAGGAAGTGGTGGAGGCTGGTATAATTGCAACATTTAAGAGGCATTTGGAAGGGTATATGAATTGGAGGGGTTTGGAGGGATATGGGCTGGGTGCTGGCAGGTGGGACTAGATTAGGTTGGGTTACCTGGTCGGCGTGGATGGGTTGGACCGAAGGGTCTGTTTGCATAACGGTAACATGTGAAATACTTATTTCATGCTGAAACAGTTAGTAAAGTTGTAAAGTACAGAAAGAAATGTAAAGATGTGCGATTCCTGGGAAATAAATTAAATCCGATCCAGTGTGCTAAATTTTAACGCAGAAATGGGTGAGTTGTGTTCAGGTTAGATGCTAACAAGCTCAGCAGTTTTTGGTGGGGAGGTGGTGAGGCTTCGTTTCTTCATTTTAGTGTAAAACATCTATGTTCCATTGCTACACTAACTCCTCTGGCCATACTAGTCTGAAAACACTTGATCTCATCTGATTTCGGAAGCTAAGCAGATCCATATCTGGTTAGTAATTGGATGGGAAAACTCACAAAATATACCTCCTGTTCTCTCTGGGACCCAATCTCATTCTCTCTCTCTATTCCCTCTCCCCAGCTCCTAACCTCTTATGGAAACATAGAAAATATTTGCAAGAGTAGGCCATTTAGCCCATTTGAGCTTGCACCACATTCAGTATCATGTGGCTGATCATGCAATTTTGGAATCCCACAGGAAGTAATCCTGAGATTGCACCCCTAGAGGTCCTGCTTTTCAACTGAAATAACTCAGTGTATGACTTATGACCAACTTCATTGACGTTTTTCTTCTGAACAGATGTCAAGAAGGACTGGTTTTGTGATGAGAATACTGGAAAAAATTCACTCCAAACATTTCCCTGCCCTTTTCTCTTTCTAGAGCTAACTTAAAGTACATCTCTGATATTGTCTGTCTTTTTAATGAAAGCGATTTTGATTAATTATAATTGAGGAAAAGATATTAATTGTTTTGGATTTAAAATAAATAACTTTATTTTTAGGCAACTTTATGTACTTCATGGGATATTCAAAATGGTTACTACTTGGTAGTCGGCTTGTAGCAGGTAAGTTGAATTACCAACAGCTGTATTACTGTGAAAAGAAACTTTCCTTCATCTTTCTTTTCTTTACACTAAGTTTGGTCATTTTATTGTAAGAGGGTAAAATAATTGGTTCTGAAGGTATTTCCTGAATTTTCTTCTATTTTGAAGGCATTACCAACCCTTTACTGTGCTGTTGTGGAAGTTTGGGTTTCTGTTAACAGTGATAAAAATGGTCTTTTAGCCCTAAAGCTCTGCTGCACTTGATTCACTGTAAATCATATTGAAAGAATCAAACTTAAATTATTTGTTTGAACAATGAGATATAACATTTAGAAAGAAGTATTGGAATTAACTTGCTGGAATATTGGAACCTCTGCAGGATAACAGGGACATGTGTGATGTGTGCATTGGATTAAATATTGGATAGGAGGAAGCCTGATGATTCTTAATGCATGAATCATAGGCTATTAGGAAACTTTATAAACTGTCAAATCTTCAGAAACAAAAGTGTTGGCAAGAGCATCATTAGCACACAGCCATAAAGAACTGATGTTCTGGAGATAGGTGTTCTTGGGGATGATAATGAACTAGCTCAGAGTTGAACGAAATTTAAATATAGTTCAGTTCAGCCTGAATAAGAAAACACAAATGATGGAATCAGTACATATAATTGAGTTTCCTGAGAATGGGGAACTTAATAAGTATTTAGTATGAAAAATGTCTTTGATATATTATCATAACTGGAAGAGTGCATCAACAATCATGCTCCATTGTACCACGAGCTGTCAAAAAATTGATAAAACCCAATGATACCACCAAGATACTCCATTTTGCCTGTCTGACTGAGTGCTCTTCAGGGGAAAATCAATTCACACAAAACTTTATAACCAACAAAAAAATTAACTTTATTTTAACACATTTTAAAAAGAAACTGCAGAGAAAACAAATGATTCCTAATCCACTCCTGTGCAAATTGAATTATCCCTCTGTAAAACCCCAAATACACACTCACTCTCACACTCACTCTCACACTCACTCTCACACTCACTCTCACACTCACTCTCACACTCACTCTCACACTCACTCTCACACTCACTCTCACACACACACACACACACGTTCACAATGAGGAGATGTTTTGACATATTATAGGATGGGAAAAGAATAAAGATAGGTTAAGCAAAATTCCAAAGATCAAAAGTCTGGATCTTGATGGTGGGTTAAATGATCTCTTCAGCTTTTTTATTTCAGCAGTCTTGACAGTGAAGGTTGCTTTTGGTTTTCACTTTGATAATTGATCTGGTGCGACATGTTCTTTTGTCAGAATCCCCTTTTTTAAGCTTTCTTAGTTTTTGTGTTTTTCTCCATGGAGAGAGAATGGGAGAGATAGATGTTCATCTGGCAGGCTCTATGTCCCTGGGTTGCCCTTGCACCTACAGCTTTGTAACAAACTGTAACTCAACCAATTGGAGATTTGTGGTCAGGTAAAATGACTCTCAGTGCCGCTCTGTCTCAAAGCATCCCTGTTATTTCTTCAAGTAACATTCTCTTGCACAATTGAAAATATGCACAACCTATACCACATTGCAAGACTCTCCTAGTATTTCAGGTGTATAGCAGTCTAACTTCATTTTGGTTTATAGTCCCAAAAAACTAACTATGCATTGACTATATTACAAGAGGGACTTCATGAGACTGCAATAGACAAAAAAGGCTACTGATCTGATAATAGGCATAAGACAGCTGTAAGAAGACATACTGACAAACTCAGTTTCCGTTGTATGAGAGTAGAATGAATTGGAAACATCGAAGAAACTGTTTACCACAGTCTTATGAACAGTAATGAAAAGTCAGTGGTTCAAGTTGAAGAGGCAAAATAACAAACAGATCACATTTAATTGTTTTACAACATGGTTGACAAATACATGGGATGAACTGCTCAATGAGGCAATTTGAAATCATCAATCTCATTAATTTTAAGAGGTTGTCGGATAAACTGCAAAAAATCAACTCGTGGATTTGGTCGTGAACTGTGCATTTTAATGTTGTACTCAGGCCACCTAGGTAGATTTGAAAGGAGGTCTTTACTGACCTTGCACATGATCATGTTGATGATATAAAGAAAAGGAGCAAACTATTTTGACGCAGTAATCAAGTTTAAATGTTGTTGCTCTTTAAAAAAGAAAGCATGTTTATTCCCACAATTCTGTCTGCTTCGTGCCTTTTTAACATTTTTCTTAACTATCCAATCATCTTTTCAAACAGTCCAACGTTCCACTTTGGTAATAGATGATGAAAAATAATTTTGAATTCATAACATTAATGTGAACACAAGTTCATTTTATTTCTAGCCTTTGCTCTTAAAAAGAATTTTAAAAATTTAATCAATGGAATAAATCATGTCATTGCTATTTAGTTTATCATCTAAGTAATAGTCCATCAGGTTTTTAATCCCATTGAAAGAAAGCACTAATTTTACGAGCCAACTAAAAAGTAATCTTCATTGTGATATGCTGTTAAAGGCAACCTGTTGTGCAAGGGACTAATTGTTGCAGACTGCCACAGATAGTTTTTGTTCTTTATATGGCATGATCATTGACTATTGAAGGTTGATGTTGTAATAAATGGTACTTAAAGTTCAAATTAGATCCAAGTTAATTAATGTGATTAAAACAAAGTGCCTTGGTTTTTATCTATCTGCTTGAATGTGTCATGACAACTCTGTGACCATTGTATTCTAAGGTTGGACCTGAATGTGGACTCCCCACAAGACTCTTTAAGACTCCTTTCTTTGTGAATAGAGTTTATTAGGTATTCAGTGTTGCCATTCCTCTACACAACAGTCCCTTCTGCTCCCCTTTTATATCTGCTTAGTCAATTAGTTAATTAATTCAATCACCTTAACTACTTAACTTTTATCCGATTCTCCCCTTCTTTGAATAAAACTTAAAGACGTGCAAACACACTTGAATGAAAACTAATGAAAATTAAACTTTTAAAAATTTTATGCAGTCCTTTCTGCTATAATGCAATAGTTGCTTTCTTGTGTGACCTTACGCTATAGAAAATTGTACAATAAAAATAGCAGGGCTTATGGAAAAAAATTAGGTTTAGGGGTGGGCCACCAAAAATATTACTCAAAATTGAAACAAATATAGTAGTTAGCCTAACACTAAGGTTAGCACTGTTTAAATGAATGTTACATTTCTATTTAATGATGAAATAACACCATAAATTTAACACATTTACCTTGGGAAAAATTTGAATGTTACCACCCTCCTCGCCCATCAAGCTTTGAGGTTGCTGAGTTACTAAGACAGGGGCTGAGGATCATCATTATTATCACCTTGAAGTGCAGTTGTGGTTGCAGGATTAGGATGAAAAGTTATTAATCCAAAAGTGGATATCTGTGGTTCATTGTCTTTCGACTGTTTCTTGGGGGTTGGCATAAAAAAGACATCTAGTTTTTGCTGCTTTGCCGTTTTTCTTTCTTCATTAAGAAGATGTTCATAAATTGCCAGACAAGACCTGATTCCATGAATTGCCGACTCACTGCGTTCTGTATTGTAATCATTGTCTTCGAAGACCTGCAACTGCTTCTCAATTTGCCTCAGATAAAAGAAAGTGGAAAGCTGTTGTGGTGCAGCATCCTGGACTACTTCATCTTCATTTCCAGCTTCCATTTCCCCCTCAGCAGCAGGTTGTTGTAGATCACATGTTGAGAGGTCTTCACAATGCGACTCCAGCAGCTCTTCAACTTCCTTTAGTTCTTGGGAGCTCCTCTGATGGTTCAAAGTGTTTAAAATCCTGAATAAAATCTGGGAGAAGCCTCTGCGCAAACTTCATGCAGGAGATGATACAGAGACCCTTTTGGCATAAACATTGTGTTCTTCCATGCACCGCAACATTGAAAGTGTTGGTTTGTCTGCTAAGATTTAATGAAGCATCTCATCTATTGTCCAGTGATATCTTTGACAGTTAGTTACTGAAAAGACACTGCTGTCATGTTCATTGTCACAATGCTTGTATTTCCTTACACATCTTTAAATTAATAATTGGCACTTATTCTCCCCTGCCACTCTATTGTCAGTTTGGAATTTAGTTGATGCCCTCCATCTGAAACCTGTCCATTTATCCATTCTTCTCTCCACTGTTATTCTTTTCACAATGTATTACTGTAAACTGACTATAACTATCATCATGCCTGGGATGGCAAGCTGGAAATAGAGTCCTGCTATACTCGGTGATCACAATTGTTTAAGACATCTTTAAAAACGACAAAATTCTTGAATTTATCAGACTTTTAGACCCACATTGACTGAAAGCACACAGTAGGTTTCTTTACTTAACAATAATTACTTCTAGGATTCCAAAATAATAGATTTCAGCTACAGGTCAATAACCATGAGCTGTCGATTATATACTTCTCCTAGTTAAAACACTCGATCCCCTTATGAAACCTCCTGCACATGTATTCAGATGCACAAAGCCAGTTTGGTGTAATAGATGGCAGGGGAAAACTGGGCAGGCAGTTTAATGGTTCCTGTCCGCACGGCTTGCTGAGATGATCCTTTTGGCACGTCAGGAGCTGCTAATCCTTGACCTCCTTTCTCTGGATGCTTTCACTTGCAGGAGACACTAGTTCATTCTTCTTTGCATTATTGGTCTGGATTGTGTAAATTGTAAATCTGCTGACTTCCCAAGAACAGTTGCATTGTTATGTTCCATATCCAGTTTAATTTGAGCCTTTTTCATAGCCTGCACAACATTCAGGGTATTTCACATTACATTCACTTTGATGAATTGGTTTACCCCAGCTATCACAGACAATCACCACTATTTTAGTGATTTCAGCATGTTGTCATCCCCAAATTTGAATCCAGTGGGGTGCTCAAATTTGTTAAACTTGCTTTCATTTTTATTATTTGACAGATCTATATAAAATTTGTACCAATGCATTCCACACAATGTGGATGTGCATCCATTATCCAATATAATGCAATTGAATGAGTCTGACAAAAACATTCATTAATGGACTGAGGCATTATGCGAGTAATATAATTCCTTCAATCTAAGCAATATTATTAGATTCTCCTTCTGAACTATCTGCGTCATGCATAATTATTTTTAAAACGTTTAGTGTGTTAGGACAGTTAATCACACTATGGTATTTTGTTTTGCACCTAAGACTCGCGTTGACCCCACACAGGCATTCATGGGGTTCATTCTTCTGTTATATTTCCACTGTTCATGTTATCTATTACAGTTACAGAGATAACTCTATTGTCACTTTTAATTATAACTCTCCTTTTTGCATTGACCCTTTCAGCCTATTCAAGTGGTCTTGCATTCTTGCTATCTCGAATCCTCCATTCTTCGTGTTTCTGCTGAATATCCTATCTGAACCATGAGGACGGCTAGAATATACTTTACCTAGAACCTTTTTGAAGGACTATTGCAAAAGATGTTTCACTTTAAAAATTTAACTGCAGTCAATGCTAGGAATCAATGTTTGGTACATTATAGTCCAGAAATTCCAAGGAAGGCCCCGAATGAGCAATTTACAAATATATATATTTTTTTGAATATACTGACTGTCTGAAACATTTTCTAATCAACCTGTTCAGAGACATTATTTGACATTTCTGGACCAGACTGGACTTGAACCTGGGTTTCCTGGTCTAGACGTAGGGAAGCAGCCATTACACCAAGACAGTCTCACCTATGGAGTCTTGCAGCTTCTTCCTCACATCAATCTTCCCTATTCCCTCTTTATATCTACCCAACCAATTAATTAATTACCTAACTTTGAACACCTGCTTATCTACACAATGTATTAATATGAAGTATTTTACTTGTCATCTGAAAAGGTATATGCTTTTCACTTTTCAGGTATAGGTACAGGTGCAGGTGCATGCATTTTTGGATACCTTACCCGTTCAACCACAACAGAAGAACGAGCAACAGTATTTGCTGTTGTCATGGCTGCACGACAGGCTGGGCTTCTGATTGGTAAGTAAATTTTAGTTTATTGATCATGGTAATGCCAAGATGTTGAAAACCTATTGCCTTCACAACAAAGAAGTTGAGCTGTCTTAATCAGAACTGCAAAGCAAGTTTTCTTACTACATAACTATTCAAGTCTTGGATATAGACCCTCCTCCAATGGAATTTTTTTGGATTGAATTCTGGGTATGACTCTCTTAATCATAGTTGATATGCACTGTTGTCAAAATTGCTGAAAGTGGACTTGCAACAATCACACTCTGAGCCCAACTACTCCATTATTTGTGTTTTCATGATTCATTGTTATTCTTGATTAAGCCTTTGGCCTAATATGGCAGAAACTAGTATTATTTGAATTATCTTAGTACTGAAAAGGTTTTAAATGAAAAATAAACACCCAACACTCATTGTATGGTGGGTTTCTGATGGGGTAAGTGACAATTAAATAACCACTTAAAGTTATTTATTTGCCATTTCAGTACCGCCACTAATGGTGGCTGCTGCTATTTACTGGAGCAGAGTCAAAGGACAAGAGATTCTTCCTAAAGGAAAAGAAAATGAAAGAACCCCTCACTTTTTAATGAATTGGTAGCAGTAATCTTTAAGCTCCCAATTTGGATTCCACTCTTGACAGAGTTGGATCTGCCACTTGAGCTGAACTGAACTACAAAACATGATGGATTTTCAAAGCTACACACTTCAGGTTACTGTCAACAAGTGTGTGGTGAAGTTTGAAATTGACTTGAAATGAACTTAACAGAGCCATAGAAACATTCACCAGATCCACCAATCATTGTCAGTAGTCTACTCATAGCTGACCTGAGAAATTGACAATATGACCCAATACAGCAATTTAGTGAACTGCCTGGTTTGTTTTATGAGTTTGCAGGTGAGGAATTATTCAAATTTCACTCTGCCTCCATCGATAACCCAATGAATATTCACAATATTGTTTATCTTTTACATTTTCCTCCTTTTCTTCCCAACCTCCCATTCCCCATCTTCTCCTCCTCCTCCTTTATCCCCCACCATCCCCAGACCAAAAAAAAGCCCTGCTCAGCGTAATTCTTTCTCAACTTCAAAACTTATGGAGTAGTACCATCGATGCAAAGTCAAACTGAAGTCATTGAGCATCAATAGGCCGAACCTCCAGCACCTAGTGTCAAGTGACACATACAACATTGATAATACTTGTTAGCTTCCAGTAATTGTTGTCTTCGAATATTGTTGTAAGATTTCACTAAAGAAGCATTATTTTGCTCAATCTTAACTGATTAATTGAAGACCTTCTTTCTATCATAATGCCAGAGTTGAAATTGTTCAGATTCCACATTGTTTCTTAGCTCTCGTCACAACTCTAACAATGAAGTTGGTCATGCAGCTTTTAGTAGGAATTGGATGACAGCCATATTTAGGCTGATGGGCAGCAAGTAGTATTCTTGTCTTTGGTGCCTGATAATGATCACTTTGAACAGGAGAAAGCCAGCCAGGGAATTGGACTCTAGAAGTAAATTGTTTTTATTTTTCAGTGCTTTGAAGTAATTATTTTTTCAAACATTGGTCAGATCTTGCGATTTAAGCTAAACCACAAGCAAGCCAACTACTGTGATAATTGCTGAAAGGCTTACAAGTTTAAAGTTTACGATGCCGAGAAATTAATGGGGGAGGGGGCCACAAACAGGTTCATTCAGAGTGAAACAATCTATTGAATATTGAAACAATTTAAATACTAAAAACTATTATATTAATATCTAAAAGTTTTTTTTCTGCCATTGTCTTTAGGACCAGGATTTAATCTCTTCCTGAGGCTTTGCAACTTCAAGTTGGGACCATTTGAAGTGAATAAATACACTTCACCTGGGGTATGAGTTGTTCTGTTCATCTTTTCAACTTTTTGTTTTTAAAATGTGTATGCTGTACAGTTTAAAAGTTATGGTAACAGTAGTGTATTCATAGGTTTGAGAGCTTACACATCATGGGCAAATGGCAATAATGATACTGAGTCCCTACATATCGCTTTGCATAATCAAGAGCTACATGTGTTTTTCTCTTCAGTACTGATATGGCTTTTCCAGTTTTTTGTTTAGCTTACTGTTAATTTCAGGAGTTTTATGATGGGTCCACACCAACACCCATGATGACTCTTCTTATGAAATCTTCTGCTTATCTTTTTAATTATGCATTTGGGCTCCTTGGCACTCTTGTTCAATGACGCAGCAGCTGAGGTAGAAGTACCCACTGCTGCCAGGACATTATGCTATTCATGCTGTGGACCCATATTTAAATCCCAGCTGCTTAACTTGGATAAATAAGGGGTATTGCGTTTTGGTAAAACAAACAAGGGCAGGACTTATACAGTTAATGGCAGGGCCCTAGGCTGAGCAGTGACCTAGGGGTTCAGGTAAATAATTCTTGTGAAGTTGCATCACAGGTAGACTGGGTGGTTAAGAAAGCATTTAGCATGCTTGCCTTCATTGCACAAACCATTGAGTATAGGTGTTAGGATATCCTGTTGAGATTGTTCAGGTCTTTGGTGAGGCCACTTTTGGAGTACTGTGTACAGTTCTAGTTGCCCTACAGTTGGAAGAAATATTTTTAAATTTAACAGAGGGTAGTTAATATGTGGAATGAACTGCCGGATGAAATGGTAGATACAGGCACAATGCAAGCAAGTGGTACTAGTTTAGTTTGGGGAAACTTAGTTGTCATGAGCAAGTTGGACCGAAGGATCTGCTTATGATTCAATGATTTCAAATGCTGCATGCCAGAAACTGACCTTCTGCTCAAGCACTTTTGTGATGTTGCAGAAAAGGAAACTGGAATCTCCATTGAATACATTCATCCTGGGACAAGCTAAACAAAGATACCCAAGGGAATTCCTCGAGGCCAGGCATACAAACTGGAACTCCCTTAACCAACATTAACAACCTCTCAAAAACAGAACCAGAAATGATATAACCTACCACAACAAACTGAGACAGATAAATACCAAGCGGGGCAGAACACCAACACTTCACCAGAGGCGCACTGATGATATCTAGCATGGTAATGACATGTCTGAGAACAAATCTACCAGCTCAGCAGGCAAGTTTACAACCTGATTGGAACCTTAGCTAGACAAAAAGAATGGTTTGGTGGAGAGGTGGGACATTCTTTCTCTTGTGAACCATCAAAAGAAGCAACAACACCAGACGTAGCTTTCCTGTACCTAAGACATGGCCCAGTCAGTACTTTTTAATGGATCAATGCGCAACAGTGCTGCAAGAAGGTTACTGATCTTCTGCACTCCACCAGAGTTGAACTGCTACCTTCTCTGCTTCCTTACACTCACTCTAACTCTACAACTGCACAGTAACATTATCAAGGCCAAAGTTCTACAACTGTTCCTATTGCATAAAGCATTTCCACTCAGCAGCTATCACCCATCCTCTTAAACTGCCAACAGTTTTGACTCTTGGCACTGTCGGCCTACTCACTCAGGGTACTTCACATCTGCTGCTCTCATACTACCACTAATAGCTCTTCCATCCACTTTCAACTTAGTTAATACCTGCTTTTGTCTCATTGCTGGAAAATTCTCCCAATACAAATCCTAAAGGACAGGTAGCAGTGTGGTCAATGTTTGTCTCCTCACTGCTTTGAGAAGAAGAACCTGAACTGGGGAAGGTAAAGACCAATCATGCAGGGAATGTTGTCTGTCCTGGCAGCCTAGTCAACCTCTTGGTGCCGTGCCGTGCCGTGCTGTGTTGTTTTCCACTACTTTAAATTTATTCTTCAAGTACTGAAGCTTCCAGCCCTATTTCACAACCAATGGCCTCTTTTGAAGGCCGCAGCAGCACCCAAACAGCCACTGAGACAAAGAGGCCAGCTCATTACTCCTCCACCTCTGCAGAAAAAAACAGATGCATTAGAAGATGCAGTGGTAATGGCTTTCTCCTGCAGTGTTCACAAGCTCAGCGACTTCATTCTGTTAGGTTCTATTTCTAGGTTAGACTGTAATCTGATGAGCACATCACTGATACATCTCTGCCACTGGTCAATGAGGAAACCCTCATTGACAGAGGACTGCCAAAGACCAGACACTTCGTCTCAGGCAGAAGATGACCCCATGCTATCAGCATTAATAACTTCTTAGAAATGGACAGGAAGTAATGAATTGCAGCCTTGTTTGTTAGATGCTGTTAATAAACAGAATTGAAAGTTGGAGAAGTTCACCTGTGTTAGTCGTAATGTGGTGCTCAAAATGCATGGATTTGGTTGTCTCCATGGGTAGGTTGGCGACTGCCTTGAAAAGCCCGGTCCAACACAATGCTCAGTGGCTGTCACAAATGCACCTGCATTCTATCGTTTTAGCCATTTGTGCTCAGCATCAGTGTTAGGGTGAAAGGGGAAAATGGGACCTTTATGTCATTTTGGGTGCCCCTACTTCTCAAAGAGACAGTGGTGCCAGCAGATCGAATCACATACAGATTTCTAAATTTCCTCTCTGGACAAAAGAGCTTCTGGACCCCTCCATGTCCACGTCCACATCCACTTTCACCCTGTCTATAGTACCCAAGTCTGTTGAAGTTGTAGCCAAGGAGGGCAATCCTGCCTCTCGGCTGGACGTTATTGGCATGTCTGGGTATCTAAATTCAACCAGTTGGGGTCTTCTCCCCAAACCTTCCAGGCCAGTGGGGTCCGTGACAATACGTTTCCTCCACCTCATCTGCAGACATTGGGACTGTACCTTGATGTAGTGGAAAGCAAGGAGAAGAAGACACTTTAAGGATATGGAGGTGGTACATCATTGTAAATATGTTTTCACATCTGCCTGATTGACTGTCATGTTAGCTGAAGAATCGAGTTACATGATTTGTATGTCAGAATAAAATAGATCAGTACGGCCAAACATAATCTGGCTCTTAATAAAGCCTTGCCTTCATGTTGCACATTTACGACCACCTTTTATGAATGACCATATGATCATTCGACCTATGCGCTTAACAGTGCATATTTTTTTTAAAAATCTGTATCACCAGTTCTTAACTGGCATCAAAATGTGGCCACAATGCACAAGAGTAGACTCTACCATCAGAAGAGAAAAAGTAACTTTTTCATACTTTGAATGTGTTGCAACCATTTTTTCCCCCCTTAAAGTTGAGATTTGGTCACAGGTGGCACACTGTCCAAGTTGCACTCCTGTGAATGAGTTTTGTATTCCATCTGATAGTCAAGACCCTGCCCCCACCCACCTCCAAAGAAAAAAAAATCTTTCATACACCCTTTATTTTTGCTCCTGTTCCTTTCGGTTCCCCACAATCCCATCCATCCCTTTTATTGATGAATATTCCTAACTTTTCCCCCAGCCCTTGGTTTATTAAATTGCTATGCTTGTCACTGTCCACTGACTGCCCATTGAAACCCGATGCCTTGTACACCATTGACCCCCCAGTCCTATACTATTATCAGATTCCACCTTTAAATTTAGACTTGACTCTTTTCAATAATATCATCCTCTTTACATCTCAGCAGAGTGCGTTCCAGTCCCAGAATTGAGTTGCTCATTCGCCACAACAGTATCCTTGCTGATAACCCCTCCTTGATGTTTACTGCCCTAACCTCCAGGACTGACCATGACTCCCTGAGGACAATGCCATTGATCACAACCTAGCCCCCAGTCTGATGTCTCCACAACTAATCAACCCCTGTGATCTCTAGACCGGTTGAATTTCACCTGCAGGAGTGACTATGGGCCAGTCCTTGGTCTGCAAGGTCACAGATTCCCAGACCAAGCACGTGGCTGTGTCCAACCCTCTGGACTGAAATTGGACAATGTCTTTGACAGTGTTGCAGGAACTCCTGACTGATCATCGTCTCCCTTCAGTCCATTCAATATGTTCCCCTTTGACTTTCAGACATGGTTATTTGATTGAAGCACATGTGATGTCTGGCTCATTTGTGAATGTGACATTAACATAGTACAGTGCTATATAACAACATGTCGACTGCAATATCTGTTCAGTGCTGGCAATCACATTACATTGCGTGCTTTTCTTTCTGCAATAAAAGGCAAGACACAACAAGCTCTTAATGAAGTAGCAATGCGCTAAAAGGAAAGTCCAGCCAGAGATGCTGTGACAATTCAAATATATGTAAAATGAGTGAACAAGAAAGAAAGCACGCTAACAACCTTTTATATTCCCCGTGCACGAAATGACTTGGCAGTTGCATTGCAACACAAGCTGTCTGGGATCTCTAAAGTGCAGCAAAATGCTGAAGTGTATTATGAGTTAGTCTGAGATCAGCCATGATGATGTGGTGAGGCTGGTGTTTTGCTAATACCAACTTCCATGAACAATTGTTGAAAGTGGTTACTGTTCAAAGTGCATGCATTGAGATGTTGGTGAATGAACCTTTTTAAGGTGGAGGCCAGGAGCAGCAACTGATTAGTGGCATACACCAGATGACCACTCTATCTTTCTAGTTAAGAATTGAAACTGTCTAGTTTCTCTCCAGTGCATGAAAGCATTCTGAACTTTCCAAAAATAAGGCGAGATTAGCTAATAATGAAATGCAAATAAAAAATAAATAAGGTGTTTTCTGTTGAGAGTTTCATGTAGCTGTTTAAACCTTGAGTGTGAAATTTGTTTTTTTTCTTCTAAACGTCAAGAATTTAACACTTTTATTCTGTGTTCTCTAACATTTCTTACCTTTTTCAAGTCGCTCTGGGAAAATTCCCCCATGATGTCAGTTTGAGATATCTAGAAACCAATTACATTGATTCAGGTTTATCTAATGTTAAAAAAACATCCGAGCAAAATACTGCTAAAAAGTATTGATACACTCTAGAGTATTTGAAAAGATTTCTAAAGCACGTGAATTTGGTTCTTAAAAGTACTCTGGCATCAAGATTGTTTTATTTTAAAAGTCTGGATGTATTTGGTTTGTACGCACACAGAAGATTCTGGTCTAGTATCCACCTGGTGAGAGAGATAGTTGTTACCCTTTTGAGTCCAGTATGACATCTTTGGAATGAAAATTCAATTAATTAGGGTTTGTCTAAGACCTGTAGCTTTTCGAACTCTAAGATGTACAGTATGAAGTAGTCCAGAATTCTTTTTTTTATCAGAACAGATTTGTGATTTCATTATAAAAATAGGAGGAATACATCTGAACCCTTTCTTGTTCAGGAGAAAAGAATTTAATTAAGATTGCAAACTTGCAGTTGCTGATGGTGGAGAAGAGAAGGCAGAGAAATGTGTGTTTGAGCACGTCAGGTAGAAAGATCTTTAAACCAGTAAAGTGCAGAATGGGTAGTCGGTTAAGTTACTGAGGAAATGATGAAATTTTAATAGTTTCTTTTCAGCAAAGACCAGTTCTGTAGCATTTTCTGAAGGAGTTGATGTTTGTACATGCTTAATTCAAGTTCTGGTAGTGGAAGGAAGATCTGAAAGCAGAGATTGATTGAAATTTTGCTTGTTGAAGCAAGTTATTTTAGAATGGAGTGGATGCAAGGAAATAAATTGTTTTTATTGTTGAATTAGCTAGGTTATGCACTTCTCATGCTACTTAAGATTTTGAACTCTGTTGCTAAATGAGATTTGAAATGGATGACTAGTTTGGCTTGAGGAAGCTTTGGATTATCTAGGTCTGAGTATTCAAGAGACATTAACCTTTGGTCAGGGGATGAAGCAGCAAAGCATAACTGGGTTCTGTCAATATATACAAAAACAAAACTTGTCGGTGAAACTCAGCAGGTCTGGCAGCATTTGTGTGAGGGTAAGCAGAGTTACATTTCGAGTAAGGTAGCATGTAGCTGATTGAGTGCAGTATGTACCAAGAAAGGTACATTGAGTTATGTTGGACGTGACTATGAAAGTAAGGAATGGATAACAAAGGATTGATTTTGGGTGATCACTGTATATGAGACTAAGGACAAGCAAGGTGATGTATCATGGTGAAATGTACAGAATCAGAAGTCCCACGACACCAGGTTATAGACCAACAGGTTTGTTTGAAATCTCAAGCTTTTGGAGCGCTACTCCTTTGTTAGATGAAGTGAAATGTACAGAGGATACTATTTGTGAGCTTGGTTAAGTTATGAACTACAGATGTAAAGAAGACAAAATTTAAGATTTTCTAAACTCTTAACAATAAACAGTAATGTCTATAATTCTGAACATGTTGAAGCAGCAATTTTCCCTGCAAATATATTAGGATGGTGTACTAATGATAAATTGCAAGAAAGCATTTGCAAAGGTATTTTCACACATTAAAATTTCACAAAATTTCAAGATATTCAGAGTTTGAAATGCACAGAAGTTTCTTGTACACCCTAATGTTCATTTTTGTTTCATTTTGTTACAGCTGTTCATGTGTTTTATGTGGATCATTCTTCAAGTGATAATAATTTTTATGTATTCTGATCTTCCATTGGTTACCAAAAATAATTCTCAAAGAACAGTCATTTCAGCTGAGGAGGAAGAACCTTTGGTTCATGATGATGTGAACTATGAAGCTGCTGAGAACAATCAGTATGGTAGCATTATTGCACATGAAAACTTAGTTCAACCAACTAATGATATGGATGGTGAAAATAGCAGAGTGGATGAGTATCAATATATCCCTAATGGACACATTGATGACGAATACAAAATGAATGATAATCCTTTCCATAATTTTAGTGCCACGAAAGGTGGGTATTCACAAATTGGTTCTTATGAACTACTTGTAAGGTTCTACACATTTTTGGTATTGTTTATCCTTTTTGTTCATGGAAACTTGATTTATCACCATTTTTAACAAAACCTAAACATATTTTATTAATTACGCACAATTTATTTAAAAATGGTTTGTACAGTGGATTACCTGTGCATTCTGCTTATGGGCTGTCATTTTTCTTAAAAAAGAAAATACATTAGTTTGAAACCTGATGAAAATCTAAGACAAACTTCTTCCAGCTCTCAGGTGGCGGGGAAATAATAGGGAGAATAGCTCACTATACATTTGTCACCATTGGGGTTCTGAAATTCCTGTGAAAATCCAGGACTAAATGTCTGACCTCATTCTAAATATTATGTCCTAACTGAAAAGTGCATAATTTCTGCTTATATTATTTTTTCCCTCTCCTTTTCTCCCTTCCACTTATTATTTGTCCTCAATACCATGCAAATTCTGTGGTAACCAAATGATTTATTTTTGCAGTGCTATAATGCCTCAGTTGAGAACACATTCTCATATTACTGTATAATGAGTGTCTGCTTAAAGTGAATGGATAAAATGATCACATTTTTTGTACTGTTGTTCTGGATGTGTTTACACTTGCAAAAGGGGTATGGTACTTTCCCAAATCTTGGTTAGCTGAAATTTCTGTTGCAGTAGAGATGTGTTTACTGGACCTAGGTTTAGAGTTTATGTTTAGCTTCTATCTTGTGTTGTGTAGCTCAATATTACTGTTGTGGACCAGACCAGACCACCACAAAATATTTAAAGGTGGTAGCCTAGACCCTGACTTTTTCTTATTTTAAACGCAAATGCAACGTGGAGTGTTCCAGATGCAATGTGACTGGTGAAACTACTTGATGTCAAGCAAAACTCAATTTATTCAAACACTGCAGTTAAAATACAACAAAAGAAAGAATAACTTAGAGTAACTTAACTCTATTGGAAATCTTAACAGAGTAATAGACAGATTAGATTCCTACAGTATGGAAACAGGTCCTTTGGTCCAACAAGTCCACACCGAACTTCCGAAGGGTAACCTGCC
This sequence comes from Chiloscyllium punctatum, assembly GCF_047496795.1. Taxonomy (NCBI): domain Eukaryota; kingdom Metazoa; phylum Chordata; class Chondrichthyes; order Orectolobiformes; family Hemiscylliidae; genus Chiloscyllium; species Chiloscyllium punctatum. The sequence continues at coordinate 42,895,402 of NC_092744.1, forward strand.
CAGACCCAACTCCCTCTGACTAATGCACCTAACACTATGGACAAGTTAGCATGGCCAATTCACCTAACCTGCACATCTTTGGATTGTGGGAGGAAACCGGAGCACCTGGAAGAATCCCACGTAGACACTGGGAGAATATCCAAACTCCACACAGACAGTTGCCCGAGACTGGAATTGAACCTGGGTCCCTGGTGCTGTGAGGCAGCAGTGCCAACCACTGAGCCACCGTGCCACCCCTAAGAAAGTGGTAGGAGCGAGCACAGCAATCTCACCTGCTCCTGGCTGGTAACTATTACAAATTTTGTAATGTTCCATAAACACACCCCTTGGCAAAAAGGCAAATTCAGAAAATAGATTTTTTCATATGTAACACCCACAGTAGGAAGAGAAACCCAGCTTCTAGCTGTAACCAAGGTTGGGGGGTGGGGGGCACGGGAACATCTACTTCAAGACTCCAGCAGCTGCAGCTGAGTCTAAAAGCTTTAAAAAAATTCAAAAAATTCTGTTCTGAAAGCTGGTCACACCCATCCAAGCTGCTTCTATTGTTCCAACTTCTTTAAAAAAAATACAACGCTTCACAAGCTGCTTACATTACCACAGATAGATTAAATGAGAATGCCAAGCAATCTCGAAAGAAACCAGGGCACAATACACCTCTCAAAGCCACAGCATTGTCATATTACTCTAAATACATAATAATTTCTTTTATTTTCAAATAAAAGATAAAGTAACCACAAGATGCTTGTTTCAAAGTTATGCAATTTCGAAAATATTGGGTTTTAATTGCAGAGACGGTAAGAAGCATTTCAATCTTTGGTGCAGACGCAATACTTAACTGTAAGTAATGAATGAATATAAACAGATCACTGAGAAATCTGAGACTTTTCTGAAAATTACAAAACACTTTAGCATTGTATTTTGGTTATTTTAATTCCGATTCAGTTAGCATATCAGCACAATGATTTTCTCATTTGTTCACATTTGTGACTTGGTTTTACTGTGATATTTTTGGTCTAACTTAATAAAGTGCATTCTTCTGTTATTTTCATCATGCCTTTTGTAATTTTAAAGACAGGAAATATAATTGAATTCATGTGCAGATGTCAATAAGGAAATTAAATGAAAAACAAAATTATCTTTATTAGTTGAATCAAAAGTCATTTTTCCAGGCAGTCAAATGACAAGTAAACATGGTATTTAGGACTTCTTTCCTATGTCATTTTTTGAGGGGAAAAAGAATTATAGGTTGCCACTTTAGAAGTAGGATTTTCATCAGCATAACTTTTTGCTCTGAAATTTCTAGTTTCAAAGGAAATAACAAAATACTTCAACACTTCTCTGGTATGCAGAGAAAATATAGCCACTTCTTTTGTATTATAAGATTTATCTAGTACAGCTAATAAAACAATTTGCATATCAATAAACTTTTGCCAAAGAGAATTCTTTGAAACTAAGCAAATGAGAGACAGAAAGCTTTCGTTATAATTTGAAGGCAAGATGAGGTCTTTACATTTTAGAAGGCTTAATTTTCAAGTTAGTTGCCACAGTACACAGTATGCTATGAATGAATAAGATTACTATTTAGTGGAGTATACGTCATTTAAAGCTTCCTTTTTCACTCTTTTGCTTTCCAGTTTATTTAGGTCTGGTCTTTATTTCTTGGTCTTTAAATATAACTCTGTTTCTCAATACTAAAATATTTTTGGTCACCTAACTGAGCTAAGTATATTGAAAAATAATTAATTTGGTTCTCAACATTTGTAATTTGGTTAGTTAGATTATTGTTTTGGGAATTCTTTGCTGAATCTGCACATATGTCTGCATGAAAATGGAAACTTTTGTGAAGAGCTTTCGGGGCAATAAAATGATGTCAATCCAATTAGTCTTAAAGGGATATAAATCAAAAATGTATTTTTACTTCCCAGATAAACTACTTTAGCTGTTTGCAAATGTTTGCCTTCACACTGATGTAGGATTAATATTAAAATGAGAAATCTATTTTTATGTATTAAGCGTCTCAGCTGGCTGTAGCCAGACTTTATTAAAGAGAAAGATTTTCAGTTTCCCTAACATCCATTAAGAATATGGAAAAAGTTACATTACTATTCTAGAATGTTATTGGATAATCTAAAGCATGTTTTGGTGCAGGAAAGAAGACTTTAGACTTAATGATGCTTAATTGCACTTGTTTTATTCTTTGTAGTCATTTGTTATATTCTGTTGTCCTTGGGATCCTGTTGGTAGTCTCAGTGTGCCACCTTGTGGCAAAACTTTCTAACTGTGGTGAGAAATCTCCCCGTTTTGAATAAATAAATGATGGGCATTAGTAGCAAATTTATTTTAATTTTTAAAAATTTTCTACAAAATAAAGCTGGCATATTTTGGTTATCACATAACATTTTTTTAAAAAAGGAAAAAGGTATCATTTAAAGTCAATTCTTAGGATTTTTACTTTAAGATTTGCACCTTATCAAATGAATATAAAATTATTCAGTCATCTTATACATATAAATGAACATTGCTGTCACCAGACCAGTTAGAGAAAATAACAGATGTGATTCAGTTATCGACTTTTTAATTCTGTCCTCATAAAATCAAGTCCCATGACATTGTATTATGCAGCTTCAATGTTCTGAAATACTGCCTGAATAAAATAGAATATATTTAAAAATACATTTCTTTAGGAGAAAGCATTATTGACTCTTTTCTTGGCTACAAAATCATGGAGTGAAAGCTATATTTTTTAATTCACTTGAGACTGGGTGTCGCTGGCTGACTGGCCAGCACTTGTAGTCTATCTCCTTAGTTGCACTTGATAAGGTGGTGGTAAGCTGCCTTCTTGAACTGCAGCAATCCATGTGCTGTAAGTAGAAGTCCATGTACTGTAGGCACTGTGTTTTATACCTTATTTGTTGGATTTGATAGAACTCTGAATTCAGTTATAAAATGTATTTGAAAAACTAGTTGAGGATCATTCCCATCTTCACTGCCTGAGCAGTAATTTGGCAAAGTCCATTTGTTATGGAACTCTGAATCTTTCACTTATTTTCACCAATAAGTTCAAATTAAAAAAAAAAATTCCATTATTTCTTGTAGTAGATAACTTGTTTTAGATGTAGTTTATAATTAGTTTGGTGTTTCCATTTCAGAGTACCTGCGAGAGGAAGTTGTGGTTGTTCTTACGGCACAATTCATTACACTATTCAATCAAACTGCTTTAGAGGTATGTAAGCAGATTTAACTCGAGCACCTTGAATTAGATACAACCAGTTTGGTAAGTTAAATGGCAAATGCCACATTAAAAGCTCTGCTTAGCATTACTCTAGACATTTCTATACTGGTTGCTTTCGAAAGTAGATGTAGCTCAATGATTGATAGTAAAGATGTTGCTGAACTGAATTTAATTCTTCGCACTTGTATTTATTAGCTACCTGTGATCAATCACTTTTTTTTAACTTCAGAAATGGTCAATTTTAATTCCATAAAGCAATTTGATATGCGAGTGAATAGCTTTTATTTTGTCTATTCCTATAGAGTTTTGTTTCTACTGGTATTACATTAGAGGACTATTCTTGCAAAAGGAAGTGTATACTTCTATTTGAAGACACTTGCCCTGTCCTGGAAATTAATTTCGAGCATTCTGCGTGCATTGCAAAAGTAAACCTAGCTTGTTTCTATGAAAGAAAACATGCATTTAGTACAGATGTGAGATTTTTATCACTATATTTTAGATACGGTTTTGCAAGTGCTGTTCTAACCTTGCACCATTTATGTCAGTTAAATAATGTACTGTGCTCCTTCTGGACATCAATATGATATTTTAAGCAGGAGACCTGTCTGTCTTGGGGAACAGATGAGAGAAATCATAACTTTTGTTGCTTTGAGATTATGTGTGAATGATCCCAAATTAATAATATAAAGATAGGTTTTAATTCAGGAAACAAAATTCTTCAAGCGGTTTATCCACCTTGGTAAACTCTGAGGTTATTATCTCACCACTTCAATTGGATTGTTGTTTCTTATTTTCCCATGTTGGTGTTTTTTTGCTATGCTTTTGAACTTTTGTGTTATCATTGGCTCACAATATACTTAGAGACTACCATTATATGATACTGAATGGCTAATTTACTGCAATGTTGCCCAAAACATTTTTAATGTAAGTACTACATTAACAATTATAATAAAATGCTTCCAATCCCTATATTGTAACAAAGGGTGTCATTTTATGTATTTGGGTGTAGGTCCAGTTTTTATGAAGGGCTTGAAAAGAGCAGCTTTTCCAGAACTATGATTTTGAAATAGTAGGTGCCTCAAGATGGATTAATAGAAGTTTGTTTATATCGTGGATCTGTATGATGGAGAGAAATCCATTACACTTGCAGAGTTAAAGATGAGAGTTTTTTTGTAGTTAGTTCACAAGTTTTCAGCAGTTTCAAGAAGATCTGACTGCAGTCAGAAGCAAATATAGTTTCTCTTGCAACAAGATTAGATTTGATTCCCCACAATGTGGAAACAGGCCCTTTGGCCCAACAAGTCCACGCCGATTCTCCGAAGAGTAACCCACCCAGACCCATTTTCCTCTGACTAATGCACCCAACACTGTGGGCAATTTTAACATGGCCAATTCACCTAACCTGCATATCTTTGGATTGTGGGAAGAAACCAGAGCACCCGGAGGAAACCAATGCAGACACTGGGAAAATGTGCAAACTCCACACAGACAGTCGCCTGAGACTGGAATTGAACCCAGGTCTCTGGTGCTATGAGGCTACAGTACTAACCACTGAGCCACCATCCCGCCCCAATGATTGTTCAGAATAGGTCAAGAAATAACGTTACTTCAGTTGAAAGTGTACAGTTTGTGAAGTTTCCAGACCAGAAGTATTTGGATAGAATTTTGCATATTATTAAAAGACTGAGAAAGTCTCAGTGCTCACAATCAGGCAGCTAAAGGAAAAGTGAGGACTGCAGATGCTGGAGATCAGAGCTGAAAAATGTGTTGCTGGAAAAGCACAGCAGGTCAGGCAGCATCCAAGGAGCAGGAGATTCGACATTTCGGGCATAAGCCCTTCTTCAGGAATGAGGAAGGTGTGCCAAGCACGCCAAGATAAAAGGTAGGGAGGAGGGACTTGGGGGAGGGGCGTTGGGAATGCGATAGGTGGAAGGAGGTTAAGATGAGGATGATAGGCCGGAGAGTGGGTGGGGGCGGAGAGGTCAGGAAGAAGATTGTAGGTCAAGAAGGCGGTGCTGAATCCGAGGGTTGGGACTGAGACAAGATGGGGGGAGGGGAAATGAGGAAGCTGGAGAAATCTGCATTCATCCCTTGTGGTTGGAGTGTTCCTAGGTGGAAGATGAGGCGCTCTTCCTCCAGGTGTCGTGTTGCCATGGTCTGGCGTTGGAGGAGGCCAAGGACCTGCATGTCCTTGGCGGAGTGGGAGGGGGAGTTAGTGTTCAGCCACGGGGCGGTTGGGTTGGTTGGTGCGGGTGTCCCAGAGGTGTTCTCTGAAACATTCCGCAAGTAGGCGGCCTGTCTCCCCAATGTAGAGGAGGTCACATCGGGTGCAGTGGATGTAGTAAATGATGTGTGTGGAGGTGCAGGTGAATTTGTGACTGGTATGGAAGGATCCCTTGGGGCCTTGGAGGGAAGTGAGAGGGGAGGTGTGGGTGCAAGTTTTGCATTTCTTGCGGTTGCACGGGAAGGTGCTGGGTGTGGAGGTTGGGTTGGTGGGGGGTGTGGACCTGATGAGGGAATCGCGGAGGGAGTGGTCTTTCCGGAACGCTGATAGGGGAGGGGAGGGATTCAGCATTACTGCACCCGATGTGGCCTCCTCTACATTGGGGAGACAGGCCGCCTACTTGCGGAATGTTTCAGAGAACACCTCTGGGGCACCCGCACCAACCAACCCAACTGCCCTGTGGCGGAACACCCTCCTACTCCGCCAAAGACATGCAGGTCCTTAGCCTCCTCCATCGCCAGACCATGGCAACATGATGCCTGGAGGAAGAGCGCCTCATCTTCCGCCTGGGAACCCTCCAACCACAAGGGATGAATGCGGATTTCTCCAGCTTCCTCATTTCCCCTCCCCCTACCTTATTTCAGTCCCAACCCTCGGACTCAACACCGCTTTTTTGACCTGCAATCTCCTTCCCTGACCTCTCCGCCCTCACCCCCTCTCCAGCCTATCACCCTCTCATTACCTCCTTCCACCTATCGCATTCACAACGCCCCTCCTTACCTTTTACCTTAGCCTGTTTGGCACACCTTCCTCATTCCTGAAGAAGGGCTTATGCCCGAAACGTTGATCCCCCTGCTCATTAGAAGCTGCCTGACCTGCTGCGCTTTTCCAGCAACATATTTTTCAGCTAAAGACCTGATAACTCTCAGGGCCGGAACTGAGAAGAATTGGTTACGTCAAACTGATAGATTTTAAAAGGAAAGGAAACTCTTTGGATTTTTGAAAATATGTAATATGATAGTTTTGCAAGTAGATGAGATTTTGTCTTGAGTTTTGAAATCTTTCAAGTGATGTTCTATGTAAATAGCTTAATTTTATTTATATTTCTGTTGTGTAATAAACTTCTATCTTAAGCACATAGTTTTAAAACTAAATTAACAGCCTATGTTTCAGTGAAAGACTGCCTGGTTAAATTAAAAGAAAATATGACCTATTAGGCCAAATTTAATTCTGGAGTCTGACGTAGAATCAGTTGGGATCCTAACAATAACACAATTATTCAGAACTTTTCGGGATAAATGTTTTGAAGTTTTATGTATCTCTGCTTACCTGTGGAGCAAAACACATTGAAGATGTTTAACCTAACATGCTGAATTTTAATTTCAGACAATGGTTACTCCTATTACACAGAAGTATTTCCACTTTGGTGAATTGGAGAACAGTTTGATGTACTGTATATGTGGAGTAGAAGTAAGTAATAATTCATGTCATGATGAAGTATGTTGCACTTTGCCTTTATTAATCAATCATTTATAGTGATTCTGACAGTATATTTTGGGTGGTCTGACTGTATCGCAGCATAAAATAATTCCTTGGAAAAGAAGGCCTGCTATCATCGAATACTCTATCAAACAACAGAACATTTGTTAAATCTACTTGGAATTGATTTAAGTATGTAAATGAGAATGTTACCTTCTTAAATTAGAATTTGCACTCCATGCAATCTTTATTGTAATTAAATTCTTCATTACTTAGAACTTTATCTGACTCTCACATTCCAAACACTGGTCTTGAACACATGAATTGAAAGACTGAAATACTTGTCATGAGTAATAATGTAATTTTTATTTTATAATTTTAATTTTTTAAGATTAAACATTATCCAGTAATTCAGCATAACAGCAAACTGGAATTAAAAAATTGGATTATATGACATCTGGATTAAACAACTTTGAGTTAAGATTATAATTCTATATAGTCATTGGTGGCAGTAGTTACATTCTTTGTGGATAGTGTCTGAACTTGGGCTAATTTACTTTTAAACACTCATTTTTTGGAATTCTACAAGCTGCTTAACTTAGATTGGAATTTTTTGTTTCTTTTACCAACATTTAAGTACAGCTATTATCTAATTATGACATTTAATGTTAGACCAGATGAGCATTGTAGAATTATTTTCTGGCATCACATTCTAACTTTTGTATTTTACAGGTGATAGTTGGATTCTTTCTTGTGAGGTGGTTAAGCACGAAGTTTGCTGATCGAGTAATCCTGGCAGTGGGTCTTCTTATATGTAATATTTCTTGTGTTTGGTGTTTAATTTTCCTGGCAAATCCAAAAGGTAAGAGTTTTGTTGCATTTACTTCTTTTTATTACTTTCCCATAGGTTTAAAATAAAACATCCCTTATGCAAATTTAAGTTCTGGTATAGAAAGATTTAATTTCTCAAAGATGCCCGCTCCTCCTCCAAGTTGTTTGTCAGTATACTTATTGGGTGATTGATATTTAGAATCAATAGTATTTACATATCATCAATTAATTAATTTTGCATAGCCCTTACAATTGAAGTGAATTCAAACAAGATGAAATGTGTGCTTCTGTTCTGCATGATGTTAAACAGGTAGGTCACAGAATAAACTTCAGTGATGAATCCAGTGATTTTGCATGTACTGTACAATTTTTAAAATAATAAGAAAAGTCTAAACATTTTTATTTGTTTTGATTTTAAACATCCATGATGAGTCCATTTAGGTGCTATCTCTGTTTTGCTGATGTTAAGTGTAATGGTAAACTTAAAAGAGTTACATATTAAAATACAGAGATATGGCATTGAAGGTGAGTTGGAGGTTTGGATTAGGAATTGGCTCTCTGGAAGAAGACAGAGGGTAGTAGTTGATGGCAAAGGTTCATCTTGGAGTGCCGTCACTAGCGGTGTTCCGCAAGGATCTGTTTTGGGACCATTGCTGTTTGTCATTTTTATAAATGACCTAGAGGAAGGGTTAGAAGGTTGGGTGAGCAAGTTTGCGGATGATACGAAAGTCGGAGGAGTTGTAGACAGTGAGGAAGGATATGGCAGGTTACAGCGGGATATAGAGAAGCTGCAGAGCTGGGCAGAAAGGTGGCAAATGGAGTTCAATGTAGCTAAGTGTGAAGTGATTCACTTTGGTAAGAGTAATAAAAAGATGGATTACTGGGCTAATGGTAGACTACTTGGTAGTGTGGAAGAGCAGAGGGATCTTGGTGTCCATGTACACAGATCTCTGAAAGTTGCCACCCAGGTAAATAGTGCAGTGAAGAAGGCATATGGCGTACTGGCTTTTATTGGTAGAGGAATTGAGTTCCGGAGTCCTGAGGTCATGCTGCAGTTGTATAAGACTCTGGTGCGGCCGCATCTGGAATATTGTGTGCAGTTTTGGTCGCCATACTATAGGAAGGATGTGGAGGCACGGGAACGGGTGCAGAGGAAGTTTACCAGGATGTTGCCTGGTATGGTAGGAAAATCCTATGAGGAAAGGCTGAGGCACTTGGGGTTGTTTTCATTGGAGAAAAGAAGGTTTAGGGGTGATTTGATAGAGGTGTACAAGATGATTAGGGGGTTAGATCGGGTTGACAGTGAGAACCTTTTTCCACGTATGGAGTCAGCTATTACAAGGGGGCATAGCTTTAAATTAAGGGGGGGTAGATATAGGACTGATGTTAGGGGTAGGTTCTTCACTCAGCGAGTTGTAAGTTCATGGAATGCCCTGCCAGTAGCAGTAGTGGACTCTCCCTCTTTATGGGTATTTAAGCGGGCATTGGATAGGTATATGCAGGATAGTGGCTTAGTGTAGGTTAGGGGTGCTTTGATCGGCGCAACATCGAGGGCCGAAGGGCCTGTACTGCGCTGTAATGTTCTATGTTCTATGTTCTATATTATGACTGTATTAAACTCACATGATCTTGATGTGGATGGTGAGACTCTGCTCCACATTTTGAAAGGCTTTTGCCCAAAACGTCAATTCTCCTGCGGCTCGGATGCTGCCTGACCTGCTGTGCTTTTCCAGCATCATACTCTCGACTCCAGATTTCTAGTGCACTGCAGCTCCATTGTAGAAACAAATTCTTCCTTGGAAGAAGATCAGGGTCCTCAGACATTGATTCCCACTTGCTGAATCTTTGACAGTGCAGCTCCAGAAGCATTGCTTTACTTTTTTAAAAAAAAATTGGCCATGGCATGTAGCTGTCACTGGCTGGATGAGAATTTATTGCCAATCCCTAATTGCCCCAATCTGAGTGGCTTGCTTGAACATTTTAAGAGTCACCCACATTTCTGTGGGCCTGGAATCACAAAGGCACAATACATTTATTTCTCTAAAGAACATTGATGATCTAGAGAGAATTTTATGACAATCAACAGTGGTTATATGGTTGACATTAAGCTAGATTAAACTTTGAATTTAATGAAAAACATTTCTGCCATTGTAGGATTTGAAATCTTATCCCTAGAGCATTAGCCTATCCTCTGGGTTGTTAATCCAGTGATATTACGAGTGCACCACTTACTCCATAAAATTTCAGGCTAAATAGCCACCACTCCAGCTGCTCCTATACTGTTTATATGGTACCACTAATTCAAATAAATTGCACTTTATTGGAATCAATTGTGTGTAAATGTTTTTTTTTAACCCTTGTTTTAGAAGTATGAACCTGTCATCTTTTGTCTCTTTGCAGGGAGTTTTGCCATGTTGCTCACAGAGTTTGTGGTAGGTGTGTTTCTACAAATTCTGGGGTTGCCATTTGTTGCAGTTTCTCAAGTGTCTTTGTTTTCAAAAGTTACAGCAGAGAAAACACAAGGTCAGTGGGTGTGGTTTCTTTTCCCCACTCCCAGTTTTTATGATGAGTGCTTATGTTGGCATTTAGTTTTATTGTATCCCATCACCCACAAAGCATGGCACACCATTTTTAGCATAACTAATTTGTTGTAGCTTGCAGATCCGGGAATTATGTTTTGTGTCTTTTGATGAAGGTTCACAATATTATTATCACCATTTCAAATGTTGAGTTCTAACATGGACAGATCAATGTATTGCTTTAAGTTTAATTTGTATTTTGATATGGTCTGTGTAAGGGGAATTATTGTTTGACTTTCGCTTTTAAATTTGTGTTAACTGGTGCAGAGGTGGTTAAAGTTTGATGCACATATTTTCAATAATGTTATTCCTCATGTGGTGTAGTGCTGGAAATGAAGTTCCACTATTCCCTGAAAGGTCATAGTAGTTCAGGATTTTAATGAAGTGTGCAAAAGTCACCCAATTTTTACTGTTCAGTGCGTTAGAAACAAAGGTAAAAGAGAAAAAAACTGTTGCTACCTAGTAACATGAATCCAGTTTAGTCATAGAGCTGTACAGTATGGAAACAGACCCTTCGGTCTAACTCGCCCATGCGACCAGTCATTCTAAATTAATCTAGTCCCATTTGCTAGCATTTGGCTCATACATGCACCACCCTCTGTGTGAAGAAGTTGCCACTTAGGTGCCTTTTAAATCTTTCCCTCTCACCTTAAACCTATAGATTTGGGATTCCCCACCCTGGGGAAGAGACCTTGGCTGTTCACCCTATCCATGCCCCTCATGATTTTATAAACTTCTGTAAGGTCACCCCTCAGTCTCTGATGCTCCAGGGAAAATAGTCCCAGCCTATTCAGTCTTTCCCTATAGCTCAAACCCTCCAGCCCTGGCAACATCCTTATAAATCTTTTCTGAACCCTTTCAAGCTTCATAGCGTCCTTCCCAAAGGAGGGAGACCAGAATTGCACACAGTATTCCCAAACTATCCTATACAACCGCAACATGACCCCCTAATTCCAATACTCAATGCACTGACCAATAAAGGCAAACATAGCACACACCACCTTAACTATACTATCTACCTGTGCCCCCACTTTCAAGGAACTATGAACCTGTACTCCAAGGTCTCAGCAAGGATCTTTTCAGGATCTTGCCATTAAGTGTATGTGCCCTGCCCTGATTGCTGTTCCAAAATGCAGCATTTCACAGTTATCTAAATTAAACTCACTCTGCCACTCCTCGCTCCATTGGCACATCTGATCAAGGTCCTTTTTTACTCTGAGATAACATTCTTTGCTGTCCACTACAACACAAATTTTGGTGTCATCTGCAAGCTTACTAACCATACTTCCTGTGTTCACATCCAAATTATTTATATAAATGATGAAAAGCAGTGGACCTGTATCAATCCTTGCGGCACTCCGCTGGTCACAGGCCTCCAGGCTGAAAAGCAACCCTCCATCACCACCCTCTGTCTCCTACTTTTGAGCCAGTTATGTATCCAAATGGCTAGTTCTCCCTTGAGTCCATGTGAACCATTCTACCATGAGGACCCTATTGAATGCCTTGTTGAAATCTATATTGACCATGTCCACCTCTCTACCTTCTTTAATCCTCTTCTTTATTTCCTCAAAAAACTCAATCATGTTTGTGCATGGGCAATCATGTCTCACTATCGTCGAAAGTCAGAACCAGCCAGAATGAAAAGTTGATGTTAGTATACCAGTCTTCAAAACCAGGCTGGGAAAAATGTTTTGAGTAGCTTAGAAAAAAAACTCCAGAAGCAGTAAACTGCTGGAAGCTAGGTATGGGAAACTCGTATGTTTTCCCTACAACTGTTTAGAAGTCCAAAAGAAGGATACTTCAGAAACCATCTAAAGCCATAACAACTAAACAAGATATTTTAAAGTGGAGACATAGCAGTAGCCATTTCTGAGATTTAAGTAAGAGAAATTTAAGGTTGTTCTTGAGGGTAAAGGAATTGTAGCTTTTCTTCTCATATTTGTATTAAGGCCATTACAGATATTTCTTCTATGATGTAATTTAATTTTAACTTTTCTGTGTAGTGAACTTTGATTTTTTTGCTAAAAGTAAATGGAGAGCCTCTTAATACGTTCAATGACTGACAACTATTTTATGCAAGGCAACTCTCACTTCAGGATCTGACTTTCCCAGTATTACCATCAGCTGGGATCATAATGATTTTATCACCAATTATTCCAAAAATCTTTCTAACATTATTAGGACCACATTTTAAGAATGTGTGTTTAATAATGCAATTTTGAACTTGTAAACTATGGTGTCGTTTCACTAATTAGACGAAGGAAAGCCACATACACCATCCATGTGCAAAGTAATGTCGTCATCAGTAGGGCTTCTTGTGGCATCATTTCATTCCCAACTCTTACCTATAAATAAAGTAGCCCATGGCAGAGGATTGCAGGACCAGACTGATCATGCTTGGCTTGTTCTGACATAGCTACAATGAAACAATTAGAAAACTATTTTGTCAGCTATGTAACTATCTCAGGATTCTGGATGTTAACTGTCAATAGTTTGAGGAAGGGAAGTTTTTTTTGTATCATTCTGTCATGCAGTCCTTTGATATTGATATTGTGCTGAAGTCTTCATTATCAAGGTGAACCAGAAGCAGGAGGAATGGAAAATGATGAGGATATGATGGTGTTTCAGTCTAGACAACCCTCAGAGTTCTGCTTAAGTTCAATTTAGTCAGGAAATGTGGAAGAATCTATTTATCTTTTTGCAAATTGACCTCCAAGCATCTTTACAAATGCAAACTAGATATTTCTTGACATTAAACTTCAATAAAAGTAGTTTTGTTGCATGAAACAGCATGCCAGCATGGATAATTTGCGCAAATTTATTTATTCCCGGTGCTTGTAAACTGTTCTTAAACGGATCCTAGTAGTTGTAACAGTGATACCCGAGGTCTTCTGAAATTTGAATCTGCAGGCCCAGGGTAATTAATTTGCCAGTTGGTATTTCCCTATTATTACATTCCACTTTCATGCACCACTTTCAACAGACTCCTATAGCATCTTAAGGGTAATAAACGAGGGATCAGGGCCCAGGGAAATATGTAGATATTCTCACTGAGGTTGTTAAACTTCCACAGTACAAGAGTTTTAAGAGCTGCCTTGTTATATGCCTGCACTAAGCAGATACCTAATTGCAGCATGCAATCTAAACATGCTCCTTTTTTGTTACAACCACGTAGCAATTCAATATCCAATATGCCACTTTCTTCTTCAAATTGGGTACTGTCTTTCTGGCTCATTTATTCCATTATCTATCTGTTTTAAAGGGCATTCACTTTTTATATTTGAGTCCAGGTCCCCCTTATACGTGATTTGAGGTCTGACGTTTACCTCATGGTAAGATATTCCCCAAATCTGAGCCAATTCAAGGTTTATAGGCTGGAGCGATATTGCTTGATTGGCTTTGCTAATATAAATTTACAGTAGTGCCAGATCCTGAATTGTTTTTTTTTATTCATTCATAGGATGAGGGCATCACTGGCTAGGCCAGCATTTATTGCCCATTCCTAGTTAAGAATCAACCACATTGCTGTGGGTCTGGAGTCACATGTAGGCCAGACCACGTAAGGAAGTTAGTTTCCTTCCCTAAAGGACATTAGTGAACCAGATGGGTTTTTCCCCAACAATTGACCGTGGATTCATGATCATCATTAGAAACCTAATTCTGGAAGTTTATTGAATTTAAATTCCAGCATCTGCTGTGGCAGGATTTGAACCTAGGTCCCAGGACATTACCTGGGTCTCTGGATCAACAGTCCTGTGATAATTCCACTAGGCCATTATCCTCTCGTGTTCTGTAGGGCCCATTGGCTTTAAATGTTCTGTCTTTTAGCGCTAACTTTTCTGTACTTTGTGTGTAAAAACTGGCCCTTGTCAGTAAATTGCAACTAGACCATGTTTTCCCAAACTCTTAAAATGCAGGTTGTAATTTTTAATTGTGGTATTTCTAAAATAATGCAAACTTTGTTTGAGAAGGTAGTTTACATTCCTAGAGAAAGTGAGGACTGCAGATGCTGGAGATTAGAGCTTAAAAATGTGTGGCTGGAAAAGCACAGCAAGTCAGGCAGCATCACAGCAACAGGAGAATCGACATTTCGGCATAAGCCCTTCTTCAGGAATACGAGAGGTGGAAGGAGGTTAAAGTGAGGGTGATAGACCGGAGAGGTCGGGAAGAAGATTGCAGATCAAGAAGGCGATGCTGAGTCTGAGGGTTGGGACTGAGAAAAGGTAGCTGGAGGGGAAATGAGGAAGCTGGAGAAATCTGCATTCATCCCTTGTGGTTGGAGGGTTCCTAGGCAGAAGATGAGGCACTCTTCCTCCAGGTGTCGTGTTGCCATGGTCTGGCGATGGAGGTGGCCAAGGACCTGCATGTTCTTGGCGGAGTGGGAGGGGGAGTTAAAGTGTTCAGCCACAGGGCGATTGGGTTGGTTGGTGTGGGTGTCCCAGAGGTGTTCTCTGAAACGTTCCGCAAATAGGCGGCCTGTCTCCCCAATGTATAGGAGGCCACATCGGGTGCAGTAAATGATGTGTGTGGAGGTGCAGGTGAATTTGTGACAGATATGGAAGGATCCCTTGGGACCTTGGAGGGAAGTGAGGGGGGAGGTGTGGGCGCAAGTTTTGCATTTCTTATGGTTGCAGGGGAAGTTGCCGGGAGTGGAGGTTGGGTTAGTGAGGAGGTGTGTGGATCTGATGAGGGAATCACGGAGGGAGTGGTCTTTCCGGAACACTGATAGGGGTGGGGAGGGAAATATATCCTTGGTGGTGGGGTCTGTTTGCAGGTGGCGGAAATGATGAAGGATGATACAATGTATCTGGAGGCTGGTGGGGTGGTAGGTGAGGACCAGTGGGGTTCAAGGGCGGAGGAGCGGGAAGTGGAGTACTGTGTGCAGTTCTGGTCGCCTCACTTTAGGAAAGATGTGGAAGCTTTGGAGAGGGTGCAGAGAAGATTTACCAGGATGTTGCCTGGAATGGAGAGTAGGTCGTACGAGGATAGGTTGAGAGTTCTCGGCCTTTTCTCGTTGGAACGGCGAAGGATGAGGGGTGACTTGATCGAGGTTTATAAGATGATCAGAGGAATAGATAGAGTAGACAGTCAGAAACTTTTTCCCCGGGTACAACAGAGTGTTACAAGGGGACATAAATTTAAGGTGAAGGGTGGAAGGTATAGGGGAGATGTCAGGGGTGGGTTCTTTACCCAGAGAGTGGTGGGGGCATGGAATGCGCTGCCCGAGGGAGTGGTAGAGTCAGATTCATTGGCGACCTTTCAGGGGCATTTGGATAGGTACATGGATGGGTGCTTAATCTAGGATAGAAGTTCGGCACAACATCGTGGGCCGAAGGGCCTGTTCTGTGCTGTATTGTTCTATGTTCTAAGTGGAGGAGATGCGGTGGAGAGCATAGTCAACCACGTCTGAGGGGAAATTGTGGTCTTTGAAGAAGGAGGCCATCTGGGTTGTTCGGTATTGGAATTGGTCGTCCTGGGAGCAGATGTGGCGAAGGCGAAGGAATTGGGAAAATGGGATGGCATTTTTACAGGGGACAGGGTGGGAGGAGGTGTAATCTAGGTAGCTGTGGGAGTCAGTCGGTTTATAGTAAACGTCCGTGTTGAGTCGGTCTTCCGAGATAGAAATGGAGGGGTCTAGGAAGGGGAGGGAGGAGTCGGGGTGGAAGGTGTTAGTAAAACGGATGAACTGTTCAACCTCCTTGTGGGAGCACGAGGTAGCGCCGATACAGTCATCGATGTAGCGGAGGAAAAGGTGAGGGGTGGTGCCTGTGTAGCTGTGGAAGATGGACTGTTCCACATATCCACCGAAGAGGCAGGCATAGCTGGGGCCCATGCGGGTGGCCGTGGCTACTCCTTTTGGTTTGGAGGAAGTGGGAGGATTGGAAAGAGAAGTTGTTCTGACTGAACTAGTCCTCACTCTGTTGAAGGAGGGTGTCAGTGGAACGGTACTGGTTGGGTCAGCGGGAAAGGAAGAAGCGGGGGGCTTTCAGGCCTTCATGATGGGGGATGGAGGTGTATAGGGACTGGATGTCCATGGTGAAGATAAGGCGTTGGAGGCCAGGGAATCAAATCATGGCTGACCCCGCACTGCCCATTTTTACCTGCCCCGGCCGACCCATTGTCTCAGCCTGCTCCTTCCCCACACCTTGACACTGTCCTGTCCCCCTTAGTCTAAGAACTCCCCACCTACGTTCGGGACACCACCCAAGCCCTCCACCTCCTCCATGATTTTCGCTTCCCCAGCCCCCAATGCTTTATCTTCACCATGGACATTCAGTGACTATACACCACCATCCCCCATCACAAAGGCCTCAAAGCTCCCCACTTCTTCCTTTCCTGACGAACCAACCAGTACCCTTCCACTGACACCCTCCTTCGACTGACTGAACTGGTCCTCACTCTGAATAACTTCTCTTTCCAAACCAAAGGAGTAGCCACGGGCACCCGCATGGGCCCCAGCTATGCCTGCCTCTTCGTTGGACATGTGGAACAGTCCATCTTCCGCAACTCCACTGGCACCACCCCCCAACTTTTCCTCTGCTACATCGATGACAGTATCGGCGCTACCTCGTGCTCCCGTGAGGAGGTTGAACAGTTCATCCACTTTACTAACACCTTCCACCCCGACCTCAAATTTACCTGGACCGTCTCAAGACTCCTCCCTCCCCTTCCTAGACCCTTCCATTTCTATCTCGGACAACCGACTCAACACGGACGCTTACTATAAACCGACTGGCTCCCACAGCTTCCTAGATTACACCTCCTCCCACCCTGCCCCCTGTAAAAACGCCATCCCATATTCCCAATTCCTTCGCTTTCACCGCATCTGCTTCCAGGAGGACCAATTCCAATACTGAACAACCCAGATGGCCGCCTCCTTCAAAGACCACAATTTCCCCTCAGATGTGGTTGACGATGCTCTCCACCGCATCTCCTCCACTTCCTGCTCCTCCGCCCTTGAACTCCGCCCCTCCAATCGCCACTAGGACAGAACCCCACTGGTCCTCACCTACCACCCCAACAACCTCTAGATACATTATATCATCCTTCTTCATTTCCGCCACCTCCAAACAGACCCCACCACCAAGGATATATTTCCCTCCCCTCCCCTATCAGCGTTCCAGAAAGACCGCTCCCTCTGCGACTCCCTCGTCAGATCCACACACCCCCACCAACCCAACCTCCACTCCCGGCACCTTCCCCTGCAATCGCAAGAAATGCAAGAGGTGCGCCCACACCTCCCCCCTCACTTCCCTCCAAGGCCCCAAGGGATCCTTCCATATCAGTCAGAAATTCACCTGCACCTCCACACAAATCATTTACTGCATCCGCTGCACTCGTTGTGGCCTCCTCCTACATTAGGGAGACAGGCCGCCTACTTGCGGAACATTTCAGAGAACACCTCTGGGACACCCGCACCAACCAACCCAACCGCCCCGTGGCTGAACACTAACTCCCCGTCCCACTCCGCCAAGGACATGCAGGTCCTTGGCCTCCTCCATCGCCAGACCATGGCAACACGACGCCTGGAGGAAGAGCGCCTCATCTTCCACCTAGGAACCCTCCAACCACAAGGGATGAATGCAGATTTCTCCAGCTTTCTCATTTCCCCTCCCCCCACCTTATCTCAATCCCAACCCTCAGACTCAGCACCACCTTCTTGACCTGCAATCCTCTTCCCAACCTCTCCACCCCCACTCCCTCTCCGGTCTATCACCCTCACCTTAACCTCCTTCCACGTATCTTATTCCCAATGCCCCTCCCCCAGTCCCTCCTCCCTACCTTTTATCTTGGCCTGCTTGGCACACCCTCCTCATTCCTGGTTGAAACGTCGATTCTCCTGTTCCTTTGATGCTGCCTGACCAGCTGCGCTTTTCCAGCAACACATTTTTAAGTTTACATTCCTGTTGTACATGAATGGCTAAATCCCATTGCATCCTTTTCCATTGCAGGATTCAGTCAAGGATTGCGTCGTTCAATTGGAGGACTTGCCACAATATTGGGTCCCATGTGGGCAGGCGGCTTAACTAATAACCTTTACATAATGTTGGGAGTCATGATGGGCCTTCTGACACTTCTGACTGTAAGTTAAATGGAATTAGGAATTGTTACTGTTTCTTGATGTAATTTCTGGTTTGTAAATTGGAAAATCAGCTGCTAATACAAATTTTCCTTTTACTTAACTATTGAGATTGGTAACGTAATTAAATACAGACCAAAAAAAGATACTCTGGTTCATACAGCTTTCCACAGTGAAGTCAAATGCTTTGTGCATTAAGACTTCACATCCTGCCTCAAATTGCTTTGCACTTTGAAGTGTCAGAGACATTTCAGTTCTGCTGTTGACCACAGAAAAACTGCAATGGGTAGCAGCTGGGAACTTGAAGCCTCAACTGATGTTTTGTAATTCCCACTTTTGGACTGGGATCACAAGTACAACTTTAGAATCTGTGCTAAACTTCTAAG
The DNA here is from genome assembly GCF_047496795.1 of Chiloscyllium punctatum. Lineage (NCBI taxonomy): Eukaryota > Metazoa > Chordata > Chondrichthyes > Orectolobiformes > Hemiscylliidae > Chiloscyllium > Chiloscyllium punctatum. Next base: position 42,914,213 of record NC_092744.1, read on the forward strand.
TTTCAACTAATGAACTTTGGACTTTGCTGCTCTATTATAGATCAGCTGTTTGCTCAGTCATCAGAGAATTCTGTGGATTCATTTCTGTGATAGTGCAGACTAATTAATTTTTTGACAAATAACGTGGGTCAGAGCATAAGTAAACTTTTCTGTTTTAATAATGGATTGAAGGATGCATAAACTAACTTATTAACGTCTGAAGGTTTGTGTTTAAATTTAGAAAGCAATATAACGTAGAACAAAGAACATAGAAAAGTACAGCACAGAACAGGCCCTTTGGCCCACTATGTAGTGCTGTGGTTTATACCTAATGTAAAATATAATAATTTAACCTACGCACCCCTCAACTCACTGCAATCCATGTGCCCGTCCAGCAGTCGCTTAAATGTCCCTAATGACTCTGCTTTCATCACCACCGTTGGCAATGCATTCCATGTATTCACAACTCTCTGCATAAAGAACCTACCTCTGATGTCTCCTCTATACCTTTCTCCTAATATTTTAAAACTATGACCTCATGTACCAGTCAATCCTGCCCTGGGGAAAAGTCTCTGGCTATCGACTCTATCTATTCCTCTCATTATCTTGTGTACCTCGATCAGGTCTCCTTTCTTCCTCCCCTCCTCTCCTGAGAGAAAAGTCCAAGTTTATTCAACCTTTCTTCATAAGCCAAGCACTCTAGTCCAGGCAGCATCCTGGTAAACCTTTGCATCCTCTCCAAAGCCTCTATATCTTTCCTATAGTAGGATGACCGGAGCTGGACACAATATTCCAAGTGTGGTCTCACCAGGAATTTGTAGAGCTTTAGCAAAACTTCGCGGCTCTTAAACTCGATCCCCATGTTAATGAAAGGTAAAATACCATATGCTTTCTTAACAACCCTATCCACTTGGCTGGCAACTTTGAGGGATCTATGTACTTGCACACCCAGATCCCTCTGTTCCTCCACACTGGCAAGAATCCTGTCTTTAATCCTATATTCGGCATTTGAGTTCGACCTTCCAAAATGCATCACTTCGCATTTATCCAGTGTAACTCCATCTGCCATTTCTCAGCCGAGCTCTACATCCTGTCTATATCGTGCTGTAGCCTGGAATAGCTCTCGATACTATCAACAACACCTCCAACCTTTGTGTCATCTGCAAATTTACTAACCAACTCCTCGACCTCCTCATCCAAGTCATTTATAAAAACTACAAAGAGCAAAGGCCCAAGAACAGAGCCCTCTGGGACCCCACTCATCACTGACCTCCAGGCAGAATACTTTCCATCTACAACCACTCTCTGCTTTCTGTCAGACTATTCAAAAATAGCCTGATATTGCCATGCTCACAAAAATTATATTTTCCAGCATATGATCAGGACTCCTTCTAAAACTATTCCTGAGTATGTTCTGTTCTTTTGGCAGAACAGACTGACTGAAGTGGTGGCACAATGTTGAACATTCACTGCCCCTCACTATACACAGTTTTGTTACCTGCACGTCCAAGTCCTCATGAGGTTGACCCCAGATTTCCCTTCACAGCCCCACTAAGTCATGCGGTCCTTCCAATAGGTGGAGAATTCTATTATAGTGCAATTCATCATTTTTTGTTATTCTGTGTGGAATACAAGGTACTGTTAGAAGGGAGTGATCCTGAACGATTCAAGATTGACTCAGGACTCCATCAAGGCTGGTAACATTAGATTAGACATAGGCAAGGTAACCATCTATACCTCTAGCCCCTTCCAAGAATACCCTGAAAGCCTTCTCTGCATTTTTCTTGAACAGAACCAGACTGGACTTTGTTCTCACATTGCTCTTTTTGACTCTACTCACACCTTTTAATTGGATGAAGTGTTATAGGAGCTCATTTGGGTCCCAGCTAGACTTGAGAATTTATTTTTAAGCTACACGTGCCATTTTGTGACATTAATGGAAAATGTTTTGTTCTAGTCCTACACCAATCTCCTTCATTGTCCCTATATCTAGTACATTAATGACTGTTTCCTATTCTCAGGTTCAACTGGAATATTGAATCAACGTTGCCATTAATTGCAATGCTTCCCTCATCTTCGCATCCATTGACTCAGTTGTGTCAGTTGATACCTATAATAAGTGTGTTCAGACCTCTCTACAGCTATCTTTCTGTAAGGCCTCTTCCATTTCCTGTTTCTTCAGGTTTTTTTTAACATCTTTTCTAATGGTACTACTTTCCATGTTAGTGCTTTTGATATTTCTCCCTTTGTCCTCAAACAAGGATTCTCCTGCTTGACACGACTGTTGAACATGTCTGTTCTGTTTCCCAATGCTCCCCTTTCCTCCCAGAATCTAAATTGGGCTCCATTGTTCTCACCTTCCAACTAACCAGACACCATATTCAATAGATCATCTTCCACCATTTCCTTTGCCTTCTTTTCCTTTGTTCTCCTTTCAGCATTCTGAAGGAACCATTCCTTGATCCACTCCTAAATCAACCACAGTAGCTCATCCCTTGCCCATGTCATATTCACAAGCAGGTGCAGAAGTTACAAACTAACCTGTTTTGTCTCCTCCCTTCCTATATTTCAGGACTGCATCTACTCCAGGTGGAACAATGTTTTTCTTTTGTTTGCAACTTGATGTATTGTAGGCACTTTGTATGACAGGGATTCCATTATACTTTTCAGAACATCTCTATTCAGTCTGCAAGCATGACCTTTCAAGCTTCCAGTTGCCTGCCATTTTAATTCTCCACGCCAGTCTGTTTCTGACCACTTTTGCTCTTTACCTCCTACACTGCTTCAATGAAGTTCAACGTTCACTTGAGGAGCAGGAATTTTGACAGCCAACAGTTACAGGTCGTAATTTCTGCCCTAGTTTTTTTCAGATGGCAGATGTTGATTATTCTATTGTTCTCAATTAAACCTTGACCAAGAAGATTCCTATTTGTTTTTGTTTGTGTCCTTTTTTAAGTTTGCGCTACCTCCCTTTGTCATTTAATCATTCTTGCGTTCCATGCTATCATAGGTTTTTTTGTTTTCTTTTTACTCCTCCTCCCATCCCTTTCCATTATCTCTGTATGCTTAAAGCCTATTATACTGCTAATTTTTTCCAGTCCAAGAATATTTCCCAGAAATATTAACTCAGCTAGTCACAAAGTAAAGAGAAACTCACTTAGTATTTTCTGCTTTTATTTCTGGGAATCAAAATTATTTGATTACTGCTTCCTGCGGTCCCTTAGCTGATCAGGCACCAAATGTAATGTTGTCCATCACAACAAATCGCTCAGTCACATCTCCTGACCAAAGTACACGACAGCATTGGTAGGAGTTCTTAGCCGTTGTGGAGGTAAAAGAACCTTCTTTGTATTGAGAACACTCTCCGCAGTGGTGTGTGACATTGTGTGACACTTTGCTAACTGCCATAGATTCAGAACAGATCTATCTATCAGTTACTTTGGACAATCAGAAGCAGAATTATATTCACCATAGTCTGCAACCTCAGGCCTGGCATGTGGAAGAGTTGTTGTGGTTCTGTTCGCCCAGCTGGGAATTTGTCTTGCAAACGTTTTGTCCCCTGTCTAGGTGACATCCTCAGTGCTTGGGAGCCTCCTGTGAAGCGCTTCTGTGCTGTTTCCTCTGGCATTTATAGTGGCCTGTCTCTGCCGCTTCCGGTTGTCAGTTCGAGCTGTCCACTGTAGTGGCCGGTATATTGGGTCCAGATCGATGTGTTTGTTGATAGAGTCTGTGGATGAGATACAGGGGATGAAACGTTTGCAAGACAAATTCCCAGCTCGGCAAACAGAACCACAACAACGGGCACCCGAGCTACAAATCTTCTACCAAACTTTGAATGTGGAAGAGTATTCCAAAAAAAGATTCATGTTGGTCTCTGTTTCTCTCTCCACGAGTGCTGCCAGACTTGCTGAATTTCTCATGTACTTAGTTTTTATTTCAGATCAACATCTGCAATATTTAGCTTTTATGTTAGTGCAGAAAACATCTTGGCTGCAGTGCTAGGTGTACTTAATAAGAAGTTGCCAATCTAGTGAAGTTAACATCCATGTTAAAACATGGAAACAGCAAAAGAGAATAAGCAATCCCACATCAAAATTCTGCAATTCTACCACATCCTGTTGTGTTGTGCCAGTTAGACAATTAATGGAAAGAGGAGGCAATGTGAACATCCCCCCGCTACAATAATGTGAGAATCCAGAACATGCATTTAAAAAAAAAGGCTGAAGCATCTGCAGCTATCTTCAGCCAGAAATGTAAAGTAGTAATCGATCTTGGTGTCCTTCTGAAGTTTCTACCATCGCAGCTGTTGCTCTTCAGCCTATTCATACAACATGATGTCAAGACACACCTGAATACATTGGATACAATAAAGACTCTGAGCTGCACCAATATTAAAAGAGGCAATGAAGGCTTGTGCTGCACAACTAGTGTGGTTCTAGCCAAACTGTACAGCACAGCTACTTCTGAAGAAGTCATACCAGATGCAAAGCGTTAATTCTGTTTCTATCTCCATAAATGTTGCCAAACCTGACTTTCTCCAACATTCTCGAGGTTTTCTTTTAAATGCCAAGTTTGACTGAACTGTTAGCCAGCTTTGTGTATGGCACTCCTACAATTTACATAACAATGAACTGAGTTCATCTAACCATATTTTCTATTTTAGATAATGATGGTATTATCGTACAGTTATTTGGTTGAAACTCCCCTGACACTGACCTCACCTGTGACACGGAGAAATGTGGAAGATGATTGCTGAAAGTGCAAAACAAATCCAGAAAAACTACAAGGTAGAGTGACATGAAGCAATTATTGATGATGCAGAAGAATAAAATAAATTAGCTGCAAAGGTATCTTGAGAAATGAGAAACTATAGGAGCAGAGAGACTATTTTGGCCCATTTGCTATGTCTGAGTTCGACAACAATGTACAATTATTATCTATACCTCAGTTAGTTATTTCTCTCACCATATGCCTAACTATTTTCGAAGATGGCCTAAATCATTCTGTGCAATCTATTTGTGTGAAGGTTATGCCTGATCTATCAAAATATCTCACCTCTTTTGAGCTTCATCCCATGTTCCCTCATTCGGATTCCTGTAGTCTTTGACTCTTCATGCTTTTCTGATTCTCTGTACCACTAGAACTATGGTAATATCTGACTGACTGAATTAAAGGTGGGAGGTCAACTTACTTCTGAGATTTCACTAGGTGAATTAGATATGCTCTAGCAGAACCATTTCTTAAAATGTGCAGATATTTCACCTCACAATCAAGAAACTTTCTAATGTTTTAATAATAACCAAAGTGGAGTACCTCAATGAGTGCTACTGCAAGTGGCTCAGCAATACCATGACAGTTCCAGCTGTTAAACTGAGTTTGCAGCAGTTGGTGAGGGAAAATCTCATTTGACCTCAGGCTCCTACAACTCCTCATCCATGTCTGTCCATGATCCTTGGCAGCATCAGTAGGGGTGAACATGACAATTATTGTGCAGACAAATTACTGTCCTCACATTGATTGTACCCACCACTGAGCTGCGTGGCACTATCACAGTGTTAATTAGGACAGACATCAAGACAGATCTAGCAATTCAAAATTGGGCATACATCAAGTACTGTAGGTCACAAGTAACAGTAGAATTGTATTCCACTATAATCTGCAATCATATGGCCCAGTGCAACCCCTGCACTCTAACATTACCATCAAGCCAAATCACTGAAGAGTGTAGCAGGGTATCCTAGAGCAAAAATGGGGTGTCAACCTGGTGAAACGACAACACTAGAGTACTTCCATACGAACAGTGGAACCATTAGTTAGGGCTAAGTGACCTCACAACTCCGGAATTGGATCTAAGCTCCACTGTTCTGCTGCGTCCAGCTATGAATGGTAATGGACAATTGAACAAATAACAGGAAGTGCTTGCTGTACCTATATCTGCACCCTTAATGCTGGAGCCACCCATTAGTGAAAAAGATGAGCCTGAGGTATTTGTGTCCATCCTCAGCCATAATTGCTGAATTGATCATTTATCATGGCTTCTTCCTGAGGTTAGCCTATCTTGGAAGACATCCTTTAGTCAATCTGATTTACTCCATTTGATATCAAGAAACTGCACAGGGCACTAGATACTGCAAAGGTTATTGATCCTGATAATGAATTGAATGGAAAAAGAGAAAAGCTGCATACACGACTGTGCTTGTGCCTCTGAAAGAATTGGCTTGTGGAGTGTGTTGAATGGCTGAGTTGAGCGATGGGTATGGCAAAGTAACAATTGAAGTCATTTCCAGGGAAGTAATAGTCTGATCAATGTTAGAAATCTAAACATTACTTTGTTTTCTTAATTATAATTAAATATCTATATTATCTGCTGTCTCAATTTATTTGAAGTTAATTGCATACATCATTTTTAGTGGAAGAATTTTGTTTGTCTGGGGTTGTAGTCCTGTTTTTCCATTAACACTTATTTTGTATAGTCACATTTAGATTTCCTCCTGTTGATTTTCTTGTGGTTTTATTGTTTTATCATAGAGTCATAGAGATGTACAGCACAGAAACAGACCCTTCAATCCAACCCATCTATGCCGACCAGATATCCCAACCCAACCTAGTCCCACCTGCCAGCACCCAGTCCATATCCCTCCAAACCCTTCCTATTCATATACCCATCCAAATGCTTCTTAAATGTTGCAATTGTACCAGCCTCCACCACTTCCTCTGGCAGCTCATTCCATACACGTACCATCCTGTGTGAGAAAAGGTTGCCCCGCAGGTCTCTTCTATCCCCTCTCGCTCTAAACCAATGCCCTCTAGTCCTGGACTCCCTGACCCCAGGGAAAAGACTTTGCCTATTTACCCTATCCATGCCCCTCAATTTTGTAAACCTGTATAAGGTCACCCCTCAGCCTTCGACACTCCAGGGAAAACAGCCCCAGCCCTGTTCAGCCTCTCCCTGTAGCTCAGATCCTCCAACCCTGGCAACATCCTTGTAAATCTTTTCTGAACCCTTTCAAGTTTCACAACATCTTTCCGATAGGAAGGAGACCAGAATTGCACACAATATTCCAACAGTGGCCTAACCAATGTCCTGTACAGCCGCAACATGACCTCCCAACTCCTGTACTCAATAGTCTGACCAATAAAGGAAAGCATACCAAATGCCGCCTTCACTATCCTATCTACCTGCGACTCCACTTTCATGGAGCTACGAACATGCACTCCAAGGTCTCTTTATTCAGCAACACTCCCTAGGACCTTAATATTAAGTGTATAAGTCCTGCTAAGGTTTGCTTTCCCAAAATGCAGCACCTCGCATTTATCTGAATTAAACTCCATCTGCCACTTCTCAGCCCATTGGTCCATCTGGTCAAGATCCTATTGTAATCTGAGATAACTCTCTTCGCTCTCCACTACACCTCCAATTTTGGTGTCATCTGCAAACTGACTAACTGTACCTCTTATGCTCGAATCCAAAAAGTAGAGGACCCAGCACCGATCCTTGTGGCACTCCACTGGTCACAGACCTCCAGTCTGAAAAACAACCCTCCACTACCACCCTCTGTCTTCTACCTTTGAGCCAGTTCTGTATCCAAATGGCTAGTTCTCCCTGTATTCCGTGAGATCTAACCTTGCTAATCAGTCTCACATGGGGAACCTTGTCGAATGCCTTACTGAAGTCCATATAAATCACATCTACTGCTCTGCCCACATCAATCCTCTGACTTTTTTGAGGAAGTAACAAAATCAAGTTTGTGACACATGATTTTCCATGCACAAAGCCATGTTGACTGTCCCTCATCAGTTCTTGCCTTTCCAAACACATGTACATGTGTCCCTCAGGATTCCCTCCAATAACTTTCCCACCACTGACGTCAGTGGCACCACGTTAGCCAACCTCCAATCTTCTGGCACCTCACCTGTGACTATCAATGATACAAATATTTCAGCAAGGGGCCCAGCAATCACTTCTCTAGCTTCCTCCAGAGTTCTAGGGTACACCTCCAATATAAATGAAGGATTGTAACATTGTAACATTGTAACTCAATTTACAAAGCCAATGAAATTATAATAGTGACTGTCCAATTTCCAAACACCCAATTGATAAGGTATTTGGCAACTGAAAATGATAAAGAAACCTCAGACATTTTAGATTAGATTCCCTACAGTGTGGAAACAGGCCCTTCGGCCCAACAAGTCCACACCGACCCGCCGAAGCGCAACCTGCCCAGACCCATTCCCCTACATTTACCTCTTCACCTAACACTATGGGCAATTTAGCATTGCCAATTCACCTAACCTGCACATCTTTGGACTGTGGGAGGACCCAGAGGAAACCCACGCAGACACAGGGAGAATGTGCAAACTCTTCACAGACAGTCGCCCAAGGCTGGAATCGAACCTGGGTCCCTGGTGCTGTGAGGCTGCAGTGCTAACCACTAAGCCACCCTTTTCTCATTCCCCATGGCTGTTGCTTTCTCTTCCTCTTCCATCCCCCTCTCCAAAACATAGACCATCACTACTCCAGCAATATGCAAAACCTATAGTTGAAATTCTAAAGTGATGTGTAAATTCTAAAATAGATGATGTGTACACAATTTTCACCAAGGCTGCCAAAGGTCATCCAGAATTTTGAGAGTTTCATATTTTAGAGAAAATATTTGAAGCCCGTTTAGACTAATGCAGAATACCCCCATAATTCAGTGAACAAACAGTCAACTCTTTTGTGTGCTGATAGCTAAGGGGTGAATGTCTCCTCTTTGTGTGTTCTTTGAATACTGTTGCAAAATCTTACATGTCCATGTGAACCATCAGTACAGTTCAACAGCTCCATCAACAAATGTAACCTTAAACAATGCATCAGTACTGCAATAGTATTGGCCTGGATATTTTAGTTTAGAAAATGAAACCTTATGTCAGTCTATGAATAGTATTGAAGATCAGAGTTTTTCACACATCATACATGACATTACGTAGCATTAGTCATTATAAAATTATTAATCTCTCCCTTTAATTAAGGACTACCTCAAATGTACAAAGGTTTCCTAAAGTTACTCCAGTAAAATATCCAGGAGAAATAAACTTGCAATAAAGCTTACAATTTCTCCAACAAAAACAGAAGTTGCTGAAAATGCTCAGCAGGTCTGGCAGCATCTGTGCAGAGAAATCAGGAAAGGTCACTGGACCAGAAACATTCCTGACTTCTGTTGGAGAAATTGTAAGCTTTGTTGTGAATTTATTTGCTCCTTGATATTGGAGTAACTTTAGGAAATCTAGGCTGAGCTTTTCTGTTTTTTGTTTGAGTTACAGTAACCGCAGTTCTTTTCGGTTTTTACTTACAATTTCTCCCACTGAAATGATGCATTGGAAGAGGCTTGATTTATTTCAATCCAATTCAATGGCATGAACAGGAATTGATTTTCCCTACAAAGGAAAGTGCAGAGTTTAGCCCATTGGAACTTTGGAAAAGAGTTATCTGCAGTCACTTGTGATTTATCAAATGCCTTCCTAACATGGTTATATTACCTCTCAATGCCAGCACCCCTTTGTAGTGAATCTTAGTGGGAAATGTTGCTGAGCTTCAAGTTGCTATACTGATATTCCTCAGATAACTGGCAGCAGTACATTTCAAATACACTGCAAAATGTATATGCGTAACTGAAAAAAAGGTCTAATATTCAGAACAATAGAGATTGCGATAGATGCAGTAATAGTATCCTGGGATTCAGTTTTCAACCATTTGGGCTTTGTTTCTGTTTCATCATCTGAAACATTTAATTAAATTACTGCTTTGTAGTTTGTCTTTATTATTGTTTGTTGCCCATTCATGTTCTATTTTCAATGCAGTGTCAATTTTTCTTTGTAATGAAATTCCTTTTTAACAATTTATTTGCACAAAAGTAATCTGTTTGTTTTGATTCCAGATCTCAAGTCAATGTTGCTGTTGTGAGACTTCAAGCATCATCTGATATGCACATTTATTGCCATATTTAATGTGAACACGAGTCTATTTTTTGTACATTTTGGCAACTGTGAAAATTAAATGATATTCTTTTGCTGTAATAAGATGTTAGGAAAACAATATTGAGATAATATAAAATGTGAACAAATGAATGCAGTGTATTCTTATTTGTTCCAATTCTGTATCAATATTTAGATAAGTGTACACATTGTAAAGATTATATTTTAAATTACAAACGTTGTGTCTACATTTGCTAATAAATCACTGTTAAATAAACTGAATTTTGGAGATAAAACTTTTTTGCATTGTCAGATATTAATGTTGTAAAAGTAAAAGCTATTGTGATGGATGTCACAATGTGTATCTATTTACTTTTCATAATTGTTTGTTTAGTGTTGAAGCCTAGCATTGCTGTGTTAAAACCACCAGCATTTGAGTTAATTTACAGTATTTCTGTTTACAGTATTTTTGAAGAGAAAATTGCTAAAATGAGCCTTTGGATCTCTCAACCTCAGGTCTTACGTCCATTAGACCTTGAAAATCCTGCCCTTTAAGTATCTGCAATTATTTCCTGCCACCCAACTGCCTGTAATTCATGGGGTTGAATGAGAGTTGGCTTGTGATTATGGAATGAGGCAGAGGGAGATAAAATCTTACTGCACCTTAACATTCAAATTTGTTGCTGACCATTGTTTCTCTTAAGAGTTAATTGAAAATTTCAAAATAGTGGCCTAATGATAACCATGGAACTTTGTCAATTGCAGTGAGAACCCATGTGGTTCACTAATACCTTTTAAGGATGGAAATTGCCATCCTTAATGGGTCTGGCCTGCATGTTACTCCCACAGTAATGTAGTTGACTAGTAAGTACTTTTTGGTGTTCCATCTGGTTTCGTTTCTTCAGAGTTTGTAGTGGTCGGTACAACTGAATGACATGATCAGTCATTTCAATGTCAGTTAAGAGTCATGTAGGTTACACCAAGAAAGATTGCAATCCTCACCTGTATCCTGGATTCCTCTGCACAGCTATCCAGCAGTAAGTATTCAAAACATAGAACTACCTGAACTACCCCAGAGATCTGTGAAGACTGTGTTCTAGAATATATTCAAGGAATAAGTTTCATCTACGAAGGAGTTGAAAGTTATGGGCTGCGAGTGGGATAGTGGTGGTCTGGCCACAACAAGACCAATATTGATCGTATTGGAAGGCATAGCAGGCTCAAGAGGTAACGTCTACACTTGCTCTTAATTATGTTTTTACTGCAATTTGCAGATGTGAATCTGAAAAGGTTTTCAATTTTTATTGCGCTATATTACTTTTAAAATAAATTGAAACGTAAGGGTAACTGTGTCTGGTGAAATTTCATATGTACCCAATTCTTAATGGGGATGTTCCATATGTAGAATAATGGCAATAGTCAAAAAATCCATGTTTATAACGTTCATTACAAATTACTAACAGAAAACTTGATTAGGAAACCACACAAGTAATAATAGTATAAGTGTCCTGCTCAAGGGCTTTTTTTTTTCGGCAACTCCAGAATAGCTAAGCATTTTCTTGTTTCTCAGTGTATTGTGAATATTTGGAATTTTCTATCCTAGAGGCCTGTGGAAGCTCCATCTTTAAGTATGTTTAAGGTAGAGATCGGTAATCAACATCTATCAGTGGCATAAATGGTTATGGGGATAAAAGGCATTGAACTGCCCAAATCACTCATTATCTAATTAAATGTCAGACCAGACTTGATGGGTTGAACAGACTATTCCTCTCCCTACGTTCCAGTCAAGTGCACATGGCTTTGCCTGTAATGTCTTAGTGATTTTATGAAACTTAAATTGTCTAGCTGGAGACCAGCATGAAAAGCTTGGGGTGGGAATGTGGGAACGTAGCTCGTTCCTTGTGCACTCTAACTATCTCCAGATGTTGGAGCAGCAATATCATCAAAGACTGTTTCGTTTCTCTTCCTGCCCCCCCGCCCCCAGAGGGTCGTGATCTCCAACGTCCCGCCCTTCGTTGCCAGCGAGCTCCTTCTCCCCCACCTCACCACCTTGGGGGAGATCCAGTCAGGGATCCAACCGCTCCTGCTCGGTCTGAAGGACCCCGCCTCCGGCACATCTACTCCTTCCGACGCCAGGTGTTCATTTGCCTGGCCCGGGAGCAGGTCATGGAGGGCTCGTTTACCCTCCTCCATGAGGACGCGGCCTACCGTGCCTTCTGGATGGCGGGACGGCGTGCGGTGCCACCTGTGCCGCGAGGTGGGGCATATTAGGAAAAACTGCCCCACCCAGAAGGCTGCCCAGTCCGTGCCGACGGCTGACGGTGGTGCTGCTGCACCCACTCCCCCTCCCCCAAAGTCAACACCACAAGCCCCGGCACCGGAGCCTAAGCCGGAGGCTTCTAATCCTCCAGCCTCCGGCAGGGAGAGGGGTGAGTGTCCAGCCGGCCGGAAGGCGCTGAAGAAGACGCGTCGCATCAGGCCCGCCCACGGGGAGACCACCCTATCCCCTTCCCCGACACCCAGCCACGACCTGCCCCACCCCGGCATGACAATGCCCCTGCGGCTGTGCCAGCGTCGCCCCGGCGCGGGAACCCTGACCCCCGAACCCGTACCCGACCCTGACCCCACATCTACCCCCGAACCCCATAGAGAAACCCCTGGGGCTTCGACGCCCGCCCCTGTCCTGCAACACCTGGCCCGGGGGACCCCGACCCCGAGCCCCGCCCCACCCTGGCACTAACCTCGGGGGGACCACTGCTGCCCAACCTCCCGCAGCGACTGTGTCTCCGGGCCCCAGAGAGGGAACTGGACCCCTTCCCCGCCCCGCCTGCCATCATCTGATAAACCAGGGGCGGGGTGGGAAGTGACACGGCTGACCCTCCCCACCCTGGCCACACCCCCTGCCTTCTCACAGCCTATCGTATTCCGGAAAGGATGGGGGGGGAGGCGGCCTCAGACCCCATGACCACCAAGGCGGGCGGGGAGGGAAAGGCCCATAAATCCCCCCCCTGTCTCTCTGGGGAAGAGGTGCTGGCCTTTGGAGGGGAGCGATACACCGGCAGTGCGCCGGCGGTGCTGCCCCTCTTCAGGTGATGAGCCCACGGTACCTACCCCCCCCCCGCCCCCCCCCCCCCCCCCCCCCCCCAACGATCCCGCACCGTGGCCAAAACCCCCAGGGTCTAAGGAGGGCTTCCTGCTACCTCGACTCCTCTGGCCCCTGGGGGGGACTTTAACAACGACGAGGGCCACGGTGCGGGTGTCGACAAAGGACCCTTTACTGGGTCGCGGAGGGGAGGAAGGTGTTATCCCTGCTCCTCCCTCCCAGACTGTTTTTCCAGGGGCCTTAGCCCTGGGGGATGACCTTTTCCTTGGGACGATCTTTTCCCCGAGGAGCCAGGCGTCCCGGTCTCGGCAGAGGAGCAGGGCCCCGAGCCTCCGCCACCCGACGACCCGAACTCGGGGCGTTCCGGGACGGGGTGCGCCGAGGAAGGTACCACCAGCGACCCTGGGGGTGGGGTCGCCGGGGGTTCAAGGCCGGTTGGCGGCGCCGGACCAGCCCCCATCCCCTTGGTGGGGGGAGGGGTCGGCGACCGAGGACGACCTCCCGGAGGAGGGTTCGGGATCGGTGGCGGACACCGGGGACGACGCGGACTCCGTCTGCAGTGACGTTTTTGAGTCCCAGGTGCCCCCCGCCGATCTCCCCCTCATCCCCCTCGAGGAACTCCGGGAATTTGTCGAGGAAACTCGGTCGCCGGGATAGAGCCCAACTGGCGCTCGACCGCTGGAGCTCTTTTGAACAAGTTTATTGGTCGGCCCATGCTGCTCGCCAGGTGCCTGGGCTCAATTCCAATGAGCGAAAGCGAGTCAGGAACTTCCTGGGGGCACTCCTGGTGAGGGCAAGGGACACCTGTGCCCCTCCCTCGTCCTCCCAGTAATTGGGTTTTAACTGTACTGGTGGTGGTAGCACAACGCTTCCGACATGGAGACGACTATAGCCAGCCTCAACATCAACGGCAGCAGGGAGTCACAGCGCAGATTCCAGACCATCTCGGTCCTCCGGGACGGGAGGTATACGGTGTGCTTCCTGCAAGAAACCCACACTACCCCGGGAGACGAAGCCACCTAGCTCCTGGAGTGGCAAGGGGGGGGGTCTACATGAGTCACCTCACCCGCAGATCTGGCGGGGTGGCTATCCTGTTGGCCCCGCATTTTCAGCCGGAGATCTTGGGGGTCAGGCAGCCAGTGCCAGGCTGTTTGCTTCACCTGACGGTTCAGCTGGGGGGCGCGGTGCTTCATTTAGTGAACATATACACTCCCCTGGCCGGGCCGAGGCAAGCGAGCTTCTTCGAAGAAGTGTCCGCTCATCTCGCTTCCATCGACGAGAACCAGTGCGTCGTCCTCGGGGGAGATTTTAACTGCGTCCTTGAGGGCAGGGACCACGGCGGTGCCCGCACTGGCTGTGCGTCTGGGAAGAGGTTGGGGGACTTGGTCAAGTCCTTCGACCTGGTGGACGTCTGGCGGAATCTCTATCCCGACTCCATCGCCTTCACCTTCGTGAGGCCTGGGGTCGGAGCGTCCAGAATCGACCGCCTGTACGTTTCGCGGGCGTACGCCTCCTGTTTTCCGAAGGCCTCCACGCGGCAGGTGTCGTGCATGGACCATCACCTGGTGTGGGCGGAACTCCTTCCATTCGGCGCCAGGCTCGGCTCCGCGTACTGGCACTTTAACAACCTGCTGCTGGAGGACGAGCGGTTCCGGGACTCGTTTCGTCGTTTCTGGGCCGGCTGGAGAAGGAAGCGGGGAAGCTTCCCCTCCCTGCGGCTATGGTGGGACGTGGGCAAGGCTCACGTCCGCGTCTTCTGTCAGGAGTACGCGAGGGGGTCGACCAAGAGGCGGAAATCCAGGATCGTGGAGTTGGAGAGGGAGATGCTCGACCTGGAGTCACGCCTCGGTCAGCCCGACGCGGACCCGGCCCTGCACGGGGTGTACAAAGAGAAGAAGGCCGCGCTCCGGGACCTGCAGCTCGTCTGGGCTCGGGGCGCGTACGTGGGGTCGCGGATCCAGCTCCTGCAGGACCTGGACCGCGGCTCCCCCTTCTACTCGCTGGAAAAAAGGCGTGGCACCTATCAGCAGCTCCTTGTGCTGCTGGCCGACGACGGGTCCCTCGTCTCTGATCCGGAGGGCATCAGGGCCCACGTTCGAAACTATTACATGGCTCTGTTCTCTCCGGATCCGTCCAGCGAGGATGCTCGCAGAGTTCTGTGGGAGGACCTGCCACAGCTCAGCCCGGAGGACGCCGGAAGGCTCGACGCTCCCGTCACTTTTGAGGAGCTGACCGGCTCTCGAGGGGCAAAACCCCGGGGCTGGACGGGCTGACTGTGGAGTTCTTCAGGGCGTTCTGGGACGTCCTGGGGAACGACTACGCCCAGGTCCTGGGGGAGTGTCTAAATGCCGGACAGCTGCCCCTTTTCTTGGCGCAGGGCGGTCATCGTCCTGCTGCCGAAGAAGGGGGACCTTCTTTCCTTGAAGAACTGGCGTCCGGTCTCCCCCCTCAGCACGGACTACAAAATCTTCGCCAGGGTGTTGTCTTCTCGCCTGGCTTCCGTGCTGGCCCACATGATTCACCCGGACCAGTCCTACACGGTCCCGGGCCGGAGGATACACGACAACGTCCACCTGGTCCGGGACCTGATCCATTTCTGTCGACGGGCTGGTCTGCCGAGCGCCTTCCTGTCTCTCGACCAGGAGAAGGCGTTCGACAGGGTCGATCACGAGTACCTGCTCGGGACTCTGCGGGCATTCGGGTTCAGGACGTGGTTCGTCGCCCGGATCCGACTTTTGTACGCCGCCGCAGAGTGTCTGGTTAAAGTTAACGGGTCCCTGACGGCGCCCCTTCGCTTCGGGAGAGGAGTGCGTCAAGGCTGCCCCCTGTCTGGCCAGCTGTGTTCCCTGTGCGTGGAGCCTTTCCTGCGCCTCTTGCGGAGGAGGTTGTCGGGGCTGGTTCTGCGCGGCGCGGGCACGGGGGTGGTCCCCTCGGCCTACGCCGACGACGTGCTCCTCACTTTCACCGACCCGGCTGACCTGGGGAGGATGCGCGAGTGCCAGGCCGTGTACTCGGCGGCGTCTTCCTCCAGGATCAACTGGGAGGGGAGGGCCGTGGCAGCGAGAGCGACCAGGGTCGGTGACGTGCTGGGTGCCGGGGGCCTGGGCTGGACGCTGCTGCAGGACATAGCTAGCAGGGCAGCGGTTGATGTCCGATACGTGGCCACCGCCATCCGACGCCTTAAAACGGCGGTGCTCGGACCCGACATAGTGCCAAACTTTTGCAGTGTGGCTGCTCAACTCGCTGAATTGTTAAAAAAGGGCAAGAAGTTTCAGTGGACAGCAAACTATCAAAAGGCATTTCAAAACCTAAAAACTGTGTTAACCGCTGCCCCAGTATTAGCCACACCAGATTACATAAAGCCTTTCAAGCTGGCTATCGGTGCCAGTGATGTGGGTGTTGGTGCGGTACTCCTGCAGGAGGATGACGAAGGGATAGGAAAACCCATCTGGTATTTTTCCAGGAAGTTGAATGTTCATCAACAGAAATATTCAATGGTGGGAGAAAGAGGCTTTAAGCTTGGTGTTGGTATTACAACGTTTCCGTGTTTATATTACCAGCAATGCATCTGAGACAATCGTATACTCTGATCATAACTCATTGACATTTGTGGAAAAGTTTAAGGACAAAAATGCTCAAGGATACTCGGTCCTGGATTTTTTTCAGAAGGGTAATAACCCAGGCCAGACTCCAATCAATCTAGTTTGGTACAGAGATTAAAGGGTATTGAAAGGCCTTTTTGTTTTTATGTAAACAGATGAGACTTCAGGCCACAGTGGTCATGTTTTAGAAGTGACTTGTATAAAGAGAGCGGAGTGATCAGCACTCTAGCTGACCTGAGCAGTTTTACTTTTTTTTTCTTTTTTTTCTTTTTCTTTTTTTTTTTGGAAACACACAAGTGGCCAGTCACAACTCCAGGGTGTCGGTGGACACTGCGTGCTCCTTCTCCAAGGACACCCGGGGACAATTCTGTTTGTTTTTTTTTTCTTCTCTCTCTTTTTTTTCTTTTTCTTTTTTTTTTTTTTGTTTTTCTTTTTTCTTATTTAACCCCCACACTACCGCCTAACTGCGGTAGTGCTTATTTTTTCCCCAGCACCCATGGTGTGTGTGTGTAGATGTGAGACACAGTGAGAGACACAAAGTGCACGAATCTTTATTCAATTTCCACCACCAGGAAGACAGGAAAAACACCCAAGTGGCCAGTGACAAGCACTGCCCTTCAAACCACAGGGCAATGCTGTGTGATCAAAACAGTGGAGGGGAGGGTAGGGACCCTGAGCAGTTTTATTCAGTCCAGAATTGATTAGGAGTTCAACAGTGAGCTATGTGGAAACAAACTCTCTCTGCCCTTCCAACTTCAATCTGTAAGCATATTTTAACAGGTACATTTTTAAACTGTTTCAAGGGGGTTTGCTTGTTGGGACTGTTGTGTATATTCAGAACAGCATATTTAAGTCTAGTTTGGATAGACTGAGTTCTGTAGGGGTTCTTTATTCTGTTTTTCAAGTTTCATTGTGTAATTTTGTAAATAAATTTTTTGCCTGTTTTAAACCTGGTAGTCAACCTCGCTAACTTAATCCAGATAATTTTCACTGTTCACTTAACGAAACAAATTACAAAGTTATGGTCTGGGCTAGTTTTTGAGTGGTCTGGCCTAGTCCATAACAATGGGATTCAAGTAATATTGGCTTACAGATGACCTAATGGAGAGGAACACCCAATAGCATGTTCTTCCTGGAGTTTGGGTGATTAGTGCAAATATGCCCAGATAAAGAAGAAAGGCTGAATTCCAGGGTCATTCAAGCTTGTCGAAAAGGAAGATGTTGGCAAGGATTCTGGATAATCCAATATGGAGGACAGGAAAAATCGAGGTTGTAAGCGCTGCTCCTTTTGTTTTTAGATATTTTCAGTGTTGGAGCGGATTTCCTCAAATTATAGAGCAGTAATTACTGCTTTATAAGCTGTTACATTGTTTTAGAAGTTTGATGGGGATAATAATCAATGGTATTTTAAAAAGGAGGAAGACAAACAAAATGCAGTGACCATGCAGGAAGTGAATCAAATGGAGAAATAATCCCATGCTGCTATCTGACCAAGCATTGAATCTGCGCAGCTGACTGTTCTGCGGTTTGGTTACAAGTGTCTCTGGACATTGGAGTTGATCTAAGAAAAATCAACAAACAGTGAAATTCACAGCTGACCTTGGAGAAACCTACATATGAGAGCTCACAGCAGGGGAGCAGCTAAGTGGATTTTTAAAGTATAACCATACTGAAATTTTTTGTAAATCTACAATAATGAGACAAGTATTTTGTTTTATTGAGATCTGTCTCAATATTGAGATCCTGGGATTATATTCATTGGAGTTTAGAAGATTAAGGGGAGATCTAATAGAAATTTATGAGATAATACATGGCTTGGAGAGGGTGTACGCTAGGAAATTGTTTGTTTCTGTTAGGCGAGGGGACTAGGACCCGTGGACACAGCCTTAGAATTAGAGGGCGTAAATTCAGAACAGAAATGCGGAGACATTTCTTCAGCCAGAGAGTGGGGGGCCTGTGGAATTCATTGCCGCAGAGTGCAGTGGAGACTGGGACGCTAAATGTCTTCAAGGCAGAGATTGATAAATTCTTGATGTCACAAGGAATTAAGGGCTATGGGGAGAATGCGGGTAAGTGGAGTTGAAATGCCCATCAGCCATGATTAAATGGTGGAGTGGACTCGATGGGCCGAATGGCCTTACTTCCGCTCCTATGTCTTATGGTCTCTTGATTAAACTTTAAAAGTATAAAACATTGATGCTAAATTAGCCTGGTGCAGCATTTTGTTAGCTATTTTCTGCATCTGTAGATTGTTAAGGTGCAAAGATGGCTTTTAGTACAGTCAGGTCCTCTTCCTGTCAGATGTGGGAAATTGGGGAGAGTTTCCATGATTATGACTACATGAAGCAGCAGTTAGAGGCAATGAGGAATTTATAGGAGCTAGAGGGTCTGATAGATGGCAGTTGCACAGAGGGTGATCAACTGAAGATATAGCCAAATGGGTTGCCGCTAGAAAAGGAAGGAGAGTGAGGCAGGTTGTGCACGAGTCTCCTGTGGCTATCCCAATCTCAAACAAGTACGTTTGGGAAATGTAGTACCGACAGCGAGGTTTCTGGTACCAAGACTGACTCTAATGTAACAAGGGGTGCATCAGGTTCCAAGTGATCAATTGTGATTGGAGGGTCTCTAGCCAGAGGCACAGACAGATGTTTATGCAGCTGACAGAAAGAAATCAAAATGGCTTGTTGCCTCCCTGGAGCCAGGATCAAGGGCATCTAGGAGAGGGTGCAGGAGATCATTGTACACATCGGAACTAACGACATAGGAAGGGAAAAGGATGAGATTGTGAGGACAGAATAAAGAAAGTTTGGCAGGAATTTAAAAAGGAGGTCCTTGAGGGTAATAATAGCTGGATTATTCTACATGTCACAAGCTAGTGAGGATAGGAATAGGAGGATATGTTGGATGAATGTATGGCTGAGGAGCTAGCGCAGGAGAGAAGGATTCACATTTTGGATAATTGGAATCTGTTCTGAGATAGAAGTGACATGTATAAGAAGGACAGATTATACCTGAATTGGAAGGGGACTAACATACTGGCAGGGAAATTTGCTACAGCTGCTCCAATAGTGAGAAAAATTATCAGTCTGAAACTGGTACAATTAGATAAAGGAGTAAATCAAACAGTCAGGGCAGACAGGAACAAAGCAGAGAATGAGGTAGGACTGATAAGCTCATTTATTTCAAGGCATGAGGCCTAATAAGTAAGGCAGATGGACTCAGTGGACTCAGGACATAGTTGGAACATGTGACTGGGATGTCATAGCAATTGCAGAGATGTGGCTCAGGGATGGAAAGTACTGGCAGCTTAATGTTCCAATGTACTGATGCTATAGGAAGAATGGGAAGGGAGTTAAGAAAGGATTGGGGGTGGGGAGAGGCGTTTTTGATTTGGCTGTACTTAAGAATATTTCTGGGAATATACCAGATGAGTATTTGTGTGGAACTGAGCAATAAGAAAAGAATGATCATCTTATTGGAATTGTCCTATAGACATCCCAACATCCCCCGCCCCCTCCCCCGCCACCCCCCCCCCCACCCCACCCCGCCACCACCAATAGTCAATGAGAAATTGAGAAACAAATTTGTAAGGAGATCTCAGTTATCTGTAAGAATGATAGGGCGTTTATGGTAAGGGATTTTAATTTTCCAAACATAGACTGGGATTGCCATAGTGTTAAGGGCTTGGATGGAGAGGAATTTAAGTGTGTACAAGAAAACTTTTTGCTTCAGTATGTGAATGTACCCACTAGAGAAGGTGCAAAACTTGACCTACTTTCGAGGAAATAAGGCAGGACAGGCGACGGAGGTATCGGGGAGAGCACTTTGGGGCCAATGACCATATTTCTATAAGTTGTAAAATAGTGATGGAAAAGGATAGACTGGATCTAATAGTTGAAGTTTTGAATTGGCGGAAGGCTAATTTTGATGGTATTAGACAAAATATTTTAAAAATGGATTGAGGGTGGATGTTTGCAGGTAAAGGGATGGATGGAAAATGGGATGCCTTCAGAAATGAGATAATGCAAGTCCAGATACAGTATGTTCCTGTTAGGGTGAAGGGCAAGGCTGGTAGGTGTAGGGAATGCTGAATGACTAGAGGTTTTGATCAAACAAAAAAGACATATGTCAGAAATAGACAGAGATTGAGTGAATCCCCAGAAGATTATAAAGGCAGTAGGAGTATACTTAAGAGGGAGATCAGAAGGGCAAAAAGGGGACATGAGTTAGCTTTGGCAAATGGCTTAAGGAGAATCCAAAGGAATTCTACAAATACATTCAGGACAAAAGGGTAACTAGGAAGACATTATGCCCCATTAAAGATCAGTGCAAGGCCCCCTTTGTGTGGGACCGCAGGAGATGGGGGAGATTCTAAATGAATATTTTGCATCCGTATTTACAGTGGAGAAGTATGTGAAGATAGACAATGAGGGAAAATAAATTGTTCAAGATGTCACTATGTCCATATGACAAAGGAGGAGGTGCTGGATGTTTTAAAAGACAAAGATGAATAAATCCCCAGGACCTGGTCAGGTGTACCCTAGAACTCTGTGGGAAGCTAGGGAAGTGATTGCTGGGCCCCTTGCTGAAATACTTGTTTCATCAATAGCCATAGGCAAGGTGCCAGAAGAGTGGAGGTTGGCAAATGTAGTGCCACTATTCAAGAAAGGTGCTAAGGAAAAGCCAGGGAACTATAGACTGGTGAGTTTGACATAGCTGGTGGACAAGTTGTTGGTGGGAATCCTGAGGGACAGGATTTACATGTATTTGGAAAGGCAATTTGATTAGGGATAGTCAACATGGCTTTGTGCATAGAAAATTATGTCTCTCAAACTTGATTGAGTTTTTTGAAGAAGCGATGAAGAGGGTAGATGTGATCTATATGGACTTCAGTAAGGTGCTTTCAATAAGGTTTCTCATGGTAGATTTTTAGCAAGGCTAGATCACATGAAATAGAGAGAGAACTAGCTGTTTGGATATAGAACTGAGTCAAAGGTGGAAGACAGAACGGTAGTGAGTTTTG
The DNA here is from genome assembly GCF_047496795.1 of Chiloscyllium punctatum. Lineage (NCBI taxonomy): Eukaryota > Metazoa > Chordata > Chondrichthyes > Orectolobiformes > Hemiscylliidae > Chiloscyllium > Chiloscyllium punctatum. Next base: position 42,935,874 of record NC_092744.1, read on the forward strand.
AGAAAATATGTAACTCAGATTGAGGTTTTGGATGTAGGTTTGCTCACTGAACTGGAAGGTTCATTTTCAGATGTTTCATCACCAAAGTAGGTAATATCATAATGAGCCTCTGGATGAAGCACTGGTGGTATGGCCTGCTTTTATATGTGTTTGTTTCATTGGGTTGGTGATATTATTTCCTGTGGTGATGTCATTTCCTGTTCTTTTCTCAGGAGTGGTCAATGGGATCCAAGTCAATGTGTTTATTACTAGCGTTCCAGTTGGAATGCCATGCTTCTAGGAATTTTTGCGCGTGTCTGTTTAGTTTATCCTAGGATGAGCGCATTGTCCCAGTTGAAGTTGTGTCCTTCCTCATCTGTATGTAAATACGGTAAATACAAGTGGGAAATTTTGTGCCAAAAACTTTACTTGCTAATGCCACAGGTCATGAATGGACAGACACAGTACAACAAGCCATAGACATCAGACAGCTACAAACACAGGAAAGGAGAAAAAGTAGACCTGCAGAAAAAACTAGACTAAACTTCCATAAAATAACACAAACAACACAGAAGCATAGATACAAAACTTATCTGGCCGACTCTTAACAGACACTGAAAAAGCTGTCTTAGTAAGAGGATTAAATTACAACTTCCAGGATGCAGACAAGAAAGATTTCTTAGAAGCATTAGAAACAACACTGAAAGACAACCAACTCACAGAAGAAACTCAGCAAACCATCAGACAGACAGTCACACCAGCATTAAGCAGGAAAAAGGAAGGAAACACACTCAATACACAACAAAGGAAAGCACCAGAAGCACTAAAAAAAATAAAGGCATTGTTATCCCACCTGCAGACAAAGGACGCTTGACAGTCATTTTAAATCAAAGAGACTACAGTGAGAAAGTGAACACTCTATTTGCAGATACCAACACTTACCAACAAGTGGTGACAGACCTGACCCCACAACTAAGAGATGGGGGAGATACTAAATGAGTATTTTGCATCAGTGTTTTCTGTGGAAAAGGACATAGAAGATATAGAATATAGAGAAATAGATGGTGACAACTTGAAAAGAGTCCATATTACAGAGGAGGAAGTGCTGGATGTCTTGAAACACATAAAAGTGGATAAATCCCCAGGACCTGATCAGGTGTACCCTAGAATTCCGTGGGAAACTAGGGAATTGATTGCTGGGCCCCTTGCTGAGATAATTGTATCATCAATAATCACAGGTGAGGTGCTGGAAAACTGGAGGTTGGTTAACGTGGTGCCACTGTTTTAAGAAGGGTGGTAAGGACAAGCCAGGGAACTATAGACCAGTGAACCTGACATCGGTTATGGGAAAATTGTTGGAGGGAATCCTAAGGGACAGGATGCACATGTATTTGGAAAGGCAAGGATGATTAGGGATAGTCAACATGGGTTTGTGTGTGGGAAATCATATCTCGCAAACTTGATTGAGTTTTTTGATGAAGTAACAAAGAGGATTGATGAGGGCAGAATGGTGGACGTGATCTACATGGACCTCAGTAAGGGGTTTGACAAGGTTCCCCATGGGAGACTGATTAGCAAGGTTAGATCTCATGGAATACAGGGAGAACTAGCCATTTGGATACAGAACTAGCTCGAAGGTAGAAGACAGAGGTGGTGGTGGTGGAGGGTTATTTTTTCAGACTGGAGGCCTGTGACCAGTGGAGTACCACAAGGATTGGTCTTGGATCCACTATTTTTTATCACTTATATAAATTATTTGGATGTGAGTATCAGAGGTATAGTTAGTAAGTTTGCAGATGACACCAATATTGGAGATGTAGTGGACAGCGAAGAAGGTTACCTCAGATTACAATGGGATCTTGATCAAATTGGTCAGTGGGCTGAGAAGTGGCAGATGGAGTTTAATTCAGATAAATGCAAGGTACTGCATTTTGGGAAAGCAAATCTTAGCGGGACTTATACACTTAATGGTAAGGTCCTAGGGAGTGTTGCTGAACAAAGAGACCTTGGAGTGCAGGTTCATAGCTCCTTGAAGGTGGAGTTGCAGGTAGATAGGATAGTGAAGAAGGCGTTTGGTATGCTTTCCTTTTTTGGTCAGTGTATTGAGTACTGGAATTGGGAGGTCATGTTGGGGCTGTAAAGGACATTGGTTAGGCCACTGTTGAAATTTTGCATGCAATTTCTGGTCTCCTATCGGAAGAGTGTTATGAACTTAAAAGGATTTAGAAATGATTTACAAGGATGTTGTCAGGGTTGGAGGATTTGAGCTATAAGCAGAGGTTAAACAGGCCGGGGATGTTTTCCCTGGAGCGCTGCAGGCTGAGGGGTGACTTTATTGAGATTTATAAAATCATGAGGGGCATGGGTAGGATAAATAGAAAAAGTATTTTCCCTGGAGTCATAGAGTCCAGAACTAGAGGCCATAGGTTTAGGGTGAGAGGGGAAAGATATAAAAGAGACCTAAGGGGCAACATTTTCACGCAGAGGGTGGTACGTGTGTATGGAGTGAGCTGCCAGACGAAATGGTGGAGGCTAGAACAATTGCAACATTTAAAAAGCATCTGGATGGGTATATGAATATGGGTATATGAAGGGTTTAGAGGGATATGGGCCGGGTGCTGGCAAGTGGGACTAGATTGGGTTGGGATATCTCGTCTGTATGGATGTGTTAGACTGAAGGGTCTGTTTCCGTGTTGTACATCTCTATGACTCTATGACCTCATAAAATATGAGTTCCTTGAATGGGGGGCTTTTATCTCATCCAATCAGGGAGCCCTGGTTGACGGAGATAAACAGGAGTGCCAGAGCTTCTGTTACTCTGAGAGCTGGCTCTGAGAAAGCTAAGCTGAACCACTGTGAAGTACTATGCACGTGTAAATAAAGGGTGACTTGGTGACGGGGCTGCCACCCTCTGTGGAATTATTTCAATGATAGTTTTAGTGAGGATCAGCTTGAGCTTTAAATTACATCTCCATTTCATTCCAGGTGCTAACCGGAGACATGTTGTGTCTCTGAAGCATTGCATAAATGTCATGATTATCTTTAGCCGATCTTTATATTGCTGAGGCTAAATGCCAGCTCGCGGACACCTCCTCCTACTGCCCCTTTAACCATGAACCCCACCTCCCACCACCAAATCATCATCTCCAGATCATCCATAACCTCATCACCTCAGGGGATCTCCCATCCACCGCCTCCAACCTCACAGTCCCACAACCCCGCACCGCCCGTTTCTACCTCCTGCCCAAAATCCACAAACCTGACTGCCCCGGCCGACCCATTGTCTCAGCCTGCTCCTGCCCCACCGAACTCATTTCTGCCTACCTCGACAGGGTCCTGTCCACCTTAGTCCAAGAACTCCCCACCTACGTTCGGGACACCCCCCACGCCCTCCATCACCTCCATGATTTTCGCTTCCCCGGCCCCCAGCACCTTATCTTCACTATGGACATCCAGTCACGATACACCTCCATCCCCCATCACGAAGGCCTCAAAGCCCTCCGCTTCTTCCTCTCCCGCCGTACCAACCAGTACCCTTCCACTGACCCCCTCCTTCGGCTGACTGAACTGGTCCTCACTCTGAATAACTTCTCTTTCCAATCCTCCCACTTCCTCCAAACCAAAGGAGTAGCCATGGGCACCCGCATAGGCCCCAGCTATGCCTGCCTCTTTGTAGGATATGTGGAACAGTCCATCTTCCGCAACTACACTGGCACCACCCCCCACCTTTTTCTCCGCTACATCGATGACTGTATCGGCGCTACCTCGTGCTCCCACGAGGAGGTTGAACAGTTCATCCACTTTACCAACACCTTCCACCCCGACCTCAAATTTACCTGGACCGTCTCAGACTCCTCCCTCCCCTTCCTAGACCTCTCCATTTTTATCTCGGACGACCGACTCAACACGGACATTTACTATAAACCGACCGACTCCCACAGCTACCTAGACTACACCTCCTCCCACCCTGCCCCCTGTAAAAATGCCATCCCATATTCCCAATTCTTTGGCTTCGCCGCATCTGCTCCCAGGAGGACCAATTCCAATACCGAACAACCCAGATGGCCTCCTTCTTCAAAGACTGCAATTTCCCCTCAGATGTGGTTGACGATGCTCACGACTGCATCTCCTCCACTTCCCACTCCTCCACCCTTGAACCCCGCCCCTCCAATCACCACCAGGACAGAACCCCACTGGTCCTCACCTACCACCCCACCAACCTCCAGATACATCGTATCATCCTTCATCATTTTCGCCACCTCCAAACAGACCCCACCACCAGGGATATATTTCCCTCCCCACCCCTATCTGCGTTCTGGAAAGACCAGTCCCTCCCCATCTCCCTCGTCACATCCACACCCCCCACCAACCCAACCTCCACTCCTGGCACCTTCCCCTGCAACTGCAAGAAATGCAAAACTTGCGCCCATATCCCCCCCCCTCACTTCCCTCCAAGGCCCCAAGGGATCCTTTCATATCCGTCACTAATTCACCTGCACCCCTACACACATCATTTACTGCATCCGCTGCACCTGATGTGGCCTCCTCTACATTGGGGAGACAGGCCGCCTACTTGCGGAACATTTCAGAGAACACCTCTGGGACACCCACACCAACCAACCCAACCACCCTGTGGCTGAACACTTTAACTCCCACTCCGCCAACGACATGCAGGTCCTTGGCCTCCTCCATCGCCAGACCATGACAACATGACGCCTAGGAGCCCTCTAACCACACGGGATGTATGCAGATTTCTCCAGCTTTCTCATTTCCCCTCCCCCCCACCTTGTCTCAGTCCCAACCCTCAGACTCAGCACCGACTTCTTGACCTGCAATCTTCTTCCCGGCCTCTCCGCCCCCACCCACTCTCCAGTCTATCACCCTCACCTTCACCTCCTTCCACCTATCGTATTCCCAACGCCCCTCCCCCAGTCCCTCCTCCCTACCTTTTATCTTAGCCTGCTCGGCACACCCTCCTCATTCCTGAAGAAGGGCTTATGCCAGAAACGTCAATTCTCCTGCTCCTTTGATGCTGCCTGACCTGCTGCACTTTTCCAGCAACACATTTTTAAGCTCTGATCTCCAGCATCTGCAGTCCTCACTTTCTTTTAGCAGGGCCAGCCAATCAAGTCAGTCAATCTGACAGCCATCAACTTTGGAACAACTGTTAGAACCCCCAAAGTGATCAGCTGCACACTGACCATTCAGGCTCTATTAGTCATTGAATGTCTATTCTTCATTAACAGGAAGGAATGCCACTCTATTAATATGGAACTGGTTGGCACCCACCACCAATGGACCTTGTAAGAGAATGCTCAGTATGTTGGAAGCAATCACACCACCCACTTTTTGAGGCACTTCCAGGTTCCTCAGTTTTTCACTCCTACCATTGCAACTCCAACCTTCAGGCTAGATTCTTAGTATTTAGGACTGCCCAACAAAGAGGTGGCTCCTGACTCCAGTGAGGAACCTGATGATGAGAGTAAAGCAGAGATACAATACCAGTCACATGACAACTTGAGCCACCATTGAGCTGACCATAAGGTTCCTGAAAATTAAATTCTGCACCTGGATCATTCCATTGGGGCATTTTAATGTGCCCCAGCAAGGAGTTCCTGGGTTCAGTGGTCTACAGTGTACTGTGTAACTAGTTATGTACAGAGGATGGAGGCTTTAACTAATGAAGCTTTCACGGAGCATGGGAAGGAGAATAGAAGGAAGATGATGCTGAAACTAATGACAGTACCTTGGAAGATATGAGGGGCAATCTGGAAGGTGCAATGATATGGGTACTGCCCATATACACAGGTTCGGATGACTCTTCCCACATCATCCTTCCAGTCCACTCTCACCCTCCAGTCTTGCTTTTAATTGTTTGAGATCCGGATTCCTGTGCGCAGGGTCATCCAGGTTCCTTTCAAGCAAGCTGTGGTATTCCTGCACTTCCAGGGGGCTTCCAACAATTGGTGGAAATGTTGACAAAATGAATAACACCTTTAGCATGGATATTGACACGCACAGGGCGGAAGTGGATAGTGCAGATGCTGGAAGTTAGAGTCAAGATTAGAGTGGTGCTGGAAAAGCGCAGCAGGTCAGGTTGCATCTGAGGAGCAGGAAAATCAACGTTTCGGGCAAAAGCCCTTCTCGTTGCTCATGTTGCCTGACCTACTGCGCTTTCCCAGCACCACACTCTGGACTTCAATCTCCAGCGTCTGCAGTCGTCACTTTCGCCGAGTCCAGTTGTGAAGCTGACCGTCTCTGCATTCACCATCCGCATTTACTTGGTTGGGAAGAGGTGTCCATGCAGATAAGGACCTCCCTCCTTTATTGAGTAGCTTTAAATTAAGCTGTCTCCCTTTCCACTCGTGCTGCCTGGTTGCAAGTATCATTTTACTTATCCTTGAGGAGAGACAATGATTGACTGATCTTTGGACTTCCCAGCAGAGTAGTAGTTGGTTAAATATTTGTGATTAATTACATGATGTGTCCAGTATCAGGTTTCAATGACCCTTTTATTGTTCCAAAGTAGTTCATCTCACTGTTATGAATAAGCCCCTCCTTTCAATGCATTCACCGTAAAATGCTTTCGTAAGTGTGCAATTAAAATAATTTAAAAGGTATTTCTGAATGTATAGAGGAAGTGGTATATTCCTTTTGCATAAGTTAATAGTATTAACATGTGCATACACTCTCAAACAGGTTCTGCGCCAGCCGATACCAGATCTAAACAAATCAACATTGCCCACAACTAACCATCCCAAATCAGGGAAATACAAGGCCCCTTCAATTTACAAAGCAGTCCTAGATAATTTACAACCCAGCAGAGGTCTCTCCAACGTCCACAGAGGCGCACAACTTCCACAAGTCTGAGGGTTAGATGTAATGGTGCCGGGCGGAGTCTCAGTCGTACTGAGAGATACTGAGACCGCAATATTGATCGCACTCAGCCGCTCCATCTCCAAGGCGTCTAGGGGCAATGTCAGAAAATCTTGTAATCTGCTTTCTAACGTGTTGTGCCATTCCCAAAGTTAGTATCTGTTGCAGTTATTTTTGATTAATCTGTTCGAAGATGTTGTGATACATCCGTGACAGGCGGGTCTTGAACTCACCTCTTCTGTCTCCGTGGGGATACTATCTCTGCAGCCAAGACCCTAAAGACGTTCCCGTCCCGTTTACAGTCACGTAACAGGTTGCACAAAGTTAAAAATCACACAACACCAGGTTATAGTCCAACAGGTTTAATTGGAAGCACTAGCTTTCGGAGCGACGCTTCTTCATCAGGTGATTGTCGTGATCAGGTAGGATTAGTGGTGCTGGAAGAGCACAGCAGTTCAAGCAGCATCCAAGGAGCAGCGAAATCGACGTTTTTTGGCAAAAGCCCTTCATCAGGAATAAAGGCAGCGAGCCTGAAGCGTGGAGAGATAAACTAGAGGAGGGTGGGGGTGGGGAGAAATACACAATCACCTGATGAAGGAGCGTCACTCTGAAAGCTAGCACTTCCAATTAAACCTGTTGGACTATAACCTGGTGTTGTGTGATTTTTAACTTTGTCCACCCCAGTCCAACACCGGCATCTCCGAATCGTAACAGGTTGCAGTTACTTTAATCAGCCTGTTTATGACATCCCGCTCGATCAGGTGGGACTCAAACCCAGGTCTCCTGGACTCAGAGGTATGGGCACTACCAGTGAGTCACAAGACCCCAGAATCAGTTGGAGAATGACTTTCAGCACCTGCTTCAGCGAGCGTGGCGTCCCATTTAAAAGACACAGAGCGATTCCTACAGTCACCTGGCTGCACGCTGTAGTCATTGAAATCGGCAGAATGCACATGAACAATGTGTACATATAGCCCGCAGCTGAGGGAGAACCTGTACAGAGCGATCCCACATCGGCATTGCCGCTCCCGTTTCCAGCCAGCCGTGTGCAATGTTAGTTACAGCTCAAACCGTAACCACAGAGTTTAGCGATAACAACATCTTATTTTTTTTCAGGGGAGTACTGGTTTGGGGTTGGGGTTGGGGTTGGGGGTGGGGGGGTGGGAATGCTTTTGACAAAACCTCACAAGCATCCAGTTTCAAAACAACACACTTGGGACAAAACACATTTCAGCAGTTTTCCAGGTGCCCCGCGTCAAAAGTGTGTGTGGGGGTGGGGAGTTTTTATACAATGCTGTCACTTTGTTTATTGCACTGAGCTCGGTTAAAAGTCATTCACTTTCCACTTCACGGCGGGGGGGGGGGGGGGGTTGACCTTTTTAAAAGTTGACAGCTCTCGAAACAGGTGCTTCGAGAAGGGAAGCTGGAAAGGCGTTCCCAGGAAATTGCTTAAACAAAAAAAAAGCAGCCTGCCTCTCCGTTTGTGGTTTGACAGGTTCACCGCAGCAGGATCTCTTCATTCAGGCAAGGAAGCACCTCAGCTCTAAGATGGGCACCTTCATTGGCCACATCTCGCCGGGCCTGGCTTTCCTTTCCTTCGGGGTTCTCTACGCCTTCAAGTACTCTCTGATGGTGCTCCGGGGTGAGGAGATCCAACTTGTCTCCCGCTCCCGGCCACGTGGATTCCGGGGTTGTTTGAAGCGGATTCCAGCTGAAGGGGTGATGAAGATCGTGTACGGTACCCTGGCAGTCATGGCAGAGTTCTTTTATCCACCCGGAGTGTACAAACTGGTTATTTATAACAAGGAGAAGCCTGACTACCCCTTTATCCACCCCAATGAGTGGCAGCATGTCACCATGTATTCCTATTTCGCCCTGAGTGGCTGGATGGACATTATTAGCCAGGCCTGTCTGCCCAGACGCCTGTTCCTGTTGGAAAGCATAGCCATCACCCTGGCGTTTTACATCGAAGCGCTACTGCTTTACTCTCACATGCACGGCAAGGAGAGGGTAGAGAACTCCGTGCACACCTTGCTGCTGCTCGCCTGCTTTCTGGTCTGTCTGATCCTGACTGCTGAGATCTGGAGACCGAATGACCACGTCCTGTGGTTCACCAAGACCTGCCTGGTGATGACCCAGGGCACCTGGCTGCTGCACGCCGCCTTCATCCTCTACAGACCCTTCACGGGCAAAGCCTGGAAGAGCGACGACATGGCTAACCTCATGTTCGTCACCAACTTTTTCTGCTGGCACGTCGCACTGAACATTATCCTGCTGGTGGTCATCTTCTCACTCACCGCCCTGTGGTACCGCCGCTGTGACCATGCTTTCCAGGAAGCCAAGAGGAAGGTGAGTCTCCACCTGAAGAGTGCGGATGGCACAGGCCTCCCATCGGAATACACCAAACTCCAGCCTGACGAGGAGGAGACGCAATTACTGCAAGAATGTGATTTTTAATGCCCCGGGTTCAGCGGGAGGGCAATGTGTCTGATCCACAGTGCGCCTCTCACTTCAATTTCATCAATACCTTGAGCCAAGACTCAGAAAAGGTTAATTAATCTCTGTATTTCTTTAAACTACGCAGGCCAGGCAGGTAAGAAAGCCGTCAATATTGTGTCCCTTACAACTCTTATGGACTGTATTTTTGAGTCTAGATTAGAGTGGTGCTGGCAAAGCTGCCCTGATAAGGTCGATTTTCCAGCTCCTCGGATGCTGCCTGACCTGCTGTGCTTTGCCAGCACCACTCTAATCTAGACTCTAATCTCCAGCATCTGCAGTATCCACTTTCACCTGGTATTTTTGAGTCGTTTGTCTTTGTTATAAATGTTAGAGGTGTTTCTCAGCTGCTCTGGAAAAAAAAAAGTATTTGAGTATTTATACAGCGACCTGGTTCGCATTATGATGCTTTTCAGACTGAATGTTTAACAGCTACTATGGTGGCTATCTTCATTATTCATTAGCACATAATTCCCATTATTTGTGTTGACTATCCCTTCTCTATAAATAATTCAAATTTAGTAATTTATTTTTTCTCGCTTGGATAATTTTCCCCATACCCACTTGTCCCTTAAAGATACTGGCTATGTTTTTTGTGGATATTTAAACAGGTACCAGTGAAATAGCAGCCCGTTTTAATATCTACCTGATTTATTTCTTCATTCAAATCAATACAGCCAAAACAAGCTGCCAATTTTTACTTAATCATTCATAGAATCAGGGCATTGCTTGCAAGGCTAGCATTTGTGGCCCATCCCTAAATGCCTAGACATTCAATCACATAGGCCAGAGCAGGTAAAAACAGCAAATGCCCTTCCCTCAAGGGCATTAGTGAACCAACTGGGTTTTTCCTGACAATTGGCAGCAATTTCATCGTCTTCATTAGTCTCCTCCCTGAGGCTTTTTAAAAAATTGAATTCAAATTCCATCATCTGACATGATGGAACTTAAACCCTGGTCCCTGGAAATAAACCTGATTTTCTGGATTAATAGTCAATCAATATTAGCAATAAACCATCACCTCCCCTGCTAATGCCTATTTTGCACAGTTATCCAGGATGAATTTGTAGTGAACAGTCACTTTCCACAGGTAGCATTTACATCCTTTGCTTATAAGTAAGATATCTGTCCATGCTGGTCTGGTCTGAGCTTTTCTAATTCACTTGGAGACAGAGTGGAATTCACAGTATTGACATTGCCAACATCATAAGATCACAACTGGGATGTTAAGAAATGGATACATCATGCATCATTCCCAAAGTTCCTTAAATGCTGAAGCAGTTTATGCCTGCATGCGGCAAGAGTAATTTTCAAGTATGTACTGAAAAGGGTGAGTAATTCAAATCAGAATAATACCAGGCAGTGATTATCTTCATCAAGACAGAAAGTAAGCAATTTCTTTTGACATTTGAAGGCATTACCATCTCTGAATCCCCTACCACTCACATTCTCAAACTTTATCGTTGATCAGAAATTTAACTGAGCCAATCATATGAATAAGGTGGCACTATACGAGCAGGTCACATACTAGGAATCCTGTGGCAGGTAACTCATTTCTTGTTTCCTGACTGCCTGTTGCAAAGGCACAAGCTAAGAATGTGATGGAATACTATCCAGTTGGTTGGATACCAAGGCAATTGAAACCCCATCCACCACCTTCCAGCATTCACCCCCATCAACTCCCTATTTCACTACAGTGATAACAGTGTGTACCAATTTCATGATGCACTGCAGCAACCTTCCATGGCTCCTTTGATGGCACCTTCTAAACTTGTGACCTCTACCAGATGGAAGGACAAGGGCAGCTGAAGCATGACAATACCACCACCACCAACAAGTTACCTCTAAGCCACACACCATCTGACTTTAAGCTATATCTCCATTCCTTCATTGTCACAAAGACAAAATTATAAACTCTCCTCCACTAGCCCTATAGGTGCATCTATCCTTCCCCCATGGACTGCAACAGTTCAAGAATGTATCTCACTGCCACGTTCTTAAGGACACTCATGCAGATTGTCAATGATGCTCACATCCCAAGAACAATTTATTTAAAGAGGCTAAATATTCCCCTTCTAACACAGAGGAACACGCCTATTTTTTTTTAAAATCAGCAAGCTCAACAAAGATGAAGAATAGTACATGGGATTCCATTAGTCCCCATGGTTTATATTCTCATTGAAAAAGTTTGTTGAACCATTTAGGGAAGTATGAATGCAATGTTAACTGTGTGATACCCAACACCTTTGTATCGGCAACAAGATATTGAATTGGGTTTATTATCACAAGCCAGGAGTCTGACAGATAACAATGCAGTTGCCTAGATGGTCCAACAACACTCAAGAATCTTTATACAATTCAGGTCAATACAAATTATTGATTTAATACCTCATCCACTGTCATAAGCATCTGCTCCCTCTGCCATTATAGGGCCACAGCTGCACTGCTTACCATCTGTGCTGCAAACCCTCACTAAAGCACATTGGTAGTAATTCATAAACTGCACTACTTAAAAGGATGGGGAAATAGGCATGTTTGAATTGGGTCACCTTCAAGCTTTCTTCCAAGTCACAGACCATTCTGACATGAACAGATATCACCACTGTTTCATTATTGCTCTGTCAAAATCCTGGAATGTCCTACTAGGCAACCCCCTTTGACATTGCAAGGCATTACCATCACTGAATTCTTTACCACCAACATACTGGACATTGCCATTGGTAAAAAATGTAGCTGGATCAGCCACATAAATAAGGTGTCTACAAGAACAATCAGAGACTGGAAATTCTGTGGCAGGTAACTCACTTCCTATCTCACCACTGTTGATCCACTATCTACAAGGCATGACTCAGGAATACTTTAGGAACATTTTCACGATCCAGAGTGCAATGGCTTAAGAAGAAGGCCCATCATCACCTTCTCAAACATAACTTGGGACCAACAATAAATGCTGAATTTACCAATAATGCCTGCATATTGATGATTAGTTACACAAAATTTAAAAATGTAAACATACTCTGTTGTTGAAATTAATGTATGGTTTAGAGGAATTGAATAAAGAGATATGGAAAATTGGTCATTTCATTTTCTATCCTGAGCTTTTAAAATTGAATGGTTTACAATGTTGGCAAAGTTTTTTTTTACCTGAATTGAGCTGAAGTATGAATGAAAATCATTAATTGATAACATCAAATTGTTAAAATGACTTGAATGAAGATATAAATGTTTATATGGTTCAAATAAGTGCAATGACTGTAATCCAGTTCTAACAATGCTTGTGTAATTGTTGCTATAATATTCATTGGCAAGTTAACATTATTGCTGTGAGAGATTTAAAACTCCAAGTCACATTAAAATGACAAGATTTTGTTTAGTTTTGCTTGCTTGAAGTCTTTGAATAAAAAATTTCCATTATAAAATCAATGAATTGAAAGTGTAACCATCTGCATCAAATCCACTAAAGCCTGTCAGTGATAATGCTGAAAAACATTGTTTCAATTCAAGACAAGCACATAAAGCAAAAACAATTACCTTAGTTTAAAATGTGCCTCACCTGCATATGTTAGTTTTTTCAAGTCAGTAGATTTTGTTTGGAATCAAATTTTATTCAAAATTCTTTGTTTATCTAAAATTTAATGCACTAATGTGCAGCTTTACTTCAGTGTGTGAATTATACTTCAGCAGATATGAACCCATTGTTCCAGAGAGAGGCAAATTACTCAATTACACCTTCAGCTAAATATTAGAGCCTGTATCCAAAAGGCACTATTATACAGTGCAATGCACCCATACAATCAAGTTGTTAAGTATGTTAGGTACAAAGTGCTCTCCAATCCGACAAATGAGATAGCCTTATGTGATGAATGTTTTGATGGCTTACTCACCTGTACAAATAAAATGTAATCACATAACTGCTTATTGGCCTTTAGAATACATTGGACTGTTTCGTCAAAATATGTTCAGTGACAATGCACATGAGTATATAATTTTAAAATTGACTGGCATGGGAATTTAACTAGCTAATTTTCCTCTCCGAGTGTAGAAGCTTGATGATCTATCATGCTGGTGCATTGTGGAAGTAGACAGATATATAAGTATGACATATTTGACCTTGTAATATTCTACATTTATGAATGGAAATAAGTGCAACACAAATAACAGTCTCTGCAATGAAGTAACATCATAGTGCAAACTTTTACTACTTGAATATTGTAGTGTACAATCAGGAAGGTAGGAACTTAGAAAATATATATTTGTGGTTCCATATGTTTTATTTTCACGGCCTTCCATGTTTTCACATATCTTCTTTCATCTGACAGAATAGTACAGGTAAGACAATCTGATTGTGGAGAGATCATCATTGTATGGTGATGGCATGTCCCTTTGTCCCATCATCATAATATCCAAAAGCAGGCACGGGAGAGCTATCTCTTCCCTAGGAATCAACTTTATAATGAAAAGTCACAAGTTAATAAAGTCCTTGAGCTCCAATGACATTTTAAGATATGTGAGAGGAAGGATTTCATATTGCTAATCCCAACAATGACTGAGATCTATGGACCTGCCACCGCCTGGCCCCCATTTTATTCCTACTGAATTTGAATGGGCCAGTTGTGTGAAATGCTGATGAAACTCAGCAGTCAATACTCTCATGCTTTAAGCTCCATGAGGTTCAATGGATCATCAACCATTTTGATCACTCCTCTGAAAATTTCTGGCCAGAGTAATATATCAACTCCATTAACTTTATTTCTGCAGGGATTAAACATTAGAACACCAAAATCATGCATGAACATAAAGGCACAGTGTAAGCATGTTGAGAATTCTGAGGCTATAGCAGGATATGGTATTATATTTGAAGTTCTGCAATGGTTGATACATGTAACAGCAGCAATGTAGGAAATTTTAAAAATGTAGGACTTTCTTTGAATTAAATATACATTTCATTTTGTTTCATTTTTGAGTGAAACCATCTTTGCACCTCAGAAAAGTTTAATGTTTTTGTTCACTGAAAGTATTTCTTAAAAAGATTAATTGTACAAATGTACTGTGTGATAAAACAATAGCAGTTTCATAAATCACTTGATACAAGTATGATTTAAAGAATATTTGACATTACAATAAAATACTATAAGTTTAAAATTTGTGAGAAGATTTGTAGCTCGGGTGCTCATTGTTGTGGTTCTGTTCGCCGAGCTGGGAATTTGTGTTACAGACGTTTCGTCCCCTGTCTAGGTGACATCCTCAGTGCTTGGGAGCCTCCTGTGAAGCGCTTCTGTGATGTTTCCTCCAGCATTTATAGTATACCACTATTAATGCCGGAGGAAACATCACAGAAGCGCTTCACAGGAGGCTCCCAAGCACTGAGGATGTCACCTAGACAGGGGACGAAACGTCTGCAACACAAATTCCCAGCTCGGCGAACAGAACCACAACATACTATAAGTTATGATTTCTAAAATAAAATATTTGACAACCTTGAATCATGTGTATGTTTGATGTTTGTAAATACCTCAAGTTCTTAATGGCCAGCCGTAGACAAAAGGATCAAGTCAATACTTTCATCAATCTGTTCAGATATGTTATGACACTCCTCTGGGGCAGGTGGGACTTGAATCCTGACCTTCTGGCCCAGAGGCAGAGATACTATTACTGTGTCATAAGACCCCACTTAAAAGGAAACAACATAGTGGGGATAATTTTAATTTGATGATGGAAAACTAAGAAGATAATCACAATAAAACTGTAATAATATGCTCATTTTAGTTTGGGTTCCACCAAGGCCACTCAGTGCCTGTTATCATTATAGCTTTGCTTCCAACATAGACAAAAGGGCTGAATTCCAGTGGTGAGGTAAATATGGCATCAAGGATCCTGAACAAAACTGGAAACAATGGGAACCAGAAGAACACTCCTCTGGTTGGAGCCATACCTACCATAAAGTTAGGTGGGTATGGTTATTGAACACCAGTCATTTCAGTCCCAGAACATTATGGCAGAAGTTCCACAGGGTAGTGTTCCTTGCCCAAACGGTTTTCAATTGGTTCATCACTGACCATCTCTGCATCCTCAGGTCAGAAGGATGATATTAACTAATGACTGCACAATGTTTCGTACCATTTGCAGCTCTTCAGATCCTGAATCCATGCCCAAATGCAACAAGACCTGGATGATATCTCAGGCTTGGATTGATATGTGGACAGTCACACTTGTGCCATACAAGTTTCAGGCAGTGGCCATTTCAAACAGGACAGAATCTAACCATCTCCCCTTGACATTCAATGGCAATGCTGTCACTGAATCCCTCACTACCATAATCCTGAGTGTCAACATTAAGCAGAAACTGAACTAGATCACCCTTATAAGTTCTGTGTCCACAATAGCAGGTCAGAGGTTTAGAATTCTATGACTTGTAACTCATCTCTTAACTCCTCAAAGACTGTCCATTGCCTATAATGCACAATTTAGAAGTGTTATGGAATACTCTTTGGGTGGGCATATTGCAGGTGCTGGAAATGTAAAACAAGCACAGAGAACCTTGAGCACATTCAGCAGGACAGTCTGCATCTAAGGGCACAGGAACATTGAAATAGGAGCAACCCCTCAAGCTTGTTCCATCATTCAATTAAATAATGGCAAATCTGTGGCCTAAACTTTGGCTCATATCCCTTAATATGTTTCCTTAACAAAAAATTGTCAATCTCAGATTTAAAATTAACAACTGATCCTGTATCCACTGCCATTTATAGAACAGATTTCCAAATATTTCCTATCCTTTGTGTGTCGAAGTGCTTTCTAACATCTCTCTTGAACTATATAGCCTTAATTCACAGACTATGCCCCTTGGATAGCACAGATCCTTGATGTCATATTTACCTCACCTCTGGAATTCAGCCCTTTTGTAAATGTTGGAAGCAAAGCTATAATGATATCAGGCACTGAGTGGCCTTGTAGAAGACAAGCTAAAATGAGCATATTATTACAGTTTAATTGCAATTAAGACTGAGCTAGGTTCTTGAGTATCAAGGATATCAAGCGTTGCGGTGAGAAAGCAGGAGAAAGGTGGTTGAGAAACTTATCGGCCATGATTGAATGGCGGAGCAGTTTTGATGGGCTGAATGGCCTGATTTCTACTCCTATTTCTTATGGTCTTGCGGTCTTATACATCTTGAATCTCCATCCAGTGGTAATATTTATCTTTATCTAACCTGTTTTCCGCTTTAATATTTTAAAGACTTCAGTCAGATCACCCTTTAACATGCTAAATTTTAGAGAAAAGAGGCTTAATTTGTATTACCTGTGGAAAGAGAAACAAAGTTAATACTTCAAGTCCAGTATGTCTTCTTCAGAGCTAGGTACAGCTCCAACAACATTCAAGAATCTTTACACCTTCTAGGACAAAGCAACCCACTTAATTGACATCCCATCCACCAAATTCCACATTCATCTCTTCACCACCGATCTAGATGATGCACAGATAGCAACTTCCCAAACTCACAACCTCTATTACCGATACCTCAAGCGAGCACAAGGGAACACCACCATCTATAAGCTCCCTCTAAGAGGAACCTTGTAACACACCATCCTAAATTAGAATTATATTACCATTCCTTCACTGTTGTTGGGTCAAATTTTCACTAACTCCTTCCCTAACAGCACTGTGAATTTACTGACACCTCAAGGACTGCAATAGTTCAAGAAGTTAACTCATCACTAACTTCTTGAGGACCCACATCACATAAACGAATTAAAACAATCTATACCTATCATTCAATGGAGAGTAAAATATAGTTCTATAAATTCTGCTTGGTCTGGAATGAATTGTGCATCTTTAAGTTGATTTCAGTTTAAACTCTACTGGACAAACAGATCCTTTCAAGTAAAGACTGGAGTATGTTGAGCAGTAAAAATATATTTAATGTTTTGTTGGTTAATATGTCATTTTACTTTCGAGATATGTCTTACTATACTTCTTCCCAATGTGCACAGGTGAAAGAAAATAATTTCTTAACAGATTTTAAAGACAGTTTTAATCCAGTAGGATGGTTGTTAGATGCAGGTGATCAGTTGACAGTGTGCAAGCATGATATAAAGGATTGGTTTCTGCGCTAGTTGAGTTTTTTTATTTTGTACTACATTGCTGAGAATTAGTATTTGGCTTCCATTCATAATAACTATATTTATTTGTAAATTTTTAATCATATATAAGCTATTAGTATCACAGCACAAGCTAGCATTTATTGTCCATCCCTAATTGCCCTATGAGAAGGTGGTGTTGAGCTGTCTTCTTTAATTACTAGAGTTCTTGTGGTGAGGAAATACTCACTGTGTAGATAGGAAGGGAATCCTAAAATTTTGACCAGCAACAGGCAACAAATGGCACTATATTTTCAAGTCAGGATGGTGTGTGACTCTAAGGGTTGGTGTTCTCATGAGCATGCTGCTCTAGTTCATTTAGACAGTAGGATTCACTGGTTTGGGAAGTGCTCTTGAAGGAGCCTTGGTGAATTGCACTTGGACTTCTTGTAACTCATAGTGTATAATGGTGGAGGGAATTAATGTTTAATGTGGAGGATGTGGTGTCAAAGAAATGTGCTGCTTTGTCCTGAATGGTATCATTTTCCTCCTGAGTGTTGTTGCAGCTGTACTCATTGATACAAGTGGGAAATATTCTATCACTTTCTTGTCTTGCACCTTGGAGATAGAGGAGAAGCTTTGGGAATTTAGGAAATAATTTACTCACTGCAGAATTCCCAGCTGCTCATGTAGAATCAGTGCTAAAGTATAGATCAATTAAGGAAAGCCAAAATGGATTTGTTAAAGGCAAATTGTGTTTAAGTAACTTGAATGTAAGATGAATTTGACGATTGAATGTTACAAAAATCGCTGGTACTTTGATATATAATAGGTTATCAAAAAAGTTCAAACTGATTGACGGAAAGGACAGTACTAGTAAGAGGATGAAATTTACAAAGTGTTAAGTAATAGAGAGAAATATAGAAGCATAGAAAATAGTTGCAGGAGTAGGCTATTCGGCCCTTCATGCCTACTCTGCCATTCAAAATGATCATGGCCGATCTTCCAACTCAATGTCCTGTTCCCACTTTCTCCCCATTTCTTTTGATCCTTTAGCCCTAAGAACTATATGTTATGCCTTGTTGAAAATATTCAATATTGACCCTAACTGTTTTTGATTAGATTAGATTACTTACAGTGTGGAAACAGGCCCTTCGGCCCAACAAGTCCACACCGACCCGCCGAAGTGCAACTGACCTAGACCCATTCCCCTACATTTACCCCTTCACCTAACACGATGGGCAATTTAGCATGGCCAATCCACCTAACTTGCACATTTTTGGATTGTGGGAGGAAAGCAGAGCACCCGGAGGAAACCCACGCAGACACGGGGAGAATGTGCAAACTCCACACAGAGAGTCGCCTAAGGCAGGAATTGACCCGGGTCTCTGGCGCTGTGAGGCAGCAGTGCTAACCACTGTGCCACCGTGCCGCCGTTCTGTTGCAAAGAATTCCACAGGTTCACTACTTTCTGGTAGAAGAAAGTTCTCATCTCAGTCCTAAATGGTCAACCCTGTATCACTAGACTGTGAATCCAAGTTCTGGACTTTCAGGTCATTGAGAACATCCTTCATGCATTTGCATTGTCCAGTCCTCTCAAAACATTATTGGTTTCTATGAAATATATCCTCATTCTTCTGAAGTCCAGTGAGTATAATCTAACCTATCTTTGTGCACCCAGAAATCAGTCAGGTACACCTTTGTTGTAGCCCTTCATAGCCAGAACATAGCAGTGAATGTTTGTCTTCAGACTCGAGGAAGCACTATTTCCCAAGGGTTGTTACTTTAATGACTACTTTTCTTGATTTAAATTAATAATTTGGATATCCATAGGCTTCAAAAAGGCCCAGATAGATAGATGGAATCGGCAAGCATATGAACTTTAGAATAGAGAAGGGTGAAGTGATACATTTTCATAAGAAGAATGAGAACATGCAGTGTTAAATAAGGGAAATAACTTGAAGAACAGTTGAGCACAAATTGTCGAAGTTTGTGGCTAGATGAATAAGTGGTTAAAAATGCACATGGGATTCTTGTCTTTACAAATATTAAAAATATATAGTAAGGTCAAGATTTTACTGATAGCAGCCAAATACTGATGCTGAGCTTGGAGGCAGGCAATAGAGCTGGACGTGCAGACAGTGGTCTTATGGTTGTGATATTATTAGAGCCAGTCAATTAATGATCTGCAGCTAAGGGAGACAGCGTGTTAGGTGATGCAAGTTGAAAGCTGTTTTGGCTTAGAGCACACTAACGTTATCTTTAGAAGGCAGCTAGCAGTACCTGTCCATGCAGTGAACAAGATGTGGCAAAAGCAAAATTCACTGTAATGTCTGAAGGCAGATCAAGGTCCACTTCACAATTCATTGATCACTCCCGAGTGGTACTTCAGGTGTAGATTTTTGTGAGTTTAAGTGACTGAGAAGCAATCTCATTGAAACATGTGGAAGTTCATCTAATTGAAACACACAAGGTTCTGAATGTGCTTGACAGGGTAGGTTGTAAGAGCTTACTTATGTTGGCTGGGGAACAGGGCACATTCTCAGTATGACAATCAATTCTTTTCGAACTGGGATGAGGAGTAATTTATCCACTTGAAGGATAGTGAAACTTCAGAATTTTCTACTCCTGATGGTTGATGGACAGTTTGTTACCATTGGCATTCATGTTACGTGACTGTGTGTGTTCAATGGGTGAGTCAAAATGGGAATTTATGTATTTAGAATAGAAGAGTGTACACAATGGAACAAAATGACCAAGAATCAGAGACAATGTACAATGCATAGTACAGAGAAATAGAGGCAGACAAGGCAATATGATATGAAGCCCTGAGGGAATGAGATGAAGAATAACGGATGCGACAGTTACAAAACCTAGTACCCATGTTTCCATCATTGGCCACATACATCCTCAGATGGTGAGTAGTCAGAAGGGTAGTCATGCCTGCTTAGCAATGAGGTCGCAATCTGTTGGATACAGCGCAGATGCACCTTGGCAGCTGGTGGAGGCAGTGACAGATGAGGCCATCACACTTTGGTGATTGTGGGAGACCCCAATGATACTCAGCTTCAGGCTGAGGACCAACCTCTGGAGTCATTAGGTAGCACATCTGGATTGCAGGGTGACGTGTTTAAACATTTGGTAGAAGTCTTGTAATGGAGGAGTCAATCCAAATCATATGTGTATCCACAACTCTGGTGTGCACACATTTGGTACCCTCCACTGAAAGAATGACAACCTTTAAGACAAGATAGCCCAGTGGATGCCAGAGGTGTGCACAATTGCCACCTCTGTGGAACAATAACTGAATTACTTAACAATAATAGATGGGGGCAAGGTTCCTTGAGTCATTGCCTGGCTTTTGGAGACAGTTAAGCAGGAACACTGCATACCCTATTAGTACAGAGGAGAAGCTAATTCCCAGGTCCATCAGCTCCTGCACCTCTCTAATGTTCCCTAATGTCTCTCCAAAAGTGAATCTCTTCCCACTTCTTTGCATTCAATTTAGTCCATATCTTATCTACTTATACCACCAACCTATCTATGACCTCTTGAAGTTTATCCTGTCCTGCTGACAGTTAAGAACACTTCAAAGTTTTATGATCATCTGCAAATTTTCAAATTGAGCACAGCACTTCCAAGTCTAGGTAATTGAAATCTGGAAAAGCAAAGCTCCTAACACTGACCCAAGGGCAATCTATGCCTTCCTCCAGCCTGAATCACAAAAAATCTCTAAATGATCTCCTCAGATATATAAAAAAAAATCAATGCTATTATCTTCTTCAACGTCTGAGGCAGTGGCTCTCTACTGTTTCCTATGCATTCAGATCCTCTGCCATCACAGCTCAATGAGATTGCCTTTGCTGCTCAACAAAGTAGCCAAAGTCTATACAATATCATCTACTTGACCAAGCCACACAATCTACCACAATGGCTGTCACCTGTAACCGACACAAACCTCCCACAAAGCCTCCACACTGTTATAGCTGGTAAAGTCTCACTGTTCCCCTGCATCCCTTGAAACAACAAAAAAAGACTGGTGAAGTCACAATTAATTGGACCATTTAACAGGTGCAATTTCCTCTTGCCTTGTTCTAGCAAGAAGTCCACCCCCCAATCCAGCTGCCGTTGTTAATAATGACTTGCAACATAAATGTTTTGAGCTGTCCCTCCTGACACCTTCCACAGCTGTTTAACCATACCTCCTGCATCTCAGCCCTTCTCCAGAACCTGACAAGGTCCCAGCCATAGAGGACAAAAGCAAGGCAGTCATGATGAACTTTTCTGAAACATAACTGTACCATCAATTAGAATACTGTGTCTAAGGCTGGGGACCACAGCTTAAAGTGATTGTTGAGGCTCTTGATGAACTGCAGAGTACACTTGTGAGAATTGTTCTGGGACTAAGGGACTACAATGACAGGGATATTAGAAAAGCTGATGTTGTTCTTTTAGAGAATGGAAAGTCATAGAATCATACAGCATGAAAACAGACCCTTTAGCCCATCTCGTCAGCGCTGACCAGACATCCCAATCTGACCTATTCCCAGTTACCAGCATTTGGCCCATATCCCTCTAAACCCTTCCTGTTCAAATACCCATCCAGATGGCTTTATGATGCAGAGGGGCCACTGTTGGACTGGGGTAGACTAAGTTAAAAAATCATACAACACCAGATTATAATCCAACAAGTTTATTTGGAAGCACTTGCTTTCGGAGTGAGCAGCGCTCTGAAAGCTAATGCTTCCAAATAAACCTGTTGGAATATAACCTTGTATTTGTGTGATTTTTAACTTCTAAATGTTGTAATTGTACCTGCCTCACCAGTTTCTTTGGCAGCTCGTGCATGCACCATGTGAAAATATTACCCCTCGAGTCCTTTTTAAATCTTACCCCTCTCAATTTAAACCTACACCCTCTGGTTTTAGACTCCACCAAACTATGAAAAAGTCCATGGCTACTCACCCTATCCATGCCAGTCATGATTTTATAAACCTCTGTATGGTCACCTTACATCCTCTGATGCTCCAGGGAAGATAACCCCAGCCTATTCAGCCTCTCCCAATAGCTCCAACCCTCCAATCCTGGCAACAACCTTATAAATCTTTCCTGTGCCCGCTCATGTTTAACAATATCCTTCCTATAGAAGGGCAATCAGAATTGTACATGGTGTTCTAAATGTAGCCTCACCAATGACCTATACAGCTGCTATATAATGTTGTAACTCCTATACTCAATGTTCTGACCAATGAAAGCAGGTGTGCTAAACACCTTCTTCACTACGTTATCTACTTGTGACTCCACCTTCAAGGAACTATGCACCTGAACGCCTAGGTCTCTTTGTTCAGCAACACGTCCCAGGGCCCTATCATTAACTGTATAAATCCTGCCCTGATTTGCCTTACCAAAATGCAATGGCTTACATTTTTAAAATTAAACTCCATCTGCCAGTCATCGGCCCATTGGCCTATCTGATCAAATTTCTGTTGTACTCTCAGATACCTTTCTTCACTGTTCACTACACTACCAATTTTAGTGTGAGCTGCAAACTTACTAACCATGCCTCCTATATTCACCTCCAAATCATTTATATAAATGACAAAAAGCATTGGATCCATCACTGATCCTTGTGAGTGGCAGAATAACCAAATGCAACATGAAGGAAACCTCTTGACTCAGAGAATGGTTGCATTCTGGAATGTGCTCCCTTTAATTTAGGTGGGGGCAGTTTCAGTTATGCTTTTCCAAAGGGAATTTCCTTCAATGGCACAAAAAAATAGTGTTCCATGGAAAGGGTGGGGTAATAAGACTAACTAGATTGTTCTTGCTCAATGGACCAAATGATTTGCTTCAACGCAATAAAGATAAAGGTAAAGTCACTATAATCCCGGAGGACCATAGGATCATTAGTGAGAGAGAGAGAGATGACTGGAGTAAGCTAAGCCCGAAGGTCACCACACCTCAGGCTAGGGCAGGGTTGAGAAGGAGGGACCTTCATGGTAACCTCAACCCCTGCATCAGGTGGATTTGTAAGGATGAAGTGAAGTCAGCTTTTCACTCTTGTTGGTTCTTCCACTACCTGCTGCAGTTAGGCAGCTGTACCCTTTAGGTCTTTGTCAAGCTCAGTCAATAACAAGATCACTGTGCCAGTCTTAGGGATAGGCGTTGAAGTCTCCTCGCAAAGTGCATTCTGTGTCTGTTTAATAGAAATATTGGAAACATGTTCCAATTATCTTCAACTCTGAAGAATAAAATGATTTAAACTTGCAATATTCTTTTGAAGTATAGGTTCAATTTTAACTTGCTATGAGAGCAGCGAATAGAGGGGACAGAAATGGATGATATAACTGGAGGATCAGTATGGAGGGAGGCCAGCTACTTTTAATAAATACTATCTAATTATCGGTCATTAATGTTATGGCACAGAAGGAGGCAACTTCTCTTATTGAGCTTGAGCTATCCAATTAGTCACATGTTCCTTTT
Source organism: Chiloscyllium punctatum (assembly GCF_047496795.1). Classification (NCBI taxonomy): domain Eukaryota; kingdom Metazoa; phylum Chordata; class Chondrichthyes; order Orectolobiformes; family Hemiscylliidae; genus Chiloscyllium; species Chiloscyllium punctatum. The sequence continues at coordinate 42,959,784 of NC_092744.1, forward strand.
TTTTTGCCATAACCCAGTAATTGTTTTCTTTAAGAATTAATTCAATTTCCATTTGAGAGTAATTTTTGAATCAGCTACGATCTCTCAATCAGGAAGTATATGCCAGATCAAAACAGCATTTCATATTATGTAATGCCTCTGATGTAATAAAATATCTCAAATAACTTCACAAGTGCTTTAGAAAACAACATATGAGATTGAGTTGTGTAAATAGACTTTGCAGCAGATGGTCAAAAGCTTGATTAAAGTGCAACGTTTTACAGAGTGTCTTAAAGAAAGAAACATTTGTCCAGGGCTTAATTACTTCAAGCCACAACTATTTCAATGACAGGAGAAGGAGGCTCTACAAGTATTCCTTGCTCAATGCTGAGCAAGCTCAACACATCAGTACGAAAGAGATGGCTGAAGATTTGCTAACAACCTTCAGCTGGAAAAGTGCAGAGTGGATGAAACATCTCAGCCTCCTCCAGAAGTCTCCAAATTTCAGGAGCTAGCCGTCAGCTAATCTGATTCATTTCACATTATGGCATGAAATGGATGGCAGCAGGGGGTACTGCAAATGTTACAGGCTCCAATAATAATGTAGCAATAGTGTTGACTTGGGCGGCACAGTGGCACAGCGGTTAGCACTGCTGCCTCACAGTGTCAGAGACCCGGGTCCAATTCCCGCCTCAGGCAACTGTCCGTGTGGAGTTTGCACATTTTCCCCATGTCTGTGTGGGTTTCCTCCGGTTTCCTCCCATAGTCCAAAGATGTGCAGGTTAGGTGAATTGACCAGGCTAAATTGCCCGCAGTGTTAGGTGTAGGGGAATGGGTCTAGGTGGGTTGCTCTTTGAAGGGTCGGTGTAGAATTGTTGGGCCGAAGGACCTGTTTCCACACTGTAAATAATAAATCATAAAGACTTGTACTTCAGAACCTGCTGGCCCACCTGACCAATTACTACCCTATTTATTTACTCTTGATCATCAGTGAAATGATGGAAGGTGTCATCAACAGTGCTATTAAGTCACACTTTCTTAGCAATAACCTGCCTCCTGGCACTTTGATTTGGATTCTATTTTGGCACTCAACCCCTTACCTCATTACAGCCTTGGTTCAAATATGGACTAAAGACCTGAAATCTCGACGTGAGGTGAGAGTGACATCAAAGCTGCATTTGGACAAACATGGCATTAAGGTGGGAGAAAGTAGATGCTGGAGATCATAGTCAAAAGAATGGCACTGGGAAAACACAGCAGATCAGGCAGCATCTGAGGTGCAGGAGAGTCAATGTTTTGAGCATAAGCTCTTCATCAGGAATGATGATGGCATTAAGGTGTCCTAGCAAAACTAGAACTAATGGGAATCAAGGGAACTGTCTTTGCTGGTTGGAGTCAGGTCAGCACAAAGGGAAATGGTTGTGGTGAATGGAGGTTATCACATTAGTTCCAGGACTTCCTGAAGTTCCTCATGCCCAATCATCTTTGATCTTTCACTGCTTTACCATAAAATTTGAAGTAGGGATCTTCGCTGATGATTGCACAATGTTAAGCACCATTTACATATCCTCAGCTACTGAAGCATTTCATCAACAAATATAACAAGACCCAGACAATATTCAAGCTTAGGCTGACAAATCACAAGTTATATTTAAATCACACAAGTGTAAGGCATTGGTCATCTCCATGAAACGAATCCAATGTTAATGACATTTACATTACCTAATCCTCACTCTCAATAGCCTGGGATTACTACTGACTGAAAACTGAACTGGACTAGCCTCTTTAATATTATGGTGACAAGAGCAAAAGCCTGTCCTATAAGGCACAGGAAGACTCACTATTTGTCTAGATAGGTGCAGCTCCAACAATACCCAGGAACCTTGATGCCATCAAGTACAAAGTTCTTTTGATTGGTACCACACTGGAAGTTGCACTCCTTCACAGCAACATGTACCAAAATGCAATTCAGAAATTCACCAAGGCACTTTAGACATTACCTTCCAAACCCACTACAACTATTGGCACTACCCTGCGTAGACCTATGTCTCCCTGTTAGTTGTAAAAACAGAAGGTGATGGTGTGCTGAATCCAAACTGCCAAACAAAAGTCGTACTGACCTCAAAACATTAACTCCTTTTCTCTTTTCACAGATGCTGCCAGACCTTTCCAGCCCTTTCTAGCCCTTTCCAGTTTCTTGCCTCATATTTCCTTTATCTGCATTATTTTGCTTTTATTTTATGACAACTTCTGCAATTCAGAAGTACAGTGGAAACATCACCCTCTGCACATTCCTCTCCACGGTACTCACTATTTGACGTTCTTTCGTTGCTAAAAAACTTTGAGATTTACACTCCTGCGCATATATCCAACTGAATCATGGGTGATGTTGAAGGTTAGGAACATAAGGTGTTGGATTGAGTCAATGCCATGTACATGCTTTGAAACCTTCTTCCCTTACAAAGTAACTGATGGCCATCCGAGACCACCAACTACTTTGTTCCTGCCCAGAGTGATGTCATAGGGCACAACATAGCATCTGGACACAACACAGACACAACCTCAGGAATAGTGAAATATAAATGTTTATTATCAGAACATAACTGTCAGCTGTGGGCCCCATGTGCATTAGTGTGTCTACCCCTTCCACTCCTACCAGCTGCCCCTCACTGCGCTTCCCTGTTTTGTAGATGTTCGGGGGGAAGTGGGTGGGGGGGTGGGGGGGCGTGGTGATGGCGTTGATGGTGATAACCTGTTCCCTATTGGACACCATTGACTCTGGAGGGAGGTTTGGTCAAAGGGACTAAGAGTCATTTGTGTCTGGCTGAGACAGACATGCCTGTGGCAATGTTACCCCTTATAGCCCAAAACTCCAAGATTTAGAAAAGAGCAGGCAGCAAGGAGTTGGAAGGCCGAGCTATATCTGAATGGGCCTGCATATGATTCCTCTTCGGGCCAGATCCTTTTGGCACTGCTCTGTCTCCCAGGCCCACTCTCACCTTGCCTTCGGTCCTGTTGACCATAGCCTGTGGCAATGGAGTGCAGGTCTGCTTAACTTGCCATCTTCACCTGATGGTTCTGGGACTGTGTCTCCATGGCAGCCACCAAGGTCAGAAATTCACAGGACTGGCTACATTGCTGCACCTCCTGAGCAAAGATGGCCAGTGATTCACAGGACTGGATGCATCACTCCATCTTTTCAGTCATGACAGCCATTATGCCCTGTACCCATCTGCCACTCCTGCTCCTCCTTTTAGCATTTCTATGATGTTCCTGATTGCCATGACTATGGGTATTCTCCTGTCTTGTGGTGAACCTGTTCTTGGTTTCCAACAGCCTTTTATCCTTTTCCTTTCTAAGCAGCAAGCAGTGTGAGGTCCCTAGCAGCCTCCTGTTCTACACTCACTTTGTTGTCGACCTTATCACCATTTTGGGATCAGAGCTTCTAGCCTTGCTGATGCTTCCTCTGGGATCTGGAAACTGTTGTTTGCAGAGGTCAATGACATGCCCTCTGAGGGGATGGCCAGCCCTCTACTAATGTACTCAGGACACTGACTGCACCTTTAAGGCACAAGAGGCAAGTTTGCAGTGCCTGATGAATGACACTGACTGCCTGATTAATGTGCAATGACAAGGGGTCCTCACTCACATTCCTGCAGGAATGGTGCCTCTCCGGAGAGCGCAAGTGCCCTCTCCTCATACTAGGTGAGGACACTGATCTTGGGCACCACTCCACCGATACAACATAATTCTGCCCTGTTAGGGATGTTTTCGCCATAAAGGAGACGAATGAGTAAGGTGTAAATGGGTGACACGGTGAGTAGTGTATGTGAAGGACAGGTATTGGGGTGTTCTGAGTGAGCAGGAAGGCAGTGCAGGGGGAGTGTGTAGTTAATGTTGTGGGAGGATGGGGCTAACAGGAGTGAGTGAAGCACGGTATTGTATGCAACATGGGGATATCAGAGCATGAGCTCTGGTGAGAGGTGGGTGCTATGGCACAGACTAAGTGAGTTGATGTTGCAGAGAAAAAATATGGCAATTAGCTTCGTGGAATTTAGAAGGTCATTCACCTTCTTGTGGCATTGCAGCCTGGACCTTCCTATCCTCAAGACAGCACTGGTCTGGGAGCGGAGCAGGCTGGCGAGGTGTGCTGTTTCAGTTTCCACTGACAGTCCTCCAGGAAGAGTACAATCCTCTTACACACCATTCCTTCATCCAGAGATTCTATGTCCCTGTTGGAGAACCACAGTGCTAGCTTCCCCTTCTCAGCATCTGTCCAAAGTCCCTGCTGGTGAACAGGACAAATGTAATGCTCCTCCAGGTGCTCAGTGGGCTTTTAGAGAAGGTGCGGATGAAAGGGATGTTGATCTTTGAACAGATGTCCAATGGGTGGAGGGTTAGTATGGACACAGTGCTTGGCAAGATGGGGCAGAACTTGGACATGATACTTGCCATTAGACAGCAATGAACAATTAATGCAGCAAATTTGGTGAGATACAGCAAGATAACTAGCTAAGCCTGACAGTGAGTATCACTCCACCAAATACGACATGACTTGCATGGAGTCAAAACCTATAAGATTCAGTCCAAAGTGAGTTCCATAGCTCAGTCTAGCCAGATGAAAGCATAACCACCAAAGCAGAAACAATAAATATTAGGGTTGCTCAAGAATTCAGAATTATGTCAATGTAAATGTTGGACATTTGTAGAACTGGAGGATATTACAAAGGTAATGAGGAGTGAAGGCTTGGAATAATTTTAAGGCCAACATGGGATTTTCAAACCATTTTTTTCTTTCGTCAATTTTACCTTTTTTTAACCAATTACCATAAACCTGAGTCCTTTTGTTAATTCTTTTGAGACTAGATATAGTTTTATCATATTTATTCTATCATAATTCTTTATGAGTTTCAACATCGCTATCAAATTTTCCTATAAACGTCTCGGTGTATAAAGACCAGTTTGCCTATCTGTCTCCCACCAGATGGTTGTTGGAGAGATGTTAATGCAGGGGATGGGGCTGGAATGGGTGGCCTAAGGGGCCCTATATAAGACATGCTACCATCAGAAGGCAAGTGAAGCTGAAAGATTCCTAAAGGGCTTGGACCTCTTGGTTCCCAAGTAAGTATTCCAAAAGTTAAGAAACTAACTGAACATTTTCCCACTGCTCTCTTGCCTACCTCTGGGTATCTGGTAGATATTCAACTAGGCCTCAACTTGAGTTGTACTAAAGATTGCATGGTTGGAACCAATTACATAATTACTTCCTTTAAGCCCCACCCAGCTGTAATGGAAGTCACTGTGTCTTCAAAGAAAAGGAAGAGAAATTGTTGATGAGAAGAAATGGAAACAGCTTAAATCAGTTTTTGAAGTCAACTTACATAATTTTATCAACTCCCACACTATTCCCACCAACTGGGATGGGTTAAAATTGACCCTTATCATTGTGTATTATAAACAATTATACACTAGTCAAGACTATATAACAAATAACATTCAAACCTTCATGACTTATAAAACCAGTTTTACAACTTTGGGATGGGCAGGCCCGCATTCTCTGATTTAAAGCAGTACATCCATGCTTGTTTATTCTGTAGCTTTACCTGTTTCTCCTTCAAAAATGATTTGCCTTTGATTAAAAAAGAAAAAAAAATGATGGAAATACTCAAAAAAGATACTCAGCAATCTGACATAATTTACAGAGAAAGTAACAATTAACAACCACTTAATGGCATCCTGCTGCTGCTGGTACTACCTGTGTCACAGGCAGGGCTTTAACCATGCAGGCAATATGACAGCAAATGCTGGTGTGCTTGCTGACTGTTGCAGTGTCATTCAGTCAAAGGCACTCAGGGGCACCCTGCATGGGAAAGGGGTGGGATGGTCTTATTGAATGCCACCCTCCCACCCTTGCTGACGACTCTCATGCCCTCCCCAGTCTCGGAGCCCCTCGACTCAATCAATCATCTGTACCTAGGCTTCAGCCTTGTTCTAAGAATTCAGGTGTGTGTCGTACTGGCAGTAGCCACCACCCCTCTCATGCTGAAAGTACAGAATAGTTGCCAGCCTTTGATTTCTCAGCAGCTCTCCGCATGTGAGATGTCCACGTTCCAGTCTGTAAACATGGGAGAAAGCCTGTCACTGATCTGAAGTCTACAAGTCGGGGGTGGGCTATCTCTAAAAGAAGCAGTATCGGCTTCTCTCTGGTTCTGTAACCAATGGCTGATATCCCAATGCCTCACCAAAATCCCAATGCCACATTACCTCTGACCTGCACTTATTTCTCAGCATCTGCTTTTATGTCAGATTTCCAGTATTTGCTGTATTTTGGTTTTTACATCACTTCAGATGATTTATGATGAGATTACTTTAAATTATGAAATTTTTTTCTTGAGCATGCCTGATTTTAGTTGTTCCAACATGGCGGGGGGGGGGGCGTTCATGCCTAACAGGAATCAAAATTTTGCCTCGTAACATTTTAATATTTATTTCTTTTTCTATGATGCTCCTTAAAATATACTTCTTTGATTACACTGTTGGCTATTTAACCTAATCTTATTTTGTGGAGGTAATATCACATTTTATTTCCTAGACATTTGTGAGAAGAACATTGGAGAGACTTTTTCATTCATACATGGAATGTAGGCCTCACTGGCTGAGCCAGTGTTTATTGCCTATCCCGAGATGCCCTTGATAAGATGGCAGTGAGCTACCTTCTTGAACCACTGCAGTCCTGGGTGTACAGGTACTCCCGTGGTGCTATAACGAAGGGAGTTACAGCATTTTGTAACAATTGTGAAGAAATGGCGATTTGATACAAAATCAAGATGGTCCGTGTCCTCAATTAGCAAGGAACATGAAAGTAGTGGTGTTTCCATTCATCTGCTGCCCTTGACCTTTTAGGTGGTAGTGTTGGTGGGTTTGAGAAGGTGTTGTCAGAAGAAGCTACTCTGGTGCACCTTGCAGATAATATATACTGTTCTCACTGTGCATTGTGAATGTTGAACATGCCAATCAAGTGGACTGCTTTCTCCTGGATGGTATCTTCTTGACTGTGTTAGAGCTGTATCCAGTTGGACAAATGGAGATTATTCTTTTGCAAATGTGTTAATGTCATACAATCATCATGGAACATCCCCACTTCTGACTTTATGATAGAGGGATGATGCTTGAGGAACAGTTATAGTGGTATCCTGGGGCTGACGTGATTAGCGCTTACAATCACAACATTTTTACTCAGTGCTAGGTATGATTCTCGCCAGCAGAATATTTTCTCCCAGATTTCCATTGACTGTGAGTTTTCTAGGGATCCTTGATGCCATAATCAGTCAATGTGAAGGGCAGTCACTTTCATCTTACCTCTGCAATTTAGGTGTTTTATCCATGTTTGAACCATGGCTGTAATGAGGTCAGGAACTGAGTGGTCCTGGTGGAACTCAAACTGGGCCTCACTGAGCAGGTTACTGCAGAGCAGGTACCCCTTGAACATAACTCTTTCATGACTCTTTCATTCGCTTTGCCAACAATCGAGAATAAACTGATGCAAATGTACTTGGGTCAATTGGATTTGTCCTGGTTTTTGTGGACCACAGAAGACTGGCAGTTTTCCACGTTGATGGGTAGATGCCAGTATTCTAGCAGCACTGAAACAGATTGGCTAAGGGCACAGCTGGGTCAGGTGCAGCGGTGCACAGGTCACAATGGTTTTATGGCCTATATCCTTTAACAGGGTTCCGTGCATTCCGCCATTATTGGTATAAAGAGCAGTGAATAAAATTGATTGAAGATAGGCGTTCATGATGTTGGGGACCTCAGGAGGAGTTGAAATGAATCATCTACCTGTCATAGACAAGATCTTTTCCTTGAGTTTGGGGTGTCCAGAACTAGACAGCATTGGTTTAGGGTGAGGGGGGCAAGATTTAAAAGGGATCTAAGGGGCAATCTTTTCACGCAGACGGTGATGCATGTATAGAACGAGCTGCCAGAGGAAATGGTGGAGGCTGATATGATTACAATATTTAAAAGGCATCTGGATGGATACTTGAATAGGAAGAGTTTAGAGGGATATGGGTGAAGTGCTGGAAAATGGGGCTAGGTTAGGATATCTGGTCAGCATGGATGAGTTGGACTGAAGGGTCTGTTTCCATGCTATATATCTCTATGACACTATGACTCTAATTCTGACAAACTCATCAATCTTGACTTTTGCACAAATGTTCTGGGCTTCTCCATCATCTCAGGTGGGGATGTTAATGGAGCCTCCTCTTCATGCTTACTGTTTCATTGCTCATCCCCATTCCCAACTAGATATGGCAGGGATGCAGAGCTTAGCTCTGTTCATTTTTAATGTGATTAATAAGACTGTATATAAATTTAAGTTATTGCAAATACCAAAATTAAAGTCTGGATTTATTTGAATAGATTATATTCTCATGCCAATAAATCACATTATATGTTTCATTGGTCTTTGACAACACTCACCTAGTTATGCAGAAATTCACAAAAGTTCCTTTGACAGCACCTTCTGAACCCACAACCACTTCCATTTAGAAGGACAAGAGCAGCAGATACATGGGGATCCATAACCCGCAAGTTTCCCTCCAAACCATCCACTGTACTGACTTGGAAATATATCGCCGTTCCTGTAAATCCCTCACTAAGGGCATTGTGGGTCTACCTACAGCACATGGATGGTAGCAGTTCAAGAAGGCAGCTCACCACCACTTTCTCAAGGGGATCTAAAGTCAGGCCATAAATGCTGGCTAGCCAGTTACACCCATGTCTCATGAGTGAATAAGCAATGGAGCATGCATTGCCGAGTGCTCTTAGAAGGAGTTTTTACTAGGTGTGATTACAATAAACAAAATATATTAGATATAGATCATAAGATTGATACAATATGCATTTGTTAATGTTCTATTTTAGGGCATCATATATACACACAATCCAGATTGAATGTAGAAGAGTCCAATCAGGCCAAGTGGAGCAGCAGGCATGACAAGAGTACAGGTCATCCCTCTTTTTCTGATGATGGCACAATTTTCAAGGTGTTCTTTGATGAGGGCACATGGGCAGCCACCTGAAGCCAGCAATAATCAAAACAATATTTACATCTGGATCTTATGATATGGTTAGGAGCCTGAGGAACAGCCCCAGAAAGATGGAACTTAGAAAACTGGCAAACCACATCTGCCACCCCATTCATGTGTAAGGCCATGGAATAAGATTTATTTGAGCTAATTTTTTAAATGAGATATATTTAGTGATTAAATAGTGATAAATTGTAGTTTGTGAATTGTTACAAGGTACAAAAAATGTGAAAGATGAAGACCTGCGATTCTTTCATAATGCCAAGTTGAAGAGGTATTTCCTCTTCTGAAGAAATCAATGTGAAATTAATAGGAATAGTAATGTCACTTCAAGGTGTTGAAAAAAATTATAATGCATTAATTTATAAACAAATCTGTTTTATTGATTTTTTTTGCCAATAATTTGTTCTAAGGCTAGAACTTTATCTGTCTAAGTGCAATCGGCTGAGGACATTTGAACAGTAAATTACTGAGTAGCATTAGAAACGCATTTAGAAAAGCAACCTTCAAAAACAAACTCTATATCCTTTTTTTGCTTCACTGTACAACTCTAGTAGTCGCAGGGAATATTTGTGATTAATAAGTAACTGAAATCTGGGAGCAGCACAAACACTTTCTATTGTCTGCAAAGATCAATGAACTAAAGTAATAAATTTAACATGGCTGACTGCTGGTCCAAATCAAAGAAAAAAGGGAAACTACATACCTCTGCAAGTGTTAAATAGGAGCACAAAATATTTTTAAAATCAAAATATTATGGGAAGCAGGAAAACCAGGGTGTAAGCTGGTGCAGAAAGAAATTATTGGATGTGGCAGAATTTTCCTTTTTGAAACTAAATTAAGGCAGTAAGCTCGTTGGATAGTATCATATCCAGTGTCCAGGATGGGTTATCTGACTCAGCAGGCAAGGCTCAATCCTTATTCCAAGATTTCAAAACAACATTGAAATTATGTCTGCTATTTCAGACATTCAGTTAAGAGCAATGACAAGAAGTATATCTGCATTATCAGTCAATGTGATGGAGCAGTTGGAGAGATGAATTTAAGTGAATGCAACTTTTTGTATTGATAGATACAAACAATTCTGCTCTTGGCAGAATTTATTTGAATTGTTTAATAATGCATTTAAAGTTTTTAAGGAAGAACTCAACTTTTTTGACTCTGAAATCAATAACCAGAGCATTTGATATGTATAATAAGGTCAAGAATTATTCAAAAACAAAGAATGTGCCATTGGAGAAGCTAGTGACGATAAGAAACAATGACACACCAACAGGGATCTGGTATCATGTCAATTCCATTGCAATGTGCAAAGCAGACCCCAATTTCCCTTCTTTGTTGAATTACCGCTCTATCATTCAGCAGGCAATTTGTGCCAAAATAAGGGGACTTGACCACATTATGATTTATGCTATTAATCCAATTCTTGCAAAGGCCAAACAACACTGAAGTTTCAAGTAATTTCATCTGTCATCTTAGTATGGTTTTTTTTGCTGTACACTGAAACAAATTGATTTGGAAGAGGAAAAAATGCAATTTATTTTACTTTTATAAGAAATCAAAACTTTTGTGGAATCAAGAAATAAAACACACCCAACTATCAAACATTGAGTGGCTGCTTGATTTGTCACTTTTAGCAAATACGACAGAAATTGAATGTCCTTTACTGTGAATAGCAAGGGAAGCAAAACAATTGCTGAAATGATTCGTGCAGTAAGTTTTGAATTCAACATTTTACTTTTGTGTGCAAAGCTGGTAGAAAATGAAGCAGCTGGACATTGACAAATTCGATGGTTTCTTGACCAGACTTGCCCAAGAGTTCAGTGACAGATTTAATGATTTTGAGTAGCTGCAGTCCTGCGTGATGTTTACTTCGAACCCCTTCAGGGAAGTGGTTGTCAGACAAATTTCTCAACAAATTAGTGTCCTGGTTAACCTTCATTATGTCACTTTGGAAATGGAGATTGTCAGCCTTCAAATGCCCTTCAGTTGTAATCAAGAAAATCTGCTACAAATTTCTGGAGTCTCACTGAGACTGCAAATTATAATAACATCCGCAAAGCAGCAATGAAAGTGGTTTCCCTATTTGGTTCTACTTGCCTTTGTAAATATAGCTTCTCCGAAATGAGCCTCCTCAAATTCAAATTTTGGACCTGCCTGACTGACACAAATTTGATAAACCCAATGAAAGTTACACTCACGGGATGTACACCAAATTGTGCAGCTGGTGGGCAGCTTGCAGTGTCAACTTTCACATTGAAATAAAGGCAATAATCAATTATCTCTCATTTTTAAAATATATTCTTCTAATTCAATTGTGATGACTGAATATGTGTCCATGTCAATTCATATAGTTCCCATATTTGTTTTAGCAGCTTCTGATATTTTACATTAATCAGAAGTAGCTCTTATTCGATAAAATTGGCATAGTAGCATTGGGACTGGACAAGTAATCTGGAGATCCTTGTAGTTCTCTGATGACCCAAGTTGAATTCCATCACTTCAGAAGTTGAATCTGAATTGTAAAAATTCTGGAACTGGACAGGTTAAAACTCACTATAGTCTGTTACATAACACCTTCATGCTTTATACAGGTTACAGTATGCATGTTACAAGTTCCAAAGTTTAACATCCCTGTGTCCCATACTATCTTTGCGTCCCATGGTATTTCATAGGCATTGTTTATTCTTTCACCCAAGGGCTCTGATGGTATGGCTTCTATGCTACTTGCCTTGACTGTCTGAATGCTTTGTTTGTTATTCATTTCTCTATATATTTGAAGTTCCCACATGCTTTTCTAGCTTTGTTATTACTGACTGTTTGCTGAAAGCTTTAATACATAACTAGCAACCCATTCAATGACCATGAAATCATTGTCCATTGTTATTTAAAAAATCATCTGTCTTACTAATGTCCTTTAAGGAAGGCAATTTGTCATCCTTATTTGGTCTGGATCTACAGCAATGTAGCTTGATCTCAGCTCAACTTTAAAGAAGGCTAGCAAACCACTCAGTTGTATCAAGCTGCTAGAGTCTAAAAAGAA